>NW_026988417.1:93913571-94518035 GCF_030222135.1 Aotus nancymaae
AAATAGGAACACTTTTACACTGTTGGTGGGAGTGTAAATTAGTTCAACCATTGTGGAAGACAGTGTGGCGATTCCTCAAGGACCTAGAAATAGAAATTCCTTTTGACCCAGCAATCCCATTACTGGGTATATATCCAAAGGATTATAAATCGTGCTACTATAAGGACACATGCACACGAATGTTCATTGCAGCACAGTTTACAATAGCAAAAACCTGGAACCAACCCAAATGCCCATCGATGATAGACTGGACAGGGAAAATGTGGCACATATACACCATGGAATATTATGCAGCCATCAAAAACGATGAGCTTGCATCCTTTGTAGGGACATGGATGAACCTGGAAACTCATTCTCAGCAAACTGACACAAGAACACAAAATCAAACACCGCATGTTCTCACTCATAGGCGGGTGTTGAACAATGAGAACACATGGACACAGGGAGGGGAGCACTATACACTGGGGTCTGTGGAGGGGAATAGGGGAGGGACAGCGGGGGGTGGGGAGTTGGGGAGAGATAGCATGGGCAGAAATGCCACATATAGGTGAAGGGGAGGAAGGCAGCAAATCACACTGCCGCGTATGCACCTATGCAACAATCTTGCATATTCTTCACATGTACCCCAAAACTAAAACGCAATAAAAAAATAAAAAGTCAGGAGAAAAAAAAAAGGAAGGAAAGGAAAAAAAAGAAAGAGAAAGAAAGAAATACACCTTTATCCAGTCTTACCATGCTTGAAATAAATAACTCTGATGTGCATCTGTGTGATGGTGGGTTTGGGCACGTGAAAACACTTGAATGCCTCCCACCTCCTCATCCTCTGCACCCCATTCCACAGACTAGTTCTGTCTCTGGTCTTCTCTGAAAGATTCAGACTTCTGGCTTGCACCTTTGCTCCAGTGTTTCTTCCCTCCATTCCACATTCCTCATCGGGGCTGGGTCTCCGTTTTAGGGCAGCTCTCTGAGCCCCTCGGACTGTGGCTTGTTGTTGCTCTGACTTCCTCTCGCAGTGCGTTCACTCATTTTTTTCTAGCCGTAGAAGCTGTTCCTTGAACAAACTCAGCAAGTTTCCACTGTAGGGCCTTCCTGCTTACTCTCCCCTCTTCAGAGAAAACGCCTTCCCTGGATAAATACATGACTTGCTATCTCAATTTGCTAAGGACTCTGTGCCAAGTTACCTCCTTGGGCAGGCCTTCTCTCACCATTCTACACCTCAGAGGTGGCAAACTATGGTCCACAGGTCAATTCACCCAATGCCTGTTTTTTTATGGGCTGTGAGCTAAGGATTGTTTTTACGACTTCAAATGACTGGGAAAAAAATCAAAAGCAAAATAGTAGTTTGCAGCACATGAGAATGATAGGAAATTCAATTCTCAGTGTTCACAAATAAAATTTCATTGGAACATAGTCACATTCATTCATTTACTTATTGTCTATTTCCGCTTTTGCAGTACAACTGCAGAGTTGAGTAATTGTGGAACAGATTGCGTGGCTCATAAAGCCTAAAATATTTACTATCTGGCCCTTTACAGAAAAAGCTTGTGGACCTCGGCTATTAATAATATCTGTCACACCAACCTGCCATTCTCTAAGTCCCTTACCCAGCTTTACTTTTCTTCATAGCAGTTGTCACTGCGCTATTAAGTAAATGTTTTAATCAAAATATGATATTCAGAGAAATGCAAAGATTATATGGATTACCAGATCTGCTACTCACATCAAGAAATGGAAAGGTGCAGCACCCACATGGCTTCCAGAAACACCCCACTCATTATCTCCCCCAACACAACCATTTTGATTCATAATACTATGCATTCATTTTGTCTCCATATAATCTTTACATAAATGGGATCATACCATATGTAATTTCATATCTGACATCTTTCATTCAGTGTTACGTTTGTGAGATACACATACAAATTTTTGTGCAGCACTACTACATTCAGCTTAATTGCATATATGATTCCATTGTATACATAAAAATACAGCCTGGTTTTAAAAATCCTTTTTATTAATGGATTTTTTTTTTTTTTTGAGATTGAGTCTCACACTGTCGTTCAGGCTGGAGTGCAATGGCATGATTTCGGCTCACTGCAATCTCTGCCTCCTGGGTTCACGCGATTCTCCTGCCTCAGCCTCCCGAGTACCTGGGATTACAGGCGCACACCACCACACCCATCTAATTTTTTTGTATTTTTAGTAAAGATGGGGTTTTGCTATGTTAGCCAGATTGGTCTCGACCTCCTGACCTCATGATCCACCTGCCTCGGCCTCCCAAAGTGCTGGGATTACAGGCGTGAGCCACCACTCCTGGCCTAATGGACGTTTCTATTGTACCTAGTTTTGGACTGTTACGCATACTACTACGATGAGCATTCTTGCACAGTTTTTGGCGCACATACATGTGCACTTCTGTTAAACGAATGTCTGGAGATAAAAGTGTTAAATGATAGGGCATGTAGATCAGCTTTGGTAGAGATTGCTAACCAGTTTCCCAAAGTGGCTGAACCAATGTCACTCTCACTAGACATGTATAAGTGTTCCCTTACTTTTTCCACATGCTTGCCAACACTTGCTTTTTCCATTTTTTAAACTTTGGTCATTCTGCCTTGTTCTTCCCACTAGAATGTGACCTTCAGGGAGAACAGGGACTTTATTTAGCTTAATCACTATACGCACTAATGCTTGAAACTGCAAGTGTTCCGCTAGTGTTGAACACTGAAGTAGTAAATGCTTTAGTAGTAAAGCTGTAGGAGAAAGCACAGACTTCATTCCAGAGCCTAAGATCCTTTATCTGCTGGCCCTGTCTCACCCTGCTCTGTATTGTTATAGCATCTGTCTATATCGTTGCAATAACATTTAAATCTCTACACCATGCATTATATAGTTTAATGTATATTCTTATTCCTCCTATTGGGATCAAGGTTTCTCTTGCCAGTATTGACCTTTTGAGCCGGGTAATTCTCGGTTGTGGAGGACTGCCCTGTGCATTGCAGGATTTTCGGCAGGATCCCTGGTCCCGACCATCAGATGCCAGTAGCACTGCCTCCCCACCCCCTGCCCTCCACCCCACAATAGTGACAACCTAAAATGTTTCCAGACATGGCCAAATAGCCCCCAGGAGGCAAATTTATTCTCAGCTGAGAACCACTGGTGCTAGATAATGAGCTACATCAGGATAAACTCCTTTCCCCCAAGTTTAAGCACAGAGTTTTACTTGTCATAAATGCTTCAGCTATTACAGATTCTTGTCAATCTTCTCCTTGCTGTTCATCAGTCATCCAGAGTGCTTTAAAGAACTACAGGTCCCAGACCAACCCAAACCCTATTGAATCTAAACCCCTGGGATTGGCTCAAGGAATCCATAAGGTAAAAGTCTCCCAGGTCATACCAGTGAGCAGCCGAGTCTGTGAATGACTACTTCACATGCATGCTATTTATTAACTGAAAAAGAATTCAATCCGAATGTCAGACCATGCTGTGCATTTGCATATTGATACAAAATTTTTCTCTTTTAAGAAATAGATATATGTGCTTCATTCTATCAATTTATTATCTGAAAAACATATTCAATTCATGGATATTGTCTTGATCTGGGCAGTCTCCAGTGCTTGCATTTAAGTGTTTATTTTTTTAAATAAGATCTTCACTTTGTTTGGAAGCATATCTGCTGGTACAGTTGCTTTTTGCACTTCCAGTCTTCTGTGAGAAATGCAATGAGAGAAGACTTCCGTTAATTATACCATCTTTATGCTGTCATCATCACCTTTTGGGATAAAAATTGTAATAGTAGTCAGAGCAGATGGTAATGAGAAAGAAAGAGTGACTTCTTGAGAAATAAAAGAAGGAACCAATTTATATGTGCCTTGATCTCTTGACTTTAAATTTTAAAATCAACAGCCTAAAGCACAAAAGAGGTTGCATTTTGCAACTACATTTTTTCAAGTGATATATACATTGGGCTGGTGAAATTGCATTTTTATGCAATGGAAAGGCAATGTTTATATTTAACTTTCAGTTTTTATTGATTATTGGGTCGTTTATTATTAGGCTTTTGTATATTTCCTAGATTTGTGAAGTAAAAAGTATATATATATATTCTTTTTTAAATTTTATTTTAAATTTCATTTTATTTTAAATTCAGGGATACATGTGCAGGACCTGCAGATTTGTTACACAGGTAAATGTGTGCCATGGTGGTTTGCTGCACCCATCAGTCCATCGGCTAGGTATTAAGCCCCATATGCATCTGCCGTTTACCTGATGTTCACCCTCCCGCACTCCCAGCAGGCCTCAGCGTGTGTTGCTCCACTCCCTGTCCATGTATCCTCATTGTTCAGCTCTCACTTGTAATTGTGAAAATGCAGTCCTGGCCGGGTGCAGTGACTCAAGCCTGTAATCCCAGCACTTTGGGAGGCCGAGGCTGGCGGATCATGAGGTCAAGAGATCGAGACCATCCTGGCCAACATGGTGAAACCCCGTCTCTACTAAAAATACAAAAATTAGCTGGGTGTGGTGGCGTGCACCTATAGTCCCAGCTACTCGTGAGGCTGAGGCAGGATAATTGCTTGAACCCAGGAGGCAGAGGTTGCAGTGAGTCGAGATTGTGCCACTGCACTCCAGCCTGGCGCCTGGTGACAGAATGAGACTCTGTCTCAAAAAAAACAAAACAGAAAATGCAGTCTTTGGTTTTCCGTTCCTGTGTTAGTTTGCTGAGGGTAATGGCTTCCAGTTTCACCCACGTCCCTGCAAAGGACATAGTCTCGTTCCTTTTTATGTCTGCATAGAATTCCATGGTGCATATATGCCACATTTTCTTTATCCAGTCTATCACTGATGGTCATTTGGGTGATTCCATGTAGATGCTATTGTGAATAGTGCTGCAATGAACATACGTATATGTGTATCTTTATAATAGAATGATTTCTATTCCTTTGGGTATATACCCAGTAATAGGATTGCTGGGTCAAATGGTATTTCTGGTTATAGGTCTTTGAGTAGTCACCACACTGTCTTCCATAATGGCTGAACTAATTTACACTCCCACCAACAGTGTAAAAGTGTTCCTATTTCTCCATAGCCTTGCCAGCATGTGTTATGTCATGACTTTTTAATAATCATCATTTTGACTCACATGAGATGGTATTTCATTGTGGCTTTGATTTGCATTTCTCTAATGACCAGTAATGTTGAGGTTTTTACCATATGTATGTTGGTCGCATAAATGTCTTCTTTTGAAAATTGTCTGTTCATGACCTTTGCCCAATAAAAAGTATATTTTGACTTACTGTCACAAACTACAATAGTGATAGGATAATGCAAATATTCTTTTGTATTATTAAAAATTCTGGAGCACTTGAAAGCAGCTACCTGAAAGAAGAAGGGAGACAGCTACTCATTTTCCATTTTTCTCTCTCCCCCAAATTCCCTTTTTTGTTCCCCTCGTTTTTTAAAATTTGAGATGGAGTTTCACTCACTCTGTTGCCCAGGCTGGAGCACAGTAGAGCAATGGCAGCTCACTGCAACCTCCACCTCCTGGGTTCAAGTATTCTCCTGGCTCAGCAGGATTAGCTGGGACTACAGGTGCGAACCACCAACCCCAGCTAATTTTTTGTATTTTTAGTAGAGATGGGGTTTCACTACATTAGCCAAGCTGGTTTTGAACTCCTGACCTCAAATGATCTGCCTGCCTCAGCCTCCAAAAGTTCTGGGATTACAGGAATGAGCCACCGTGCCTGGCCTGTTCCCCTCTTTAAAGGTCATTATGACACACCCACCAAAATGACTGTTGAATTACAGGTCTTCTTCACTGTGCACATGAATTTGTTTATGACTAGAATTGAATTTCAGGCCTGTTACTAGAACATTTTGTTCTAGTGATGTGTGCTGCTAGTTCTCTATGTAACATACATTTGCTCTTTCTTTCCTACAAATACAATGTGATTTTTTTCAGAGTGGTAATGAGTCCAGCTTAAAGCAAAAAACCCCCAAATCCCATATAACTCCTCGTTGCTATTATGTCATCAGAAGTCACTGGGTAGGGCTTCTAGGATAGCTCTTAAACCAGATAGTGACACTGGCACCTGCTTCTAGCGGTTTTCTCTTTGCTCTTCTTCCTACCTAGAATTGAAGGTAAAGCAGACATTTTTCAACAATGAGGTAAGAAGTCAGAGAGGAAAAGGCGCAGGAGAAGCCTGATGCAATAGAGAGAGGAGAGCGTGGGTTCAACAGAGAGGAGAGCGTGAGGTCAACAGAGAGGAGAGCGTGGGTTCAACAGAGAGGAGAGCGTGGGTTCAACAGAGAGGAGAGCGTGAGGTCAACAGAGAGGAGAGCGTGAGGTCAACAGAGAGGAGAGCGTGGGTTCAACAGAGAGGAGAGCGTGAAGTCAACAGAGAGGAGAGCTTGAGGTCAACAGAGAGGAGAGCGTGGGATCAACAGAGAGGAGAGCGTGGGTTCAACAGAGAGGAGAGCGTGGGTTCAACAGAGAGGAGAGCGTGGGGTCAACAGAGAGGAGAGCGTGAGGTCAATAGAGAGGAGAGCGTGGGGTCAATAGAGAGGAGAGCGTGGGGTCAATAGGAGAGCGTGGGGTCAATAGAGAGGAGAGCGTGGGTTCAACAGAGAGGAGAGCGTGGGGTCAATAGAGGAAGAAGAGTGGATTCCTCAAGACGTCGTGATGTGTTTGAACTAGCATGCTTTGTTATGGAAGGAAATACAAATATTATTTATGCTCCTTTAAACTGTACTTTGAATTACATTCTGCTGAATTAAATCTTATCTAAGAAGTCCTCCATGTGCTGTAACCTTATGACAGCCTTGTTCTTCCCTGTCCTGGTCCTTTGGCAATCTCTTTTCTCCGTATTGTTGAACCTCAAGCCTTTTTCATATTTTTCCTGTCCCTAGCAGCACCACTGCCAGAGTTGTCAATTCCATTTCCTTCCCCGTGTCATCTCTACACATCTCCATTTTGGTCTTTCATTATGTTCTACATCTTCTGTTTTAGAGAGTTGGCTGTATTTCAGTAAGTTTTCAGTGTTCGCTCCGTCTTAATCCTATCAAAGTAAGGTGATCCTTAGCTGTCTACTTATATTTAAGAGTGAGGCCCTTGAATATAAATATAAGAAGATTGGTTGGAAATTCTGAGCACAAGCTTCACATCAGCTTGGGCTTCCCTCTCATTTAAATAGGTGAGGCTCTTTGGAGATCCTCTCAATTCCCTAGAAATAACCCTCTTATTTCTTGCATGGAAGATATAACTCTGCCACCTGCATTTTAAGAGCCACAGAAGGAAAGGCCTAGTAGTCTCAATATTCCTTAATAAAGTTTACTTCTCTTATTTCCAGTATATGACCCACCTCTCCTTGGGATCTCCATTTCAGGGACCCTCCGTTCCTCCCATTCCAGAGAATAAACTCCAGTCTTCTCCGGGTTGGAGGACGATGGTTCCATGGCGTGCGGGGTGGTGTGGAAATGACCACCGCAGGGGAGCTGTGGGCCTGCTTCCTTAACAGCCTGCTGTTCTACTGCTGCTTGTTTCTGAGGCTCTGTGGGTTTCCTGCTGTCAACCCTGTTGCTTCCTTGCTTTCCCGTTGCCAGCCTTGCTTTGCGCTTGAACTGGTCTCTTAGCCCAATAGTGTTCATTCGTTTGCTTTCCACCTCCATTATTTTGTCGTTATTGTCCCCTCTTGATATTTATGCTCTTGTGGGTTTACGACTTAAAACAAAACAGAACGTTTTTTGTTATTTTTATTGAGACTTGAGAGGAAGGTTAACACCTCTTCCCAATTTTTTATCTTTAATAAGGAAATTATTTTTTATTTTACATTTTTTATTAATGTAGAAGAAATATTAATTGTGACAAGTAGTGGACCCTGATTAAAACTGACTGCTTGCAGCTATTAAAAAGAATGAGATCATGCCCATTGTTGCAGGAATGTGGATGGAGCTGGAGGCCATTACCTTAGCAAACTAATCAGAAACAGAAAACCAAATACTGTGTGTTTTTACTTATAAGTGGGAGCTAAATGATGAGAACTCATGAACACAAAGAAGGGAACAACACACACTGGGGCCTACTTCAGCGTGGAGTAGGGAGGAGGGAGAGGAGCAGAAAATAGTAACGATTTGGGTACTAGGCTTTGTACCTGAGTGACTAAAAAATCTGTACAACAAACCCCTGTGACATCAGTTTATCTCTATCACAAAACTGCACATGTACTCCTGAACTCAAAATAAAAGGTAAAAAAAGAAAGATAAAAAAACTGCTAACATTACTGTATTTCTTTGTCGTTATTTTCCTGACATATATAATAAATTCAATGCCAATTTTAATAGATTTACTATTTAAATATAGAATATAAAATTTCATATTATAAAAATATAAAATTTTTAAAAAACACATAAAATCACCAACTTTTAAGAAATGTATATTTAAGTAAATTATCACCAATTTTGTAGTCTACTTTAAAACATTTTCCAACCTTGTAAATGAACACAAATTGATTAAGCATTTCTTTCTTGTTGAACAGTAACATTATTTTCTGGCATTTGGTTTGTTTTTGACAGGCATCCAGCTCCTACCACCGCTCCTGGCCACAAGTGGGACACTTGACTTTGACCAGACCCCATGGTCAAGGGGCGTTCCTTGACCTCTGTTTATTGACAAAGAAATGCTGCTCAAACAACTCAGGAAAGGCCTTTGAAAGGGCGCTAGAGTATCTTCCCTGAGGGGCAGAGAAAGGGTTGCTGCTGCAGAGTGTGTGTGTGTGTGTGTGTGTGTGTGTGTGTGTGTACACGCATGCGTGCAAAGTATTGTTGGGGAGAGGGCAATAAAAACTCCTTTTTTCAACCCACGCCGGCCACCCAGTGTGCAGGGTCTTTGCACTCTCTGTGGAGTACTGTGGCCGTCCTAACTGTTATAGAAATATCAGTTTGCCATTCTCATGGCATACAAATTGAGATTTTTCCTTCCAAAACAGCTACTGGATTTGAGTCTATTCATGTAAAGCATTTGCGTGCACGTTGGATCGTTTACCTTGTTTTACTGGTTTTGACAGAATTTTAAATGTATAGTGGTGACACCCAATTTTCTAAGAATCATGATTTCTTCTTTTAAAATACGTGTCTGGTGTGGAGTAGTTTATTTCTAATAAGACTCCACATTCCATTTTCATGACTGCAAACACCAAACGAACTCTATTGTATAACACTGAGCACTTCCTTAGTCTGAAGCCAGTTTTGCCACTTAGCCATTTTCTAGAATGAGGTTGCTTATCTTTCTGAAGCCTCACTTGCCTCATATAAGAAATAACCTATATCTGTCTTGGTTACTAGCAAAGGATTGATAACAGGTGAAATGAGATAATTTCAAGCATTCATTAAACATTTCACGAAGGTTGCAGAAATCCAGAGTCCCGAGAACAAGAATTATGCACTCATTTCTCTAACTTGGATGCCAACTTCTTTGCGGCAACTTTGTTGAGAAATGTTAAGTGTATGAATATTGAGAAATGCTGGGTGTACGGTAGAATATATTGTTTGCTAGGAAGAATGATGGCAAGGAAAATGTAGCCGCGCCCCCACCCCAACTAGAAAACGATTTGGGGCATTTCAAAGTGCTGGGACAATGAGTAAATATCATGCACCGGTTAAAAGAATTCTTTAAGACTTCTGACCCTGCCCCCGGGGCTCACTCCTGGAGAATACTTTTTAGTTTGTCTGTGGTCAGTGGCAAGCAGACACCAGCTGCCTACTTGGTATATTTTGGGTTATGAGAAAATACCCAACATCTGTTTGATTATAATCATCCCCTGTTTAGAAGAGAATAAATGCATGGATCAGAGTCTGCTCAAGGCCCTCAGCCTGGAATGATGTCAGCCCCTGAGGTTCTCAGCTGGGAACTGTTCTCAGCTGGGAACTGTTGCCCCTTCACTCCCCACAGACCTGCTTTGCTGTGTTATCTGGGTGTCTGCCTCTCAGTTCCTTCATTGCTGCCTGGGTGGTGGTCTCTATGGATGACCTGGCTCTCGGCACAACTTCCCATGTTTTCACAGCATTTTCCACAGGCATAGACAGGATTACCTGATTCTTCTAGAGTCCAGACCACGAGCTTCATGCAAGCAGGGATTTTGTCTGAATCTCCAGCATCTAACAGAGTGCCTGATGTACTATAGACCTCAGCTGGTGATTGTGAATTGAATTTTAAGTGGAGAATGCTTTGAAAAGCTCTTTATAAATGTAAAATACTTTGTAATAATGCTTTCTGTGTAGGGCAGTGTACAAAGTTCTTTTACATATATTATTCATTTTCTCTTCCTTGATCTTCCCAACAATCCCGTTAAAGCAGATATTGATGTCTTCATTTTATAGAGAGGACTTAGTGGGAGATGGGTTTTGGGGTAAGAAATGAAAACAAAACTATGAAGTACCCTTTGCAGTTTATGTGAACTTATGAAAAGGAATCCTTTGGTTGCCGAGTGTGGAACAGGGCCTCCTCTAATTGTCAGTTTGGTAGACTGAGGCATATTCAGGGCTTGTTTCTTCAGCACCATTGAAAGTATAATCATCATTCAATACCTATTCATCTTGAACCATCTGGGTGAACTAATCAGAAATATGAATTTAAAAACAGTACTACTGTCCTTTTAGACAAATGAAAGAGATATTTTCTTGTTATAATAAAATGTTTTAATGTTTGGTTCCTGTTTAGAAATTGTTCCTTCTATCCTGGTGGTTTCCACTTAATTTTGTATTCCTTTTATCTGTAATCTCTTTACCTTTAAATGATCTTTTATCTTTCTTGGAAATAGCTGACACTACTGGTTTTCAGTTCAGGACGTTTTCATAATTACATTTTTAGCCTTGAGGGAAAATTGTATACCTCATCAAATCCTCTGGCTCTGTGACTGAGTAACATTAACTTGCTGCTATTATAACTTAATTGTGAATTAGGAAAAATAAAACTGCCTTATGACTTCTGACAATGTTAAATTCTGTTAAAAATCGAAGCATTTTATACAGTGTTCTGATATTACAGTAAGTCAATAGTCTGGAATCTCAAATGTTCAAATCCAGTGAGAGGCCTTGACCCACCAAACCAAAATCAATCAACACCTGTTTAATCACATTACATCTTCTGGTGCAAAACTGTTCCTCAAAGTGACAACACAGTGCTGTGTTTTGTTTTCTGTGTTCTTTTTCTTTTATAACAGCAATCATTTGTTTGTAAATTCAAGACTTTTCAGTAATGTATTTTAGCTGGGCTGTTTTCTCACACTTGGCATGCCAGCTGGATTTTGTGAGGAGGTGTGATCGGGGCTAGCTTAGGTACACCTGCCAAGTAGCTTCGATGATTCTTCCTTCTCGCAAATAAGCTACCCAAAGGATACATATGGAAAAGCCTCTGTTAATTTTGGTATTCATCAAACTTCTTTCTCTTTTTCAATAGTTGTGATTCATATTGAGCTGACTGTTGCGTTAGTTATTTTTCCTTAAGAGAAGCAAAATGAGAATACTATGGAATGTGTTTACAGATGGAATTCTGACTCACACATTGACTTCTGTGTACATGTGGGGCACACCAGGCCCTTCACAATCTGTTGCACGCTCAGCTTGATGTTCTCAGCCCCACTCACATTCCTCCAGAAATCTTACCCTTCATCCAAACTGGAATGCTAGCTCTTCTATCAACAGCATTTCAGGTACAGCACACCCTGCCTTTCCTCAAGCTCCTGCCTTTCCAGAAATTCCTCATCTGGCCTCATTTTTCAATGTCCAGCCCAAATATCACCCCTGTCCCTAGGTTGTACTGTGCTGTGCCTCACAACTATCCTTCATTCCCTGCCCCTTCCAAGTAAAAAAGGTTTAAATGGTCCCTCATTAACAAAAATAATGTTTTAGACTAGGCACAGTGGTTCATGCCTATAACCCTTGCACTTTGGAAGGCCGAGGCAGGTGTATCATCTGAGGTCAGGAGTTCAAGACCAGACTGGCCAACATGGAGGAAGCCCATCTCTACTAAATATACAAAAATTAGCCAGGTGTGGTGGCGGGTGCTTGTAATCCCAGTTACTAGGGAGGCTGAGGCAGGAGAATCACTTGAACTTAGGAGACAGAGGTTGCAGTGAGCCACTACTGTGCCACTGCATTCCAGCCTGGGCAACAGAGACTCTGTCTCCAAAAAAAAAATAAAAACAAAAAAACCAAAAACCAAAAAGCAAAAAGCAAAAACAAACAAAAACAATAAATACTGTTTTAGTATATCATAGTTATTTGTTTTCATGATGCCTAATATAACCACACGGAGCTCAAACTTCCGTCTCAGCATTGCGTTGCTTAACCGACATCCATATATTTCAGTATGTTAAGTTTTCATTACCACACTGGTTAAAATATTTTCTAACTTCTCTGGTAATTTCCTCTTTGATGCTTGGTTATTTGTAACTACATGCTTAATTTCAAATAGTTTGGAGTTTCCCAGATTTTTTTTCATTATTGATTTCGAGCCTAATTCATTTATGGTGAGAGAACCTACTCTGAAGTGATTTCAGTTCTTTTAAATGTCTCAAGACTTATTTCATGGACCAGCAAATGATCTGTCTTTGTGAATATTCCATGGCACATGTGAATAGTGTGCAATATGCTATTACTAGGTGCTGTTTTGCATACATATCAGTCAGAATGTGTTAATTGGTAAGGTACACATTTTCTATATTCTTAGTGATTTCCTCACTCCTCCTACCAGTTGCAGAGAGAGGAGTGTTAAAGTAGCCAATGTCAGTATGGATTTTTGTCCATTTTTCCTTTCAATTCTGTTTTTGCTTTATGATTTGGAAGTTCTGTTATTAGATGCATGCACGTTTAGGATTGTTATATTTTCTTAATGAATTGGCTTCTTTATTATCAAATCTTCCTCTTTACCTCTAGTAGTATTTCTTGTTTTTAAGTTTACTCTGATGCTACTATTGCCATGCCACCTTTTTTGATTAATGTTTACATGATATTTCTTTTTTCATTCTTTTATTTTTAACCTATATGTATCACTCTATTTAAAATTAAGTTATGGCACACAGCATGCAGTTAAGATCTGTTTTTTTATCCAGTCTGACAATCTCTAACTTTCCAACATTCCTGCCATATCTGAGCCTGGTTCTGGTGTCTGTTTTGTCTCTTTAGGTTGTGTTCTCCAACTTTAAGCATGCATTGTGACTTTTGTTGAAAGCTGAACATGCAGGTAGAAGAACTGTAGTAGATAGGTCATTAATAGGTCATTAATGATGTGGGAGGAAGGCAGAGTGAAAGGGGAAGTGTCCTGTAGTCCCATGATTAGGTTTCAGTCTTTTAATGAGCTTGTGTTCCTGTGCTGTGACCTTCACAAGTGCTTCAGAGTCTCTCTCTTCTTTCTACTTAGGTGGGACAGGATGGCTAGAGCAGTCTAAAGTTGTGTATTCTTTTCATTCCACATCAAAGGCCAGATGGGGCTAGCTCTGGTAAAATATTTCCTTTTGAGGGCAGGCCTCATTAAAAAGAGCAGAATGCTCTGGGCATATTTCAAAGTAATTATTTTTTTACTCTCTGTGTCAGAAGCATGAGGAGTTTGCTATTGTTTGAATATCTCTGAACCCCCAAAATTCATGTGTTGAAATTGAATCCCCAGTGTGATGTACTGAGTTGGGGCCTTTAGGGTTTGTCTTCATAAATAGGATTAATGCCCTTATAAAGCTTGAGGAAGTCCTTTTGCCCTTCCACTATGTGAAGATGCAGAAAGAAGGCTCCATCTTTAAAGCAGAGATCAAGCCCTCATCAGACGCTGCATCTTCTGACACTGTGTTCTTGGACTTCCCGGCCTCCAAGTGAACAATGATTTTTATTGTTTATAAATTACCAAGTTCTAGGTATTTTGTTACAGTAGTCCAAACAGACTAAGACAGACTTTTTGTCCAGTCTTCACTATGAGAATCTGGTAGGGCTGCTGGAGGTAAAAATCAAAGGGTGGAGGTGTCCCTAATACTGCCCCACCCCAAGATTTTAACTCTCTGAATTGTTCAAATCAAGCCTGCAATTTATAGATTACAGTTCAGGTTTTCCTGTACTTGTATTTGTTCTCATGAGGTTTCTGCTCTGGTGAGTGGGACTTCTCTGCATCCACTTGTGTCTCTCTCCAATTTTGAGGGCTACAATTTGTCCTATGACCTCAATTCTTTGACAGATCTAGAAGAGTTGTTGATTATCAAGTTTTTCAGCTTTTTACTTGTTGTTAGCAGACAGTGAGGATTTGCAGGTTCCTTTTATGCTGGACTAGAAATTGGAAGTCAATTTCTGACTTTTAGTTGAAATATTAGATGATCTACATTCATTGTGATTATTGGTATGGCTGGGTGTAAATCTACCATCCTGCTGTTTGTTTTCCATGTGTGCCATCTTCCCTTTGTTCACCCCCTTTGTATTTTCTGCTTTAGGTTTGATTAGTTATTGTCTGGGATCTGTCTTATGTGTTCTTTTAGCTCATTAGCTATGTTGCTTTATATTTAAAGTGGTTACTCTAGGATTGATAATATATATAAGTTAACACAGTCTATCTTCAAATAAAATTATATTGTTAGGCTGTTTTATATATAATACAAGAAACTTACAACAGTAGCTCTGCTTTTTTGTTGCTGTTGCTGTCTCAGATTAAATTATTTAAACATTTTTAATGGTGGAGAGTGAATCTGTTTATAAAAGGAAAAAGGAACTAAAATGTGGTAAAATAGTATATCAAAATCTATTACTTAAATCTAGAATATCATAAAGTTATAAAACAGAATATAACATTGAGAGTAAAATATATTAGAAATAGCAGAACCCATTTGTACACAATAAATTTTTAACTATATGATGAGTATTTTTATGATTTTTTTTCACTAAAATTTAATGGAATTTATATTTCAAGTACTTTTCAACTTCAGTTTCTGTTTCACAGAAATAATATTTCGTTACTCTAAAATAGTATTTGCATTCCAAATATTTTTGAGGTCTCGTACTTATTTTATCTTGAAAAGAAATATATATGTATATCTCCTCACCATGTAGTGTCAGTGTAAAATTTCCTAAGTAATTTACATTCCAAATATATGGAGAAGAAAAGTTAATATCTTCTCCACACTTACATCTCAGTCTCAAGTAGCCTGATTAAATCTTACTGAATAAGAATGGCATTCTTTACATAAACTAAAGAAAACGTCCCCACAAATTCCAATCTGCAGTCTATTTTGTAGACATTCTTTATGGTATTAAATCAAAACATTGTAAATTGCATTCCCACTACCACTTCTCATGCTTAATATGGCCTTGTTTTTGATCTGCAATCTAGATTTTCTTTCTCCAAGTGTGTGACATTTTATCTAAATGTTTGCTGAGAAATGGTTTATTATGTTCAAAAAGGGTGAAATACAGCTGTAGAAATGTAAAGAATCTGGGAGGAAAAAAATAGAAGTACTTGTTAGTTCGGATTTCTGTCTAAAAAGAACCAGAAGTACAAATGTGTGCTGCAAAATGTGAAATAATGCTCCAAGGTGAGAGCATTTTAATTTTTTTCCAAATGAAGTTAAAAAATATGTATTTGCTGTATGACTGAAGCAGTATGTCAAATGAGTTATACAACGTGCCAAACAGGAAAACAAATTTGTTCCTTGATTCTTAAACTAAAGAGAGACAATGAACTCTTCAAATGCCACACTGCAGTCTAAGGCTACAGCTCAGTTTTCATTTTTTTATTTTTACAAATTCTTCTGCCTTTCTCGTTGCTTATAGATTAGACGAGCTTCACAGAGCAGTGTGGGTTAATCCCTATGATGCGAGACAGTGCTGTAGCTTTCAGAGAGGGCCAATGCTTCAGCTTTTAAGAGGGAGGGATTTATCAGTGTGTTTTGAAGAGTCTACCATTCAATAGATCCAGGACCACATATGTAGTGACAAATTTGTAAACTCTAACCTTGGGTGGGCCCTTGGCCCTCTTCTAGAATTCTTCCATGTCTCCGTCCATGAACCTTTGATGTGCCCCCAGTGGCTTGATCCAAAATCTCATGACCCCTCCTTGAGACCTCAGATGTACTGTCCCCCTATTTCATTCACTTCCTCCTTTTATCTTCAGGTGACCCGTTCCTACTTTGCAGAGAATATTAAGGCTATACAAACATACTTATAATGGCTTCCATCCTTATCTTTGAATTGGAGGGTGACGTCACTTACTGAGGTGGTCCAAGAGCCAGCCTCGCCTGCTGCTGGAGAAAAGAGACTGCCTCTGAGCCACGAGTGCTCCAGCTCCCACACCAGCCGCCAAGCATTTCATCCCGCAAAGAAGAGGCCGTTTTTGGCCTCCTGCTTCACAAAGGGCCACCCTTTTCATATGGGCCACTCTATCATGTCTTTAAGAAGAAGAAATACACCATTTAGTGCTGCGGCTTCCATAGCTGATTGTTATGGAGACTTTCTCTCTCTCCTTGGTTGCCGTAATACTGGCATCTGCAGGAAGGCATGGTCAGCCAGTGGACCCGTCACCTCTGTCTTGAGCTAGCCGCCCACTTCTCTTCAGGAAATAATCAGCACTGAGCTCATTGTGCTCACATCCCTCATTCCCTCATTCACCCAGGCACCAGGTCCCAGGCCATCCATCATCACGCAGGCCCTCAACCTTGTGCTATCTGTAATCCATAACATGACTGAGTTCTCCTTGGGTCTCTGTAGACAGCTGCTTAAACCCAAGCTCTGCCATTTGTTAGGACATTCTCTGCACTTTCCTTTCACCTTATTGCCCGGACTTCAGTCCTGGTTATCCCTGAAAACACTACTTCCCAAGAATCCATTTAAGGGAGGTGCTTTCCAGGTCTCCCAGGGCCATAAGTGGGGTGGGCGCTCTTCATCCATTCTTTCTACCTTCCAGTAACTGCATTCTCAGGCTTTGCTTTTCTGCTTATTATCATAGACGAATGTTCCCTGCTCCTAGGAGAGCCGATCTTTCCATTTGTATGCAGACTCATCCTCTTCTCCTTATGAAAGGAAACCATGCCAGGAATTTCCCCCCTTTCTCTTCTATTCCACTTTTTTCTCTTTGTACTGGCACATTTACACCAGCTTGCCAACTGTGATTTTGGTCAGGTAAGGAAAAGAAAACCCTAACGTTATTTTGATGTTACATTTTCCACCGTTTACCACCCCATTTCCTTACTTTTCTATAACGTGCAGGCATTCATTTTACGAGTTGGTAGACTTGCTTTTTCCAGATACTCTCTCCTTTCTCTCCCTCTCCTCATTTCCTTTTGGTAATTTCTACTTTTCATTATACGTAAAAGGTAAAACAATAGCACAAGAAACTCCTCTATAGCTTATATCCAGACTCAGCATTTGTTTATGTTTTGCTCTAATTACTTTATTATTCTCTCATCTACCCACACATACCCTCCCCCACACACGCACACACACTTTGTTCTTCCTGAGTAACTTGAGAGTGAGTTGGAGATGCTATGCCCCTTATTCCTAAACACATTATTGTATATTTCCAGAGAAGAAGAGTATTCTCTTTCGTAACCACAGTAAAGTTATCAAAATCAGAAAATTACACATTGATCCCACATTATTATCCAGTATGTAGTTTACACTCACATTTTGCAATCCAGGGTCATACCTCACACTTCGTCATCAGGTCCCCTTAGTAGCCTTTAATCTGGAACCATCCCTTAGGCTTTCTTTACCTTCGTTGACTTTGACACGTTTTAAGTGACTCCCACTAGGCATTTCCCTAGCATGGCCGGAAACCTCCGCAGTATGACTGCCCATGGTCCGTGCCCCATCTCCTCTGATGGCAGCTCTTCACACAGCTGACCACTCAATCCTCTTTGACACAAGTTCATAAAGCATATCAGGGCCCCAGAAGCTGCTGGTGTCCTTCTCATCTCTCTGGCCTCTCCGTCTCAGTTTTCTCTGTGGTTCCTCCTCTGCCTCTTTCTTAAGGTTGGCTAGCCCCAAGGGCTTAGTTCTAGGTTATCTTCTCGTCACCCACACTCACTCCCCAGATCATCTCACACTGACTTAATGGCTCCAAAGACTGTCTACACACTAATCAGTTCTAAGCGCCTATTTTCAGCTTTCCAGCATTGGCCTCCAGTGTCTAACTGCTGGCTTAGCATCTGCCTTGCTGCTGAAACCTTTCTTCTAGTGCTATCTGGATAGGCAATCCCAATACTCACTTCTCAGTCCTGCTTATGTTGAACATTTCCGCTTCATTTATTCCTGTTAGCCAGCTCCTCTGTTTTAAAACTTGAGTTCTTTGGTTTTTGCCACATCACTCTTTTGGGTTTTCTCCTATTTCTCCATTTTGTTCAGTAGCTTTCAGGTCTCCATTTGTCCTTCCCTTTCTTCTTTCTCTTTCTAACAGTTTTGTCCTTAGCTGCCTTGTTTTTTCTTTTCTTTTTTTTTTTTTTTTATTGCATTTTAGGTTTTGCGGTACACGTGAAGAACATGCAAGATTGTTGTATAGGTACACACGTGGCGTGTGATTTGCTGCCTTCCTCCCCTTCACCTATATCTGGCATTCCTCCCCATGCTATCTCTCCCCAACTCCCCACCCACCGCTGTCCCTCCCCTATTTCCCCCCAACAGACCCCAGTGTGTGATGCTCCCCTCCCTGTGTCCATGTGTTCTCATTGTTCAACACCCACCTATGAGTGAGAACATGCGGTGTTTGATTTTGTGTTCTTGTGTCAGTTTGCTAAGAATGACGGTTTCCAGGTTCATCCATGTCCCTACAAAGGGCACAAACTCATTGTTTTTGATGGCTGCATAATATTCCATGGTGTATATGTGCCACATTTTCCCTGTCCAGTCTATCATCGATGGGCATTTGGGTTGGTTCTAGGTCTTTGCTATTGTAAACGGTGCTGCAATGAACTTTCTTTAAACACTTTGGGTGATTTCAACCAGAATTTCTACTATCCACAAGTTTTATACTGACCATTTCCAAATATTTTTCTCTAGCCTCTATTACTCTGAACAATAAACTTGTATATCCAAATACCTGATTGAGAGTTAAACAGCTACAGGGCAAAATACTCCAAACTTAGGGTGTTTTCTTACCAGCCTCTTAATTCCTCCCATCTTCTACACCGGTAAATTCTGTCTTCCACAGCCAGTCACTCAAGCAGGAAATTATGGAGACGTCTTGAAGTTTTCCTATCTCCTGTGTGAGATTTGTTAAGAAGTCTGATTGGTTCTATCTCACGAAAATTGATTTCCCTCTCTTTCTCTCTATCCCATCTACCTTAAACCAGGGTCTTAATATTGTACCAAGACTATGAGACAAGAGTCTCTTAATGTTCCTGTTTCAAAACTCTACACATTGTCACTAGGATCAATCCAGTGATTTTTTTTGTTGTTTTTGTTTTTGTTTTTTTTTGATATGGAGTCTTGCACTGTCACCCGGGCTGGAGTGTAATGGTGCAATCTCTGCTCACTGCAACCTCCGCCTCATGGGTTCAAGCAATTCTCCTGCTTCAGCCTCCCGAGTAGCTGGGATTACAGGTGTGTGCCACCACACCCAGCTAATTTTTTGTATTTTTAGTAGAGATGGGGTTTCACCATGTTGGCCAGGCTGGTCTCAAACTCCTGACCTCAGGTGACCCGCCCACCTTGGCCTCCCAAAGTGCTGGGATTACAGGCATGAGCCTCTGTACCCAGCCAGTAATCCTGTGATTGTTCAAAACATAGTTTTATTTACAAAGCTAATCAGCAAAATCATTTTTACTATTGAGAATGCTTTTATTTTAATAGCATATTATCTTATTATAGAGTAAATTTCTTTTAATTAAAATATAGACAATTTAGCAAACTCTGAATTTCCATTCTTCATATTATTAAGAACAAATGTGCATTTGATTCTCTTTCACAAAATTGAGCAATTATGCTAAAATATCTAATAGTTGCATGTTTTCCAGAGAATTATTTCATTTAATTCTTAAGCAAAGAAATTTTTATATGTAAGCTATGTTTAGTGTTATTTGTTTTAACTATATAATTAGTCTAATGTGTTTCCTATGAGAATGCACTTTCTTCAAGAAGGTTTCTTTGAGGCCAGGTGCGGTGGCTCATGCCTGTAATCCCAGCACTTTGGGAGGCTGAGGCAGGTGGATTGCTTTAGGTCAGGAGTTAGAGACCAGCCTTGCCAACATGGTGAAACCTCGTTTCTATTAAAAATACAAAAATTAGCTGGGCTTGGTGGTGCATGCCTGTAGTCTCAGCTACTCAGGAGGCTGAGGCAGAAGAATTGCTTGAACCCGAGAGTTGCAGTGAGCCGAGATCACGCCACTGCACTCCAGCCTGGGAGCCAGAGCAAGACTCCATATTAAAAAAAAAAAGAAGGTTTTTTTTGGTAGCATGAATAAAATAATCAAAAAAATGAATTCCAATAGACTGAGCCCAGGAATCTAAGTTTCATTTTATGTTTCCTTAAGAAAATAATTTTTCCACCAATTATTTCTACTGATTATATTTGACAAAACTCTGCAAAGTTTTGTTTTCATTTTTCTGTAGATGTTTTGTTTCTGTTTTTTAAGAAATAAAATAGAGTAGTGCAAAATATCCCAGTGAACTAATGAAAAAAAATTCTCTTTCAGAATTGGTGTTGGTGTATAGAATAGGCAAATCCACAGAAAGAGAAAGTTGATTAGCAATTGTCAGAGCTTGGGGAGAGGCAGTGCAGAGTGACTGCTAATGGGGATTAGGTTTCTTTTCTTTTTGTTTCTTTGTTTCTTTCTTTTCTGTTTCTTTTTGTTTTCTTGAGGCAGGGTCTTGTTCTGTCACCCAGGCTGGAGCGCAGTGGCGCGAACTTGGCTCACTGCCACCTCTGCCTCCCGAGCGATTATCCCGCCTCAGCCTCCCGAGTAGCTAGGACTACGGGTACCTGCCATCACATCCAGCTAATTTTTGTATTTTTAGTAGAGATGGGTTTTTGTCATGTTGGCCAGGCTGGTCTCTAGCTCCTGAGCTCAAGTGATCCGCCTACTTGGCCTTCCAAAGTGCTGGGATTACAGGCGTGAGCCACCGCGACAGGCCTGGCATGTTTCTTTCTGGGTTGATGGAACTGTCCTGGACTTGGATAGTGGTGGTGTTCGTAATGCCTTATGGATATACTAAAAACCACATGTACACTTTCAACAGGCAAATTTTATAGTATGTAAATTATATTTCAATTTTTATTTCAATTTTAAACATTGGCTTTGGTATTGAAATACTGACTTCTAAAAAGATCATGAGCTTTTGCCACATACAGTCCATTCAGTGATGAAGGTGGGATCCTCCCAAGACCCACATCTAGAGTGCAGAGTCATTAAGTGGGTTCCACAATCTTGCAAGGGACTAGGATTTTTGACCTCAGGGCAGATACATTCAACTTCTCTATTTATCAAGTTGGGATAGTCATAAGCAGTGAAAGAATTATAATTATGAGTTGTTAATAAAAATAAGTATCAGATTGATTGAAAATGTAAGATATTTATATCCTTGACGAAGTGGGTAACATTCAATCATTTTTCAGGAAATCCTCTAATAGCTTAACTTCTGGGGATGTTACAAAATGGGATATCTGATCATTTTGAAAAACAATCACTAGAACAATTTTTAATGATGGCTATTTAGTTTTTTCTAGACATTTTGGTTTCATAAAACATGTTTTTCTTTCAAGTGCCATCCCATGAGATTTTGCTTTATATAAAAATTTTAGCTTATAAAAGAACATATTAGGGGAGGTGAGTATTCATATATATATATGACAAAGTCAGCTTCTCTGGGACATTCTAGGTTGTGTGTCCTGTCCTTCCTCACAAGCTTGATTCTTCAGAAACAAATACAGTGTGTGTCAGAGGTGGGGTAGCCCCCAACACTGGGACTCCCATTCACGTCAAGGACATTTGCCCTGAAATGCTATGGCCATTTTACCACACAAGGTAAATGTAAAAACACTTCAAATGAAATATGTGAAGCTTGATATTTTCCCTGCAATCTGAGCCTTTGTGTTTTACAAACTAATGGATCTCACAATATATTGCAACCTATTTCCCAGCTCTCCTGCACTCCTGCACCTCTGACTTGCCGGCAGCTTCCAGAACACAATGTCGTCCTTCTAGACACAGGTAAAATCAAACACTATTCTTTCTTTTTTTTCTGTGAACCTGTGGATTATACTGAACACCATTTATTTCGAATTTATGTTTCATGCATGAAAAAATTAGTTACTGACTTGAATATTTGCTACTAATACTTAGCAAGGCAAAAAAGAACATTACATTTTTTTATTCAAAGTTCAATTTGCTACATTTTTGATTCAAAGTTGAATTTGTTTTGTTCAGTATCAAATCCTCTCTGTCTTTATTTGAACACATATAGTTCTTTGTCTTTATTTGAACACATCTATAGTTCAAATAAAGACAAAGAGAGGATTTGATACTGGAACAAAACATCTTTGTCATCCCACAGTATTTCTTTTTTTCAATACAAAGATTTTTTTCAATAAAAAGACTTTTTTCAATAAAAAGACATTTACAAAGAAAATTTGTTTAATTTTAGTGCAAAATATTAAAAATGCACATGATAGCTAGCACCTGTTACTTGGCATTCAAACTTTTGGCAGTTTAACCTATTCTGAGCAGACATACCTAAAAATAAATTGAAGATTTCAAATAATATAGGAAAAATATGTCACAAATATGTATGCTTTATTTATTTGTCACTGCGTTATCAATTAAATTAGTTGCCAGTGAGGTGGAAGGTATTAGATACACAGTAATGGACAAATATAAACTATAGAGGACTCACAGGACCTCCCACAGCCTCTCAGAAAAGAGCCCATTGACTTTGAATTTTTCTTAAACATTCATGTAATTAATTTAATAACATGATTTTCCTTTGCACTATTTAGTTCTTAGTAGGCTACAGTGAATGGCAAATTAAACGTAAAATACAATGAGTGGACAAAACGCTAGAAATTGACATACAAGAGCCCAGCAGTCTGAGGCCACTTAACTTAGGACAATAAGCTATGACATAACTATGACAATATTTGTACTTTTTGCCATTCATTTATTATAATTGTCTATTTTAGAAAAACATATTTGTCATTACGTTACTTAAGAACAAAGATCTAATATAAATGAGGCATTATAAAGTATTTTGAAAATGTTATCATTGAATAGTCCATTTTTATTACCCAAATTTCAAATTTGATGCAATTTATAATTTTTGATTTAGAGAAAACATTTTCAGAGAATTTTCTGCTCTATGCTTTAAAATGCCTCATGAACCTTTGGAGTTTTATTTTCCTTTTGACTTTTTTCAATACTGATTGCATTCCCGTTCTAACATGAAAGACCATAGAATGACATTTTTATGATGTTCTAGTTTGCTTAATTTAAAATACATGTTGTTTTATAGATCACAATTTCCGTTTTTTTCTCTATGCAATATGTTTGTTTTATAAAATGTATTTATAAACTACTATGTCAAGGTTGGTATATTTGTTGCTATTTCAGGATTTTAAGTTGACTTCTCTGTATACAATTTTTTTTATCTTCTCTTTTCCAAATCCCTTAATACTGTGCTCAGAACCCAAATGGCTCTCAATACATGTTTGTTTACCAAGTATACGTTAATCAAAAGTAGGCCTTTGAAAATGAAATACACATTCCACACAAAGAAACCATCACATAACTGCTGAGTACAGAAGAAACCTCTGAATTGTGAAAATGTGACACAGCAGGTGGGTTTTACTTTTTGACCTTCAGTGATTCCAGTCACTGGAATTAACAGGTTGACTTTTTGCTGAGCACAAAGCAATTTCTGTGGCAACTTTTTACATAGGGCCAAAGAGCAAACTAAAAAGCAGAAAGTGACTTTGTGTGATTTTCTGAGCAGCACAAAGACATCATTGAATTACTTCCCCTCATATGACATAGGAAATGGTCAGCTCCATTGTGCCTCTTAGAATAGGCTTTTAAATTGTTCATTTAGCAACGTATTTGCCACACTTTTCCAGGGCTTCTTGTTTTATTTCCATAGGTAATACTTGAATATCTAGGAAAACTTTCAGCTTCAAGTTTCAGAAGAGCTTATTTAAATTTCTGAATATTCAGTGCCGATCGGCTTCCCTGTATCCTTCGGGTATTGAAATTTCTAGTGGTCTAGTAAAAGAGATGCATTTATTCAGATTTGTTACCTCTAGCTACAAGTTTGTATTTTATAACAGTTAATATTTAATTCAGTGCTAGCTTTTGTAAGAGTAAAAGCTAGTGAGGGCGGAGGGACTGATAAGGGAAAGAATTTCTGTGGCATACAAGAGGATGCAATTAAACACCTGATTATGTGGAAGAGAAGTGAATGTATCAGGAGACCCAGGAAGACCTTGTACATACCAAGAAGTAGTCATGCAGTTTTCCAAGGAGTGGTGAGATTTGAAATAGATCTCAGTAGACAGCCATAATTGGATAGGCAAAGGAGAGAGAGAGGGAAATAATCTGTGCAGACATGAGGAGTGGAACTTAGTTTGTTCGAGGTCTTAGAGGTCAGCTGGTCCACTCTGAGCTGTACATGAACTGCCTTTATTTCTGGGATCATTTTTGAGTTGTTTTGGTTTAAATGACCTTTAGAACCTCCTCAAGTCCAGTCGGTCAAAAAGTGCCATTTATTTCTCTTTTTTTTTTTTTTTTTTTTTTTTTGAGATGGAGTCTCACTCTGTCTTCCAGGCTGGAGTACAGTGGCATGAACTCATCTCACTGTAACCTCTACCTCCTGGGTTCAAGGGATTCTCCTGCCTTAGCCTCCCGAGTAGCTGGGATTACAGGCATGCACCACAACACCCGGCTAATTTTTGTATTTAAGTAGAGACGGGATTTCAACATGTTGACCAGGCTGGTCTCGAACTCCCGACCCCAAGCGATCCACCTGCCTCAGCCTTCCAAGGTGCTGGGATTCCAGGAGTGAGCCACTGTGCACGGCCTGATCACTCTTTGAACTGTCACTCTTCCATTCTTTCTTTTCCAGTCCTGTTGCTGTCACTGGAGCTGTAGCTGTTAATGTCTTGTGCTTGGTTCCTAGCTTCCCAGCTGGCTTCCTGCCTCTAGTACACCCCACCTTAAATGTGTCTTGCACACTAGTATATGCATTAGATAAATGGTCTTAAAACAAGTCCTTTTATCATATCATCAATCACACCTCATGGAATTGTCTTAAAAGCCTAGGCTGTCATTTAAGGCTCTCTACATGCTGAAAAAAACTATAATTTCTCTATCAACCTCCCTTAGCAAAGCGAGTCTGCATTTTTCTCTAAACATGTCTTGGCTGTTGGGAATTCTCTTCATGCTATGAATGAATTCCTGAAATGCACTTGAATTTCTTCTTCATCATTCTAAATCACACGTTTCTTTGAAGGCACAATTGTTTTTTCTCCATGAAGTCATCCAAGAATATTCCATTGGTAGTAATTCTTACTTTCCTTAAGTCCTACAGTGCTATTTAATTGACTTGTATGGTACTTATTATGCATGTGTTACACTGTCCAGTTAATTAACTCTTTATTAATTTTCTTGTCCTGTCCTGTCTCTGAATTATCTCCCCCAAGGTAAGTCCCCCAAATCAATAACATCTACTGGATTATTGAACAATAGCTAACTGAACTCTGTACATACTAAGTGCTTAATGAAATACTGGGTTATTCAACTGTAAAATGAGATTAGCTATTCTAAGGTGGTAGCAAATTTGGAAAACTTTAGAAAGTTCTTTTTGTTACCAATACATGAATAAGTAGAGGTCAGTGCTTCTAAATTTTGACATCAGGATTCACAGCCTAAAATTTAAACTCCAATCGTAAATATACACAAAATGTCTAATTATTCATCGTCTAAAGATGTACGATGCAAATGTAGTCAGCTTCAAACAGGAGAAAGGTCTTTGGTCCTTAGCATTCAAGATGAAGAGAAATTCCTTTTATTACTTCTCCCAACCTTCTCATATAACCCCCTATAATGAAGGAACATCTTAATAGAAGCAGTATTTATTTTCTTTCCTCACAGTCATTTTGGGTAAAGAGCACACAATAGCTTGAATTTCCTTATTATCTGAAGCTATATCTACAATTCACTTATTTATTTATTCATTCAGCATTTAGGGAGTGCCCAGAACGACCTGTTACAGACCAGCATCTTCGAAAGAGGAGGGAAGTGCAGGAGGAAATTAGCCCCTTGTTAATGGCTTTTGCGCTTGTGAGCCCTATCAAATAACCATGAGTGGTATTTAATCAACTAAGCAGTTGGCCATGATGACATCTAATTCATTATTTATATTTTTAAATATAAAATCCACTGCCATTTTGGTATTTATGATGTTATCGTATCTTGTACAGAATGGACAGAAGTTCATAACTACAATTTGGAAAACAGTTACTCCCAAAGAGCAACATGTAAGTGTTGTTCTCAGCAGGAATCAGTTTGCACTGTTGTTTTCCCTTTGTCTTTAAACTCCATCAGTGGGTAATACGATATTAAAATACTTCAAAGAGTCTACTATTTTAAAGACCAAACCTTTGGAATACTGCTATCTACTTTTGGCAAAGCCTGGTCTCTAACTTGTTGAATCAATTTAAGTATTGTGTGCATTATAAATAGATTGCGCTTTCCTATATTACAAACCATGTTCTTTCAGACCTTAGACTCAGTGCCAGGTCAGTTCCTCCTTCCTCTGTCTACTTACCTATCTTTTATGAAACTTCCTGACTTAACTCAAGTTCCAATCTTTCTGTGGAGCCTCTCTGATGCGTTCAGGAGAAATGACTGCAATAGAGCACATTTCTGTTCCTTAATTGTTTCATGGTTACGGCTTTCTTACCCAACCTAATCATAGGACTCTGTGGGAAGAGATCATTTCCCCATTGGGTAAAAGAAAAAAAAATTTACCTAACATAGTGCTATTCAATAATAAGAGGTCAATACTTATTTTCATTCACAACTAGTCTACAATTACATTAAGCCAAATAGAGGAGTAGTTTGACATCATCGGCCATGTGATTCTGCTTCCTCTGGTATGGTGTATTCAAAGAAGAAGTAAGCAAACCAAACAAGCAAACAAGCAAAATGGAAGTGAATTTATAATAATAATAATATAGTAATATTCCTATAGCAAGATTAGTCTTAATAGAAGAGATTATTTTTTTCCCTGGTGCAGGGATAACCAAAAGTTTCAGCGGAAAGGGATAAAACTTTATCGTTTTGCTCTGCTAAAGTGAAATAATCAGCCAAAGGCAGAATTTCTGTGAAACCAATTTGGTTTAGAAATTAAATATTCTTTTCTTGCCCTTCTATACAATCTCAAGAGGTATTTCTTTAATGATCTACCTTTAATATGGGAAGATGCTAGGCTTTTCCAGATCTTTGTTAAACAGAAGATTAGTATGAGCATGTACACGTGATGAAGGCAACCAAATTAAGCCAGCCGAGGTTGAGACTGGACGGCACGTGCCCCACCTCAGCTGCCAGGAACGTACATTTTAAATGGTGCCTGCTGTGCCAGGCATATAACAAACCTGAAATTAATTTGACAAGCTTAATAGAAGCTTAAAGTAGAGCTGGTTAAAAAGGATCCCCAAACACCAAAACCACTGCCAGCCCAGAGCTTGGATTTTTTATATAGCTTATTTGTGAATCTTGGAAGACCGTTTAAAGAGAGTTATTTCTCCTCTTCTCTTCCTTTTCCACCATACTTTCCTCAATATGGCAGTAAATAAATAACTTCAGCATGCAAAATATCTTATTGGGTTTGGGAAGTATAAACCACCCATTCCCATCAAGGTAACTAAAAGGTATACATATACATACACACACAGTATAGCATATATTTTATATATACAATATAGCATATATATATTTTATCTTCAAGGATATATATATATAATACTAATAATAAAATGTAAAATACTAATTCAGGTGTCAATGAATGACTCCTAGGAGACAAATACACACACACACACACACACACACACACACACACATATCCTTAAACATAAAAAATATATATATTTTATATATAAAATATGTGATTATGGCTCACTGAAGCATTGAACTTCTGGGCTCAAGTGATCCTCCTGCATCAGCTTCCTGAATAGCTGTCATTACAGGCACATGCCACTATGCCTGGATAATTTTTTTATTTTTATTTTTGTAGAGACAGGGTCTTGCTATGTTGCCCAGGCTGATCTCCAACTGCTGGCCTCAAGGGACCTTCCCACCTTGGCCTGTCAAAGTACTGGGATTATAAGCATGAGCCATCATGCTTGGCCACTTAAGATATTTTTTTTTAGCAACTTCAGGCACTAAAAAGATAGGATCTATATTAGCTCTAAATCCATGATGTATATGCCAAATAGAACATACATTGTTTTCAGAGCCTACATATGCCCTACCTGTAAAGTAATCAGCAGTCTGCTGGTTTGCGATTATTTTACAGCATCCTATTAGTACAGTTTGTTGGAAGACCATCTTGGTGGATATTTACACCGATGTCTAAGCTTAGCCACTATCCAGTCGTAACAAAAGTAAATCGACCCTTGATAAGACATACGCAACGTGCTCATTTATTCTGCGTGCACTCAAACCATTCTGCAGCATCATTGCATGCATTATTTATAACTCTCGCCTATGTGTTGCTGATTTGAAATGAGTTCAGAGTCAACTGTTTACAGGCTAAATCACTTAATATAGGCTCTTGTGATAGAAAGGATGAATTAAGGCTGACAAAGTATTGCTGGCAATCATCACTGATATGCTTCTGTGATGACTTGTTTAGAGACAGCTTTTCTTTAGTGCTGGGCATCCACTCTTAATATGCACATCGATTATGTCATCAATGTAGTTCTGAGGTTTGCTTCCAGGACAAACTTGCATTTGAAATTGGTGGATCATGTATCTTTGGGGACCAGTGGGAGCGTGTCTGTACCCACAGGATGTTTCTGCTTAGTAGTTGACACCTGAGGCTCTGTCACAGCTGATGCACTTCAGCGACGTTACCTGTAACCACCAGCTGCTCTGGTCCTGGGTCTAGGGTTTTTTTCTTTTTGGTCATCAGAGCTTAATCTTGGTTCCACATTTAATAGAGAATAATTGTAAAATACATGATATCTTTTTGTTTTTTATTGCATTCTGATGCTCTGCTGAAATAAATAATGTCATATGTGTTTGTGTGTGCATATGTGTGTCTATGCGCATGTGGGTTCATTCATTTTGAAATCTGAAACTGTTGGTGTTTACTTCAATATGGAGAGCTTCGTGTGTGTGTGTGTGTGTGTGTGTGTGTGTCTGTGTGTGACTTTTTTTTTCTTTTTAAGAAATAATCTCCTCTGGGTCAGGTGAATACATCCCTTTGTCTTCTGGAAGTGTGGTGTTTCTCTCTCTCTCAGTGTGCTCTTTCATCCCATGACAGAAATTTGGGAAACTGGAGCTGAAGCAAAGGGGCAGAGGAGAGGAGAGCAAAATCTGCAGAGGCTATTAGCAAGAAAGAGCTCAAGAACAGTTCCGTGAACTATTTGCATTTAATTTTGACTTAAAGTAGAAGTTCTAAAATGCAATAGAAAAACAGACCCTAACAGGAGGTAGCTTCTGACGGGATGTGTGTGTGTGTGTGTGTGTGTGTGTGTGTGTGTGTGTGTGTGTTTACTTGTCTCCTAGGAGTCATTCATTGACACCTGAATTAGTATTTTACATTTTTCTTTAAAATCATTTCTAATTAATGAAAATTTGAATAGAGTCTTTTTTTTTTCCTCCTTTTATAGCTCCTAGATCCGCTCTGAGCTATCTCATGGTGGCTTTTGAATACAAACAACTATGTCAAAGATGTACCATCCTTACAAAGTATCTGAGATGTCTCAATTCTTGTAATTATGTAATAATATACAAGTTCTGAAGGGAATACTATAATAGTTACACTTGCTATACGTATAGTAGGAACAAAAATAGACTATTGCATAAATTATTCCTTTTCTGCCCCCAAGATAAATTTTAAAATGACCTTTTAAAACACTCTTGAAATTATTTTACACTATCTACCAACTTTTGAAAACCAGATCAGTGGTTTACCCGTGTAGGCATTGTCCTTAGCATACAACACAGTGTCTTGCTCAAACACTGTCAGTGCTTTTAGTGTGAATGAATAAATGAGTGGAGGGGCAGGTGAAGGAATCCACTCCTCCTGATCCAAGAAAAGGAGAGGTGTAACGCCTATGAACAAATGAGATGGTAGGAGTTTTTCTAGGGTCAACTACTTTCATAGGCATGATATGAGCAGCTGCTCATTCATTTTTATCACTGCATGTCCTAGATTAATATTTCCTAATTACAGATCTTTGGTTTCGACTCAGTGAATTACTGTTTTAACTTTCCTTGCCCTCATTGTGTAGGAAAAGTCTCCAGTGACATCCAGTTGCTCTTTGCCTAGAATTTTAGTGCAGAAACAAATTGTGTACTTAAAATGGATTAGAATGTTTCACCATACATTGGTCTGGGATGAATATCCTGCTAGGAGCAGACGGCTCTAATTAGAACATGCTCCTGTGGCAGGGAATTTGATTAGAGATGAGAAAGTTATAAATTCTTCATGGGAAGGAACTGTCTCATAAAATTAAAAATTACCTGTATTTCATGGATATTTTCTCTGCCTCTTCTCCCACAGTGCTGCTAATGCTAAACACTGTGATACAAAGGTACATAAGTCAGCATGTAAAAATCAAGTTGGTTCACAGGAAATAAATTATAGCTATTGTAAAATCTTAAATCGAAAAATTAAGACAATTGTTAAAGACAGTGCTGAGATGCAGCATTTATATTTTGTAACTGGTTTGCATATATTTTGTGGTACACACATATATAAAAGCACCTTCTTTTTATAGTTCCTTAAAAATATGTGGATGGAAATGCAAATCAAAACCATAAGACATCATCTTATACCTGAGAGAATAGCTATTCACAAAAAATCCAAAAGCAACAAATGTTGGTGGGGGTATGAAGAAAGGGGCACTCTTGAAACTGGTGGAAATGTACATTAGTAAATTAACTATGGAAAACAACATGGAGGTTCCTAAAAAATTAAATATAGAACTACCATATGATCCAACAGTCCCACTTTTGAGTATAAACCTCCCCAAATTGAAACCAGAATCTTGACGATAGGTCTGCACCCTCATGCTGACTGTAGCATTATTTACAGTAGCAAAGACATGGAAACAATCTAAATGTCCATGAACAGATGAATAAAGAAAATGTAGTATATACAAAAAAAAAATCAATAGCATTCCTATACACCAATAACATTCAAGCTGAGAGTCAAATCAAGAATGCAGTCCCATTTACAATATCCACAAGAAAAATAAAATACTTGGGAATACATCAAACTAAGGAAGTGAAAGATTTTTACAAGGAGAACTATAAAATACTACTAAAGATATCATAGATGACACAAACAAATGGAAAAACATTCCATGCTCATGGATTGGCAGAATTAATACCATTAAAATGTCCTACTGCCCAAAGCAGTCTACAGATTCAGCGCTATTCCTAAGAATGTCATTCTTCATTGAATTAGAAAAAAATTACTCATATGAAACCAAAAAAGAGTCAAAATAGCCAAGCAATCCTAAGCAGAAAGAATAAAGTTGGAGGCATCACATTGTCTGATTTCAAACTATACTATAAGGCTATAGTAATCAAAACAGATAGGTACTGATACAAAAAACAGATACGTAGACTAATGTAATGGAATAGAGAGTCCAGAAATAAAGCTGCACAACTACAACCATTTGACCTTTGACAAAGGTGACAAAAATAGGCAATGAGGAAAGGACTCCCTAGTCAGCAAATGGTGCTTGGATAACTGACTAACCAAATGCAGAAGATTCAAACTGGAGTCCTACCTTTCAGCATACACAAAAATTAACTCAGGATGGACCAAAGATTTAAATGTAAGACTATTAAAAATCTAGAAGAAAACCTAGGAAACACCATTTTGGACACCAGTTTTGGCAAGGAATTTATGGCTAAGATCCCAAAAACAAAAATTGATAAGTGGGACCTAATTAAAGAGCTTCTGCACCCCAAAAGAAATTATCAACAGATCTAACAGACACCCTACATATTCACAAACTGTATCCAATAATGATCTAATACCCAGAATCCATAAGGAACTTCGACAAGTCAACAAGCAAAACCAAATAACCCTATTAAAAAGTGGGCAAAGAACATGAACAGACACTTCTCAAAAGAAGACATACAAGTGGCCAACAAACATGAAAAACTGCTCAACATTACTTATCATCAGAAAAATACAAATCAAAACCACAATGAGACACCCATCTCACACCAGTCAGAATGGCTGTTACTAAATAGTGAAAAAATAACAGATGCTGGAGAAGTTGTGGAGAAAATGAAACATTTATACACTCTTGGTGGGAATGTAAATTAGTTCAGCCACTGTGGAAAGCAGTTTGGATGTTTCTCAAAGAACATAAAACATAGCTACCATTCAACCTAGCAATCCCATTACTGGGTGTATACGGAAAGGAAAATACATCATTCTTCCATAAAGACACATGACACATATGTTCATTGTGGCACTATTCACAGTAGCAAAGACATGGAATCAACCTAGATGCCCATCCATGGTGGATTGGAAAAAGCAAATGTGGTGTCTACATACCATAGAGTACTATGCAGCCATAAAAAAGAATGAAATCATGTCCTTTGCAGCAACATGGATGCATCTGGGTTCCATTATCTCCTAAGCGAACAAATGCAGGAACAGAATACCAAATACCACACATTCTCTCTTATAAGTAGGAGCTAAACATTGGGCACTTGTGAACACAAAGATGACAACAATAGACACTGAAAACTCCAAAAAAAAGGAGGGAGGAAGGGGAGCAAGGGCTGAAAAACTAGAGGGTATACTATGCTCATGTATCATTAATACCCAAACCTCAGCATTGAGGATATGCCGGTGTAATAAACCTGCACATTTACCCCCTGAATCTAAAGTAAAAGTTGAAATTATAAAGAAAACAAATGTCATATATACAAAACATGAAATATTTTTCAGCCTTAAAAAAAGATCCTGCATTTTGTTGTAACATAGATGAACTTGGAGGATATTATGTTAAATGAAATAAGCTAGGCACAAAATGACAAATAGTACACGATCCCATTTACGTCAGGAATCTAAAATAGTCAAATTCATAGAAGCAGAGAGTGAAATGGTGGGTACCAGGGCTGAGGGGAGCAGGCAGCAGATCGATGTTGTTCTTAGGGTCCCTAGGGTGACTCATGCAGAACGAATAAGCCTAGAGATCTGCACAGCATAATGTGTATAGTTAACAAAACCGTATTATAGATTTAAACACTTATGAAGAGGGTAGACTTAATGTTAGCTGTTCTTATTATATACACAGAAAGAGAGAAAGGGAAAAACCTTGACAGGTGATGGGTGAGGTTACGGCCGTGTTTATGATCCTGATTTCAGATATAGACTTATATCCAAACTCATCAAGATGTATATATCAAATATTTACCGCTTTTCCGTATGTCAATCATACTTCCATTAAAAAACAGAAAAAAAAGGGAAAAAATTATGTGGATGGAAATGATGTGTGACAATGGTAATAGTGGTAATTGGAGCATTTAGTGATAGCATTTTGAATATGTTCCAACTTACAGATATTCTGTTTATGCTGGTTCACGTATACCCCTGATACCTCTGCCTCAGTTGTACACCTCCTTTCCCCCAATTCCAGCTTTTTCTATATAAATTGAGGAATTCAAGAGTGAAGGAAATTCTCTAGAATCCCCTGCAGTTGAAGAGATTATATGTGAAGGAAGTGTCTCTTTTACTTAAATGCATACCCAGGACATTTAAAGCAGATCAGGAAAACCTTTAAGAATACCAGCACTTGAAGAATTTGAAGAGAAAAAACAACTAAAACCTACGCTTCTCTGTGGAATTGGAGAAGCCTGCTTTTCATCAAGACTGAAGGGAATTTGACACCTTTCAGAAGCAATAAATAGTGAATACTATAGGCATGGAGCAGGACTAAAGACTTCCCAGACATTATAGTGCACCCCCCAAAAACTTATCAATTGACCTCCAGTTCCAAATGATGGAATCTCAGCTCTTCACCACTGAACCAGTGGTGAGGTGGTGTGGGGTGCAGTCAGGGGCTGGGTGGGGGAGGAAGGTGCCCCTCACTGCCTGTGCTGGGTCTCCACTGTCTATGCCCAGTTACCTGGGTCCTGTCAACTGCTACCCCCTGGCATCTGGGTGACATCAGCTTCTTTCATTGCTTGTTATTCTCCCATTGCCAGAATTAGTGCTAGGGCAGTCATTCTCCGTGGAGGATTTTGCCCCACAGGGGACATTTGGCAACATCTGGAGGCATTTTTGTCATATGGGTTGTGTGTTTGTGTGTGTGCGTGCACGCATGTGTGCACACATATGCACGTGTGCTTCCAGCGTCTAGTGGTAGAGGCCAGGGATGCTACTCAACATCCTACAATGCACGGGGTAGCCCCTAACAGCAAGTAATCATCCAGCTTGTCACATCAATAGTACCAAAGGTTGGAAAAAACCTTCTCTAGGTAGAAACAGCAAAGGATAATAATTTTACCTCTTTGTGGAAATTCTGTCCCTATTGAGAGCATCCTAGTGTTTGTTTCAAGTTAAGTTCTTTGGGAAACAGACTCTGAGATGAAAAGTTTTAAGCAGGGTGTTTATTAGGAAATAATTTTAGAATTAACACCTGTGGGAAGGAAGAGATGAAAGCAAGACTGGCCCAAAGTTGAGCTGAAATGAAGATCTAGTGAAGGACTTAGCTCGACCTACTGAGAGCTCTGGAGCCGGAATGAGCTTCCAGAGCTGCCCCGCGGGCTGAGTGTGTTGATTAGTCAGTAGCTGTGAGCTTAGGTGAAGCAGTCTCTTTAGCTGAAGCAATCCTCAGAGGGCTGACTGCTGAGAGCTCTGTTCCATCAGTTCTCCCAGCTACCGGAAAGACAGTGCCTCCCGGAAAGGAGGATTCAGCTGGGGCACCCCACTGCCCTCCACATTTCCTGCAGATGCCCAGGATGAAGCTTGCAGCCGACGCTGCTGCCATAGAGAGGTCATCTTTATGGAGTTCAGATGCTGATTCTGAGGTTCAGCTTTGTGGCTCTTTAAGACTTTCAAGGTATTTCAGGTATCACTATACCTTGACTTAATGTATCCACATACAAAAATGCAACATTTTTTATTTTAGGGATACAGCTATGCCAAAATTAAACTGGTAGATTACTAAGAAATAGGAAGATTCAAGGCAAAGAAAATTAAAATGTATTTATTATCTATTAATATGTTGAACTGTGGTGAATATTTCAAAAAATGAGTTTTACAGTTTATTTCTAGTATCAATTAATAAATATTAACATCACATATTAGTTAATTAGGTCTTTAATTAAATCACATATTAAAAATTTCAACTATATCTCCTAAAGCAGATAACATCTATTCACAATAAAACTTTGAATATTAATATATTGATATGAATATACTATTTAGTCTTTTAGAAATATATTATTACAAAATAAAACAATAAATAAAACATTATCATATTTCCATCTAGGAAGCAATTTTTAGGAAATGAATGGGAATTATTTTGAGGTATTTTACAAGGAAATATTTGAGGTATGGAAGTAACTTCATGCGTTTTAGAGTTATATAGATTTATAGAGCTCACTGAGAGTTTTGACCTAAGCTGAATGGTCTTAGTTCACCTGACCTGACAAACAGCTGACGGTGTTGTGGGTGTTTGCCTATAGAGAAGCAAGATTGACCGATGAGTCAATAAGCTGGAAAAGTTATATTAAACCATGACCAGAAACTCTGAATTGCACTCTGATACCAGAGAGTCTATGGAACTATGCCTTTGGCAAGAATAAAGTCTGATGAAGTATATTAACTAGAAAATATATGCTTGGATAAGAAATATAATAGATTGATGAGAAAGAGTTTTCTCTTGAATGGGCCTTTCAAATGACACACATTGAACGGTTCATTTGGAGATATGTTGAGTAAATAGAGGCACAGTTCTTTTAGCATTCCTTTATTATTATTTACAGTGATATTTACATGTCTCTACTTCTAGGACTGAGTTTTAAAGAACTGGATCTTAATTATCTCTTTATCCTTAGTACCCAGCACAGTCACAGACACTTGAGACCCTCAAGTATGTTGTATATCAGTGATTTTCTTTTTCATCCTTTTTTTTTGGAGACGGAATCTCACTCTATCTCCAGGCTGGAGTGCAGTGGCATGATCTCGGCTCACTGCAACCACCTCCTCCTGGGTTCAAAGAATTCTCCTGCCTCAGCCTCCCAAGTAGCTGGGACTACAGGCACGCGCCACCACGCCCAACTAATTTTTGTATTTTTAGTAGAGACAGGGTTCATCATGTTGGCCAGGATGGTCTCAATCTCTTGACCTCGTGATCCGTAGTCCTCGGCCTCCCAAAGTGCTGGGATTACAGGTGTGAGACACCATGCCCAGCCCTTTTTTTTAAAAAAATTATTTATTTATATATTTATTTTTATTAGTATACTTTGAGTTCTGAGAAACATGTGCAGAATGTTCAGGCTTGTTACATAGGTACACACGTGCCATGGTGGTTTGCTGCACCCATCAACCCGTCATCTACATTAGGTATTTCTCCTAATGTTGTCCCTCCCCTTGCCCCCCACCCACCCAACAGGCCCCGGTGTGTGATGTTCCCCTCCTCGTGTCCATGTGTTCTCATTGTTCAACTCCCACTTATGAGTGAGAGCATGCAGTGTTTGGTTTTCTGTTCCTATATCGGTGATTTTCAACTGGAGGCAACTTTGCACCAAGAGGATATTTGACAATGTCTGGAGACACTCTTTGCTTATCACAGCCGGTGAGTGGAGAGTCCACGTACCTGGTGGGTACAGGCCAGGGATGCTACTAAACATCCCACGGTGCATAGGACAGCCTCCATAACAAACGGTTACCTGGCCCCAAATGTCCATAGCACTAAGGCTGAGAAACCCTGTTTTACATACATAAATAAATTCAGTGTTGGTAAATGAGCACTTTAACCTGGTATTATCTACAGCACACATTTTTGCTGTTAAAATGTAATCTGATAATTAAGTAGACAATATTTGACTTTTATACCTATATGTTTTTGAAAAAGAGTTTATACTTTGGGTGTATTTACATAATTTTGTATAGGATTTAAAGTACAAGTAAACTTATATTTGAATGTAAATAGCACAGTGAAGATATTTCATGTCATCTCATTTGCATCTAATCATAGGTCCTGGTGCTGAATTAAGTATATATTACTTATTTTGAAATAATGTTTTGAAACAAAAATTTCACAAAGCATGAGTGGGATCTCTAATACGGTGATTTCCCACTGATTGAAATAAAATATGTAAAAATAAAAAGAAGCTCATGGAAACTCATGATGAAACCCTACAGGCCCAGACCTCATTCACACATAATGGGTTCCATGAAATGATCATAGTTGCCGTTTAAACTTCAGAATAAAAGCAGCCTCGGACCTGATTTTCATCTTTTCCATTTTCATCTACTGTGTACATCTGACAAGTTGATCATTGCCAGTGATGCCTATATTAGAAGAAAGATACGAGAGCACCTGTGACTGTGAAACTGAGCAATAATACCCTCCCTACCTGGAAACTGTGCCGTTAATTATATTTTCCGCTACCACCCAAAGGCATTAAAAACAATGAAGAGGTGCTCAATATAAAAATGGGGGTGTTTCATTTTTTTCATTATTTTGGGGGGGTGTAAAGAAGAGAATGTACTGGGGTCTGGCATGGTGTGCACAGCTGAGGATGAGGCCATCCAGAATATATATTTTTGCCTTTCAGAATACAAAAACTGGCTGGGCGCGGTGGCTCACACCTGTAATCCCAACACTTTGGAAGGTCAGGAGATCGAGACTATCCTGGCCAATATGGTAAAACCCCATCTCTACTAAAAATACAAAAAAATTAGCTGGGCGTGTTGGCGCATGCCTATAGTCCCAGCTTCTCAGGAGGCTGAGACAGGACAACTGCTTGACCCCAGGAGGCGGAGATTGCAGTGAGCCGGAGATCTCGCCACTGCTCCCGCCACTGCGCCACAGCCTGGGCGACTGTGAGGCTCCATCTAAACAAACAAAAAAAAATACTAAAACTAAGAAGGATGAGCTTCTCCACATAAATGCACTAAGCTCCCACAGAAAATAAAAAACTTCCCTCAAATCAAATAAAGGAGGTAAGCCTTAGAGAAAATGATATGTTATTTTAGCATTTTATAATGTATTGTGTTGAGTTTACTTTGTTCACAAAACTGATGTCATAACTAAAGCTACAAATAGAGGAAAATCTGATGGTAAACTTGAATTAATTTTTAAGGATGCAGGAAATAAACTACTAAATTATATGCATAATCCCACAGTCCGTAGGGCCAAAAAAAAGGCATTTCCTATGACTCCTGTGATAGTTATCACCACATCTTCAAAGTGCAAGATGACAATTACTGTATTTCCCGATGGCCACTGCAGGCTGGAGTCTTTGAGTCCAACATGCATGAGAATGAGCTGCAGGGCTGGAGGCCAGGCTGAATTACTCTTTGAATATTGCAGGATATAGGAAAGAAGTTCAGAAAACAATATCATATTATCTGTTTTATACACTGCATTTCAGAAAAAGCATTTGATATAAGTCTTTCTAGATTCTGACATGTATTAAATGAATCTGTATGTTTCAAGAGGCTTATTAAAGATACCAAACCTCTCTCAATCCCCAAAGGGAAGAAGCAGATCTATGCATGCTTTCTCTTTCATAATCTAATTTGAAGATTTAGGAAAAATCTTGAAAATACATTTTAGAAAGTACTTCAGTTTCTCTGAGTAGCTCTTCCAGCTCTGTAATCTTCAGAAACAATTTAAGTCCTTGAGTTGTTTATTTATAAACTACCGCATGTTCACAATTTAATTTGAGAGCAACATAAGATAATATGACACATTAAAGCCTGATTAGCAGAGTGAAGTGATGCCTGTGCACTTTATGTAACCAAAATCAGACAGAAATTATGTCCTAGCTTATGTCAACAACATGTATGCAAGAACAGATTTTTTTTTTTTTTTTTCTGAGACGAAGTCTCACTCTGTCGCCCAGGCTGGAGTGCAATGGCTCGATCTAGGCTCACTGCAACCTCTGCCTCCCATCTTCTATTAATTTTTTTCCAGTACTTTGTAATTTGAGCGACACATCCTGGCCAGGCAATGAACTATGTGGCATCCATCCGGGCATTCCATCATGCCCGGCTAATTTTTGTATTTTTAGTAGAGACGGGGTTTCACCACGTTGGTCAGGCTGGTCTCAAACTCCTGACCTCATGATCTGCCAGCCTTGTCCTCCCAAAGTGCTGAGATTACAGACGTGAGCCACCAAGACAGGCCGCAAGGAGAGAATTTTTAAATAAAAGTCCTGTTTGAAGATAATTAGCTAAAATTAATTCTTTTATCTTCAATAAAGCATTATATCACATTCATTAGATTTTGGATAAAGGTTAAGACTTATAATTCTTTGGGCCAGGCACTGTGGCTCACAACTGTAATCCCAGCACTTTGAGGGGCCAAGGAGGGAAGATTGCTTGAACCCAGGGGTGTGAGACCAGCCTGAGCAACATTGTGAGACTCTATCTTTATAAAAAAATTTAAAAATTACCTGGGCGTGGTGGTGTACATCTGTAGTCGCAGCTACTCAGGAGGATGAGCTTGGAGGATCACTTGAGTCCTGGAGGTTGAGGCTGCAGTAAGCTGAAATCGTGCCACTGCACTCTAGCTGGCGACAGAGCGAAACTCTGTGTCAAGAAAACCCAAAGCAAAGATTTGTAGCCTTGGTAATCAAAAACAGGTGTCATATCCAGCCATTCATGTTTCTCCATCAAACAGTGGAAAACCTATTCAAATATCTGAGTAGGTTTAGTAGGGTCACCAACCGTGCAATCCTGGAGACCAATGTACTTGCCATAAAGCTGCATGATCTCCAGATGGTCTAGTTCCTGAATCTACACTCTTGCCACATAGTTCATTGCCTGGCCAGGATGTGTCGCTCAAATTACAAAGTACTGGAAAAAAATTAATAGAAGATGCCCATGTGATATTTTATTGAATCTCTTTATTTGCATGAGAAATTTTCCCATACTTACTTTGTATACTAAACCAAAACAATGTATTGGATCTGCAACTTTGTGAAATAATTCTTTCCCTGTAAAGCTTACAATATTTTTGAAGTACCATAATAAAATCTAAAGAAAATATTAGACAAAAGAGCTTTTCCAAAGTAAGTTCTCTAAAATGTGAGATTTGAGTTTGGAACTGTACTATGAAGTATGTAATTGTTTACATATGATACATTTGTTGATTACACTTGGGCACAGGCAAGATCGAAATAGCAGTTATACATTGCATTATTTTCTTATAGTTTCTTCAGTGATCTGGGCCCCCAGATAAAAAGCAATTGCTAAATAAAGGAACAATATTTCATTATGCTCTATTGGGTAGTTAGCTTTATAAGCTAGATATGTGATAATATATCAAGCTTTCATCATAAGTATTTTTAAGAAATCATGGACCTTTTTTGCTATTTTCATCCAAATAAAATATGAAAACTAGATCAATGTATATATATTATTAAAATGATTATTGTAATTCTATTTTTAAGACATAAAAAGAAATGCCATGCTAGTTACAAACAACACTTTAGCTAAATGAGATATTTTCCCCCAGACATCACTATAAAGATATTTCAAGAGAATAATTTTCCAGAGGACTTTTTATGTACCATTTTACTTTTGGTAAATGCAGTGGATATAATAATTTGATCACAACTGTACTGCAGATGTGTTATGATCCATGAAAATTTCAAGACATATCACCAGAAACTTTTGACTGCATTGCTGACATTGGTACGAAACTGCTTTAATAATCTGTAAAAAAGCGAATCTATTGGTTGAGAGTTTTGGTTTTGCAGTTAATAGAGCTTAGAATATCTGCTCCTTCCCTCACTAAACAACAAGGGACTTTAATGGGGTTGGAGAGAATGAACACAAGACACTCAGTATGGCAGGTTTTTAGTAAATGGTAGCTATTATTATCAACTTAGTTTACACATCAATCTCTTTTTATCCAGCAAATAAAATACTTCATGATAACTAAGAAATTGATGTAGCGGAGTAGACCCTGTTTCATCCATTCTTATTGCCTGTCTCTAACAGAGGCCTCAAAGTATGTTTTATGAAAGAACACTTTTGGCTTCTATGGCACAGATAAAAATATGAAAAAGAGTGTCCCTTGTATTTTATATTTCTGACCATAAAGTACTATAGATCACTTATCCGTCAACTGAATGTAATCTTCTCAAATATAATTGTAGTTGAACCCAATGTCATTATTTGTGTAATTATTTATTTTTTAAATAAAAAGACTTTTATTTCTTCAAGAATTACTTATTTTCAAGTTATAAAAAGTAACCACCAATTAGTTAAAGTTAAACCTATGAAGTCCTCACAATATTTAGTTAACAAATAAGTTATCTACATCAATATATGCAGGGTATTTTGCTAATTGTTTCTGGAAGATACAAAAAGGATGGTGCATTTGTCTTATTCTCTGGGGGTTTATCATCTACCAGAAAGATGATGTGTAAATAAGCAACTTTAATATACAGCATGGTTCAGGAGTCATGGGAGTGGGAGTGTGTGGTGTAGGTATATTGACTCACAAATACTCATCACATTCATATGATTTTGTGTGTGTGTGTGTGTGTGTGTGTGTGTGTGGTGTAGATAGGTGTAGATATATTGACTCATGGAGACTCATTGGATTAGAGACCAAGAAACTTCATGTGGGAGGTTCATCCAGAGGGAACATGTGCATGAAGGACTCCAGGGGGAGCTGAGCTAGTTGGGAAGATAGAGAGAGTATATAGTACTCACCTTTCCCTCATTTGTAACATTCTGATATTTAAGCCTATGCTAGGAGAGGGACAAAATTCTCCCCTAGGATGGGAGATAATAAATTAAAAATAATATATATCAATAAAATATTTTGTAAAAATTGCAAGTGCATGTCTGCTTTGCTTATTTTTTTTGAAAATGGTTTATTCTAATATATGAGTAATACTTACTGCAAAATTAAGAAAGAACAGCAAAATATAAACAAGAAAACAGAACTCCATAACTTCAGCACAGAGGAATAATCACTTCTGCATGTTACTGCCAGAAAATTTTTAGGTCATTCAAATACACACGTTTTCTGTCATATTTCTGAAAAATAGATTATACTATATGGAACTTCTATCAACTAGTTTTTTTGGTTATCAAAGAATTTTCCATTTCTTCACTGAAATGGGCTACATATGGCCTTTTGCACTTTTTCTCTTTTCTTTAGGATAACTTTTTGAACTTTTTGGTCAAAGAAGGCATACTTAAATTTCTATATCTCAATCCAAAAAGGCTGTGCCAATTTATACTTCTGACAAGTTTGGAAAATATGTTTGGCAGTAAAGTAGCCCTTACTATATGGCGAAATAAGCTCTTGAACACAGATTATGGATTTTTAAAAAATCAGTCTTTCAATTCTTTTCATTTTGATAGGGAAATAAAGTATTTTATTAATTTAAAATTAGTTTTAAAAATTCTTAATGGATTTGAGTATTTTTAAATACGTTTGGATTTTCTAAATGAAAATAGGCTCTTCATCCTCCTCAGTAAACTAACACAGGAACAGAAAACCAAACACCACATATTCTCACTCATAAGTGGGAATTGAACGATGAACACGTGGACACAGAGAGGAGAACAACACACACCAGGGCCTGTTGGGGAAGTTGTGGGTGAGGGAAGGGAACTTAAAGGATGGGTCAGTAGGTCCAGCAAACCACCATGGCACATGTACACCTGTGTAACAAACCTGCTCATTCTGCACATGTATCCCATTTGTTTTAGAAGCAATAATAAAAAAAGAAAATAGCCTCTTTATTTTTCTAACTTTAACAATTGTTTTTCATGGACTTAGCCTCTATTTGGTTTAATATACTTATTAGTTTTAAGAGCTCCTTATAAATTTGAGCTAATTACCCTTTGCTATATTTTGTAATTTGTTCAGTTTGTCCTTTGTGGATTTTTTTTCTTGTCTTACAGAAATTTTAATTTTGTTTATTTTCCCATATGGAAATTCAACAGTCTCAGAACCATTTATTGAGAGGCCACTCTTTCCACACTAATTTGTAATACCACATCTGGTGTATGTCAGGTTTCTAAAAATACCAGTGTCTGTTTATGGGCTCTAAAGAGCCGAAAAACTGAATAAATTCAGTTACATTGTTTTATTTGTTCATCCTGACATCAATATGGAGTATTTACGGATTAATTTTTTAGTAGCATAAATCACCCCACCTTGTTGTTCTTAAAACTTGTCTCACTTATTTTTGATCACTACCTCTCTCAAATGAATTTTAAGATTCTCTGTTGAGATTTGATTATAACTACAGAAATTATAATTATTTGGGGTGAATTGACATCAGCAATATCAACTCTTCCCTGCCATTAATATTACATTTTCTGAAGTATTCAGTTCTTTCTTTAAAACATTTTTTTTTTTAAAAGATCTATACATATTATTGCCATTTTGTTAGTTTTAAAAAATAGATCTTAGAGTTTTGGTAACATCTATGAGTGCGATTTTTTTCTTATTAAGTATTTTAATTGATTTGCAGTGTTGTGCTGGCACTGACACCAGATTTTAATTGATTTGCAGTGTTGTGCTGGCACTGACACCAGTTGGCGAGGGCCAGTTATGTGCAACTAGTCTCAGTTCTGGTTCGGTGACATTACACTGGTAGCTTCAAATGGGCCATGGGCGGAGAAGCTGCCCCAAGGAAATTGGCAATCCCTGCATATCGGGTATCTCTCTTTCCTGTCCCATCTTCCTTTAAATAACCAGCACATAACTGGTTATAGGTAGTTAATGGAAATAGTATATTTTTCTTTTGTGTGGTAGAATAGTTTGATTCAAACTTGCTAACCTTGAATCCAACACGTTTTAAGATCTCTTATTAGTTACTAAGTGTTTGTCTGTAGATTATTTTGGATTTTATATACAGCCATCATGTAAACAGCAAAGAGGAGTTTCTATCTCTTTCCATGCGATTCTGGTACTTCGTTTCCTTTTCCTACTGTGTTGCTGGCGTTGAGCTTTGGTTTGGTTCTGAATGGATGAAAGAGGGTGTATTTGTCTTTCCCTGAACGTTCAGTGAAGCTGCTTCCAAGGTGTCATCATCAAGTGTGACTTCCCTCGTGAGCCTGGACTGGCTGCCCATTTTTGCCTCCGCCCTCTGTGTGGCTGAAGTCCTTGTATTAGGTGGGTGATCAGGTACATGAGGGCCAGATCCTTTTTCTGAAGAGCTTTCTTCGACTTCACTGCATTCTCTTGTTTTTCTCCCTAGCTCTCCAGCTGTTCTGACTCTCTTTGCTGGTTCCTCCTCGTCTCCCTTACTTTAATATGTTGGAGTTCCAGCAATGAGGTCTCGGGTTTCTTTCTTCTGAGTATGCTCACTCGTGGCTTTGAATACTACCTAGTTTTGATTATGTTAAATTTATAGCTCTAGTTTGTTCAGTTCTTCTCAAGTTCAAATTTGTATGTCCAACTGCCTACTTTTTACTTCTACTTGAATGACAAATTGTGCATTTTATACTGAATGTCTGGTCTTTTCCACCCTTCCCTGACCAAACATTCTACTTCATCTTGACGAAAGGCAGCTCCATTCTGTCAGTTACCCAGGCCAACACCCTTTTACAGCCCACATTAGCTTGTCAGTAAATTGTGGCAGTTCGACTTTCTATAAATACTTACAGAATTACTTTTTGCCATCTTTACTGCAGCCACCCTGGTCTAAGGCACCATCATTTTGGTTAATATTTTTTTATTCACCTCCTCACTGGCCTTCCTGCTATCACTCTTCTCCCCTTTCAGATTGTGTCCTAAACAGCACTAGAATAATGTTTCAACAAAGGAGTTCAATTATATCTTTTATCCCTCCTCTGTTCAAGACCTTACAGGGGGTCCCCAGGTGCTCTCAGCTCTCACTGCAATCTGTGGGGCCTGGCAGGGTCTGCAGCCATCCTTGCTTCTCTGACTCCACCCCTAGGACTCTCCCCGGCTCCCTGACTGCAACACTGGTCTTCTCTCACCCGACAGGCCAGGCGCGCCCCTACCTCTGAACGTCACACTCGCAATTTTTTTTTTGTTTTCTAACTGCAGTGCTCTGATCCCAGACACATGCAAGGCCCTTCTCCTTTATCTCCTCTGGTGTTTACTCCAATGACACTGTTTAATTAACCCCTATCCTACCCTCCCAATCCAGAAATTCATCTCCACTGAAATGGACCCAATAGTCTCATAGATAGTTTATTTGTTGATAAACATAGAAATTGGCCCTCTGGTCTTAAAGCTTGAAACTTATATTTGTTTTATCTGGGTTCATTCCTCAGGAAATGACCTTCATGCCTCTCAAAAAAAATCTCAAGGAACTGGAGTTCACCAGATAATCCAGATAATGGGACGCCACCTCTCATTCATTATGATTGCTTTTTTGCTCCTCCTGAGTTCCTGTTTTCTTACACATTACATTTCTTTCTTGCTATATAAACCCTTAGTTTTGGTCAGTGAGACGGATTTGAGACTGAGTTCCCATCTTCTCAGCTGCAGCACCCAATTAAAGCCATCTTCCTTGGTAATACTCATCATCTCAGTGACTGGCTTTCTGTGTGGCGAGCAGCAGGACCTAGACGGAGCACCTGGTGTTTCTGTAGCAATCCGTCTCTATCATGATGCTACTTAACTCTCCTCCCTGCATTATTTTTCTCCTTAGAAATGATCACTGTCTAACTTGATTTTTAGGTTCGTATTTGTTATTATTTGCCTCCAACTTCCCCATTAGAATACAAGTGCAACAGGGCAGAATTTGTTGTTACTGTTTGTTTGAAGCTTTTTCGGTTATTTATTTTGGTATCTCCAGAGTCTAGAAAAGTACTTAATACCTAACAGGTCTGTACTAAATATTTGTTGAGTAAATAAATTGATGATATTGAGTTATTAGTTTCCCTTTGCTGCTGTAACAATTTAAGACAAACAGTGACTTAAAAAGAGCACACAGTTCTTTTCTTTTTTTTTTTTTTTTTTTGAGGTGGAATCTTGGTCTGTCACCCAGGCTGGAATGCGGTGCAGTGGCATGATCTTGGCTCACTGCAACCTCCACCTCCTGGGTTCATGCAATTCTCCTGCCTCATCCTCCTGAGTAGCTGGGATTACAGGCACCTGGCACCACGCCTGGCTAATTCTTGTATTTTTCAGTAGAGACGGGGTTTCACCATGTTGGTCAGGCTGATCTCGAAGTCCTGACCTCAGGTGATCCACCCACCTTGGCCTCCCAAAGTGCTGGGATTTCAGGCGTGAGCCACCGCGTCCAGCCACAGTTATTTTCTTAAAGTAATTGAGGCCGGACTCCAAAAATCAGCTTTACTAAGCTAAAGTCAAGGTGTTGGTTGGGCTGGTTTCTTTTGGAAGCTCTGAGGAAAGTATCTGTTTGGTTGCCTTTTTCAGCTTCTAGTGCCTGCCTGAATCCCTTGGCAGCCAAGGAATTCCATCCTCAAAGCATGTCACTGAAACACTGCCACCATCACATCTTTCTGCTCTTTGACTCTTCCTGCCTCCCTCTTGGAAGGATCCTTGTGATCACACTGGGCCCCCATAGCTAATCCAGGATATTCTTCCTTTCTTGAGATTCTGAACTTCACCACATTTGCAGGGTCCCTTCTGCCCTGCAGGTTGACATTCACAGGTTCCAGGGATTAGGATGTGGATATAAGGGAATCGTTATCCAGCCAACCACAGTGGGGAAACTCATTTACAGTACAGATGAGTTAATTTAAAAAAATATAAATGACCATTTCTTTTACTAAACACTTCTATAACTATTGAGATAAAATTTATATATTTGTTCTTCTGCAATGTCTTAAAAAGTTTTTTTATTAGGAAAAAAAACTTACCATTTTAACCATTTCTAAGTATATAGTTTAGTAGTGTTAAGTATGTTTACCTTGTTGTACAACCAATCTTCAGAACTGTTTCATCTTGCAAAACTGAAACTCTATGCCCATTAAAGAAGAACTGCCCATTTCCCCTCCCCTTACACCCAGAAACTACCAGTGTAATTTGTTAATGTGGTATATGACATTAGAGGATTTTTTTCTTGAACCAGATTTTCATTTATAGAGATAAAATGCTACTTGAGTATTATGTTTAATACACTGTTGAACTCAATTTGAAAATATTTTAATTAGAGTGTTTTCATTTATATTCTAGTAGGTCAAATGGTCTTTTTATTATCCTTGTTAGTGTTATTCTATCCTTACAAAGCAAGATTAATTTTTTCCTCACACAATGAGATAGGTAATTTCTTCTCTTTTCATCTTCTTTGAAAAAGTTTGTATACAATAGAAATTATTTACATCTTGATAAGATTAAATGTCTTCATCATTTTGCTATCCAGAGTCTTTGTTTCTTCTTAAGTCAAATTTTTGCCATTTTTAATAAGTATCCATTTAATCTAACTTTAAATACTGTCATAAAATTTTTAAAGTATCCTGTTATACGTTTTTAAATCTTAAAGTAACTCTGCTTTTAAAGCTTCTAGTGTTGTATTTTTTCTTTTTCTTTTTTTTGTTAGTGTTGTATTTTTTCTTTGTTTTTCTCAGGCTTCCTAGAATGTTGTCTATTTCATTAATTTTCCTTCAATAATCAGTTTTGATTTTGTTAACCTCCTCTATTTTTTCTTCTTTGTAGTAATTTTAGGTCTTAAAATTATGCTTTTCTTCTATTTTTTAAAGTTGATGTTGGCCAGGCACGGTGGCTTAGGCTTATAATAATCCCAGCACTTGGGGAGGTCGGGGTGGGCGAATTGCTTGAATCCAGGAGCTCAAGACCAGCCTGGACAACATGGCAAAACTGTATCTCCACAAAACTAAAAAACTTAGCTGGGCATGGTGGTGTACACCTGTACTCCTAGCTACTTGGGAGGCTGAGGTAGGAGGTGCCTGTGGAGGTAGACGCTGCAGTGAGTCAAAATGCAAGTACACTCCAACCTGGGCAATCAGAGTGAGACCCTGTCTCCAAAAGAACCCCAACACTTAAGTTTATGCTGTTGTTCTTTTTCTAATGCCTTAGCTGAATGTTTCTCTTCATTTTAAAAACTATTTTGATACACTTATTTAAGGCTACAAGTAATGTTTTTATTTATTTAAGGCTACAAGTTAACCTCTAAATACCACCTTATCTGCCTTGTACAGCTTTTGATATATAGTATATTTCCATTGTTATGGTTTTCTATTGTTTTAAATATCATAATTTCTTTCTTGAACAGAAATTAGTATTATTTATGAGTGTATTTTTAATCTTTTCATATGCCTTAAAAAACCTTATTTTTACTATTAATTTTATTGTGGTCAGAAGTCATGATGTCTATAAATCTTTTTTCTGTTTAATTTCTGTGACAACAAGCATGCTAAATTTTTAAGATAATGGAGTTGTGCTAACAAAACTTCCAAGGCTGGCTGCAGAATTCTGTGAAAGTTCAATCCTCCAAGCAATTTCTGGGTCCCCAAAATTCCAGCAAAAGGAACAGGGCTGTGCAATCTCTGCAGCCCCTAGAAAGACCTTACTCTCCAATGTGCATTCCAATATTACCATGGGGTAGAATGGACAAGAAAATCCACTACAAGAAAGAGCCAGGGCTTTCAAAGCAGCTAAGAGGAGCTTACTCCATCTTCAGAATATACGGTCCTCACTATTCCCGCTGAGCAGTATGTGATATGTGCTATTAACACGTGGTTACTGCCTCCTGTTCTCACCTCTGCCAAATACAAGGCTTTATTAGAGTCAGCTTGTTCCTTCACCATACTATGCCTCAGGTATGTGGTGCGGAAATGGCTTATGCTTTACTATAGGTGACATTTGTGAGGAGCAACATCTGGACTTGACAAAGAGTCCAGGTGGTCACCTGAGATCATGGCGTTGGAGCTGAAGGAAGCTGTGGGCCTTATCTGTGCAGTGAGGGCTGATGTGTTGTATATGTGTGGAAGGAAGGTGAGTGTGAATGCCAGAAGGGTGGCATCTGGTAGAAACTGCTGCTGCTATTCGAAAGCACTCACACCCACTTTCTGGCTTGCTAATCCAACCTCATCCTATTCACTTGACAGGAGAGAGCCCCTTAGGTCAGGAGAGAAGGGGCCAGTCACTGGCTGGGGAAGGACAAGGGATCAGTTTGGCCTATGAGGTGGAAGCAGAGGCCTGTGCTGAGGACTCTGGGAAACATCTCTCTACCTGAAATGCCTGAAATGAATGAGAAGAAGGGTTTGTTCCCTCCCACCTGCTTCCTGCTTTCGAGCACCATGGTGTTGTAAGGAGACACCTAGTGCTACAGCGGCTTTCACGCGACTGAGAAGGGAGGCCACAGACCCAAAGAGAGGTACGCCTGGCGCCTGACACCACCGACCCTTTGCTAACCTCGATTCACTGACCTTCAGGCTATTTTTATGTGGACAAAAATATCTATTTAGGCACTGTTTGAGGTCTGATGTTATTAGCAGCTGAAAATATCCCAACACACCAGTCCAGTTAGTGAGGAAGGTGAAAGGGAGGCTGTGCTTATTACCAGGCCTGAGATGGCCAGACCCGGAGCCCAAACAGAGATGGTGTTTTCCACACCTCCAGGCTGCTTTGTGTCTGGGAGTCATAGCCCTTCTTGAAGAACATCAGAAAATATTAAAACTTTAGAATAATGAAATCTAGAATTTAGTGTTAAATACCAATATACCATATTTTTGTATGAACATGGAAATATAAGAAAACTGAAAGAAAAGAGAGTCAAATACACATTTGAAAACAAATTTTTTTTCCCCACTAAATGTGATACTTTCCCTCTCCCTGCAAATGGGGAAACACCACTGTCATGATTAATTTTGCGTGTTGGCTTGGTCAGGACTACGATGACCAGCTGTTTGGCCAAACACCAATTCTAGATGTTGCAATCAAGGTATTATTTTAAATTTTTTCTTTATACCACTCTTTCAATGTTTCTTTTTATAGAATTTCCACTTTCATTTTAGATTCAGGTGTACATGTGCAGGTTTGTTACGTGGGTACATTGCTTGATGCTGAGGTTTGGACCATGAATGACCCTGTCACCCAGAGAGTGAGCGTAATACCCAACAGCTGGTTTTTCACCCCTTCCTCTGTCTAGTAGTTCCCAGTGTGTACTGTTGCTGTGAAGTAAAGGTATAGTTTAGATGTGATTAATTCTTATAATCAGTAGACTTTAAGAAAGCAGATTATCCTCTATAATATAGGTGTGCCTCTTTCAATTAGTTGAAAGCCTTAAGAGTGGATTACAAAGCCTGTTTCCCAAAGAAGAAAGATTTTCCTCAAGACTTCAACATAGAAAGCCAGCAGAGTTTCCAAACTGCTGCCCTGCAGAATTTAGATTCAAGACTGCAGCATAAACTCTGTCCTGAGTCTCCAGCCTGGAGCTGGCCCTAGAGATTTTGGACTTGTCAGCCCCCACAATCATGTAAGCCAATTCCTTAAAATCAATCAAGCAATCTCTCAGAGTTTTAAGAAAGAATTGATGTTGCAGCCTTCAGTCCAAATTCTGCAGCGCAATAGACTATGAACTGAGCAATGTTGCTGTATTGCAGTCTGGAGGAAAGTTCTTTGTTTTTTGAGAACTCTCTCCTTGCTCCTAGGCCTTCTACTGATTGAATGAGGCCCACCCATTGCTCTCCACTGCTTTACTTAGAGTCAACTGATCGTGAACATGCACACATACTCACACACCCTATTCATTCTCATTCTCTGGAGAACACCAACACACACAACCTCTTATTCCACAATTTTATTTGCATAACAACTAAATCCAATTTAATGGAAGCTACAGATTACAGATTTTTAGTGCCCAAAGAGATGTATAGCTGTGTGAAAGGGAAAGCAGTGTTCGAGTAATTTAAGATATAATTGTCCGCACTTCTCCTCTGATGCAGCGTTACCTCAGGTAATTGTTATACTAAAATCATTATGTAAAATGCATATTACATGCTGATAAAACTTTCAGCTGACTTTAATAAGGGAAATGGACTAAAGCTAAATAAAATAATCTGGAAGATTATTAAAACAAAAACAGCAACAGAAGGCTTTCCAAAGAATGACGTATAGGAGAGAAAGTGAGAGAGAGAGAGAGAGAGTGTGAGTGGTGTGTGCTCAATTATAAATAAAAAAGAGAAAGACATGAAAGTGAAGAAACATGGTAAAAGCCACAGCACTGGAGTTGGAGTCATTCTAACAGACAGATCCAGAAGCAAGCAAGAAGGGAGGCAGAAGCTTCAAAGAGCCTAGAGAAACAGCTAAGATGAAAGAGAGATACAAGCAAGCAAACCTGAGCAGAGAGGAGGAGGCAGGGAGGTCAGAGGGCACAGGGATCGGAGGGGGAGGGCCTCCAAGAGGATCACGATTTGGGGCACTAAGGTGACACAGATGCAATAGACGTTGTCTGCACCTTAAGACGTGAGAAAAAAATGAGAAGAGCTAAGCGACAGCAGGGAGTCTTCTGTGTTTTCGCCTGACTCCCCTGGGAGTGCCAGCTTCTGTTTCAGCTCCAAGGGTATTTTCACATATTTACACTCAGTGCACCATCTGTTATTTTCCTGCCTGGCTCATTATAAAATCCCACTACATGCTAGAGCTACTGAAATCTCTGTACCTTTCCCAGGAAAGACTCTTTCTAGGAATGAAAACTGTGGATGTCCTGGAGGCAGTAGTTCTCTCTGACCCACTCTTTATGATGTCCTGGGTCACACTGTGTCGCTGCGACCCCGTATCTCCAGCTGCTGGCCACTGGCATGGGAGCTGCTGATTAAGGAGGGGCAGTCTGGGGGAGATTCATAACCAGTGCTGCAGTGGAAATGAGAGAAGTGTGAGGAAGGAAGAGTGGATGCAGACACAGCACAAACATCCCGACTGTATCAGAACAGCTGGAATATGTAGTGACGATTCCCACCTCACTATGCTATGTAACTGTAGGGAAATTAAACCTGAACTTTACTTTCTAGATAAACACTTGGAGTCTCCAAACCAATTATCCAGTCAGTTTAAAGGCAAATGTTTACGTTCAAATGATAAACCCACATAGAAGGAAGAGACAGGGAGGGAGGAAAGGGATTAATACATTAATGTTGACAAATCTCTAAATTAGAGTGTACGTGAAGCTTCTACTGCTTCAAGAACCTGCTACACAGTCAGAAGATATGCCATGTGCAGCGTCCTGGAGCCTTCTCTTGGTTTGCATCTGTCAGAATGGTGCTCCCCTGTCAAAGGCTTCCCTCGTGGTTTCCATCAAATGGCAACGTGGTGCTCTCTGATGAGAATGGAGCCAGCACGATGCTCCAATCTTTAGTCAAAAATACTTAGTTCTACTAATAAGACGGAGTAAGATATGGGTATGCAGGCATACAGAGTGGTGTGTGGACACTGGAAACTCAGAGAGGGGCAGGAGTGAGGGATCAAAAATTACCTTTTGGGTATAATGTACATTATTCAGGTGACAGGTACACTAAAAGCCCAGACTTCACCACTGCATAATTCATCCATGTAACCAAAACCCACTTGTACCCCTAAATCTATTGAAATAAATTTTTTTTAAAAAAAGGAAAACAATAAGAGTTGGCAAGGAAGGGGAGAAACTGAAACTCTCATACATGGCTGGTAGGAACCTAAAGTGCTGTAGCAGTTTCTCAAATCGGGAAACAATTTCACTTTTTTTGTTGTTTTTTGAAAACAGGTATTCATATATATACTTGTATTCCAAAATTCATCACAGCATATTCATATTAGCCAAAAGGTGTAAACAACCTAGTGGCCATCAACAGATGACTGTATAAATAAAATGTGTATGCCTACTATGGAGTATTATACAGCCATAAACAAGAATGAAGGTTCTGATATGTGCTACAACATGGATGAACCTTGAAATCATTATGCTGAGTGCAATGCCTCAGACACAAAAGGACGAATCTTTATTATTTACGTGAAATATCTAGTACAGGCAAATTCATAGGAATAGAAAGTAGATTAGAAGTTCCCAGGACTGGAAGAGAGGAGGATGGGAAGTTATTGCTTAATCATTACTGAGTTTCTATTTGGCATGATGAAAAGTTTTGGAAATATAGTAGTGATAGTTGTATAACATTATGAATAAAATTAATGCCACTGAATTAGACACTTAAAGTCATTTAAATGGTACATTGAATGCTATATATATGTGTATATATACATAATATATGCAGAATAAAAACCATTACCACCAAAAAAAATACTTAGTCCTGATCCAGAGGAATTGCTGCTTAAAATTTGGCTCAATTACTAAATTCATATCACCTCGCTTCACTCCTGGGAAGATAACTAAGAAAGGGCTATGATATCTCCTTAGATTTCACTAAGGAGAATATATTATATAAATTGCCAAATTTATATAACACATAATACATAGATTTACATACAAACATAATATATCACATATATCAAATATATAAATGTAAATCTCAAATAAAAATGCAAAAACACCTCAAAGGATTATCTTTAGATTTTTTACCTATCTCTAATTGAGTAAGAAACATAGTTCTCAGAGAACCACAACTGGGGGTAAACATTTAATCTTTGAAAGATTATACAAATTCTGGAGCATAGTGCAAGGAGATGCCATTGTCACAAAGTTTCTACAGATTGTCATATGTTGCAATAAATTGTCTTCAGTTCATTTAATTTTCTGGTTTTAATTTGGGGTTATTTTCTTTTAAATAGTAGAAGGAAATGTTAGTCTTTGCAGAAAGTCATATCCCTTAAGAGTCATGGTTGTTATTTGATTAGTTTTACCACTTTAATATGTAAATATTTTCCCCTTCCAGTATTCTGTAGTATTTTTTGGATGATGGAAACTTCCTAAAGCACTCTAAAGGTGGCATACTTTTTTGACTTGAACAGAAAATTAGCTCTTATTACTTTTCCTGCTGATTAATGTCTTAATTTCAGGTCAACAGAGAACATTAAAAAATAACTAGCAAACAAAGCTATATATATATACATATACACACACATACATGCAATCTCAGTGTCTAATCAATTGGGCTATATATTTTTTTTATTATTATACTTTAAGTTTGGGATACATATGCAGAACGTGCAGGTTTGTTACATAGGTATACATGTGTCATAGTGGTTTGTTGCACCCATTAACCTGTCATCCACATTAGGTATTTCTCCTAATGCTCTCCCTCCCCTAGGCCCCAACTCCCACAGGCCCCAGTGGGTGATGTTCCCCTCCATGTCCATATGTTCGCATTGTTCAACTCCCACTTATGAGTGAGAACATGTGATGTTTCATTTTCTGTTCTTGTGTTAGTTTGCTAATTATGGTTTCCAGCTTCATCCATATCCCTGCAAAGGACATGAACACATTCTTTTTTATGGCTGCATAGTATTCCATGGTGTATATGTGCCACATTTTCTTTATCCAGTCTATCATTTATGGGCATTTGAGTTGGTTCCAAGTCTTTGTATTGTGAATAGTGCTGCAGTAAACATATGTGTGCATGTGTCTTTATAGTAGAATGATTTATAATCCTTTCAGTATATACCTAGAAATGGGATTGCTGGGTCAAATGGTATTTTTGGTTCTAGATGAGGAATTGCCACACTGTCTTCCACAATGGTTGAACTAATTTACATTCCCACCAACAGTGTAAAAGTGTTCCTATTTGTCCACATCTTCTCCAGCATTTGTTGTTTTGTGACCTTTTAATGATTGACATTCTAACTGGCGTGAGATGGTATCTCATTGTGGTTTTGATTTGCATTTTTCTAATGACCAGTGATGATGAGCATTTTTTCATATGTTTGTTGGCCACATAAATGTCTTCTTTTGAGAACCGCCTGTTTATGTACTTTGCCCACTTTTTGATGGAGTTGTTTGTTTTTTTCTTGTACATTTGTTTAAGTTCTTTGTAGATTCTGGATATTAGTGCTTTGTCAAATGGATAGATTGCAAAAATTTTTTCCCATTCTGTATGTTGCCTGTTGACTGCCGTGCAGAAACTCTTTAGTTTAATTAGATTCCATTTGTCAATTTTGGCTTTTGTTGACTTTGCTTTTGGTGTTTTAGACATGAAGTTTTTGCCCGTGCCTATGTCCTGAATGGATTGACTAGTTTTTTTCCCTAGGGTTTTTATGGTTTTAGGTCTTACATTTAAGTATTTAATCCATATTGAGTTAACTTTTGTATAAGGTGTAAGGAAGGGGTATAGTTTCAGTTTTCTGCACATGGCTAGCCAGTTTTCCCAACACCATTTATTAAATAGGGAATCCTTTCCTTATTGCTTGTTTTTGCCAGGTTTGTCAAAGACCAGATGATTGTAGATGTGTGGCATTATTTCTGAGGCCTCTGTTCTGTTCCATTGGTCTATATCTCTGTTTTGGTACCAGTACTGTACTGTTTTGATTACTGCAGCCTTGTAGTATAGTTTGAAGTCAGGTAGTGTGATTCCTCCAGCTTTGTTCTTTTTGCTTAGGATTGTCTTGGCTATACAGGCTCTATTTTGGTTCCATATGAAATTTAAAGTAGTTTTTTCTAATTCTGTGAAGGAAGTCAGTGGTAGCTTGATGGAAATAGCATTGAATCTATAAATAACTTTGGGCAGTATGGCCATTTTCATGATATTGATTCTTCCTATCCCTGAGCATGGAATGTTTTTCTATTTGTTTCCATCCTCTCTTATTTTCTTGATCAATGGTTTGTAACTCTCCTTGAAGAGGTCCTTCACATCCTTTGTTAGTTGTATTCCTAGATATTTTATTCCCTTTGTAGCAATTGTGAATGGGAATTCACTCATGATTTGGCTCTGTGTTTGTGTTTTATTGGTGTATAGAAATGCTTGTGATTTTTGTTCATTGATTTTGTATCCTGAGACTTGGCTGAAATTGCTTATCAGCCTAAGGAGATTTGGGACTGAGACAGTGGGGTTTTCTAAATATACAACCATGTCATCTGCAAACATAGACAATTTGACTTACTCTCTATCTATTTGAATACATTTTATTTCTTTCTCTTGCCTAATTGCCCTGCCAGAACTTTCAATACTATGTTGAATAGAAGTGATGAGGGATGGCATCCTTGTCTTGTGCTGGTTTTCAGAGAGAATGCTTCCAGCTTTTGCCCATTCAATATGATATTGGCTGTGGGTTTGTCATAAATAGCTTTTATTATTTTGAGACACATTCTATCGATACCTAGTTTATTGAGAGTTTTAGCATGAAGGGGTGTTGAATTTTATTGAAGGCCTTTTCTGCGTCTATTGAGATAATCATGTGATTTTTGTCATTGGTTCTGTTTATGTGATGGATTACATTTATTGATTTGCATATGTTCAACCAGGCTTGCATCCCAGGGATGAGGCCAACTTGATGGTGGTGGATAAGCTTTCTGGTGTGCTGCTGGATTTGGTTTGCCAGTATTTTACTGATAATTTTCTCATGGATGTTCATCAGGGATATTGGCCTGAAATTTTCTTTTTTTGTGGTGTCTATGCCAGGTTTTGGTATCAGAATGATGCTGGCCTCATAAAATGAGTTTGGGAGGAGTCCTTCTTTTTCTATTGTTTGGAATAGTTTCAGAAGAAATTGTACCAGCTCCTCTTTGTACCTCTGGTAGAATTCAGCTGTGACTCCATCTGGTCTTGGACTTTTTTTGGTTGGTAGGTTATTAACTACTGCCTCAATTTCAGAACTTGTTATTGGTCTATTCAGGGATTCAACTTCTTCCTGGTTTATTCTTGGGAGGGTGTATATGTCAAGGAATTTATCCATTTCTTCTAGATTTTCTAGTTTATTTGTGTACAGATGTTTATAGTATTCTTTGATGGCAGTTTGTATTTCTGTGGCATCAGCGTTGATAACCCCTTTATTATTTTTTATTGTGTCTATTTGATTCTTCTCTCTTTTCTTCTTTACTAGTCTCGCTACTGGTCTATTTTATTGATCTTTTCAAAAAACCAGATTCTGGATTCACTAATTTTTTTTTGGAGGGATTTTCGTGTCTCTGACTCCTTCAGTTTTACTCTGATCTTAGTTATTTTTTTGTGTTCTGCTTGCTTTTGAATTTGTTTGCCCTTGCTTCTCTAGTTCTTTTCATTGTGATGTTACGGTGTCAATTTTAGATTTTTCCTTCTTTCTCCTATGGGCATTTAGTGCTATAAATTTCCCTCTAAACACTGCTTTAGCTGTGTTCCAGAGATTCTGGTACTTTGTGTCTTCATTCTTATTGGTTTCAAAAACTTTTTTATTTCTGCCTTAATTTCGTTATTTACCCAGTAGTCATTCAGGAGCAGGTTGTTCAATTTTTATGTAGTTGTGTGGTTTTGAGTGAGTTTCTTAATCCTGAGTTCTAATTTGATTGCACTGTGGTCTGAGAGACTGTTATGATTTCCATTATTTTGTGATTTCTGGGGAGTGTTTTACTTCCAGTTACGTAGTCAATTTTAGAATAAGTGTGATGTGGTGCTAAGAAGAATACATATTCTATTGATTTGGGGTGGAGAGTTTTGTACATGTCTATTAGGTCCACTTGGTCCAGAGCTGAGTTCAAGTCTTGAATATCCTTGTTAATTTTCTGTCTTGTTGATGTGTAAGGTGTTAGAGTCTCCCACTATTATTGTGTGGGAGTCTAAGTCTCTAAGAACTTGCTTCATGAATCTGGGTGCTCCTGTATTGTACGCATATATATTTAGGACAGTTAGCTCTTCTTGTTGCATTGATCCCATTGCCATTATGTAATTCCCTTCTTTAGAATTAGACTATATTTTTAACAGACAGATGGCATTGTGAATCCTAACGCTTGCTAGGTCGCCTTCTGTGAGCTCTTCTAAAGGATAAGAACTGAAGGAAGCACTCCAAGATCATTTCTACACCTTCCAGCAGCATCAGCAGGAGTGTTAAATAATTCTTCCTTTCAGTCTGCTTAACTTGTACTTGGTTGGTCTATTATGCTATATAAAGATGACCAAAAAAAGCATACTTCAATGTGGTGCCTGTCACATCCCAGACTGGGAAAGGGTACTAGACTGTTTGCTAAAGGATATGATTTTGCCCTTTGTCTTAATTAGCAGTTAGAAGATTGCAAGGCATGAAATGGGGTGACAGGGAATTAACGCATGTTCACCTACAGCCAACAGCGTTCTACATTTATTTTCTCTTCCTTTGAACCTGCCACAGTCATGTTAGAAAAACAATGATCTGATTTCAGAATATTAGGGAGAATGTATGAACTAGAAATGTAGTGCCTTATGTAAGCATGAAGATCTTTCTATGAACCACCATTTCTCACTCTCTCCATTTTCTTTTCATCTACAGCCACAGTTTAACTGTGTAATTACTCAGAGTTTATTTTTAAAATAAGCAATTACTGCTTCTTTGAAAACCATAAGCTGCTGCAGAAATGTAGATGATACTGTTGTTCTGGCTATAATTATTACAGGGGTTGAGATTTCTGTGTAGAATCACACTAGAGTCTGTGATATCCAAAAGGTCAGTGGAGCCTTGATAACACGCCAAGCCATTAGATGGAATTGCAAAAACTGTGAATCAATATTCAAATAGCATTTCTTGAGCACTTCTTTTTTTTTTTCTGAGATGGAGTTTTGCTCTGTTGCCCAGGCTAGTGTGCAGTGGTGCAATTTTGGCTCACTGCAACATCCACCTTCCGGATTCAAGTGATCCTCCCATCTCAGCCTCCCTGGTATGTGGTACTATAGGCTCATGCCCCATGCCTGGCTAAATTTTTTCAATTTTTAGTAGAGATAGGCTTTCACCATGTTGGCTAGGCTGGTCTGGAACTCCTGGGCTCAAGTGGTCCACCCATCTCAGGCTCCCAAAATGCTGAGATTACAGCTGTGAACCACTGCGCCCAGCCTTGAGCACCTCATCTGTGGCAGGACTGTATTGACGTTCATCTCTAAGGAGAGTTACCAGATTAACCAAAAACAAAACAAAACAAAAATATGAAGCAAAACAAGCAAACCAACCAAAAACACAAGAGGACACCTAGTACTTTGAATTTCAGATTAACAATGTATCTTTTTTGGTATAAGTATATCCCAAATATTGTATGGGCATACTGAAAACTTATTTACTGTTTACCTGAGACTCATATTAAATTGGGCATCTTGTATGCTGCCTGGCAATCCTATTTAAAAGATAAAAAGCCTGAATCCCTGAGCTTGAGATGCTTCCTGTAGTGGGGAGGTCAGTATGTCAATGCTGCTGGTCAGAGCTGCATGGAGTGGAGCAATACACTTTCTGAGCACAGTGGAAAGTGTCAGCTAACACACAGCCCATCCTCTTTCTTTCTCTCACTAGAAACGTGTACACAGGCTGCTCAAAAATATTTAGCTGGTGCTGAGATTCTTCAATTCTACCTAAGACTGATTTCCTCTCACCCAAATCTACTCTTACCAAGATAAGTTTCTCAAAAAATGGCACAGAATTGGAAGTGAATAAATCAGTTTAATCTGAATAAGATTATGGGAATTCTCCTTCCCTGGGTGTGTGAAACTGGGAAGCTTCTGAAATCATATGATACTAGATTCTGATCTTAACCAACATGTAGCACAAAAGCAAAAACTCTTAACTGATTTGGAAGTTGTATCTAGTCATGTGTTTTGCTTCTTACCTTTCAGAACTGATGGTACCATTGTAACTGCACGTCTATATTTTCTACTGAAAACACCCACAAGCAGTAGCGGATTCCTTATCCAAATGCTGAACTTCTGTCTTGTACTCATGATTGTCAGACGGTTGCCCCTCAGCATGGAACTGGAGTTAGACTCTCTAAAGTCTATACCTTATCTCTGCCTAATTTACTACCTGGCTTGGTTCTTAGTGTGCACTGGCAGTCTGGTTGGTTCTTCTGCTGGTGTCACTTGGGATCATTCATGTAGTGGTGTCAACTGATGACTCAACTGAAGCTGGAGGTTCCAGGATGGCCTTGCTCACCTCTGGCTTTTGGCCGCCAGCTAAGGTGCCACGTGTTTTCTCCACATGACCTCTCGTCCTCCAATAGGTTAGAGGGGCCATCTTCATAGCAGAGTGGTTTGATCTCAAACAAAAGCTGCAAAACCTCTTTAATGCCTAGGCTTAGAACTGGCAGAATGTACATCTATTACATCCTGTTGGCCTAAGGCCAGCCAAGATTCAATGTGCGATGCATTTAGGGAGATGTCTTCCATTCAAGGTCATTTTGTAACAATCTAGAGATACCTAAATTTGGGACATAGAATGCTTAAATAACTTGCCTTAGATCATATTATTTTAACTAGTAAAAAACATTTTAAATACATATAGGTCTTTCATTGTTACTTCAAGCCAAAGGATATTTCAATAATGTTGCTATTTATCCCACATAACTTCCTAGAAGGACAACAATTATTTAGGTGTATAAGTTCTTGTATCTTTGTTTTTAAAATCACCTGACAATTACACTTTGAATTCCCATTCATTTAAAAAGCTACTTATGGAGAATTTTAAGTGATTATAACTAATACCTAATGACCTACACTTTGGTCTAAATGCCAAAAAAAGATAGAAAAACATGGATTTACACTTATATCTTTATTTTTGCCTTTATAGAAATAAAGGATGAGTTCAATGATACAAAATCAATTCCATCAATTAATTCCATCTAGAACAAGGTCAAGGGGAGGGGAGGAAGAATGGTAGACAATCTATCTTTGATTCATAAAAAAAGACTAAGAAAAGCTAATCCATAACTGTAGCTAATTCTGAGAAATGTAGTATAAAAATGTTCTTAGCTAGTCTTTCATGGCTTTAGGTGTGTATTTTGAGACTGGAATGCATTATTGCAAATGATTTCTCCAAGCAAACAAAGATTTCATATCCTAGTAAATTAAGTTTTGGACAAGTATGTCTGATCAGACAGATGCAATATCATATTTTCAAATGTTAGGAAAAATATTGGGATATTTAATGCAAATGCAAAGGACTGTTCAGACATGTAATGTAAACCAAAAGGACTATTCATTGATAATGTTGACTAGGAATTCTACTTTGAGATACAAATCCAACCTAAAAAATTTAATTTAAAACACTTTATTAAGTGCTCCAAAGTTGACCTAACTTTTCTTTATCAAGTGTTAAAAAAGGAAAACTAATTTCATTTTGATTAGTCATTGATTATTTATAAATTGCTTCCTTTTTCCAAATGGTATTGCATTTTGTGTGTGTGTGATTTTATTTAGATTTGTATACAAGGGAGCAAATCAAAGAAAAAGTTACATTGAAATGGGTTTCAAAGGAACAAGAAAAAGTAGAAAACTTCTAGGGCTATGTGGAATTTTCAAAATTTGTGAGATGTCAAAGTTTGCAATTTGAGGCAAAGATACAATAGTGTTTTTACTCATTTCTTGGAGATAAATTTTCTGCTCTTTGGAATTGAAGGAGATAGAGGCACAAAAAAACCTTTAAAAAATCACCAGATCCAGGAACTGTTTTTTTTTTTTTTGAAAAAAATTAATAAAATAGACAGACTGTTAGATAGACTAAAGAAGAAAAGAGAGAAGAATCAAATAGACACATTCAGAAATGATTAGGAAATATCACCACTGACCCTATAGAAATACAAACAACGATCAGAGACTACTATATACAGCTCTATGCACATAAACTAGAAAATCTAGAAGAAATGGATAAATTCCTGGACACCTATAACCTCTCAAGACTGAACCCAGAAGAAATTGAATCCCTAAATAGACCAATAATGAGTTCTGAAATTGAGGCAGTAATAGCCTATCAGAAACAACAAGAACAACAACAAAAAAGCTGAGGACCAGAAGGATTTACAGCAGAATTCTAACAGAGGTACAAAGAGGAACTGGTACAATTTCTATTGAAACTATTCCAACAACTGAAAGGAAGGACTCCTTCCTAATTCATTTATGAGGTCAGACTCATCCTGATACCAAAACCTGGCAGAAATACAACAAAAAAGAAAACTTCAGACCACTATCCCTGATAAACATAGATGCAAAAATCCTCAATAAAATACTGGCAAATTGAATGCAGCAGCACATCAAAATGCTTATCCACCATAATCAAGTTGGCTTCATCCCCGGGATGCGAGGTTGATTCAACATATGCAAATCAATAAATGTAATTCATCACATAAACAGATCTAAAGACACAAACCATATAATTATCTCGATAGATGCAGAAAAGGTCTTTGATAAAATTCAACATCCCTTCATGTTAAAAACTCTCAATAAACCAGGTATTGAAGAAACATACCTCAAAATAGTAAGAGCCATATATGACAGATCCACAGCAAATATCATATTGAATGGGTAAAAGCTGGAAGCATTCCCTTTGAAAACCAGCACAAGACAGGGATGCCCCTTCTCACCACTCCTATTCAACATAGTATTGGAAGTCCTGGCCAGGATAACCAGGTAGGAGAAAGAAGTAAAGGGTATTCAAATAGGAAGAGAGGAAGTCAAATTATCTTTGTTTGCAGATGACATGATCCTATATGTAGAAAACCTCATTGTCTCAGTCCCAAAGCTTCTTTAGCTGATAAGCAACTTCAGCAAAATCTCAGGATACAAAATCAATGTGCAACAATCACTAGAATTACTATACACAAACAACAGGCATATAGAGAACCAAATCATGAATGAACTCCCATTCACAATTGCTACAAAGAGAGTAAAATACCTAGGAATATAGCTAACAAAGGAAGTGAACACCTCTTCAAGGAGAATAACAAACCACTGTTCAAAGAAATCAGAGAGGTCACAAACAAATGAAAAGGCATTCCATGCTCATGGAAAGGAAGAATCAGTCTCACCAAAATGGCCATACTGCCCGAAGCAATTTATAGATTTAATGCTATTCCTGTAAAACTACCATTGACATTCTTCACAGAAGTAGAAGAAACTATTTTAAAATTCATATAGAACCAAAAAAGAACCTGAATAGCCAAGGAAATCCTAAGCAAAAAGAATAAAGCTGGAGGCATCACCCTACCTGACTTCAAACTATACTACAGTGCTACAATAACCAAAACAGCATGGCACTGGTATAAAAATAGACACACAGACCAGTAGAACAGAGAACCCAGAAATAAGACTACACACCTACAACCATCTGATCTTTGATAAACCTGACAAAAACAAGCAATGAAGAAAGAATTCCCTATTTAATAAATGGCACTGGGAGAACTGGCTAGCCATATACAGAAAATTGATACTGGGCACCACATACAAAAATCAACTCAAAATGGATTAAAGACTTAAATATAAAACCCGAAACAATAAAAACCCTAGAAGAAAATCTAGGCAATACCATTCAGGACATAGGCATTGGCAAAGATTTCATGACGGAAACACCAAAAGCAATGTCAATCAAAGCAAAAATGGACTAATTGGGATCTAATTAAATTAAAGAGCTTCTATACAGCAAAAGAAACTATCATCAGAGACAACAGACAATCTATGAAATGGGAGAAAATTTTCACAATTTATCCATCTGACAATGGTCTAATATCTAGCATCTCGAAGGGACTTAAACAAATTTACAAAAAACAGCAACAAAAAAAACAACCCAACCCCATTAAAAGGCAAAGGGCATGAACAGAAACTCCTCAAAAGAAGACATACATGCAGCCAACAAACATGTGAAAGAAAGCTCAACATCACTGATCATTAGAGAAATGTAAATTAAAACCACAATGAGATACCATTTCTTGCCACTAGTTAGATGTCGATTATTAAAAAGTCAAAAAACAACAGATGCTGGCGAGGTTGTAGAGAAAAAGGAACACTTTCACACTGTTGGTGGAAGTGTAAAGTAGTTCAATCATTATGGAAGACAAACTAATGCAAAAACAGAAAACCAAACACCACATATTCTCACTTAAGTGGGAGCTGAACAATGAGGACACATGGACCCTGGGAGGGAACAACCTACACTGTGGCCTGTTGGAGGTGGTGGAAGAAAGATTATCAGAAAGAATAGCTAATGGGACCACTATTTCTGCAGTCTCCAGAGCCTTCTCTCTCCTGTGCAAAATGGCAACTCTTAAGGAAAAACTCATTGCACCAGTTGCAGAAGAGGCAACAGTCCCAAACAATAAGATCACTGTAGTGGGTGTTGGATAAGTTGGTATGGCGTGCGCTATCAGCATTCTGGGAAAGTCTCTGGCTGATGAACTTGCTCTTGTGGATGTTTCGGAAGATAAACTTAAAGGAGAAATGATGGATCTGCAGCATGGGAGCTTATTTCTTCAGATGCCCAAAATTGTGGTAGATAAATATTATTCCGTGACTGCCAATTCTAAGATTGCAGTGGTAACTGCAGGAGTCTGTCAGCAAGAGGGGGAGAGTTGTCTCAATCTGGTGCAGAGAAATGTTAATGTCTTCAAATTCAGTATTCCTCAGATCATCAAGTACAGTCCTGATTGCATCATAATTGTGGTTTCCAACCCAGTGGACATTCTTACATATGTTACCTGGAAACCGAGTGGATTACCCAAACACCGTGTGATTGGAAGTGGATGTAATCTGGATTCTGCGAGATTTCGCTACCTTATGGCTGAAAAACTTGGCATTCATCCCAGCAGCTGCCATGGATGGATTTTAGGAGAACATGGTGACTCACATGTGGCTGTGTGGAGTGGCGTGAATGTGGCAGGTGTTTCTCTTCAGGAATTGAATCCAGAAATGGGAACTGACAATGATAGTGAAAATTGGAAGGAAGTGCATAAGATGGTGGTTGAAACTGCCTATGAAGTCATCAAGCTAAAAGGATATACCAACTGGGCTATTGGATTAAGTGTGGCTGATCTTATTGAATCCATGTTGAAAAATCTATCCAGGATTCATCCCATGTCAACAATGGTAAAGGGGATGTATGGCATTGAGAACGAAGTCTTCCTGAGCCTTCCGTGTATCCTCCATGCCTGGGGATTAACCAGCGTTATCAACCAGAAGCTCAAGGATGATGAGGTTGCTCAGCTCAAGAAAAGTGCAGATACCCTGTGGGACATCCAGAAGCACCTAAAAGACCTGTGACTACTGAGCCCTAGGCTGTAGGAGTTTAAAAACTACAATGTGATTAACTCTGAGCCTTTAGTTTTCGTCCATGTACGTGAATCTCAGTTTGCTCTGATCTTCTTCAATATGTGAATTTGGGCTCACAGAATCAAAGCCTATGCTTGGTTTAATGCTTGCAATATGAGTTCTTGAACAAATAAAATTAACTATTGCAGTGTGCTTCTAAAAAAAAAAAGAAGAATAGCTAATGGATGCTGGGCTTAATACCTAGGTGATGTTTGATCTGTGCAGCAAATCACCATGGCACATGTTTACCTATATAACAAACCTACACATCCTGCACGTGTACCCAGAAACTTAAAATGAAAGTTGATGAAAAATAAAGTAAAATAAAATAAAATAAAATATTTTAAAGACAAAAAAGAAAAAGAACAGTTTCTGCTCTTAGGATAAATTATAGGAAAATTCAAGGGCTATGTGTTCCCACTCCAGTATTATTATTTGACAGCTTTGAACTTGTCATTAACTTTCCATTAACCCAGTTTCTATTCTGTATAATGGGCATAATTACGTGAGGTTGGCTTAGGGATAAAATAGAGTATATTTGCTCTTTCACAGATTTAAAATAGCCGTCTAAGTGACTGGCGAGGAAGACTACAGGCCTCCTCATGGAATTGCTCTGGCCTTACTGTGCGCCAGGCTGTACTGGACAGGCGTGAGTGAGGGTCAGAGGGAGAGACAGTGATGCTGGTGCTTCTGAGACGAGGAAGGAGGCGCCATGAACAGAGGGAGGTGACTGGGGCCATGTGTCCCCTCTCCTGTCTGTGATTCTGCTCCTTTATGGAAAAGCCCAGAAACTTCTAGTCTATGACACAGCTTATGACTGAGGCAGAGATGCTTTCTCATAATAGTGACAAGATGAGCTGAACCTCATTTTTTTTTCTGGGAAGCCTTGATTCTGTCTTTCTGTACTATTACAGAAAACTTGGTCAAATTTGCAAATACCTATGTGCAATGAAAGAATCATGCTCACAGATTTTGAAGCAAACTGGTGTGGGTGCTTAAACACTTAAAGAATATCATGAAAACAGTCCAGGCACAGTGGCTCACATCTGTAATCCCAGCACTTTGGGAGGCCGAGGCAGGTGGATCACCTGAGGTCAGGAGTTCAAGACCAGCCTGACCAACATGGAGAAACCCTGTCCCTGTCTCTACTAAAAAAAACAAAAAATTAGCTGGGTGTGGTGGTGCATGCCTGCAATCCCAGCTACACGGGAGGCTGAGGCAGGAGAATCACTTGAACCTGGGAGACGGAGGTTGTGGTGAGCCGAGATTGTGTCCTTGCACTCCATCCTAGGCAACAAGAGCGAAACTCTGTCTCAAAAAAAAAAAAAAAGAATATAATGAAAACACTAGTTATGTTTAATCTAGACATTATTCATTCATTTAATAAGTATTTGTCAAAAACAATTCTGTTTTGAGTACTATACTTGACATTGGAGATTCAGTTATGATCAAGATAAGACATGGTCTCTATGCTCATGGAGCTTGTATATGAGACGCTGTTAGCTTCAAAAGAAGAAATCTAACCATTGTCAACATCAGGTGAATGAAAACCATTATGAGGATCCAGAGGACAACAGTCTTCACCTGATACGATTCTGAAATATGTAATAATAAATGTAGCTGTCTACATACAGAGACTGCCTTATTTTATGTAACAGGGACATGTACAATAGTTTATTACAGCCTCCATGCAAATAGTTTTTGCTAAAATAATTCAAAGGACCAGGTTTAGGAGTAAATAGAAAAGCAGCTGTATTTATTTGCATATATTTGCATGAACACTATACATTTTTCACAGGAAATTAGAATTTGTAAAAGTTATCTCAAAAATGCAAGTTTTGAAGTTTTCTTCTCTCAATGCCTTTTTATAATCCTATTCATAGTTTCCCAAATACCCAAACCAGAGGTTTGGAATACATATTTAAAAGCTTTTCTTCACTAACCATATTAAAAAGATACAACATTTGCCTTTTTAAATGTAATAGATATGCAATCTTACTGAAATCTGAGCCCAGAAACAGTGATAATCATAGTAATTACAGTGTCTAGTGCTGGGGAATGATAAAGGATGAAATAGTGAATTCCACATGCCACCCTTCTAAATTGGAGTCAAAGATGTGGTTCACTTGAAAGCCTCTTCATGTCTAGATAGAATAACAAGGTTTTGGTGCATTTTTAACTAGTTTGGTCTTTCATTGGAGTTTCAGCTGTGTTGTTATGTTCTAATCATGGTTGTTATAATAGTTATTAACAGCAATAATATACCAGATATCGTATGTTATTTCCTTGATATATGATAGTCACTTTCTTAACTGTCTTTGTCATTTTACTTAATTAACAGGAAAAAAAAATGCTATGAGGTAAGCAATGTAATTGTATTCATTTTCAGATAAGAAACTGTAATTTACAGAAGTGATCCAAACAAACATAGAGAATTAATAAACAGACTAGCTAGTATTCAAACTAGACCAGTCTGATTCCAAACCTCAAAATGTTCATCTCTACCTTATTAAGAAAAACAGTAAGACAGAAATTAAAATAGAACAATGGTTTGTTCTATTGAAGCACAAATGACTTGGGTTTGTCTTGAGAAAAACAAACCCAAGTCATTTAGATAGGATGTAGAGATAGGATTTCATATAGATGTGAAGTGCTTATGTAAAAATGATTATACATTCTTTATATAAATGATATGTATGAAGAAACATAAACATTAAGTAGATTGTTTTATTCTCACTCTTTATTGAAAGTAGTGATTTAGGCTGGGTGAGGTGTCTCACGCCTATAACCCCAGTACTTTGGAGGCCGAGGTGGGCGTATCACTTGAGGTTAGGAGTTCTAGATCAGCCTGATCAGAATGGCGAAACCCTGTCTCTACTAAAAATACAAAAATTAGCTGGGCTGTGGTGGCACACACTTGTAATCCTAGCTACTCAGGAGGCTGAGGTGGGAGAATCTCTTGAACCTGGGAGGCAGAGGTTGCGGTAAGCTCAGATCATACCACTGAATTCCAGCCTGGGCAATGGAGGGAGACCCTGTCTCAAGAAGAAAAAAGAAATAAAAAAAAAAGAAAGTAAAGAAAAGAAAAGAAAGAAAGTAGTGGTTTAGAATAAAAAACAAAATCAAAGTTATCAGCCAATTTGTGAGTCTAGCACTGTCTAATACCAAAACCAGACAAAGACACTACCAGAAAAGAAAATTACAGGCCAATAACCCTGTGAACACAGATACAAAACTCTTCAACAAAATATGAGCAAACCAAGTTCAACAGCATATTAACAGGATCATACATCATGAACAAGTGGGATTTATCCCTAAGATGCAAGGATGGTTCAATATATGCAAATCAATATATGTGATATATTATATTAACAGAATAAAGATAAAACCCATATGATCATCTCAATAGATGAAGAAAAGCCATTTGACAAAATTCAACATCCTTTCACAATAAACTCTCAACATTTTAGGCATAGAAAGAATGTACCTCAACATAATAAAGGTGATATGTGACAAATTCACAGCTAACATTATACGTAAGGTGAAAAACTGAAAGTTTTTTCTCTAAGATCAGGAACAAGACAAAGATGCCTCTTCTATGCAATATAGTACTAAAAGTCCCAGTTAGAGGAATTAGGCAAATAAAATGAATAAAAGGTATCCAGACCGGAAAGGAAGAAGTAAAATGGTCTCTGTAGATATCATAATCACATATAAAAAGCCCTAAAGACCCATCAAAAATATTTGAGAAATACATTCAATAAAGTTGTAGAATACAAAGTCAATGTACAAAAGTTAGTAGTGTTCATATATACTATCTGAAGAAGTCAGATAGTTCATTGTTAGTATATATAAAGTGTTTATATACGTTTATAAATTTTGTTAGTATAGTGTTTATATATGTTTATAAATGTTGAAGTATATATAAAGTGTTTATATATGCTAGCAATGAACTGTTTGACTTCTTCAATGAAGAGGTTTATATAAACAATCAAAACTTTGCAACTTTACAAGAACAATTTAAAATTACCTAGCAACAAAGTTAACTGAAGAGGTAAAAGATCTGTTTGTACACTGAAAACTATAAAAGACTGATAAAAGAAATAGAAAAATATGCAACTAAATGGAGAGATATCTCATGTTCATGGATTGGAAGAATTAATATTGTTAAAATATTCATACTACCCAAAGTGGGCTATAGATTCAATGCAATCCTTACAAAAATTTCAATGACAGTTTTCACAAAAGTAGAAGAAAAAGATCCTAAAATTCATGTGGAATTATAAAAGACCCTAAGTAGTCAAAGCAATCTTGAGCAATACAAACAAAGCTGTAGGCACCACACTACCTAATGTCAAAACTATTACAAAGTTACAATAATTGAAACAGCATGCTACTATCATAAAAACAGTCACATAAACCAATGGAATAGAATAGAGAGCTCAGAAATAAAGGCACACATTTACAGTCAATTACTGTTTGACAAAAATGCCAAGAATACACAATGGAAAAAGGATAGTGTCTTTAATAAGTGGTATTGGGAAAACTAGATGTCTACATACAGAAGAATGAAATAGGATCTTTTCTCACATCATAGGAAAAATCGTTAAAACGGATTACACATAAAACCTGAAACTGTAAAACTGCTAGAAGAAAACAGGGAAAAAGCTTTTTGACATTCATCTAGGCAATGATTTTTTGAATATGACTCCAAAAGCACAGGTAACAAAATCAAATATACACAATTTGTATTGTATCAAACTGAAAACCTACAGGAGAAAAGGAAATTATTTCACACTGTCAATGGGAAGGTAAATTAGTATAATCATTATAGAAAATAGTAGAATGTTTCACAAAAAAATTACAAGTAGAACCATCATAAGATCCAGCAATCTTACCACTGGATATCTGTCCAAAATAAATGAAATCAGTATGTCAAAGAGATATATGCATTTTCATGTTCATTATAGCATTATTTACAATAGACCAGATATGGAAGCAACCTAAAGGTCCATCACAGATGAACAAATAAAGAAAATGTGGTATATAAATGCAATGGACTATTATTTAGCTTTAAAAATAAGAAAATCTTGTCATTTGCAATAACCTGGATGAACCTGGAGGAGGACATTACGGTAAGTGACATAAGCCAAGCACAAAAATTCAAATATCACTTGATCCCACCTATATGTGGAATCTGAAAATGTTGAACTCATAGAAGTAGAGAGTGGAACAGTGGTTACCAGAAGCTAAAAATGGAGGTTTGGGGAGACGTTGAGCAAAGGATACAAAATTTCAGTGAGATAGGACAAATAAGTTGAAGAGTACTAATGTACAACATGGTGATGGCTGATTCTAGAACAACACCAGTTTGAATTCTGTGGGTCCATTTATATGCAGCTCTTTTCAATAAATATAGTCAGCCCTTTGTATCTGAGGGTCCTGCATCTGCAACTAAACACGGATTGAAAATATGGTGTTCGTGGGATGTAAAAACTGGATACACTGAGGGCTGACTTTTCCTGTATGTGGGTTCCAGAGGGCCGATTGTGGAACCTGAGTATTCCTGGATTTTGATATAAGCAGAGCCTCTGGAACAAAATCCCCCAACTACACCTAAGGATGACTATATTGTATTCTTGAAAATTGTTAAGAGCAGACTTTGTGTTCTCATCACATACACAAAAATAAGTATGTGAGGTAATGCATATGTTAATTACCTTCATTTAGCTATTTCACAATGGATGCATATTTTAAAACAATGTTATACATGATAAAGATAATATTTATTTCTTAATTAAAATAATGTTAAAAATAAAAGCTTCTGATAGCAAAGGAAATGATCAAGAGTGAAGAAACAACATATGAAATTAAAAATATTTGCAAAGCATACATCTCATAAGAGTTACTATCCAAAATATATAAGGAACTCAGACAACCAAATAGCCAGAAAACAAGTAATCCAATTAAAAAACTGGCAAAAGACCTACATATGCAATTCTCAAGAGAAGACATAAATGGCCAAAAGATATATGAAAAAAATGCTTAACATCATTAGTAATCAGGGAAACGCAAAGTAACCCCACAATGAGGTATCACCCCATACCTGTTCAAATAGATATTATGAAAAGATAAAAGATAACAAATGTTGGGAAGGATGTAGGAAAGAGAAGCTTTCTAACTGTTGGTGGGAATGAAAATTAGCACAGTCATCACAGAAAACAGTATGAAGGTTTCTCAGAAGTTAAAAATAGAACTACCATATGATCCAGCAATTCCACTACTGGGTATTAATTCCAAGGGGAACAAAATCAGTAAGTCAGAGAGATACCTGGAATCCCATGTCATTACAACACTATTCACAATAGCCAAGATATGTAATCAAACTAAGTGCCCATCAACAGATGAACTGATTTTTTAAAGTGTGGTATATATACATAATGGAATACTATTTAGAGTTAAAAAAAAAAAAAGGAAATTCTGTCATTTGAGATAACATGGATGAACATTATGCTAAGTGAAATAAAATAAACACAGAAAGACCAATACTGCAAATAAGTCAAACACAGAAAGACAAATACTGCATGATCTCATGTCTATATGTAATCTAAAGAAGTTGAACCATAGAAGCAGAGAGTAGAATGGTGGTCACCAGGATGTTGGGGAGGAGAATGGGGAGACAGATGTTGATTGAAGGGTACCAAGTTTTAGTTAGAATGAATGAGTTCTAGAGATCTATTGTATAGCATATCCACTATAGTTAATCCTGAAGTACTGTATACTTGGAAAAAAACACTTTGTATATTTCCTAAAAAAAAAAAAAAAAAAAAAAAAATCAGCCAAGAAGTACTGGATAGGTAGATATGTCTAGAATACGAAATTAGCCTGCTAGCTCCACTCACGTTGTTGTTCAGTATTATAAAAAAACAAACCTACTGCTTGAGCTGAGATTGGTACCAATAGAACTACTTCTCAAAATAAAAGAACCATTGAAAGTACACATTACGGAAAATAGAATTATAGTAAACATTGCAAACCCTGGATTATTCAATTACAACTTGATTTTTAGCCCTTTAAGTCATTTTGCTTTGAAAGAATATGATAATTTTCATAATTTAGGAACTAGTTGGTTTGCAACTATGTTCAGACTTACCAAAAATATGTTGTTGCTCAGGCCCTTTAAAAATGTAAGGAAATCATTAGTCTGAGAAGAGGTATGATTGTTCTTACAAAAAATTGCATCTATATCCTCCAGAGTTTCAAAATCTGTAATTATCTCCTCCAACAACTCATAAATTTGGCTCCAACTTCCTTTATAATTTGACTTCCATTTACACACCTCATCTTCTTTCCCTTCAACTAGTCTAGCATATGACAGGGAGTCAATACGCAAATCCAATTCCTGTCTCACATCACTGCTTACGTTATAACACACAATGATTATGTAGAGATACAATGTCTTTTTTTAAACCTACTAAAGATTCAGTTTTTACCTATGAAAGATTGTAACTGTTTCACAAGACATATTTTGTAGAGTTCTATTACACTTATAATCTATACATCTACCATCATTACCACACCGCTATCATAGGGGGTGTGTGTGTGTGTCTGCTTTTTGTTTGGATAATTGTTTGGTAATACAAAAGTAAAAATGCACAATCCTTTATACCTACAACATCACTATGTATTTTATATGTATGCATTATATACACTTATAGTATTCAAATATACTTATATAAACTTTAAAAACTTGAAAGCTTGGAAACAACCTCAATAGGAGACCAGATAAATTTTACTTCCATACTTGGTGGTAGTCTGATGAAATTCAAAAATATGAATAACTGATTTTGATCATTTATTAAGCACTTAATATATTAAATTTTTGTTTCCTTCTTCTCTTATTTAATCCCTGCAAAATTTTACGTACAGTAAATGCTGTTATTATCCCCATTTCACAGAAAAATGTAGCTGCATGCTTCTAACTACATAAATGGATTATAAAAGGGCACAGGAGACATTGACGCTGGCTGCCCACGGAGAGTGCACTCGAATGAGAGACACGGTTTTCATTATGTGCTCTTCTGCACTGTTTTAAAAATCTTATTTATGCAAGTTAAATGCATGGTAGTAACAGAGAGGACAACTGCTGGTCTTTCCCTTTAGCTGGACTGAGAAGTCGCATAGGAAGAAGCAGTGATCTACCAAGTCGTTCTGATATATTTGGTAGATCTGCTGCCGAAGCGCTGATTTTCACTGGGGACAAAATAAAAACGCAAGTGTGGTTTTCATAAATATTAATTCTTAGAAAAAGTAAGCTGTACTGTTTTATTTGGCGACACAACATTTTACTTATTTCATTTTGCAGTATTGTAGAACAATGCAATGGCTTTTAACTAGCTGTAAGTGAACTCCTGAGAATTGAATTCCAAGTAGACACTTTAAAAGATTATAAGATCTCTCTCTCTTTTTTCTTTTCTTTTTTTTTTTTTTTTTGAGATGGAATCTTGCTCTGACGCCCAGGCTGGACTGTAACGGGGCGATCTCAGCTGACTGCAATCTCTGCCTTCCCGGTTCAAGCGATTCTCCCGCCTCAACCTTGGTAGTAGCTGGGATTACAAACATGTGCTACCTCGCCCAGCTAATTTTTGTATTTTTAGCAGAGACGGGGTTTCACCATGTTGGCCAGGCTGGTCTGGAACTTCTGACCTCAGGTAATCCAGCGGCCGTGGCCTCCCAAAATGCTGGGATTACAGGCGCGAGCCGCTGCGCCCGGCCAAGATCTTTTAAAGTGGTTCTGCTATTGTTCTGACTTCTTTATTTAAGAATTCGCAAAGCACTATGAAATATACTTAATGTATTTGACCTTTTAAAAACGTACGCTGTTTAAGAAAAAAGTATTACTGAAACTTGTTACAAACAGCAAGGGAGATTCTGTTCAAGAGGGTACTTTTTTCATAGATCTAGGACCGCTGCAATGGGGCCTTACAGTGGGAAAGAGAGATTGGGCTCAGTTCTGAAAAAAATTAGAAAAGTGTGAATTTATAAACAAGGAGCAGGGGAGGAAGCTTGGTGGATGAAAAACTACTAAGAGGAAACATTAGCAGTAAGGGGATTCTGTGGCCACACTGACCTGCCAGGATTCTTGCTGGAGGCAGGCCAGGGCTATCAGACGTCTTCTGGGGAATGGTGGAGGACTAGAACCCCGATCAGATATCCAGGGTGAGCAGACAAGGAGAATGACTAAATTGACTCAGCAAGGTTCTTGCTAAACTTGGACACTGTAGAGACAAGTAAAGAAGTATAAAAGTTAAGAAACCATTGAAGAGAGTAAAGTTTGGTCAAAGAGAGGCTCTGTCAATATTTCCCGACGTTTTATTATTTATTTATTTATTTTTTTTTTGAGACGGAGTTTCGCTCTTGTTACCCAGGCTGGAGTGCAATGGCGTGATCTCCGCTCACCGCAACCTCCGCCTCCTGGGTTCAGGCAATTCTCCTGCCTCAGCCTCCTGAGTAGCTGGGATTACAGGCACGCACCACCATGCCCAGCTAATTTTTTGTATTTTTAGTAGAGACGGGGTTTCACCATGTTGACCAGGATGGTCTCGATTTCTTGACCTCGTGATCCACCCGCCTCGGCCTCCCAAAGTGCTGGGATTACAGGCGTGAGCCACCACGCCCGGCCTTCCCGACGTTTTAAATTAAAACACAACGCAGTTACCTGTATCATTCATGGTCATTGAAAAAATCAAAGCTGATGTAAAGTACTGAATTGGAATTAACAGAAATATAAAATATGAGGGAATTTATTTAGTACAGAACACTATTTTTTTTCTTTTTTTTTTTGAGACAGAGTTTGCTCTTCTTGCCCAGGCTGGAGTACAATGGCGCAACCTCCGCCTCCTGGGTTCAAGCGATTCTCCTACCTCAGCCTCCCGAGTAGCTGGGATTACAGGCACCCGCCACCATGCCCAGCTAATTTCGTATTTTTAGTACAGACGGAATTTCTCCATGTTGGTCAGGCTGGCCTTGAACTCCCGACCTCAGGTGATCCGCCCGCCTCGGCCTCCCAAAGTGCTGGGATGACAGGTGTGAGCCACCGCGCCCGGCCCTATAGAACACTATTTTTAAAGGCGTTAGAAGACATGAAAGAGCCACCAGGGGAAGATGAGATTCCTTGCTGCTGGAAGCTGCCTTTGTCCCTAGGTTGGAGATTCAGAGGGAGTAGCTTAAGAGTTGGAGGCGCCACGTCTGAGGTAGAGCTTTGGGGGCCTCTTACCTGCGGCCAGGGGTGGGACCGCTGGAGAGAGAGAAGAGGAGATTCAGGGCAGGGCGCACTTTCTGCCGGGGCCTCTCATTGGCTGAAACGGGCCAGGAGTCGGTTCACAAGGGATCCTGGGAAGTGTAGTTTGCAGAGTTCAGGTCCCCGCAGTCCTCCCAGGCAGAGCAGGGCCACGGAGAGGGGGAATGGTTTTGAGAGCAAACATATGAATGAACAGCCCCATACTGAAAACTTACCACGGTATACAATTGCACCTTGCACTTCTTTTTTCTTGAAGTACCACCCGACAGAGGCAGACATTTTTAACTCTTTCAGCTGTTTCTCCTGTAGTTTTATCCCGATTTCTAAATACAAAACCTATATTGCAATTTGTTGATTTTGCATGTTGAAATAATACATATTGATTCTCTATGATGATGGATGTAGATTTACTTCTCTTATTTGCTCCCCCCTCGTTCTAGCAATAGAATTATCACAATAGAATCATATCATTTTTAATGTAGATTAGCAAGCTGTGTTTACATCACTACGTGATAAAAATATTGTTCACTGCTGGCCCAGCTAGCACGCGATGTTTACTCTTTCTACATTGGGTAGACATTTGTTTTGAAGAAGATGCACCTGTTCTTTCACTTGTATAATTTATTCTCACATCCTTAATTTTTTTCTTGCTCTTCTTATTTCTTCTTGGCTATGATCCTAAATATCAACTATTTTTCTATGAGTCTCTCTCTTTCTTTTCACTAGAAAAAACTCTTTTGGGAGCCTCTTTCCACTTGCTGTGATCTGGACTGGCTGCTCTTGGCTTTAGCTGTGTGCTGTCATCTGTGGCTTTGTGTTCCTAATTTCCTAACTAGGATATACCATATTCTAGAACTGACTTCTGTTTTCTTAGATTCTTTCTGTTTCCTGTGCCATAGTTCATAGGAACTTTTAAAGGAAGTATGTATTAAAAGCAATGCACCTGTAAAGTATTAAAAAAATTTCAAAGTTGAAAATTTATTTTTTCTTTAAAATTCGTCAGAACTTGTTATTCCATTGACTTTTAGCCAAAAAAAAAAAAAAAAAAAAAAAAAAAAGGCTTGTGTTGATCCATCAGCACTATTCAAATTCTCATTCTTTTGTATGTGATTTATGGTTTTTATGGAAAATTTTAGACTCTTCTCTTTAGTGCTGATCCTTTCAAATTTTATATGCCTTGAATGAGCCATTTTCATTTTTCATCCTGGCCATTAAAAAGGATTTTGAAGACTCACGTATTTTAGTTTGGGGAAATTTTCCTGTATTAGTGCTTTTATAACTTTTTCTGCAGGGTTTTTCTCTCCCCACCCTCATGCTATTTTTTCTAGACAGTCAATTTCTTGCAATGATTCTCCATGTCTTGTATTTTTGCTTGTTATTGTCTATGCTTTTGCCTTTTCTTTTACCTAAATTTTTCCTCTGGTTCTTGCATTGGAATTTTTATTGTGACTATCATAATTTTTTTCTGATTTTCAAAGACTGTTTTTTATTGTTCTAGTTGTCATTGTTTTCTAATTGTTCATTTTTTCCTGGCAATCCTGTTGTTATCAATAGTTTGTTTTTATTTCTCTGAGAATTTATACTCATTTCTCAGTTTTCTTCTGTTTCCTGAATTATCTCTCTGTCCCCACATTTTTCTTTATTATTGACTCACTCTTTCATCATGGGGTATTTTCTCACATATCTGCTGGTCCTTGTACACTAAGATGCTAATTGGAAACTCAGGGTTGTTTTCTGGAACTCACTCCAGGGAACTCAGGAGGGAGCTGGCCCTTTTCTTTATATAACCTCTACTGCCAGTATCTGCAGGTCTTTTCTCTGAAGACATCTTTTGATGTCTCCTGAGAAAAAGAATTTGAAACTTTGCCTGGAAAGTAAATGTAGTCTGAAATTGGGATATTCTCCAGGTTGGCAAATCCTTATCTTTGGGAAGTAGATTTATCTTTTGACAATACCCAGAGGTTATTTAATCAAATTTGATAAATTGAGTATATAGTAATTAAACAAAAAGTATGGCTTAATTATAAAATAATGGAACTGACTGCCTTGCATAGCTAAAACCTAGCTTTCTGTATCTGCTCAGGGGTGGTGGGTTGGAAATGTGCAAACTGTATGACTGTCTGCCATCTTCTTCTGCAGCTAGAAGTCACTAGTAGAGACAGGAAGCCAGCAGCAGGTGGAGAGAAGGGAAGCACTCCGGGTCAATATTGCCACGGCAGCATTCGGTTTAGTAGTTGACATAACTTTTCTTCCACACTCCCAAAATCATTATCATCTCCACCTTGGAGACAACAAGCACCAGTGAGGTAGCACCACCCCTCAGAAATCTGAATCCCAGCTCTGTGGGGTCTCTCCCTGACTCCTCCAAACAAGACCCCACTTCTCAGAGGTCTGAGTCATGGCTCTGCTGGGCCTAGTTTCCAAGGCTGCAGGTGGTGATAAACTCATTCTTTTTCCTTAGTGCCAGTCCTGGGGGTGTAACCTAGGCATCCTCTTTCCCCCTTTTTGCCTTTTCAGGTCTCTGATAACCTTGGGAACAATTCTCTTTACTAAAATGCTGGTGTAGTTTCTTTTTCTGGTGGGACTTGAACCTAAATACTCCTGAACTGATCTCAAAACAAGTGCAAAAGACATTAGATGAATTGTGAATAATGACAGCATCACTTGAATAGTATAGAAGAGGAATCCTGGCCAACATGGTGAAACCCCGTCTCTACTAAAAATACAAAAAAAAATTGGCTGGGCGTGGTGGCGTGCGCCTGTAGTCCCAGCTACCCGGGAGGCTGAGGCAGGAGAATTGCTTGAACCCGGGAGGCGGAGGTTGCAGTGAGCCAAGATTGCGCCACTGTACTCCAGCCTGGTGCCTGGCGACAGAGCGAGACTCTGTCTCAAAAAAAGAAGAGAAAAGTAAGTGTAGCGTTTTAAACTGTAGGCTTTGAAGTCTGGCAGACTACGTGTATATCTTGGCTCAGCTACTTGATATGATGGGAGCCTAATAGCTTTGAACATCTGTTTCCACAAAGCCAAAATAGGGATATTACCTATTTTCTTAGGCAGTTAGCAGCAGTAAATGAGACCATGGATATTAAACACTTAAAACAGTGCCTGGCATGTAATAAGTGTTCAATAAATTGTATTTAACATGTTAAAAATAAAAGATTACTAAGTTAAAATGGATATATGTGTTTATCTTGATTAAAAACTTGTCAGTTTATGTTCCCTCCTTGCGTGTATTTCCTGTGAAAGTTTCAACAGGACCTGTGTTACTGTTAGTGTTCAAAAGTTTTACCTTGTGAACTTTTGGAAACTTTAGCATAGTGATTGAATTCTACAAGGGTCTGTCTAGTAAAGTCTCGTTCTCATGTGCAATAGGTTCCTGTCTGTCACGTCTGTGCTTCTCCTACCCTGCATTTCAATCAGTTTTCTTTCTTTCATTCATTTCCCGTTTCTCTGTGAGGCATTTGTATTTTTAAACAATCTATGTCCAGGATTGAACTAGCATGTATAAATCATGCTACTTATTGATAATTTCATTGCCTGTTATATTTATTTCAAATCATTTTGTGCAATTCACTGCAATAAACCAATGCCCCAAATCTCTTGCACATTTGATCCAATCATCCTTGACCGTCCCTATCATGTGTTTTCTGATGAGAATGAATAAACTGCATCATATAATAATATTTTGATTTTTGAAGCATTTCAACATTTTTAAAGTTTTAAAAGGATGCATATTATCAGCTTCAATCTTCATAACAAACCTATTCTGGAATTATGCATATTTGACAGAAATAGATGCAGTGAGGCTGAGTGCAGTGGTGCACGCCTGTAATCCCAGCACTTTGGGAGGCTGAGGCAGATGGATCACCTGAGATCAGGAGTTCGAGACCAGCCTGACCAACGTGGTGGAACCCTGTCTCTACTAAGTACAAAAAATTAGCTGGATGTGGTGGTGCATGCCTGTAATCCCAGCTACTTAGGAGGCTGAGGCAGGTGAATTGGTTGAACCCGGGAGGTGAAGGTTGTAGTGAGCCGAGATTGCGCCATTGCACTTCAGCCTGGGCAACAAGAGCGAAATCCTGTCTAAAAAAAAACAAACAAAAAAAAGATGCGGTGGCATTTTAAGTGCCCTCTTCAAGGTCAGATGTTTTCACTGGTAAAGCCGTGAAACACACTGAAGTCTTCTTTATTACTACATAATGTCATTTGACTCTCTGCTCCATGAACATTATGTGAATATGAGGTGTCTTTCCACAGCTATAAAAGTTATTGAAGAAATAGCTGAACCAACGTTTTATTTGTGTCCGGTTTCTTTCAGTTTATAAAGTTCTTCAAAGGGATAAACCACATGTACTGTTACACCTTATTGTTGGTCTGAGGGTTGAAGTTGGCAAAACAGCCTACTTGAATTATGTGAGAGACTTTTCTCATGTTGATTTGGAAGATTTGTGTGTGCATGTGTGTATGTGCGTGTGTGTGTGTGTGTGCTCATGCATGTTGTGGTGTAGCTGAGGGGTTCATGGAGAGTGAGAGTTAAGAAGTCCTGTGTTAGAGCATTGCCAAATGGGTGCTTGCAATTTCCTTACCTAAAAATTTTTCAACTAGGCTATTTCTCTGCCTAAAATTAGTTAAAACAATCTTGAATAAAGTTAGAGAAACCAGTTTATGTAAAAACAATTTCAGACACACACACCTATCTTAGTGTTTAATCTGTTTTAATATTGCTGTCATATAAGGGCTTCAGAGTAAATTTCCAAGATCACATGTTCATTAAAAGGATTTATTCTACTAATTTTTATCATTTATTTAAAGAGCAAAATTAACAACAAGATTAATAGGATAATATACTGCCATTTCTGAAGGAGAGCATTACAGTATGTCTTAATCCATTTGTTCAACTATAATGAAACACCTGGACTGGATAACTTCTAAGCAACAGAAATTTATTTTTCACTGTTCTGGAGGCTGGGAAATTCAAGTTCAAGGCACCAGCCGGTTTGTGTTTGGTTAGGTCCTGGTTTCTGTTTCGAAGATGGCACCTCCAACGCTGTGTCCTCACAAGGCAAAAAGCAAAAGGGCAAAAACAGGCCTAGCTAGTTCCCTTCAGCTTTTGCATAAGGTCACTAATTCGTGAGAGTGAAACCCTCTTAGCTTAAGCACCTCCTAAAGCCCCTAACCCTCATATAGTTGCTTCAAGGATTATGTTTCAATATGAATTTTGGAGGGGACACAAACATTTAGCCTGTAGCATTCTGCTCTTGGCCCTCCCCTCAAATTTGTGTCCTTCTTATGTAAAAAATTCATTCCAGTAACCCCAAAGTATTAACTAATGCCAGATTCAACTTTAAAGTCTAAATTCAAATCTCAACTAGATCAGATATGGGTGAGACTCAAGGTACAATTCATCCTGAGGCAATTTGCTCTTCAACTGTGTGCCTGTAAAGTTAAACAGGTGGTATGCTTCCAAAACACAATCCTAAGCAAGTCCAACACACTACAAGTCAAACAATATTAAATCTTGAGGCTTGGGAATAACCTTTGACTCTGTGCCGTGCCCGCTGGACACACTAGAACAGAGGTTGGACCTCCAGGTCACTGAGGGGCCCCCCTCCAGTGATTTCCTTGGTGTAGCCCACACGCAGCTTTCAGGGGACAGAGTCAGATGGCTGCATCTCTCTGAGCCTGGCATTGCATACTGGTGGCTCCACAGTTATGGTGTCTTGGAAGTGACACCATCCCTACAGCTCCACCAGACATTGCCCTAAAGTGAGCTCTCTACGGTGGCCTTGACCCACGTCTGTGCTGGGCATTGCTTTCGTGGGAGGCTCTCTGCAGTGGGCCTGCCTGTGAGTGTAGTGTTTTAAACTGCAGGCTTTGAAGTTTAAGACGCTGGGCCCCACAGATCTCTGAGCCATTCTTTGAAATCTAGGGAGAGGTGTCCATGCCCCCATGGCTCTTGCCCTCTGTGTGCTTACAGACTTAGCACCAGGGGGATGTCACCATTTACTACTTGTGCCCTCTGAAACAGCAGCCTGAGCCACGCCTGGGCCCACTTGAGCCACAGCTGGGTTGGCCAAGGAGCACTGCACTGAAATGCAAGGAACACAGACTTGAGGCAACCCCAGTCAGTGAAGCCAAACTGGGCCCTTCTTTTGAAACAGTTCAAGCCTCAAGGTCCTGGCATTCTGGGCCTATGATGGGTAGGGCAGCCACAGAGGATTCAGAAATGCTTTGGGGCAATTATTCCATTGATCTGATGAATAGTGCCTGGCCTTCTTCCACCCATACTAAGCTCTTTATCACATGTTCCCTTAGCCACACCCTTAGTGTTTTCTCCCAAACATATATATATATTTTTTACCATCTGGCTGTATCAAAATTTTCAAATCTTTAGGTTGTATTTCTGTTTTGATTATAGATTTTGGCTATAATCAGATTTCAGGTTTCTCTCTTCTCGCATTTTACTATAAGCAGACGAGATGCTGTGCAACACCCCCAACTCTTTGTTTAGATATTTTATCCATGAAATGTCCTAATTTATCACTTTTAAGTTGTGCCTTTCATAAAATACTAGGACACAGACACAATTCAGCCACATTGTTTGCCACTTCATAAACAGGATGCTTTTCCTCCAGTCTCCCTGAAGACATTCCTCATCTCCACCTGAGACCACAGCAGTATGGCCTTACTGTCCGTATTTCCACCAGCACTCCCACCATGACCATTTATACACTATCGAAGAAAACTGAGGCTCACTCTACAGCTTTTCTCTTCTGAACTCTCACCAGAATCACCCTTAGTGCTCTGTTCACAGCAATTTAATCTTTTCCTAGCATGCACCTCCAAATTCTTCTAGGCTCTACCCATTACTCCGTTTCAATGGCACTTTCACATTTTGAGGTGTTTCTATAGCAACACCCATTTCTGGTGGTACCAATTTGTCTCAGTTTTTTCTTGTGCTGGTATAAAAAAATACCACAGGGTGAGTAATTTATAAACAATGGAAATTGATTTCTCACAGTTCTGAAAACTGAGAAGTCCAAGATCAAGGGGCTGGGAGGTTCGGTGCCGAGTGAGGGCCCTTTCTTTGCTTCCAGGACGGCTCCTGGTATATTGCATTCTCCAGAGGAGCAAACACTGTATCTTCACAAGCCAGAAGGGAGGGAAAGGCAAAAAAGTACAAAGGGGGGCTAGTTAGTTCCCTCCAGCCCTTTTTTCATGAGGGCTCCACCCCCACGGTCTAATTATTTCCTAAGGGCCTGCTTTTTGATACAGCTGCACTGAAAATTGAGTTTCAATGTAAATTTTGGAGCAGATACAATATCATTTTAATGTAAATGAGGAAGAAATACCACTTTATTGTAAGTTAAACAAGTTACGCTAGAGTCTTGTCTCTGTAATTTATTAGTTTTTGCCCCGTGGAAGGCACTTGCTTTCTAGTATCGTATCACATTCATAAAATGAGATGAATTAATGAAGTAGAGTTTAAAGATCCACCAACATCAATTCTCTGATTTCTGAAGTTTTAAAAATGTGTCTTTCAACTACCAAATCAGTTCAAAGACATGGATAGTCATAACCACCAAAACTCCATTACAAGTTACAGGATACAAAAATCAGCATTCCAAAATAAGTAGCATTTAGATGTGGCAACAGCAAACAATCTAAAAAAGAAATCAAGAAAGTAATCCCATTTACCATAGCTATGAAGAATATAAAATACCTAGGAATCAACTTAAGCAAAGATATAAAAGACTTGTACAAGGAAAACTACAAAACACTAATTAAAGACATTGAAAACGACATAAAATAAGGAAAGGATGTGTCATGCTTTTGCATTGAAAGAATTAATATTGTTAAAATGACAGTGCTATCCAAAAATATATAGATTCAATGGAACCCCCACAAAATGTCAATGATATTCTTAAAAAAAAAATAGAAAAAAAAAAAATCTAAAATGCATATGGAGCTAAAAAAGAGCCAAACTGAAGGCATCAAACAATTTGACTTCAAAATATACCATATAGTTGTAATAACCAAATCAGGTACTACTGGTATAAAAACAGACACATAGATCAATGGAACAGAATAGAGAACCCAAATACAAATCCATGTATTTACAGCCAACCCATTTTTGACAATGATGCCAAGAAGACACATGGGGACAGGTGAGTCTCTTCAATAAATAGTCCTGGGAAAACTGGATATCCAAATGCAGAAGAATGAAACTAGATTCCTATCCCTTGCCATCTACAAAAATCAAATTCAAATGGATTGAAGACTTATATTTAATATCTGAAACCATACAACTACTGAGGAGAACTTGGCGAAATATTACAGAACATAGGTCTGGGAAAATATTTTTTGTGTAGGATTTCAAAAAACATAGGCAACCAAAGCAAAAATAGACAAATGGGATAACATTAAGTTAAAAACTTGTGCACAGCAAGGGAAACAATAAAAAAAGTGAAAAGACAAACAACATAATGGGACAAAATATTTATAAACTATCAATCTGACAGGAATTAATAGCCAGAAGATAAGAGTTCAAACCACTCAATAGCAAGAAAATAAATAATCTGAATTTTAAAATGGGCAAAACGAGACAAGCAAATGATCAACAGGTATATGAAAAAATGCTCAACATCACTTATTGTCAGGGAAATAAATGCAAATCAAAACTACAATGAGTTACCCCAGTTAAAATAACTCCAGCTAAAGTAACTTCTATCCAAAAGGCAGATAATAACAGAGGTTAGTGAGGATGTGGAGCAAAAGAAATTCTTATATGCTGTTGGTGGGAATGTAAATTAATAAAACCACAATGCAGAACAGTATGGAGGTTCCTAAACAAACTAAAAATAGAACTACCATATGATCCAGCAATTTCACTGCTGGGAATGTACTCAAAAGAGAGGAAATCAGTATATAGAAGAGACATCTGCACTCCCATATTTACTGCAACACTATTCACAATAGCCAAGATATGGAATCAACCTGTGTCCATCACTGGATGAATGGATAAAGAAAATGTGATATATAAACACACAATGGAATATTAGCCATAAAACAGATTGGAATTCTGTCATTTGCAGCAATATGGATACAACTGGACTGCATTATGTTAAATGAGATATGCCAAGCACAGAAAGACAAATATTGAATGTTGTCATCATATGTGGGAGCTAAAAGGATAGATATCATGAAGATAAAAAGTAGACTGGAGATTACCAGAGGTTGCCAAGGGTTGGGGGAAAGGGGAGATCAACAGAGGTTGATTAATGGGCACAAATATACATTATAATAGAAGAAATAAGACCTAGTATTTGATGTTATCAGATGGCTATAGTTAACATTAATCTATTGCACATTTCCATATACCTAGAAGAGAATAACTTTAGTGTTTCTAACATAAAAGATGAATAATTAAGATGATGGATATTTCAATTATTCTTATTTGATTATATGAATGTATCAAATTATCACATGTACCCCAAAATATTTACATTTATTATATATCAATTTAAAAAACTAGGCTGAGTGTGGTGGCTCACGCTTGCACTCCTAGCACTTTGGGAGGCCAAGCTGGGTGGATCATGAGGTCAGGAGATTGAGAACATCCTATGAAACCCTGTCTTTACTAAAAATACAAAAAATTAGCTGGGTGTGGTGGCACTCGCCTGTAGTCCCAACTACTCAGGAGGCTGAGGCAGGAGAATCACTTGAACCCGGGAAGCAGAAGGTTGCAGTGAGCTGAGATGGCACCACTGCACTCTAGCCTGGGTGACACAGAGAGTCTCCGTCTCAAAAAAAAAACAAACCCAAAACAAAAAACTACATTTCCTACACATGTATACACAGACACACAGATATGCAGACACATCTGAGACATCTGAGTGATTATATGGTTTCAGGTAAGTTAAATGAATAGATTCTAATTTATTATTATTTTCTCTACATTTTATATTATATAAAATACATATATTGTGTGTATATATAGTTCTATCTATCCATATCTGTATTTACATACAAATTAGCCCAATCAGATTAGCTAGTGAGGCCCTTTGAATTCTAACTAATAAGCAAGGGGTTTAACTTGCTCCGTTGTAAACAGAGTCTATTTACAGAGCTGTTATTACTGGTTTCTGCTTAGAGAGGAATAAAGAAGTAACTTTTTTATGTTTTGATGTTAAATGAATGTAGTATAAAGAATAGATAGCATTCTGTGTATATGTATGTATATATTGTTATATGGCAGATGAACTGATGACTTTTCCACATATGGAAGAATTTCTCAAGATCATGTTTAACCAGCAATTTCCCTCCCTTTCTTTCCCTAACTGTATATTTGAATATGGGTAATATACATACAAAATATCTGTGATATATATACATTTCGATATTTAATAGGAAATTAAATCATTTACTTGTACTTTAAAAATTATTCTATTAAACGTTAATAGAATGTCATGCCTTCGTAAGAGTTAATATAATAATAGACTGTTCCACTGTGACAATTATCATCTTTGTGGTAGGACTAACAGAATAGAGCCACATCAAAAGGTAAAATAAACATGTTTGGTTAATATTATAACCTACATAATCAGAAAGCAAACATTTTATTATGAGTTATTCACACTTTTTATCAAAGTATCATTTTGATATGGACATTTTGAATACTCTCTTTTGCAAGCAAGAATTGAAGACTAGGAAAGGGGTCAGAAAGGACATAAATTAGGATCAGTGGCCCCAATTTGGTCTATTTCCAGTGGTCCATGCAGAATAATCAGAGGTGATAAAAAATAATATTCAATAGAGAGCTCTGAACTCATGTGTACAGAACAAGATAAGGCTCCCTTTAGAGCACTGTATTATTTATCTCTCAAGTTCTTAAATCACTTTGGTAGAACTGCTTGACGTCAATATCAAATCAAATGCATTTATGAACACTATCTGTTGGTTCAGCTTGCTTCCAATCTATTTCCTATTACATCTTTACTAGCCTTAAGCATACACAATTAAAAGCTTTAAGCAATGACAGAATAAATTGTCATGCTTTTAAAATGCCTTATTTATTTGTATCTGGAGAACTTAAAACTAGATACATTAAAATATGATATGTTTCTTGATAAAATTCTTTATAACTAGAAGTATGGTTGAAGTAATTTGCTGTAAAATATCCAAAAACTGCATTTTAAATATATTTTCTTTAAAAATATTATTTCTGCATAAATTTTTATAATTGTTGTTTGGCTTTTTAAAATATTTTGTCATGTTCTTCTTTCATATAATATGGACAGAAGACTGACTTTTTAAAGACATGAAAGACAGTTAACTTAATTGATAAAACTTCTTGACAAAAGTCAATGTCCAATTAAATTCCATGTATACCCTGAAAATAATGTGTTCATAATTTCTTTCTAGTCATAACATCTCAATTCTCTACTACAAGATTTTTTGGTTAATGTTTTATACTTAACCAAAGGTTAATGATATTACCTTAGCCACTAAATGTAGGCTAAATGTTATGATCCTAAATGTAGTAGAAAGCAGCTAATTGAGCCAAAATACAAGTTTTAATTCCATCATAAAGACTTGAATTTTGTGTTGTTCTAATTTGCATTCAGGCTCAAAGTTTCCAAAGAGGGCAAGAAAAGTATTATATGAAAAAGTCGATTATTGCAAAGCAGGACTAAGAATGCTTCTAGACTTTTAAAATAAGCTGATTTCTTTCTTACTCAATTGTAGTATAAATCATTTGTGTGAAATATTTCTGTAACGTAATAGTCAAGGAAAGAAGGAGGAAGAGAAAGAAAATCATGAAAAAATAACTTAGAACATTTGGTAGGAGGAAGGCTCCTCAGAGAAAAGTGTGTGTCAAGTACAGGACAGCGCAGTAAGGAGAAGTCAGCTGTTCAGGGAAGACTGGAAACTTGGAGTCTGAGGAATCGTTGGCAGCGGCAAATCGGTCCGGGTCTGCCGCAATCTGAGTTCTTGCCTCCTCAGGAGAAAGAATACCACCGAGGGGCATAAGACAGAGAGAGAAACCGAGGCAACTTTTAGAGCAGGAGTGAAAGTTTATTAAAAAGCTTCAGGGCCGGGCGCGGTGGCTCACGCCTGTAATCCCAGCACTTTGGGAGGCCGAGGCGGGTGGATCACGAGGTCAAGAGATCGAGACCATCCTGGTCAACATGGCGAAACCCTGTCTCTACTAAAAATACAAAAAATTGGCTGGGCATGGTGGTGCGTGCCTGTAATCCCAGCTACTCAGGAGGCTGAGGCAGGAGAACTGCCCGAACCCAGGAGGCGGAGGTTGCGGTGAGCCGAGATTGTGCCATTGCACTCCAGCCTGGGTAAAAAGAGTGAAACTCCGTCTCAAAAAAAAAAAAAAAAAAAAAAAAAAAGCTTCAGAGCAGGAACTAAAGGACGTAAAGCTCACTTGGAAGAGGCCAAGCAGGTGACTTGAGGGTGGAAGGGCATGTTTGACACTGGCATGCTTCTGGGGTCCTGTGGCTGTTCTTCCCTGACTCTTCCCTTGGCGTGGCCTGCCAGCACTTGGAGGGGCCACATGTGCAGTGTGTTTACAGGAGTTGTATGTATGCTCATTCAGGGCGCTCTTCCCTTACCAGTCAAATGGCCCTGGAAGGTCATATACCAGTTAAACTCTGCCATTTTGCCTTTTAAAGCGCGTGCTTGAGATCGGTTGCCCAATTCCTGAGACCTTACTAGGAAGCTGATCACTGGTTTCAGGTGTGTCTGTCTATTGGGAGACTGCCTTTCCATGACACTAGCTGTAACCAATTATTTTTTTAGAGCGTCATCTGATGGTAACCTGACATTTCTGTTGGGACAGAGGGAATCTCTTGCCCTGCTCATGTATGCCTGACTACCTACTGCAACAAAGTTATTTAAAAGATATTTTGAAGAATGCATAAAGAAAAACAGCAAGATGTACTTTCTGTAAAGCAAGTTTCTTGTTTGTTTGGCTGATTGTGGAGGAAGACAGGCACTGTGCTACAGACCTTGGAAGCATCCCAGCCCAAGGGCTATGATGCTACACGCCATCACCTCTCAAAACTCCCTCTATTACCAGACAGTTCCTCCCTGCCTCCTGAGTCATCACCATGGTAATTGTTGAACTTCTCATTACAGAAAGCCAGGCTTGCATAAATATTATATGTGGCTATTATTGGCAGACACACTGTCAGTTTTGTAAGAAATATGGAAATTCCATAATTTGGGGTGATTCATTATTTATCTTTTTTCCAATTTTAATGAATATAAGTATCTCTTATTCATTAAAAATAAAACAACAAAAATATCCATTTGGCCATTATCCTTCTGATTGATCTGTCCCATTAGGCTGATGATCCAAGCAGGACACCTGAGAGCACCTTAATTCTTCAGAGAACATCATCACACAAATTATTTGCTTCTGGAAATCATTAATTTCATTTTATGAATATGAGGATTTTTTTTCTAGATTGAAGTAGATTAACTTTCTTTTCATTCATCTCATTCAAGGAATTCTTAATAATAAAGCAGAACTAAATGGCACATATTAAGCATCAATTATTGAATCTCAGAAGGAGATAGTTCCAAAGCAAGTTTGCAGAGTAAGTTGAGAGTGGTTCTTTGATCTCATTGTAGGAGAGACAGTCGGGTGTTTTATTTGCCGGTAACTGTGTAGCTATATGTTCCATGTGGATACTCATGACTTAGATAACCTCATGACATAGATGACGGAAACTCTGGGGATTGACACCTGTGCCAGGTCTCACTGTTTAGGGAGCCACCTGGTGCTCTATGATGCCACTACTTGGTGGACTTTACAGCAACCAATCACTCCCACCTAAATCCAAATTTCTTGTACTGATATTTTGATGATTAAGGAAGGAAAACTTCTAAAGATGGCTTGGTGATGGGAAAATATTTCAGGTGGTTGTAAGCAAAGCACACAATTTCTAAATAAGTGGTCTTCAGTTCTTCTTCAACTGTTCTTACTTAGCATATATGCCATATATAAGGCAATCATTTTTTTTCCTCAAAATTTTCCTTGATGAAAGAGGGCTATGCTTGTCCTTAAGAGGCCTCTTGGGTAATACATCAGATAAAATGACCATTTCTACACAGATGCTTTGGTTCCTGAGAACTTAGAAGAACAAAGTGTTAAGCCCCAACATCCAAGCAGAATCTTCTTCAAAGAGAATAGTGCCTGGATTTCTTGATTTGTGCCTCCCATTCTCAAACTCATTTTACACAGGGATTAATCTGGCTCCCAGAAGTACCAGGGCACACTTTTCTTATTCTATATTCCTTTTTGCATAACATTTTTCTAAATCTTTTTTTTTTTTTTTTTCGTATTTTCAGTCAACGTAGAAGTAAAAATTCTGGCTGTGGAAAAGATTAAATAACATATCTAACATTATCAGTATGATGATGAAAATAGTGCTGTCAATGAGGCATGCAGAGTTTGGATGAGAGTAGAAAATAGCAACATTTCGAAAAGAACCTTTAATTTTCTAGAGCTGTGTTACTTGGTTCAGTAGCCACTAGCCACACCAACCAATTTAAACTTAAATTAGTTCAGATGAAATTAATTTACAAATTCAGTTCCTCGTTGCACTAGCCATATTTCACGTGGGCACATATGCCCACTAGCCGTATGTGACCGGTGGCTCCCGTATTAGAGTAGATGTAAACATTTCCATCCCTGCAGAAAGTTCTACTGAACAACGCTGAATCAGAATATGTAATTTTAAATGTCTGGGTAACTGAAATAATTAATATTAAGTTGACATTTGACACTTTCATGTAAAGACTTCTATTTCAACTTGATCAGAAACATTTTGTGATAAAATGGGGAATTATCTTATGTTTGAAGATCATTTTATATTTGGGTATAGATGGTAACATATTTAAAATATGTTGACCGTATTTATTTTATTAAAAGTCAATGCCTAAAATGCTCAGTGCAGTTTGTTAATTTGAACATGGCTAATATTGACAATAAATTTTGAAAATAAAGCATGAGAGCCACTGATTCTAAGGTAGCAAACATAAGATTTTATATTTAATGAAAGCTTCACAACTTTCATAATCTCAGATTACATTTCATCACAACATTTACTAGCATGGGCTTCTATTTTACAAAGATTCCAGGGGCACCAAATGACATGTTATATGACAAGGTAATATAGAATAGTAAAATTTCTATTTAAGAAAGAGCAAGAATTGTATTCCCTTTAAAATATTTTTCCTCCAAACCTGATAAGCAATCTTTGTAGGATTAGAGGCTTACCAGATAATACAGAGCACAGCTTTTAAGGAAATTTAAAGAAAAAAAATCTGTGACTGCTTTCTAAATTTACAGACCTGCCTAGTGTTCTACTTAGAAGCCCAGGAGGTTTTTTTGCAAGTAAATGTCTTCGGTTACATGGATTTTTTTTAAAGGAATGCTGTCAACAGCCTTTCACTGCCATTACATTTTGATTTACTGTTTGTGTGAAAAGCACCATGGTTAATTTGTTAGGGTTCTCACTGTCTCCCTCTGCATCTGAACCATGTAGCTGCATTTCTCTCCCCCACTTTCTAAATTTAGAAAGGACAAAATCTGCACAGTGAAATCTTCAGAGAGAACACTTCGTTGCGGTAGTCATGAGGACCTCCTCCTCATGGTACTGCTCAGAAGTGTGGGAGAGAGAAGGCTGAGGAAGAAGTAACATTTCACATTCTCAGGCAGGCATAACGAGGGCCCTCTAAAGATGCATATTCATTGATCTGATATTAACTGAGCCCCAACCATCAAACCATGCACGTGTAGGCTCGCCCTGGAATAGTCAACCAGCAGAAAGTTCCATGAGCCCTTGGAATTACTGTCAAGTGAGGGCGGGAGACAATGGAATTGTCCCATGAACATAATTCAACAAATTTCATTACATGAGTTCTTTTTAAAAAATATTAAAAAACATTTTAAGGGACATGCAATTTTTGCTTTCTTAAATAGAAATTTTACTATTGTATGCCCCATTCTTCTAGATTCTGAGATACAGCAATAAACAGGACAGAAAGGATTCTGCCCTCACTAAGCATTATGTTCTAGCAAGGAGAAGCAAGCATATGCAACCATCAAACAAACAAATCAACAACAGGGAAAGTTTGGAGAAGTGCTATGAAAGGAATGATCTCTAGACCGTTGAGAGGATGTTGCAGAGGCTTTTGACTCAATTGGAGGGTTTAGGGAAGTCTTTTGTAAGGAAGTAATCCTGGAGCTGCACTTTTTTTTTTTTTTTTTTTTTTTTTTTTTTGAGAGTAGTCTCACTCTTGTCACCCAGGCTGGAGCTCAATGGCATAATCTTGGCTTATTGCAACCTCTACCTCCTGGGTTCAAGCGATTCTCCTGCATCAGCCTCTTGAGTAGCTGAGATTACAGGCATCTACCACCATGCCCAGCTTTTTTTTTTTTTCTTGTTTGTATTATTTGTAGAGGCGGGGTTTTGCCATGTTGGCCAGGCTGGTCTTGAACTCCTGACATCAGGTGATTCACCAGCCTAAGCCTCCCAAAATGCTGGGATTACAGGCCTGAGCCACCATGCCTGGCCACTGAGCTGCACTTTGAATGCTACCGACGGTCAGGTAGGCTGAGGAAGTAGGAAGGTTGAGAGAAAAAACATCCCGGTAGAGTTTACATTGTATGAATTATTCTAAAAAGGGCAAAAGGTACATTGGCAGGAGACAATAGAAACTGTATAGTAAGAGAAGATAAAGACACAGGAACAGTGACAGAAGAGACACCGGAGAGGTAAGCAGATGACAGATATGTGAAATCAGGAAGGTGAAAGGAGGGCGTTGGGATTTGGAGCATTTCGTGCACAGGTGGTTTCCGGCAGTGCAGTGTGTAAGAGCAGGTTTGGATTGGTGCAGCTATGTGATGCAGGCAGATGAGTTAGGAAGCTGTGGGACACCAGAGGAGAAATGACGGCAGCTTGAATTAGGGTGGGATTTTAAAGTTATTTTCAAGTTTCAGTAGTTTGCTGAATTATAGCTCTAGACTGGGAAGTGTTAAGCCTCAGAGAAAGCCAGCTTATTTTGGAGTAGGACTTGAGCACTGGCGCGTGGGAGGACGGTTACCTTTGGGACAGTGTAAAGAAGATGACCAAAAGCAGCAAATAATTAAAACATCCAATAAGATAGTGCTGGTTTTGAAGCCTATGGTCTGTGGGGTATTAACAATAAAAGCCAAAAATAGCCATTTTCCTTGATCTTTTCCTTAGAATCTGGAGTGCACCTTTCACACATTATCTTATTTAATCCTCGCTGCTACTTTATGAGGAAGGTATTATTTATCTTTACATGAGGAAATCTACCAAGGCACAGGGAAGTTAGTTAATGAAGTTAAAGTCATATCACCTGGGAGGAAGTTTTATAAAACAAAGAGAAAAACACTTTGAATTTAAGAACGGTTCTTTGGAAACTTGGGTGGGGGTGCACAGTTTCAAAGTAAGGAGATTTTTAGAGGAGGCAGTTGATTGCATGAGCGAAGTCAGAAGATTCAGGAGAAGATCACAGCTTGTGGAACTCAGATTTCTTGTAATGAGGAATAGCTGCTGATAGCAAATAGAGTTTTCGTTTGTTTTGTGCACACGAGGGAAGCTGAGTGTTTTTGATACACCAGGAAAGAACTCAGAGAGGTATAAAATATTGGAGACTGGAGAGAAGGTAAAGATGTATGTAAGAAAAAAAAAGGCATATCAGAATTGAAAGGGAAGGAGAATGGATGGCAACAGACCAAGGCCTGGCTCCCAACCAGCAGGACCTTTCCAGGGAAGATGCAAGGTGGCTACTCCCAGGCACAAGGAGGAATCCACTGAAGGAGACAAAGGAGTCGCTTCTTTCCAGGATTCACACAGGCCAGCACTCCACACAGAATCTAGCCTGGCAAAAGGCAGGATAGCTGCACCATGTCATTGGACTTGAAGAAGAAAATGGAGCGTGTCTGTGCATGTGGCTTAGTGTGGCGTCCTGTGAAATGCGATGTTGATGAAAGCCCCGTGGATTTTTAGGCCTGTACCTGAATTACAGAGTGAGACACTTAATTCGAATACATTATTTTTTCTACCTTAATCTGCATAAGTTACTTGAAAAATGCTTAAAAAACAATAAATCACTAAATGACCAAGACATTATTCTTGTCGACTGGAAACATGGTAATGGATATTTTCTTAGTTAAATGTGATGAACAGATTATTTCATATTTTCAAAGACTTTTCAGTGAGTTTAACCCAGAGTTTCAACCAAACAAAAGGAGAGCTAGATCAATGACAAAGTATGCTTTTTAAATTCTTTGATAATGTAGGTAAATGGAATTTGGTGGACGTTTAAGGTTGAACGTATAAAAATATAAAGAAAACTAGAAAAAGTGATAACTAAATTCAAAATAATGCAAAGTCTCATGTCTTTGCCAAATTAGTTTCAAGCATGCTTCCTTTTGGCAAATTATTTCCTGTTTTCCCTCATCTTTTCTTTTCCTTCCTTCTTTCCTTTCTCTCTGTCTCTTTCTTTTCAATTATTTCTCTCTTTTTTCTTATTCTTAAGATTTATGCTACCAGTTTCTAATAACTGTCATACATATAAGAAGCAGTGTTACCTAATACATGGTAATTACATAACTAACTTTATGGGAAATTAGTAGTTGAGATGGATCTCCTTAAAGCAAAAATAACACATGATATCACATAATAAAATACTTAATCTATTTTTCACAGTGTTTCCACAAAAAGGTAAGCAGAATAGAAAAATCATCTCAATGCTTCTGCTAAAATGAAGGGCATTCATGAAAAGAATATATTCATAATGTTTTAGAAATTTTAAATCAATGATAATTTAAAATTTTTCTGATATTAATCTTTACAGGGCTTCTATATTGATGACTATGCTATCTTTAGGTAATATAAGGAGAAGAGACAAGAAAAAATCTGAACATAACAAATGTGTGACCATCCCAGGGACAACTGCTTTGTCAGTTTGATGGGCCAGGGTATCCCACTTCCCAGGGCATCAGATCTGGGTGGCCCAGGGGTACTTAACCCTCAGAGACTATATGTTCTGAATCCCTTTGGCGACTGCAACTTCTTAGAGGTAGTCAGATTTACTTGGAACCTAAGTAAAGACAGTAAATCTTACTTAACTTGAATTAGATTCTCAATTCTTGCACAGAGCAAACTCGTCGCTCAAGTCATCTTAAAACCAGCTCAAATATAGCAGTGTCCTGAAAATGAAGGATGACCTGGCCCCACTGTTTATACATAAGCCCTCAAGGTGTACTACAGATGCCATACAGGCCTGAAATGGAATCTCCATTAGCCTTTGGAGGCCTCATAGAGAATGTGAAGTAAAGTGGAGAGAGATATTTCTTGTCTTCTCCCTGTATCTTTATTTATACTAGAGTTTACTGTAGACTGTGAAATATCACAGATGTCTCACACAGCTGCATGAGACCTGAAGATTAATAACAGGTAGCATGTTGAGCATTATGTTGAGTGTTTTGCAAGCATTATCTAATTTAATCCCACCACATTCCGCAAAGAGATACTATCGTCATCCATCGTCATCCATACTTAAGGAGGAAATTGAGGCTTAGGTTAAATAACTTGCTGATGAGATTATATAATCAAACATCCTTTACTTATAGATGGAGATTTTGAAATATAGAGATGAGAGTTAACCTACTTGTGGTAGATTTTATTATTGTTAATTCTGTGCTCCTTCCCTCTGCCATGTGACTTTGTAGAACCATAGAGTGGGTGAGATACATTTATCCTTTCCATTGATGTTGGCTTTAGTCCTATAACTTGATTCAACCAAAAGAAATTTAGTAAGGTATATGAGAAGAGCATGCCTCAGTAGCTATCTCCATTGAGCCTTGGCCCCTAAATGAGATGAATGGAGCACACCTACAGCCTAGACCCCAGAGTCACACCCTGGCAACCTGCACCCTCAATCAGAGTCTCCCTAGTTTGTCTGTAGAACTTGGAGCCCCAACATCAAAACTTAATGTTCTTCATTGTAGACCACTGAGAGCAGAGTGATTTGATCAGCAGCATTATTGCAGCAATAACTTAATAATGCACTGTCCTCAGTAACATAGCATATTTTAGATAAATTAATCCTGGAGAAAATCTAAATACAAGTTGGAAAACCTGAGAGTTATCAAGTGAAAAAGCAAAGGGGAAAGAAAACCAGTGACCCCAGGTCCATTCAGCTGGACTCAGGAGCATTTTCATTAAAAAAAAAAAAGTTCAAAAACCACATATAAGCTATAATAAAATTTATAACTTTATTTTTACAATCTTAAAATTATAATTTTAATGGATGCTATGTTAAGTGAATTAATCATAATTTATAATTTATTTACTGAGAATATATTGTAGCTTGTTCTGCACTACAGTTACTGATTTAAAGAATATAAAGACTTTTACCTCATGTTGCCAAATTGCTTTCTAAAATGGTTATAAAAATTTAGGCTGCCACCAACAACATGTGAAAGCAATGATACTTTACTGCTGTTTTACCATCTAAAAATTTTTCAGGTTACATGAGATACTTTGATACAACCATGCAATACATAATAATCATGGTGTATCCATCACCTCAAGCATTTACCATTTGTGTTACGAACAATCCAATTATACTCTTATATATATTATATATAAAAATATGTAAAGCATATTTTTATACAATATGTATAATATGTCTTTTAATAGCATAATTGCGTGATATCTTGCTTAGAATATGCTAAATTGTTATGTAGGGAATTCTCTTTTCTTAGGTTATCTCTTCTCTTCCAGTGCTTACGGAACTATTCTTTAGTAAGCTTTTTGAGAACCAAAAACATACCTAATACTTCCTTTTATTTTCCAGTGTTCTGGCCAGGAAGCAGTCAGTAAATGTTTATTGTTGTTAACACTGAAATAAAACACGGAGAAGACAAAAATATCTTATATTCCATTTGGTAATTTGTGTCTGCTGCCCTTAAGTATGTTAGGAATAACACAGCGTATTTTCCCCCATTAAGCAGCAAAACACTGATCATTTGCTAATCTCTGAATTATAAATGAGTCTCACAAGTGTGTGCAATTGCTGTTCAACATTCAGATTGATTTTAGGGCTTCCCAGTGTAATGGCTGGGAAAGAATGTGGTTAGAGGATTTGGTAAAGACTCAGAGGAAGAGTCTCTGGGATAAAAAATAATTAAAGTTTAAAAAATAGTGATGCAGAGAAGGAAAATACAAGACTTGAGGCAATGAAGGTAGCTAAGAACCACCCATGGCGTTTTCCTTATATTGCAAAGATGAACATAAATTCTAAGGTAAAAACATTTAAGAGTTCAATTCTTATAACTTTCTTATTGTTTCTATTTTTAAAAATCTTTTCCTTTTTGTGAAGTATTTAGTCGTAAAAACTCTTTAAACTCAAAATAAAGTCTAACTCTTAGGGACAAGAGGGTGAAAGAGAAATTAACTAAAATCTACTAAGATGAGAATATGAGTGAAGGAATGGCTGCTGATCCCAAAGAGTGGGCCAGACGGACCCATCACCGCAGCCCTGAAGCACAGTAGCAAGAGGAGGCTTTGGACCACTTCCAGAGCGGGAGTGATGCTGAGCCCTGTGAGCGAGCAGGAGGATGAGGTGCCTGTTTGAGATCCAGTTGCTACTTCTCTTCCATGATGAAGTGCTCACCTTCTGCGTCCGCCTCTTCCTCCCCCCAGCCCCGCGCGGCAACCACTTTAGCATTTGCAGCGAGATGGATGTGTTAGCTTCTTAGAAAGCAGTTTGGAGATTTCTCAAAGATTTTAAAACAGACCTACCATCTGACCCAGCAACCCCATTACTGGGTATGCATCTGAAAGAAAAATTGTTCTACCAAAAAGACACACACAGCACTATTCACAATAGCAAAGACATGGAATCAACTTACGTTCCCATCAGTGATGGACTAGATAAAGAAAATGTGGCATGCATATACCATGGCATACTATGCAGACATAGAAAAGAACACAATCACCCCCTTTGCAGCAACATGTATGCAGCTGGAGGCTATTATTCTAAGTGAATTCATGCAGGAACAGGAAACCAAATATCACAAGTTCTTGCTTAGAAGTGAGAGCTAAACATTGGGTACTCAGGGATATAGAGATGGCAACAATAGACACTGGGAACTATCTGACAGGAGAGGGAGGAAGGGGGACAAAGGCTGAAAAAGTATCTATTGGGTACTACGCTCAGTACCTGGGTGATGGGGTCATTTTTTCACCAAACCTGCAACTCATGCAACACCTGCACATACTCCTGCCATAAAGCTGCACATGAACTCCCTGAATCCAGAATAAAAGTTGAAATAAAAAATAAAAATCTTGTGGAGTGATACTAACTCTATGCAAATAATGTACAGCTCTGAGTTCTACACAGTCAATGAACTTCAATGTCCCACACATTGCTTCTGGGAGGATTTATGGAAGGGCCTCATAGACAATTCACATGGAGTGTTTGCAAAGCTAAGTTTATTTTTCTTCCCACTCTGCACCAGCTACCTTTCTACACTCTCTTTCTTAACTAACAACTTCAACATCCACATCATCACTCACACAGGAAATCCTGTAGCTTCCTGTGTTCTGTTCTATAACCCCAATTCAAGCGTTCACATCCCACGTTCATGCCAGTCCTGCCTTTGTTGAAATGCCTCTCAGTTTGGTCTTACTATGGCTTCCATTACGTGGGTCCTTGCCTGGAGGATCATAGTAAGTGCCTGTTTTGCTCATCTTAATCTTTTCCATCTTTGATCCATTCTCCTTTCAACTGAACATCTATTTATAAAATATACATCTGATATTGATATTCTATTTTAAAATAATCATTAATGTCACTGCTTTGCCTACTGGATAAAATCCAAAATGTCACCCACTTATTTTCTTAACCTCATTCAGTTTAAACTTGGACCATGCCAGGCTATTTCCCTTCTCCAAACATGCTATACTATGTCAGTCTTCCATATGATGAGATGAAAAAGTCATCAAAGTAGACTCAATCCTGTTGTCTTTTTCTGCACATTTCAGAAACACATACCAATTGAAGACAGAGCTAAGGTGACTCCCTCATCCTAGTACTTTCCTATGCCTTCTGTGAAATTTATTATAATGGTTTTGCACACAGCAGGTGTCCAATAAAAGTGTTTTATTGAATTGAATGCTACTTTCTCTTCATCTAAAATATTCCACTACCATCACTGGCTGTCACCTATTCTCTACAAGGTTTGGCACTACAAAACCCATATGTATATGCATAGAAAATAACCCGAACACCGCCCTGTGCAGTGGCTTACACCTGTAATCCCAGCACTTTGGGATACTCAGTTGGGTGGATAGCCTGGGAGACTGAGGCAGGCGGATTGCGTGAGCCCAGGAGTTTGAGACCAGGCTAGGCAACATAGCAAAACCCCATCTCTACCAAAACACAAAATAATTAGCTAGGTGTGGTGATGCACACCTGTAGTCCCAGCTATTCAGAATGTTGAAGTGAGAGGATTGCTAGAGCCCAGGAGGCAAAGGTTGCCATGAGTGTGCCACTGTGCTCCAGCCTGGGTGACCCAGCCAGACCCTGTGCTCTTGCTCATTTCAAAAAAAGAAAGAAAGAAAATTAAAAGTTGTTAACTGTGCTTACTTCTGCAGGGAAAGATTGGGTGGAGAAGGGCAGAGGGAAACTTGAATTTTTAACTCTAAAATTTTCTGTACAGTTTACAATCTTATACAATTCTTTTTATAATAAAATAAAGCAAATGAAACTCCTCAGTCCCATGACAAAACCCATCATCTTTGTTTAAAGACTTACATATAATCCCATAACAACCTAATGTTGATTCAAATGTACAAGTCAAGAGTGGAAAATTGTTCAATTTTCTTTTTAAGATCAAAAAGTTTCATCATGTCAAATTATAGGGGAATAGCTGGCACGAGAAGGGTTTAAAATTTCTTCTTGAGCTGGGCACGATGGCTCACACTTGTAATCCCAGCACTTTGGGAAGTCGAGGAGGGCAGATCACCTGAGGTCAGGAGTTCAAAACTAGCCTGACCAACATGGTGAAACCAGTCCCTACTAAAAATGCAAAAATTAGCTGGGTGTGGTGCTGTGCACCTGTAATCCCAGATACTTGGGAGACTGAGGCGGGAGAATCGCTTGAACCCAGGAGGTGGAGGTTGCAGTGAGCCAAGATCATGCCACTGCACTCCAGCCTGGGCAACAGAGCAAGACTCCATCTCAAAAACAAAAATGTGTCTTCTTGGAGGTATACATAAAATGTTATTCCAGACTTTAAAACAGAAAATAAGAAAAAAATGGAATGCATATTATGTCCCATTTGCTGTAATTGTTGAATATTTAAATTTTTTTTTTTATTTTTAGAATAACAATATCATTTGAATCACTTTTGTTTAAGAATAGGCCAAGGTGGGTGGATCACAAGGACAAGAGATGGAGACCATCATGGCTAACATGGTGAAACTCCATTTCTACTAAAAATACAAAAATTAGCTGGGCATGGTGGCGTGCACTTGTAGTCCCAGCTACTTGGGAGGCTGAGGCAGGAGAATCACTTGAACCTGGGAGGCGGAGGTTGCAGTGAACCGAGATCATGCCACTGCACTCCAGCCTGGTGACAGAGTGAAACTCTGTCTCAAAATAAATAAATTAAAAAAAAGAATTTTGTTTTAGCTCTTCAAATAGTTGAGAAGAAACTAATTCTAGTTAATATATTTATATATTTATCCCAAGATACATCAGATCATTCCTGTCATAATTTTACACACCAGTTATTTAGAAATATAATCAATATGGCGATAGTTTAAAATGCATAAACAGTAAGATCATATAACTCATGTTACACAAAACAGAGTTAATGAGCCATAAACCTATCTTACATGAAAGTGTTAGCTTTGGATGGGTCTTATACATAATTTGTAACTTCAATGATATGATCTTTCTTTTTCCTTTTACCGTATGATAGTTAGAGTTGTATGAAATATAAATTATTCTTTTCATTTATTATGCATGTTGAAGAATTACATTTTATAAAATCCCTTGGGATCTTACTATTTTGCCAGACAGCTATAGTAGGTTATAAAAGATCATTCTAAGAGCAGCTCAAACTTCTTAGAAGTCAACACTAATGCCCTGAGAGCAAATATAGAAAGAAGCTGGCAAATTGGCCTATTACCAACAAAGCTTGGGTATTTTCACGAGGCATACAACATACAACGTAACTAAAGAAATGTTAGTTTTTTTCCCAGGATGCTCTTCCTTATTTTAGAAACATAAAGAACATAGTTTCTAGGATTTTTTGTCAGGCTAAAACAAAAACAAACAATTATAAGTCTGATTTCTTGGATATTTTAATTAAAGTAGAAGTTAGGTTCTTGAAAAAAATACTTTAATTTCAAACTTGGAAAAATATACTCTAAACCCATATATATGTTATATTGTTATTCTTTATTTTAGTGTACTTTTCATGTTTCTACATTTTGCATTAATGAACAAAGTTTGTCTTCATAAGTACTCTTCAGAACTGAAGTTTTCTCTGCGTTAAACTAGAATCATTAATATAACAATTTCTGGTGACTACGTAATACTGGATATGAACTGTATTTGTTTTAGTAATTTGTTCTTCCATCTAACTTAAAGTATTTGCATGAAAATATTTATCACCGCAAAATATGAAATAAAAATCATGTTCTTTATACTGAGTTAAGCTACAAGAATAAACAAAGTTTGGTCCTACAGGAAAATTATACTTTTTCTTCACAGAGGGTAGATTTGTCACAAACAAACCTGATCTCAATACATAGATATATATGAAGTGACTAACTTATATTTTCTTTTCCTGGTTAAAAAAAAAAAAGCAGCACATTTATTTCATTGTTTTTGTTTTCTCTTTCTACTTTTTTTTTTCAATTGAGGTATTATTGACATCTAAGATACTGCAGGTATTAAAAGTACAAAATTTGGTAAGTTTTGCCATGTGATTAAACCTGTACCCATTACTACAATCAAGAAAGTGACCAGACTCATCTCATGCTTTTAAAATAAAATAAGATTTTATAACATTTTTTATGGTGCATTAACTCTGACATCTATAGTACATTGTAAACATGCAGGGAGTGTGGAGTAAAACATCATTATAAATTTCATCCCAGGTGTCCTGCCTGCCACCTTCTCACCCCTAAACCCAACACTGTATTTATCTCTATTTTAAATCTTTGAGGAACCAACCATCTGCTCATTTTCTGAAGATCCAGGCAGGTACTCTACTTAATGGTGTCCTTACATAATGTACTGCTTGGATAACACTAATCAGCAGAAAAAAAGTGAAGTTGGTTAGAGAAAATAAACATTTCATTGAGTGGAAATCCAATAATATATGTTATCTTTTTTTGTCACATTGTTTTCCTTATGTAGAAACACTGACAATATAAGGAACAAAATACGTGTTTCAGTTTCTTATCTTTAAAATTTTTCCCTGAATTTCATGGGAAAAGAATAAGGCTAACAGAGGCAGACCAACTGTCTGTATGGAAAATTTTACTTACCAAGGAATTATTTTATCGTAACATTAATACTAGCGAACATCAAACACATTATTTTATATTATGCATAGCAGGATGATGTAATGAGACCTTTACTGAATCTGGAAGCAAAAGACCTGTGTCTTAGTCTAATTTTTACTGTCTATGTAACCATGGGCAAGTTACTTTATTTCTCAGGGGTTCAACTTCATCTGTAAAATGAGGTGGACGAACTAGAGAAGCGATTAACAGGTCTTTCTGTGAAGGGCTAGATAGGTGATATTTTTACTTTGTAGACCATATGGTCTCATTTGCAACTGTTCCACTTTGCTATCATAGGGCGAAAGCAGCCATAGACAATATTTAAACAAACGTGTGAATACACATGAGAATGGCTGTGTTACAATAAAATTTTATTTACAAAAACAGGCAATGGGAGGTAGTTTGCTGACCTCCTGAACTAGATTTCTAAAATTCCTTTCAGCTATAAATTCTGGTTATTTCATTAAAAATGTGCTTACTTTTCTAGTATTGAAAGTTGGCATAAAATGATATCACTAACAAAGACCCCAAGAGGTGACTTAGTTTCTCTATCTACTTCAGGCAGAATTATACTTAAATTACCAATGAAGACAGCTGTCCAATCATCTACTACTAGTAAAAGGATGAATATTTCTTTACTGTTTTTAATGAAGTCACTATATAATAGGTAATATATCTGAAGCTGGTGTAAGGCTTTGGGAATATCTTTAATGGCTTTAGATTGAACATCTTGCCATATTAAAAACTGACTTTACACATGATAGAAGATAGAAGAATGATATATCTTTTTTTCATTATTCTTAAAACTTCAAATCCTAGGAAATCATTCTTCCCCCTAATAGATCTAAACATTATAAAATTTTTCTTCCATAGAAAGAAATTGTCATAATTTTTTTCAGATATGAAATAGAGATGAATAAATCAAGAAACATAGCTCTGTCAGCCCTTCAATCTCTTTAATATTTATCTTTTTTATATAGATTATTTTATGAGCTTTATAAACAAAACATAAAAAGTGCTTTAGATGATGTAGTAGAGATTTCACATAGCAAAAACTACTGGAATAATCTAATTTTTGAAAAAATAACATTTATGATCATTGTTGCTTCATGGTTTCAAAATTATTGATATAACTATTCTAATTCAAATTACATTAAAATTATATTATATGACATAGTACATCAACTAATGTTAGCATTAAAATTTACTTCTCTATTTTCTGCCTCTAAATACAAATAATGATTTATTTAGCTACCTTCTGGAAATGGTTTAATTTTTTTAAATTGTCTCTAGTACTTATTATATATTATTATTCTTATATCAACTGGATAAATACATGTATAAAGACACATTAAAACTCGAGAAAGACAAATGTTTCTTAAGATTAGCATTTACATTTACTTTAGGCCCAAAGATATTTGTATAGGACATAATAAGACTGAGAAAAAATAGCTACTGGAAATCATTCCCATTTTCTTCAAAATCTTCCTTCAAATGTCCATTCTGTGATGAGAATACATGGAAACATGGAGTGTGGTGGAACAACACACACTGGGGCCTGTTGGGAGTGTGAGGGAGAGTATCAGGAAGACTAGCTAACGAATGCCGGGCTTAATACCGAGGTGATGGGACAATCTGTGCAGCAAAGCACATGGCACACATATACCTATTTAACAAACCTGCATATCCTACACATGCACCCCTGAGCTTAAGATAACTGAAGAAAAAAAAGTGATCATTCTACTAATGAGCCACTCAAAAATCACCAGCTTGTATTAACTAATTTATGAAGCTTTGCTTAAGTTAGCAGTAAGTTCTACTAGGGCTGGAAAAATATCTATTTTCTATACCCCCACATCGTTAGCACCAGAAAAATATGTAGCCCATCTAGATGCTGTATAAAGCCAACTGGCTTAGCTAAAATATAACATCGTCTTTTTCACCATCACCATCCTTTATCACCATCACCATCAAACTTCTATCCTGCTTACTATGTGCCATACATTGTGCCAGACAGATAATTTATAATCATACATCAAAACTACAGATTTTTTTTTTCTTCCAACTTTTAATTTTGTTTAGGTTGTTCAAATCTACAGAAAAGTTGTCAGAATATTACAATGAACACCTCTGTATCTTTCATCTAGACTCACTCATTTTTAACATTTTTCCATTGTATACCTCTTTCTATATTAACTATGCATATTGTATATGAGCTATTTTTGCTCAGGCTTTGAACATTAACTGTAGGCATCATGATGCTTTATGCCTGGCAATTCAGTATGTATTTATCAAGGACTATTGTTCTCACATATGTTTAATACAACATCAAATTTAGAAAATTTAACATTGACACAAACATTACCTAATAAGAGTCTACAATCAAATATCTAATTGTCTTAATGATGTCCTTAGGAATATTTTTTCTTCCTAATCCAGGATTCAATCCAGAATCATACATTATTATCATGATCCTATAGTCTTATTTTCATTTTTGCTTTTTTTGAGATGGAGTCTCGATCTGTTGCCAGGCTGGAGCGCAGTGGCACGATCTCAGCTCACTGCAACCTCAGCCTCCTGGGTTTAAGCGATTCTCTTGCCTCAGCCTCCCAAGCAGCTGGGACTACACGTGCATGCCATTGTGCCCAGCTAGTTATTGTATTTATATAGACAGGGTTTCACCATGTTGGCCAGGATGGTCTCAATCTCTTGACCTTGTGATCCGCCTGCCTTGACCTCCTAAAGTGCTGAGATTACAGGTGTGAGCCACTGCACCTGGCCAGATCCTATAGTACTCTTTTTTTTTTTTTTTTTTTTTTTTTGAGACAGAGTCACCAGGCGCCAGGCTGGAGTGCAATGGCACAATCTTGGCTCACTGCAACCTCCGCCTCCTGGGTTCAAGCAATTCTCCTGCCTCAGCCTCCAAAGTAGCTGGGACTACAGGCGTGCGCCACCACGCCCAGCTAATTTTTGTATTTTTAGTACAGAGTTTCACCATGTTGGCCAGGATGGTCTCGATCTCTTGACCTTGTGATCCACCCGCCTTGGCCTCCTAAAGTGCTGGGATTACAGGCATGAGCCCTGCGCCCAGCCCCTATAGTATTCTTTAACCTGGAATAGTTCCTCAGTCACTATCTTTTATGACATTGATATTTCAAAGAGTATTAAAAGCAGTTTTACAGAATGTGACTTTCTCTCAATTTAAGTGTGTTTCCTCATAATTAGATTCAGATATTCCTTCCTTCCCTATCTCCCTCCTTCCATCATTTCTTTATTGCCTCCCCTTTTTTGGCAGAAATACAAAAAAAAAAAAAACAAAAAAAACATGCTATGTCTTCCTCATTGCATGAATAGGAGGCACATGATACCAGTTTGATCCATTAAGATTTTTCTTTTGATTAAAAAAGTGTCTATCAGTTTTCTTCAGTATAAAAGACAATTTTTCCATTTGTAGTTAATGAGAAATCTCTGGCAAGATGTCTTATTCTCTAACAAATGTTCCTTCAGTGGTTTTAGTATACTTTGATGATTCTTGCCTAAATCAGATATTAGTATGGTGATGATAAAATGGCAAGTTGCTAAATCTATCAATTTTTTACATTTATTTATTGGCATTTTGTTCTAAAGAACTATTCTTCATTCATTTATGTGTTTATTATATCAATATGGACTCAGGAATTCTCTTTTACAACTCTATATGTTATAATACAATGCTGTCATTATTAATTTTGATGTTCAAATTGTTCCAACCTTGTTCTATAGAAATCCTTTCAAATTGACATCTATGTTCTTTTCATGTCTTCATCAGTTTTTAAAAAGCTATTTGTTGTAGCATAGGCTACATACAGAGAAATGTAAAAATCTTAAATATACACATCAAAATATGACACAAAGTAAATGTACTCCTGATGTCTTAAGATCTTTGGGGTATTGCTTCACCAACCAGAAACCTCTGTGGCTGGTGGCACCTTCTGCCTGAGTATTTCTCAGGCCCTCTGGGTTTATTCTGCCCACTCAGCCCAGCAGGCTGCCCTTGGCTCATGCTACTGGCCCAGATCACACACCTGCCAAGGGTGAGCCAGGTGCAAAGCAGCAAGGGGTATGTGAGTGAGTGAACATGGGGTCCGGTTGGCACAGGTGCTGGCTCCATGTGAATCTGCAGCTGGACCAGTCATACCACATGCGATTTCTGCTGTGGACACCCACATCTGGATGAGAGGAACGTGGTAGAACCTGGAAGCTTGAAGATGTTAGGAACTGCAGAGCCCCAAAGAGAGCATCACAGCCATGGCTTGGGAAACCCCTAGGTCTGGGCTCCCCAAAGGGCTGCAGCTCTTCTCTCCTTTTCATTGCTGCAACAAGGCAAGTGTGAAGGTGGGGGAGCATGTTTCAGCCCTGTTTGTATTACAGTTCTTTCAGTCTTGCCATGGTGGTCCTGAGTTGTTGTCCCATGTCCAGGAAGAATGAGGTACGCAGACAACTGGAGGGTGAGCAAGGCAGAGAGGAGCTCCATTGAGCTCTCAGTAGACCTGAAGTGGGTAGCTCCTTTCCACAGCAGGTCATCCTGACAAGTGTCCAGCTCTCACTGGAGAGGAGATTTACAGTGGGTAATTCTTTTCTGCAGCCAGTAGTCCCAATGTCTGTTTGAATCTGGCTGAGTCCAGGGACTTTGTGTGCTCTAAAGGGAGGAAATGTGTGCTGATTGGTCCATGGACGGCCACAGATGGCCCAGAAAAAACACCATACCTTCTTACTCCTGGTCACAGACTCCACCTGGAAGTGACAGATTGGTCCCCAGGCTTCAGTCCATCCCTTGCTTGAAGGTTGAGTTTCACTGGGGACCCACCCCTTTCCGCCCAGGAACCCATCTGCCTCCTGCCACCGTCAACATGCTATCCACAGAACTCAGGCTGTTCCTGCTGAGGGGTGCCTGCAGGCCCACATTGAGCCACCTTCAGCATCCCCTCAGCCTCCCTCCCATGCTTGTTGACACCCAAAGTCTGGAGGGGACCGAGGTGGTGAGGGGCTGGTGTGTCAGTGCTGCCCTGAGTGTACACATACCTGGCCAGGTTGCTGAAGCACCTTGGCTCTACCACAACTTTGCTTCAAAATCGGAGTGGCACTGGGAGCAGGGAGAGGCCAGGGAGCAGGAGCAGGCACTTCTGAGTCTGTAGGGGTAGGAGGGCTTCCTGGGCCACTGAGAAGGCAGGGATGCCCGGGTCCAGAGCCATGGCTGGGTGGCTGCAGCCACTTCCAGAACACTGGGCTCCCAATCTACAAACTTGGTAGGGGGCGGGCTCCCACCTGTTACCAACCTGGCTGACCCCGTGTATTGCACAGCCCTGGCCACACCTCCCCAACTACAGCTGGTGTCCCACAGAGGCTGCTCCAGAATGGCTGCCAGTGCCATGACTGGCACACAGATAACACACAGAACATTACCAGCATCTCAGAGCTATCCTGTGTCTCTATTTTTTTTTTCTGAGACAGATTTTCACTCTTGTCATGCAAGCTGGAGTGCAATGGTGTGATCTTGGCTCACTGCAACCTCTGCCTTCTGGGTTCAAGCAATACTCCTGCTTCAGCCCCCCTCAAGTAGCTGGGATTATAGCCATGTGCCACCAGGCCTGGTTAATTTTTTTGTATTTTTAGTAGAGACAGGTTTCATTGTGTTGGCCAGGCTGGTCTCCAACTCCTGACCTCAGGTGATCCACACTGGCCTCCCAAAATGCTGGGATTACAGGTGTGAGCCACCGCACCCCGCCCATCCTGCATCTCTTTGAATCACTTTTTCCCAGGGGGTACCGCTGATTTCTAACACCATGAATTTGTTTTGGTTGCTTTTGAAATATATACAAATGGAATAATACAAAATGTATTATTTAGATCTGACTTATTTTGCTTACTATGTTTTGAGAGTCATTGGCACTGCTTTATATAGATATAGATTGTTAATTCTCACTGCTGTATTGGATTTCATTGTATGACTATAGCACAATGTATTTACTGTTGACCTTCATTCAGTTTTACATAAAACTGAATGAGGGTCAACAATTATATATATATATATATATATATATATATATACCCACAAACATACATACATATTTGGTGGACATACATATAACATAAATTTCTGTTGCACATATTTTAGATGTGAAATTGCCAGGAAATAGTACATACATATGGTCATTTCTAGTAGATATGGCCAAATGCTTTTCCAACATTTTGCCTGAGAATTCTAGTTGTTGTACATTCTTACCAGCATCTGGTATTAGTTGTGTTTTTCATTTTAGACATTTGGCAAATATGTAATGAAATCTTACTATGATTTTAATTTGAATTTCTCTGATGGATAATAAAGTTTTGATATATTTATTGGTCATTTGGATATTGTCTTGTTAAGGGCTGGTTAAATCCTGTGCCCCTTCTTGTCAATTCTCTCTAAACTGACCTATAGTTCCATACAATCTCAGCCTTATATCTTAGCAGGGTGTATACGCATGTGTGTTTATGTAAATTAACAAGCTCATTTTGTAATTCCTATGAAACTGCAAATGGTCAATCAAGAAAAAGAATTTAGCTGGAAGATTTACATTTCTAGATATAAATGGCAATTATAAAGATATAGTAATTAAATCTTAATTATGTATGCCAATGACTAAAACCAATGGAAAAGAGTAGAGAATCTAGGTTTATGACAAAAATGGCAGTGGGAGAAAGGATGGTCCTTCAATAAATGGCTGTGGGTCAGTTAGAAATCAATACAGAAAATGTATTTTGCTTCTACCTCACAGTACACACAAAAAACAATTCCAGATCTAAAAATGAAAGATTAAAGTGATGTTTTTTATAAGAAAAAAATAAGAGAACATCTTTCTGACCTTGAAGCAGCCAAATATTTTTAAACAAGTAGAATAAGTAGAATTTGCTGTTGTCGAGAGGTAAGGTTGAGAGGAAAAAGTCTCAAGGACAACTACAAAGCTTTAGGACTGTGTACTAAGTAGCAAGAGATGTCATCTATTCTGATAAGGAAGACCACAGCATGAGCCAAGGTTGAGTGTACAGGTCAAAAGTGTAGTATTGGAAAACTTAAATTTGAGATGCTTACATATTATAATATTATAATAATAAAATATTATAATATTTCTGAAGAAAAGTCAAGTAGACAGTTGAACATGTGAGTCAAATTTCATGGGAGAGGTTCAGGCTGGAGATAGAACTTTAGTAATTGTCTGAGTAGAGATGTATTGTACAACCAAGAGTTAAGAGAAGAGGGTCAAGAGCTGAAAATCAGAATTTTACTGAAAAATGATGAGCAGAAGGCTCAAATGGATATTCTGAGAAGACTGGGCACAAAGAAGTAGACTTTTGAATATTATGTATGGCAAGGACATTGTTAATTGGCACATTACAGTCAGACCTTGTATGTGTCAGGGATAGTATTTACCCCATTTTAAGGATATGCAAACTGAAGTTCAGATGTGTTTAAAATTCAGACTGAGATGGCTCTGACCCTGTGTTCTTCATCTTTTTCTTTATATGCATCATGCTTTCTGCCTCACAAAAGAACTACATCCTCACTTCCAAAATCTTTTCAACAAGAAATAGTCAAAGGAAACTGACAAACTCTGATAGCTTTTTATGCCCTACTTAATATTAAATAAAATTTGAGATTATCTTTACCTTTACATTATGAAAAGATGTTTACTGAGAAAACTTAAAGTGTTCTTTAAGCAGAAGGTGGCTCACAAAGAACTTCATTGTGGTGGAATTCCAAGGTGACTTTACATCCACACTTTGTTCTTAGTCATGTAGCACAAGTTGTACAGTTTGTAGTTGGAGACATATGCCTGTTAGTTCTCTGAACAGTAGAAATACAACTGGAGTGAAACCCCGTCTCTACTAAAATACAAAAAATTAGCCAGGTGTGCTGGCGCGCGCCTGTAGTTCCAGCTACATGGGAGGCTGAGGCAGGGGAATCGCTTGAAGCCAGAGGCGGAGGTTGCAGTGAGCCAAGATCGCACCACTGCACTCCAGCTTGGTGACAGAGCAAGACTCTGTCTCAAAAAAAAAAAAAAAAAATACAACTGGGAATACATATCTATGTAGAAAGTGTGGTAGGCGGCAAGGCCTATGAAATAAAGATGGTTGGAGGTAGAAAGAAGAAGAATTTTTTTATTGATCACTATTTGATGTACTAATAGTGAAGGCTAGGTACAGTGGGATTTTAAGTTAAACAACTAACTTAGAGATATGTTCCTATGACGCTAATAAAAATATCTCTGAGTTTATAGTGTGATGCCCTTTATGTGTTGAGAATGTTAAAGAAAACTACTTCAGTACATCATGTGGTGTTCCTACATGAAATGGTATTAAATAAATAATAAATAATAATAAATGATAAAAAATAAAAAATAAAATGATAATAACAATAATAAAAATAAATAAATGGTAAGTAGTGTAAGTACACACATGCAGGTACTGGGCTGCCTAGGTTCAAATCCCAACTCTGACACTTACTAGAACCATGATCTTTGACAAGATACTTTCTCTCTGTGCTTTCTCTTCATCTGTAGAAATAGGAATCATAATAGTATGTTATTATTATCACCATCATCATTATTATTAGGGTGGATTTGAAAACTAAACAAATTTGCATGTATATAGCATGTAAATAGGTGTGGCACATAATAAGCTATGTGCTTGTATTTAAGTAAATAGTGTGTGTTAATAATTTGTATAATAAGCTAATAAATGTCTATTAAATGTCTGAATGTGAGCCTATGTTGAAAAGAAAATATCTCTCCTTAAAAAGTAAAAGGATGCTAGGTGCGAGACTGCTTGCCAATGTGTGCATTCAACTTATAGACTTTAACAGATGTGTGTATGCAGTCTCGCACCTAGCATACACACATCTGTTAAAGTCTATAAGACAAAATTAATAGCAATAAGAAATATTCTTGTGTTGTAAGTCCCTTCTGTGGCTGGAGCATGTGTTGGTTTTGTTTAGAGCTATTTGAGAAAAACTGCCAAAGAAGAAAAATCCATATTTGTACTGCTTGTCTCATCATCAATCAAAGAATATTCATTAATTGTCTCTCCACTGTGCTCAATCTCATCATGATAAAGTCAGACAACAGCATTTATTATCCATTCCCTGTGTGCAGGGTGTAGAAGGAAGGATTTATTAAATGTTTACTTTCACATTGTGTCAGATTCTTTTCAAAGTGAGTAAAAAAGCAGAGACACTATTCTGAAATAAAATCATGATTTATAGTTGTGTAAGGATGAAGGTATTGTGGCTGTGAAGGGCACTCTGCACAGTGTGAATTCCAACTCATAATTGATGGTGGACATATTCTTCCTATTACTTAGCACGTACAATGCTACTTCTCTAGACAAGTTAGTGGCATTACACTGTCTGGGGTAATGAACTTGAGACTATAATATTGATAAGCTCAGTTAGTCTTCCACAATGTACACTAAGTCATATCAGAATTACAGGAGTTCCCCATCATTTTGGAACACATACCAATAACATATTTATACAAATACAGCCCAAAGAAAACCAAACACTAAGCATTCATATTTGACAATGCTTCCTGTCAAATATGTTATACCAAATAAGTCAAATTATGTCAGTTTTAACTTTAGGAAACTAATATCTTAAAGGATTAATTGGGTTAGAAAAAGACATAATTATCTATAAAATTAATCTTGATTATAAAACTTCCATAATCCTTTTATAACCTTTATAACCTTTATTAAGGAGTTGGTTAATGCTTCAAGAAAACCTTGTTACTCTGATACAGGAGTCCATATACTGGTTTTGCATCAGTGTGCCTTTCACATTAATAATTAATTTATAGAGAAACTGAACTTACTTTATCTTTCAAAAGATGCAGTCCATCAAGATCTAAAGTTTTTACCAGAGATACTCTAAGAAAGCAAAAACTCTCATTATTAACAAGGTAACAAAGGTTGAGGCAACTAAGACAAATTCCTCTGAGAGCTGGCATGGTGAAAACAAGTGAAAGGGTCTTGGGTTCACAGCCTTAGAAATTACATGTGAAAGGGTCTTGGGTTTACAGTTTTAGAAATTACATGTGAAAGGGTCCTGGTCGATGGAGGAGTGGGGTAGGGGTTTGATCTTGTTTAAGTGAAAACAATGTCTTCCAGAGAGATTCCCCCATACTGTGCCTGCTATCTATAGGAAGGTGATTTAGGAGACCCAGTTGGCCAGCCTTTTCTTCTATTGAAATGCAGTGTGGAAGTCAAGGGGGAGGTGATCCTAGATACCTGGGTCTCCTTCCTCAATTTGATGGCACAAATTCATGGCTAGGCTCTGCTTTAAAAAAGTCATTTGAGATTCCTTCTATGGAACAAAATTCAATCAAAGCCACTGAAAAAGCCTATATATATAAAAAATTATTCCTTCTGAACTGTATACAAATAATTAGGCCAAGTATAATAAAGCAAATCAGTCCTACCATAATTTGTTTTTAGAAAAATGGGAAACTGGAGAGAAAAAAATGTATTTCAAAACTATAGTACATCTGCTATTAGATTATAGTCTTGCCTAATTTTTTTTTACATTTTTATTATTTTCTACAGTTTGGACCGAATTCTAATTTTTCTTGGCTATAAGTATTCAAAATAACATTTTCAATTTTTTTCCTCCTTCTTTTTCATTTTTCCTAATTCGGAGTCACTGAACACTAAGCTGTGCTTTCTTAAAGCCCTGCAAACTGAGGCCAGACAACTTAAACTTCAGAAGAAAATACTAGCAACTTATTTACATACAAAAGCCACTTTCATAGCTGCCTAGTAAGGTATGGACTAAAGAGTAACGGCCCATGTTGATTTTTCCAGGACTGATCTTTTGTTTGTTGTTGCTGTTTCTCCCTTCCTCCCCACTGTTTTCTCTTCACAGGACACAAGACTTCCCAACCTGCTAAAAATGCGCTTTCAGGATCTACCCATCTAGGAACAAGCTGTCCGAGCCATGAGAGATCAGATGAAACCTGAGACTAGACATTCATTTTCTTGTAAAATGCTTGCTCCAAAAGATTTTTTAAACCTCAAGGACTGTCCCCTCCCTAAGGAAGACTTAAACCTGTTCACCGACGGAAGCAGCTATGTCCATAATGGGGAGAGGTATGCAGGGTATGCAGTCACCACTGCCACTGAAGTAGTCGAGGCAGCTCCTTGCCCAGAGGCCGGGCAGCACAGCGGGCGGAATTACACGCCCTCATTCAGGTCCTGTGCCGCGCGGAAGGCAAAGTGGCCAACATTTACACCGACTCCAAGTACGCCTTTGCAACTGTCCACATACAGGGGGCGATATACAAGGAAAGAGGGCAGCTGACAGCAGGAGGAAAAGAAGTCAAAGAAAAGGAAGAAATTCTCAGACTGCTAGAAGTAGTTTGGAAGCCCAAAGAGGTGGCTGTCATACATTACAAGGGCCACCAAAGGGGAGCTGATCTTATACCAAGAAGCTAAGGCAGCTGCACTGAACAAAGGGCCTGTGCAGGCCCCCAACCACTTGTTCACAGTCACCCCTTGGCTCCAAGAGGATGTGGGGAAGCCAGAGGGCTCTAAGGAAGAAAACCAGTGGGCACAGCAGGAGGGGGCAAAGCAGAGGGCTGGGGGATGGTGGCTACTCCCTGACAACAGACCGGTGGTGCCTTGGAACTTGGCTCATACCGTTGTTACTCAGTGCCATGGTCTCACCCACCTAGGTAAAACTGCTCTGGAGACCTTACTCAACAGGTATGACTATATTTCAACTCTCCCCACACTCCGTGCTGCAGTAAGCAATCAGTGCCTTACCTGTACTAAAAACAACCCCCCACAGCGGCTGAAACCTGCCCCAGGGGTGCAATGGGTGGGCAGCTATCCCTTTGAGGACATAGAGGTGGACTTCACTGAAGTCAAGCCCAGTAAAGGGTACAAATACCTACTGAATACCCAACGCAACCTTGAGAAAAAAGAAAGAAGCAGGAGGCATCACACTTCCTAATTTCAAACTATATTACAAGGCTGTAGTCAAAATGATATGGTACTAACGTAAAAATAGACTCACAGCCCAATGGTACAGAACAGAGGTCCCCAAAGTAAATTCAGGTGAAGAATACTAATGGGAAAAGACAGTCTTTTCAACAAATGGTTTTGGGAATGCTGGATATTTATATTCAAAAGAATACAGTTGGGCCCTTAATTTATACAATATACAAAAATCAACTCAAAATGGAGTAAAGACAAATTTAAGACCTACAAATGTAAACTCCTAAAAGAATATATAGGGAATATATTTTTTGGCACTGGTCTTGGCGGTGATTTTTTTTTTTTTTTTTTTTTGACGTGACACCAATGCCACTGGCAACAAAGGCACAGATAAACGGGTGGAACTACATCAAACCTAAAAGGTTCCGCACAAAAACGGAAGCCACAAAAGGAAAAGGCAACCAGCAGAGTGAGAGAAAGTATTTTCAACCGCATTATCTGATATGGAGTTAATATCCTAAATAGTTAAGAAATTCGTACAACTCAACAGCAAAAACCCAAATTACCCAATATAAAAAATAAGCAAAGAATCTCAGAAACATATTTCCAAAGGAAATATATCAATAACCAACAGAGATATGAAAATGTTATCAGTATCACTAATCATCAGAGAAATACAAATCAAAACTACAGTATGATACCACCTCACATCTGTTAGGTTGGCTGTTACCAAAATAATAAGAGCTATGAAGTACTGGTGAGGATGTGGAGAAACCTTAGTTGCTTGGGCCACGAAGACCTTGCACTGTCCCTTCCTACCAGCACAAACTCGAACCCAAGGGGAAGGGTCTGAGCTATCTCCAACCAGGAATTAATACATGGGAACCGGTCCGGGTGGCAGGGGTTGCGGCCACAGCCTTCCAAGCATCCTGCACCGTGGAGACCTCCAGGGTGCCCTCTGGTGGCCAGCGGACGCTAAGCGCCGGCCGCCCTGATATGCAGAGGGTTTTTAGTTTTCCTGGGGTCATTTTAACCCTGTAATCTCCAGAAAAGCCTTCCCTGAAGTTCTTGACCATACAATCTAGGATCGTGGGTTTAGACTGACTTTTCCCCATGATGTGTGTCCCCTTTTGAACGGTGACGCAAGACAAAGGAGGCATGTCCTGTGAAGGACCACTCAGATGCCCACCTGGCCGTGCCCCTTGCGGGAACTTAGGCGCCTCTTAGCAGTCAGCGGGTCAGTATAATCCCCCGACTCGGAGAGCTCAGCTTGCGCTCAGCTCCACAGCGCCATGAGCCATAGGAGGTTCGCCACGGAAACGCAGGCTCGGGCCCTGTCGAGCTCCGTAGTTTGCACCGTGGAGCTGCAGATTGGAGGTTCAAAGCAGGCTCTTGAGCTCCCCACACACTCACACGCTCACTTAAAGGGTATCACGTTCCCACCCTAACCCGACAAATCCACCTGCTGTCTCCAAGTGGAGACCCTGGGAGGTGACCAGGCTCCCCTTCCGTCCGCAGACGGGCCTGACCAAATCCACCCGCTGTCTCCACATGGAGACCCTGGGAGGTGACCAGTCTCCCCTTCCGTCCGCAGACGGGCCTGACCAAATCCACCCGCTGTCTCCACATGGAGACCCTGGGAGGTGATCAGGTTCCCCTTCCGTCCGCAGACGGACCTGACTAAATCCACCCGCTGTCTCCACATGGAGACCCTGGGAGGTGACCAGTCTCCCCTTCCGTCCGCAGACGGGCCTGACTAAATCCACCCGCTGTCTCCACATGGAGACCCTGGGAGGTGACCAGTCTCCCCTTCCGTCCGCAGACGGGCCTGACTAAATCTACCCGCTGTCTCCACATGGAGACCCCGGGAGTTGACCAGTCTCCCCTTCCGTCCGCAGACGGGCCTGACTAAATCCACCTGCTGTCTCCGCATGGAGACCCTGGGAGGTGATCAGGCTCCCCTTCCGTCCGCAGACGGGCCTGGTCAGAGTCGGCCCCGGGGCCTTACCTCATCCGGAGTTCCCCTCAGTTCAGTCCGTCCCCTCCCCGCGAGTCCAGCCAGCGGCAACGCCGGAGCAGCAGCGGTTCCCCTTCCAGGGAAGGAGGCCCTGTAGCAGCTTACGGGAGGGCCCCGGCCTCGTTCCGGCGAGGAACAGGCAGCTCTCCGTCCTTTCCGACCCCAAACCGGTGGCACAAGAGTTTCCGGGTCAGGGAACCAAATGTTGCGGAAAATGTTACCTGACGGGAAACCCAAGCGGCACTCGGGGGAACGGAGGCACGGCTTTACTACGCCGGCGGGCCCAGAAGGGTTCACACCCGAACGTCTGGACCTCGGCTAAGAAAAGTACAGTTTCTATAGGTGAAGGGGCAGGGGAAGGAACTCAGAACTTCAGACGACGCAGCAGGTTTAGACGACGCGGCCGTTTTCCTTAAGGGTTTTAGCTAGTAAGCAATAAGCCGAGGTACAGAAGCAGAAAGAGGCCGTTATTAGCAGAAAAACGGGGGCAGTTTAAACGTAGGGAAGTAGCTGACTGCGTGCTAACAAAATCCTGGGCCAAGCCTCCTCTTCGGTCCCCGCCGCGCTTCCGCATCTGCGTTTGCCTCTCCACCCGGCCCTCACGCGGATCCAACAGCGGGCCTGCTGCAGCGGTAAGACAGTACAGAAAGCAATGCTTCTTTTTTTTTTTTCTATTATACGTGTGTCATTATGTTTACAGTCTCATCACAAAAGGTAATCATCGCTGTTCCACCAGGTGTCCCTTATTGAATTTCTCAGAATTCTCACTTGGTTTTGAGAAATGAAAGTCCTTAGCATAACCCCATCTCAAGTCAATAATTCATGATTTTGACGATTCTTTTCTCCATTATTTTCACTAATATCTGCGTATAGATTGGGAAATATGTGTGTGTATTGTGTGCACGTATTCCAGTGCATATGGAAGTTATGTTTACACTATACTGTAATCTATTCAGTATGCAAAGCATTATGTCTAAAAAACAATATATATGCGTTAATGAAAAATATTTATGTTTAAAATATGCTGACACGGGGACACAAAGTAAACACATAATGTTTGAAAAATGGCACCAATGAACTGGCTCAATGCAAGGTTGCCACAAATGTTCATTTTGTAAAATATGAAGCATTTGTGAAATGCAATAAAATGAAGAGCAATAAAACAAGGTTATGCTTTTAATTATAAGTATAGTTGTGTTTAATTATATTTCTTACTTTTTGTTTTCTGTTTGTAACATTTGGTGGTTTTCGTTGTTTTTCTTGTCTTTCTTTCCCGTTCTTTCCTTTCTTTGAATTTGCCAAGTATTTGTCAGTTTTTTGTTCTATTTCAACAATTGGATTTTAGCTTTGTCTTTATATTTTTAGTGATTATCCCAAGAATTACAATATATATTTTTACCTTTTTACTTTAAAAATATTATTTTACTTTATTTATATTTTAAGAAGCATATAACCCTATACTTTTTTTCCCTCTCCCATTCTTCAATAACTAAATTTTTACTTCCATGTATATTCCTTTACTGTTGTGATAGTTAATTCTGTGTATTAACTTGACTAGACCATGGAATGTTCACCTATTTGGTCAAACATTATTCTAGGTTTTTCCGTGAGGATGTTTCTAGATGATACTATTATTTAAATCAGTAGAGTGAGTAATGCAGACTGACTTTTCTAATGTGGGTGGGCCTCATTTAGTCTGTTGAAGATGTAAAGAGAACTAAAGGCTGACTCTCTTTTAAGTAAGAAAGCATTATGTGCAACTAACTGCCTTGAACTGAAATACCAGCTCTTCCTGGTTCTTGAGCCCCCTTTGAACTGGGAATTGACTTTGGGAGCTCCAGGTTATAGACTCACCCCGCTGATCTCAAGACTTTGTCAAACTCTACAATCATATAAGCCATTGGGCCAATTTCTTATAATACATTTCTCTTTATATATTGATCTCTCTCTCTCTCTCTCTCTCTCATATCTATTCTCTTTCTCTGGAGAACCCTAACTATTATAGCTTCTGATACCAAGAGTTGCTGTGGAGAAAGAGTTTAAGAATGGGTTGTCTGAGTTGATTTTAGGCTTTCTAAAATCCACTCTCTGATCTGGTTATGTTACTGGTGGCAGGTGTCCACGTTCTTCATGTCTTGAACAAAGAACTGGACAAAACAAATAAACAAAGTGAGGGAGAAATGAAGAGATTTATTGAAAACAGAAGTATACTCCACAGTACGGGCATGGGCCAGAGCATAGGAGCTTAAGAGTCCCCTTACAGAATTTTGGGGAGTTTAAATGCCCTTGGGAGATTTCCGTCGGTTACCTGGTGTACGCCCTATATAAATGGACAGGATGTTTTCTGTGATAGCTGAAGTGTGAATTAGTCTCATGTTCCCTGCCTCCAGATCCTATTTTCCCACCTCATTTACATTTAAAGTTGCCAATGACTATTTCCAGTGGAATTGACAGTTCATGGCATAACATGGCAGTAGAAATTTGCAAAATATTACCATTAGATTCTCCTAATCCACCTCTTATAAAAGCAGGGTGAGTGTGTATACAATATTCTTCAATATTTTTGTCAAAATAATGAGTATAATGATATCGGCTGGTTACTTCTAATGTCACTGGACAATGTGGGAAAACTAAAGAATAAGCCCCCAGCTCAAGGTTTCAGTAGATGACCTGAAAACTTTAATGTGTACCCTCTGGGAGGCACTGTCTCCTCTAGCCATAGGCTGAGATTGCTGAAAATCAGACCTCAATCTTGTCTTGTGACCAGCTAATTTACAAGGGAAGGTAAAATGCCAGACTTGCAGTGTCTACTGTTAAAGTGAGGAAATAGGATTCTGAAAACTGAAATGGGGACATGTGGGAGAAACTGATGAAACTGGAGCTATTGAGCCCCTAAACTCTGATGGCTCTTTTTTTGCCAGAGGAAGAGGCCTAGCTCCAGAGCAAACTGCGTCCCCATTCCCAGGAAAAGTGGCCTTTCACCTCTGTCTCAGGAGATGAACCCTGCATTGCTCAAGGAAACTGTGATGGCCTCCCCCAGGCAGTCACCTTGCAACACAATGGGGTTCTTACAGTTCTTATCAGGCCCAGCCCTATCACTCCTCTTTGCTTCTTAACTCCAGTCCCAACAGGCCCCTCAAGGTGAGGTTTAAAGTGTGACTCATAAGACAGTTTACTGCACTTCAAAAGCCCACTTGAGTTTTTTTAACTTGTACAGAAGAAAATCTGGGGAACATGTGGGAAAATGGATTTTAAGAGTGTGGAATAACAGTGGAAGGAACATAAAATTGGATCAGGTCAAATTTATTGACATTGGTTGACTAAGTAGAGATTCTGCAGTTAATGTTATAGCTCTGGGTGTTAAAAAAGGCTCTACCAGTTGGTTTGGTTTGTCAACTTAAATATGGATCAAAAGGTGGCCCACAATGAGTGAGTTAGAAATTCTGGACCTGTCTTGGTTGTATGTAGGGGAAGGGATTCTAAGGCAAGATTGAAATGTTAGGGAGATTAGACGGTTAGAGGGCATTTATCGGTTAAAACCTACTCACTTGTCTTGAGAGGATTCAGAAGACAGACCTTTCACTAATACTCTGAGAAATAAACTTGCAAGGAGAGCCCCAGCATCCTTGAAGAGCCTGTGATAATTTTTCTCTGTGGGCCAGACCTTATGGTGGGAACTGCAGGCACTAACCTGGATAACAGAACGCAGTGGGAGGATTTGGATCCCAGGGTGGCAGGGCCAAGTAGCAGCACTAACCTGCCCAAAGCCAGCTGGGAGTGGTTATCCTAATAAATGTCAGGCCTCCATGTGCAAGCCTGGACCCAGAAAGTCTAAAGTCCTGCCTGCCTCGCCCGATCACTCCACTAGCCATTATCCCTGATAGCTCAGTGGCACTTCCCTGGGTTAATATGGCTCACCCAATCCTACCATCTTAACCGTTCTTATGATAATGTGAATACTCCTCGCCCCACCCTGCCATCTTACCCACCATTGTAACTGAACTTATGGTAATGTATACTCCTACCCCCACCGCTGTAACTGATCTTACTCTGTAACTTTACACTGCCCACCCCAAACCTATAAACCCAACTCCTATACCACTGTCCTTCACTAACGCCCTTTTCGGCCTTAGCCTACCTGCACGCAGGTGAATAAACAGCTATGTTGCTCACACCAAACCTGTTTGGGGGGTCTCTTCATCCAAAGCGCGTGTTTCAACAATAAACAGCGGAGGCACAGCTGCAATCAGAATAGTCTGACACACACACCCTGTGGCATTGGCTACTTGATGATCATGTTCCCACAGTGAAATAAATAGGATGCCCTGCTAAGTTCATACTTGATCTACATAAGCAGAGACCTTCTAGGCCAAGTGAATTGAAGTCTAACTTGAATCATAAAAACAGAGTCGCAGCCTCTCAATCAGTTCTCAGATTTGAGCTAGCTTACAGACCCCGAATCCCCTGAATAAAGGGGAGGCAGGGTCCCTTAAGGAAGACCCCTGGTACACTGCCAAAATTTATACTGTTAGATGTCTCCTAACCTTCCCCAAAAGGACCTATAGCTGTTACCAGGGTAGCTGCACACTAAGAAAAACAGAAATAATCAAATCTTTGGGGACTACTGGACAATGGCGCTGAAGTGACACTAATTTCAGGAAACTCCACTAATCAGAGTCAGGGTTTGCAGAGCTCAGGTGGTCAATGGCGTTTTAGTTTAGGTCTTTTTTACGGTTGGCCCACTGGGTTCATGAACCTGGATTATTTCCCCAGTTCTAGAATGTGTAATTAGAATTAACATACTTAGCATTTAGCAGAATCCCCACGTTGGTTCCCTGACCTGTGAAGTGAAGGATGTTATCGTGAGAAGGGCCAAGTGAAAGGTGCTCAAATTGCCTCTGCCTACTAAGCCAAAAGCAGTATCACATTCCCGGAGGGACTGTGGTGAATTAGTGGCACTATCAAGGACTTGAAAGATGCGGAGGTGGTGATTCTTATCACGTCCCCATTCAATGAGTTTATTTGGCCTGTGCAGAGCACACATGGATCTTGGAGAATTCAAGTGGGTTATCCTATGTTTATCCAGATGACAAATCCAACTGCAGCTTCTGTACCAGATGTGGTTTCATTGCTTGAGAAAGTTAGTATTTCCCCTAGTACATAGGATGCAGATACTGTCCCCATACCTGTTAATAAAGAATCACAACCAGAGCTGAGGTGCTTGCTAAAGGCAAAGTACAAGAACTTAGTTATAAATACCAGCTGTGACCATGCGCCTCATTACAGAAATGAAAACTGTAATTATTATGAGTATTTCCCCTTTATTTTTTTTGCCATCATAGCTTTATTTGTGCACTGTGAGGGTGAAGGCAATCTATTGTCTTCTTTCCCTGATATGCTCCAGAATCAAGAGAGGTGGGTGAAACAGCCATGAGCAGGGCCAGGTGTGGGCTGCGTGGTCCGTCAGGAGTCCTTAGGACTGTGACCCACATGTGTATATCCTGTTTCAGAGGAGGGGTCCTGAGGAAAGGAGACCAGCAAGACTGGGCAGCAGTCAAGCTGAAAGCCTGCAAGTTTGAAGGGACACAGACTTGGGCAGAAGGAGAGATGAAGTCAGGTCAGAACAGGGCTGCGGCTTCACGGACTGAGGGAGGCAGAGCTGCTGGGGAGAAGCTGGGATGCATTACTCAGCCAAGCTTGTGCTTTGTTCTCCTCAAAGTGGGCTCCTCTGCTTAATGAGCCCTTAATCTCTCCCCAGGAGGGCAGGAGAAGAGAAAACCCAAAATGAGAAGGAAAAGTTCTGGGCTGGACTGTCTGAAACTAGTAGTCTGAAATAGTCCACAAAGAACATGATTTCTCAGTTACCTAGCATTGCTGGCTGCAGTCCCGCTCCCATGACCTTAGTGTCTGTCCTGGAAGGCTTGAGGGCCTGCTGGTATCTTCACTACAGAAAGGAAGCTCCATCGATCATTAGAGATCATGTAGCAGCAGGCCTAGTAGTAGAGCAGGCTCTCCGGGTTTACTGCTCAAGGTAAACAGTGACTGTGATTAAAGGAACCTGACATCTTTCCCTCAGCCCAAATTGCATCCCATCTCCAGGCCTGGCCGGGCCATGGGTGAGAACGGCAGGAAGGAGCTAAGCCCGATGGAAGTCCCCGCACTGGCCACCAGTCTTGCTAACGAGCTTGATCTCCTCCAACACAATGTCTCTGCTGACAGCCTTGCACATGTTGTACAGGGTGAGGGTGGCCACTGCAGCAGAGATCAGGGCCTCCATCTCCACCCCAGTGGGGCCCCGAGCCCAGCAAGATGCCCAGATCTCCACAGCATGGCATGTGCTGTCCAGCTCCAGCTGCACCTGGACATGGCTCAGGGCCACATGGTGGCACAGAGGGATCAGCTGGCTGGTCAGCTTGGCTGCCTGGACTCCAGCCAGTTGGGCCACCACCAGGGCATCTCCTTTCTTGAGCTGGTTCTGCTGGACAAGCTTGAAGGCTACAGGCCCCAGGAGGACCACGGTTGAGGCCACAGCCACCTGTTCTGTGTCTGGCTTCCTGCCCACATCTACCATCGCTGCCCGTCCTTCTGAGTCCACGTGAGTTGTTCTGAGGTTATCTAGGGTCCTGAGGGGGCAGCAGAAGCCCAGGAACCTGGACTAAGGCACTTTGAGTTGGCATCTGAGTCTGCATGAGAAGTGTAGTGTCTCTGAAAGAAGCCAGACCCCAGCTGCTGCTGGGCTAGAGGAGGGGTCTGGGGGACCCTGTATCCTTTCCATAAAGTGGCCATCTGGCTGGAGAAACTCATTCTGGATCTTAGACCCTCAACATGGAGGGCATCCCTGGAGGAAATGCTTGGATTGGCTGGTGGGGAATCATGGGACATCAAAAATAACTTGATGGGTCACCCACCGATGAGGATCATGGGCCGGTTCTTCATCTGGGAAATACTGAACATGTCTGCATGTTGCCACTTCTTCCTGCCCACAGCAGCCCCGATGATTCTCAGCAGCTCCTGCTCAGAGGCCCCAGCTCGCAGGTGATCCCGCAGAGATACCTCAGGGTTTCCAAAGAGGCAGACCTTGAGGTTCTCATCAGCTGTGATTCGCAGGTGGTTGCAGGTCCCACAGAAATGCTCAGACATGGACGTGATGAAGCTGATCTGGCCTTGGAAGCCAGGGATTTTAAAGGCCTTGGCTGTGCTGGACTCCTCCTCTGGTAGCTTCTCCAGCTCTGGCCACTGCTGCTGGATAGTGTCCAGCATCTCCTTATAGCTGACCATCTTCTTGAAGTTCCACTTGTTGCCATCAAAGGGCATGTACTCTATGAGGCGCACGTCCAGGGGGAGGCCCTCGATCAAGGCTGCAAAGTCCAAGAGTTCATCCTCGTTAAGGCCTCTCATCCCCTTTATTTTTAATGAATATGTTTGTTTATGTGCATATATCTTACTTTTCCTGTATTATATCTTTATTATGTTACAAAAAATATGTTGACTTTATATTGTAGTAGTTATTAAGTATTGTTAACTTTACATTATAGTAATTAAGTTATGTGACTTCAAAAAGAAAAGTAAATATCACACAAGGACTTTATCTCCTTTTCTGGGGAAGGAGGTAGTGCGTTTTTGGTTTCACACAGGGTAGTTATATCAGACTAGGTGAAATCATGGCCTTGTTACTGTCTTTACTTGGAGTTTAAGTATGATTTAAGGAGACGCTATAGATGCCAGGTTGACAAGGGGTAGACTTGTGATGTCTAGTTTTATGTATCCACTTGACTAGGGCAGGTGGTGCCCAGATATTTTGATAAACATTCTTTTGAATGTATCTGCAAGGGTGTTTCTGGATGAGATTAACATTTACATTGGTAGACTAGGTAAAGCACACTGCTCTTCCCAATATTGGGTGAGCCTCATCTAGTCAGTTGAAGGTGTAACTAGAACTAAAGGCTGACCCTCCCCCACATGAGAGAAAAAATTCTGCCTGACTGCGTTTGTACAGGAACAGCTGCTCTTCCTGGTTATGAAGACTGCTAGCAATTGCATAAGCCACTTTCTTACAATCAATCTTTCTCTTTCTCTTTCTCTTTCTCTTTGTCTATTTTTCTTTCTCTGTTGGTTGTTTCTCTGGAGAATGCTAATGCAACTGGTTAATTAGTATTTTTGCTTCAAACAACCGTTTATCTGGTAACAAAATTAATAGAAACATACACTTGGTATTTACCTACATATTCTCTATTTCTGAAATCCTTCATTTTAGAGATACATGTTTCATCTGATATTATTTCCCTTCCCTCTGAAGAATTTTCTTTAGCATTTCTCATAGTGCATATTTACTGACAATAAATTCTCTCTGCTTTTGTTTGTCTGGAAAATATTTTATTTGAATTCATTTCTTAAATAATTTCTAGTTATATAATTCTAGCTTTGTAGTGTTTCTTTCTTTCTGTCAAGACTTTAAGATAGATATCTTTCCATTGCCTTTTTTCTCACATTGTTTTTGACCACAAGTCAGAGACAATTGCTATTGTTGTTCCCTGAAATACATATGTACCTATTATTCTCTGAATGTTTATAAGATCCAGAGAATACAGATTTTTACCAATAATTTACATTACAATATGGCTTGCTGTGGTTTTTATTTTGTTAAAGCAAAATAAAACTCACCAGCGGGTTGTTAAGTTACTTGAAATAGTGGGTTTATAATTTTCACCAAATTTGAACATTTTAAGCCATTATTTGAAGCTGTCTCTTTTCGAGTATTCTAGTTTTAGATCTTTAATCCACTAGCTGTTGTGCTCATTGTCCAAGGCTCTCTTATTGACAGATTCATTATAATCTTTTCTTCCCCTGTGCTTTATCTCGGGTAATTTACACTGCTATACTTTCAAGTTTACCTGTCTTTACCTTTTTATTTCTTTTCGATACGGGTTCTCACTCTGTCACCCAGGCTGGAGTACAGTGGCACAATCTTGGCTCATTGCAGCCTTGACCTCCTGGGCTCTAGTGATCCTCCCACATCAGCCTCCTGAGTAGCCAGGACTACAGGCACACACCACCACATCTGGCTAGTTTTTTGTATTTTTGGTAGAGACAGGGTTTCACCATGGTACCCAGGCTGGTCTCAAGGCCTCTCAAAGTTCTGAAGTTGTAGGCATGAACCATTGCGCTCAGCCATATTTACTTTCAAAGTGCATGGCATCTTTTTGTACGCTTGGGAGAGAGGAATTTGGTACCCTGAGTACTGGAGATAAAATAGTGAATAATAAAAGAAGGGTTTCTTACCTCACAGACTTCTAGTCTTAGAGATGACGGAAGAAGTAACTGGTAATTATCTTAAAATATGCTGACTTTTTATGACTGCCCATAAAAATAAGAATATAAGAATAGGGATCACAGTCAAGCAATTAGCATCATTTTGGGAGTTGTGGATGACTTTCTAAATGAAGTAATGTTGATGCCAGGACCTGAATGATAAATAATATGAAACAGGGAAGAAGGAGATATTCAGGGAAAGTGTTTATTTGAAAAACTCAAGGAAACAAGAAAGATATTTGATGAATTCAAAGAAATTAATTAGTGGAAAAAGATATGCTGCCAAGAGCTGTGGTGCTAGTAGTGGTGATGGTGATAGGGTTTGCTCTGAGGCTGAGATTACAGAATGATGCAATGGTTAGTCCATGAAGGGCATTCTAAGCCATGTTAAGGAACTTATATTTTGTCCTAAGGAAAATTGGGAGCTAATAAATAATTTTGAGCAAGAGAACAATACAATCAGATTTGTTTTGTAGAAACATTGCTCTAATTACAATGTGGAGAATGAATTGGAAAAGTATCAAGGGCAGGGGTGTGAGCCAGGAGACTTATAGCATTAGTTCAAGCAAAATACATGATAGAAAGCTGTAGTGACAGTAGGAACAAAGAGAAGTAGAATAATCAGAAAGCCAGTTAGAAGAAAGAAGGAGGTAATTGTATGACGGAATGTGTGGGAAGTGGTAATCAAAGAGAAGGACAAGTCAAAGAGGCTCTCTAGGTTTTTTTTTGCCTGAACTTGTGAGCTTAAAGTAGCTTTTTCCTGATCACAAAAGACCTAGCTCCATGCCTCTTTTATTCTTCAGATCCCTCCTAGCTACTTCAAGCCACAGTGACTTCTTTCTATTCTCTGAAGCTCTGTTGAACCCATTTGGTGCCTCTGCCCTTATAAGACAAGATATAATAAGAGAGGCAGCAGCATACAGTAAATAAAAGCATGGCCATGGGAGTTACATGGGCTGTTAATGATCTAGCTCTACAATTGCTTTCTCTTTGTCCTCAACTTTCTTGTCTGTAAAATGTGAATAATCAGAGTGATTACAACCATCCTGTAAGGCCACTGTAAGTATTAAATGAGTTAATGTACAAAAAGTGCTTAAGCGGATGCCTAACACATAGTCATCATCATATAATGCATTTATATACTATATTATGTTATATTTACATATGATATTATATGAAAGTTGTTTTGTTGTTATTGTTACATAATTTCTTATCTTAACTACATGATAAGCTTCCAGGAACCTGCACCCAGGTTTGGTATGTCTTTTCTCTACTGTTTCTAATCCTCAGTGGATCCCTGAAAAACATTTTGGCTTTGTGATATCTTCATTAGAGTGGCTTCAGTGAAAAACAACTTGTTCCTAGCATATATTTAGTGGGCATATACTTTTGCCTTGAAGCAAAAAAGATTGCTAAATTTTGTTTCTAACCAATAAAATAAAATAAAATAAAATGGGAAAATAATTACTTTTTCAGATATGTTTTATAATTAAATGGTAGATGAGTTAAAGCTGGAAATTTTCTGCTGCTTCTGTAGCAATGCAGTTTTGGAATCTGGAGACTTAGCAGATATATAACTTATTATAGCAAATTGAAATAATTTCAATTACTGCTCTGCCTTTTTCCTTCTAACTCAAAATGGGGCCAGTTATTTTTTATAAAATAAAAGGATATCCAACAGGGCCAGGGTTTGAAAAGAGCATTATTTAAGCTTACATTTAGCATATTAAGAATATGTGAAAAATTATTTTTGCTAGTAATCATGAACTCACAAAGTAAATTTTAAGAAAAAGTTCTTGTAGTCTGTCTCTGCCAATGTGTAAACACGGATTGGAAAATAACAAGTGGTTGTATTTTCTGCAATTTTTATGACTATCTTAGTATTTTTTTCCCCATGTGGCTTTTAGAAAAGCCAATTGTAGTTCAATCAGTAGTATTTTAGACAGCTTTCTCAGTAGTTGGAAATACATTATACACTCAAAAAGGAAGAAAATGGGGAAAATAGAAGATTGTGGAAAATGTACAGCAGTAAATAAATGGTCTCTTTTAGCACAAGATTTTGAAAAATGACTCTTAAAGCAGAAACTCTCCACCCATTGATGTAGATAGAGGTTTCAAGTTCATTTTTGGTAATTGAAAGATTTATGGCTACATTTAGAATATTACACTTGTCTTTCATTTTTCCAGTCTTATTGAGATATAATTGACATGTAAAAATTGTATATATTAAGTAAGCACAATATGGGTATTTTGATATAAATATACTTTCTGTAACAATTTCCACAATTAAGCAATATGTATATACTCAATCAATATATAAATGAATATATTCATCACCTGACATACTCTTTTTTTCTGATGTATGAGAACATAACTTCTATTCCCATAGCAAATTCCAAGTATGCAATACATTATTATAAACTATATTACCTATGCTATATATTATAACTCTAGAAATAATTCATCTTATAACTAAAAGTTTATACCCTTTAACCAGCACTCACCTTTTTCCCCACCCCCAATCACTGGCAAGTACCATTCTAACTTTCTGTTTCCCTCAGTCCAACTTTAGATTCCACATATAAGTGATGTGGAATATTTGTCTTTCTGTGTCTGCCTTATTTCACTTAGTGTAATGCCCTCCAGGTTTATCCACATTGCTGCCAATGCAGAATTTCCTTCTTTTTTCAGGCTAAATAATATTCCATTGTATGTAGTCATGCAGTACATAATGACATTTTGGTCAGTGATGGACCACATATATGATGGTGGCCCCATAAGATTATAATGGAGCTAAAAAATTTCTATTGCCTTGTGATGTTATAGACATCATAATATTATAGTGGAATGCATTGCTCACATGTTTGTGGTGATACTGGTGTATCTACTCTGTTTCCAGTCATATAAAAGTATAGCACATACAATTATGTAAGTACATAATACTTGATAATAATAAATGACTTTGTTACTGGTTTATGTATTTGCTATACTTTTCAATTTCATTTTTTAAATTGACAAGTCATAACTATACATACTCATGGGGTATACATAGTGATATATCAATACATATAGTGTATAGTTATCAGATCAGGAGAATTAGCATATTCATCACCATTTCTTTGTGTTGGGAATGTTTAATAACCTCCATTTAACTATTTGAAATGACATATTGTTAATTATAGTCATCTTACGGTGGAATAGAGCGTTGGAACTTATTCCTTCTATCTTTGAGCTTCCTATATATTTTTTAAAGCTATTATTTCATTAAATATGGTTTTTATTCATTTTTCTTTCTTTTCTCTCTTGTGAATACCCCTAATGTAAATATTTGTTTACTTAATTGTGCCCCATAAATCCTGTAGACTTTCTTGTTTCTTTTCTTTCTGTCTTTTGTTTGCCTGTGTTATTTCAATAGACTTGTTTCAAGTTCAGAAATTCTTTCTTCTGCTTTCAGTCTGTTGTTGAAGCTCTTGATTGTATTTTTTTACTTCATTCCTTGAATTCTTCAGCTTCAGCATTTATGTTTGGTTCTTTTTTATATATCTATCTCCTTACTAAAATTTCTTATTCAAGTCATGAATTTTTGTGATTTTGCTGAATTGTCTGTATTCTGTATTTCACTGAATTTCCTTAAGATTATTATTTTAAATTCTTTTTCTGATATTCTATGCATTTCCTTATGTTGGGGTCTGTTACCGGAGAATTACTGTTTTTCTTTGGAGATGACATATTTCCTTGCTTGTTTTCATGGTCAATGTATGCCTACATTGATTTCTATGCATATGGTAGAAAAATCACCTCTTCCAATTTTATGGAGTAGGTTTCATAGGTTACTATACTAGTTGCATTTGTGTTTCTCAGTGCCTTTGGCTGACAGAATTTATGGCAATGGTGGTTTGGCTTTGGAAGGGATGGTCTCACTGGGCTATTTCTCAGGTTGGGGCCCATATGTGCACATGATGGGTCAGCCAACTGGGGTCTGGCTGACTGGGGTTGAGGCCACAGGGCTGTTAATTTGTCCAGGAGCATAAGCACACAGTTGCTTGAACAGTCTGGGACATTCCTGCCAGGAATGGCTTGTGGGGCAGTTTCTGCTGGGGGTGACCCATGAGGCTGTCTCAGGCCTGGGAGACAGGTGCTGTTCAGTTGGCATGTTTTTCAGGGCTGCCCACAGGAGTATTTCTCAGGCCTGCAGTGTGGTCACATGGCTTCTTGGCTGTCCTGGGTATGTGTCTGAGGGAGGCTGCTTCTTAGGATGTAGATATGGTCTGGCCTAGGGGTGTGTCTACCTTGGAGGATACAGGGCCTTTTCTCAGGCTTGGCTTACAGAGGGTGAGTGGAGGGGGAGGAGTGCACACCTTGTTTTCCTAGTCCAAAACAATGTGGCTGTGTGAATTCCTAACAGCTCAGGGCTTGCAAGGACTATGAGATTCTACTGTAATAAGGATTGTAGGTGTTTGTGGTGGCAATGGGGCTGTTCGGAATCTTCTGCTTACCTTTTCCCTATAGTGAGAGTCTATTTACATCCAGAGCCTTCCTGACTCTGGGCCAATCCCATCTGTCAAGGGAGATGGGGCTGCAGAGGCCAGGTGTTTTCCTTGTTGCCTTCCTGGACTTCCAATCACTATATACGCATCTCCATTTCCCAGCTGCAGTCCAGTGCGCTCCCTTTCACCCTGTGTAGGCCTAGGCTAATATGTATGTTTGTATCTAAGTTTCTAACAAAAAGCTTTTAAAAGTCTTTTTTTATAGCTGCGCAATGTTTGTGTTTTAAGCTAAGTGTTATTACAAAAGATAAAGTTAAAAAAATTACACGTTTATAAAGTAAAAATGTTACAGTAAACTGAAGTTAATTAATTAGGGAAAAAAACATTTTAAAATAAATTTAGTGTAGCCTAACTATACAGTATTTATAAAGTCTGCAGTAGTGCACAGTAATGTCCCAGACCTTCAGATTCACTCACCACTCACTTACTGACTCAGCCAGAGCAACTTCCAGTCCTGTAAGCTCCACTCACAGTAAGTGCCCTATACAGGTGTGTCATTTTTTAATCTTTTATACTCCACTTTTTTATATATAGATATGCTTAGATACATAAATACTTACTATAAAGAATACAGTTTTACAATTGCCCACAGCACAGTAACATGCTATACAGGTTTGTAGTATAGGAGTAATAGGTTACAGTATATAGCCTAGGTGTGTGTAGTAGACTTCACTGTCAAAGTTTTTGTAAGTACACTCTATGATGTTTGCACAATGACAAAATCACCTAATAACACATTTGTCAGAATATATTTCCATTGTTAAGAGTTGCGTGAGTATAAAATTTCTTTGTTCGTCCATCTATCAATGAATGTCTAGGTAGTTTCCATATCTTAGCTACTGTGAATAATGCTACAATAAACATTGGAGTACAGATATTTCCCTGACACATTGAATTCATTTCCTTTACATCCAGAAGTGAAATTGATGGATCACGTGGTTGCTCTATTTTTTTGAAAAACCTTTATACCGTTTTCCATAATGGCTCAGTCAACTCATATTCCTGCCATCAGTGTGTAAAAGTTTTCTTTTCTCCACATCCTCACCAGTACTTCATAGCTCTTATCATTATCATAGCTCTTACAACTTAAGAGATGTAAGGTGGTATCATACTGTAGTTTTGATTTGTATTTCTCTGATGATTAGTGATACTGATAACGTTTTCATACCTCTGTTGGCTACTGGTATATTTTCTTTGGAAAAATGTTTCTGAGATTCTTTGCCTATTTTTATATCTGGTAATTTGGGTTTTTGCTATTGGGTTTTTGCTATGAATTTCTTAACTATTTAGGATATTAACTCCATATTAGATAATGGGGTTGAAAATACTTTCTCTCACTCTGCTGGTTGCCTTTTCCTTTTGTGGCTTCCGTTTTTGTGCGGAACTTTTTAGGTTTGATGTAGTTCCACCCGTTTATCTGTGCCTTTGTTGCCAGTGGCATTGGTGTCACGTCAAAAAAAAAAAAAAAAAAATCACCGCCAAGACCAGTGCCAAAAAATATATTCCCTATATATTCTTTTAGGAGTTTACATTTGTAGGTCTTAAATTTGTCTTTACTCCATTTTGAGTTGATTTTTGTGTATTGTATAAATTAAGGGCCCAACTGTATTCTTTTGAATATAAATATCCAGTATTCCCAAAACCATTTGTTGAAAAGACTTGTCTTTTCCCATTAGTATTCTTCACCTGAATTTACTTTGGGGACCTCTGTTCTGTATACCACTGGGCTGTGAGTCTATTTTTATGGTAGTACCATATCATTTTTACTACAGCCTTGTAATATAGTTTGAAATTAGGAAGTGTGATGCCTTCTGCTTCATTCTTTTTTCTCAAGGTTGCATTGGATATTCAAGGTTTTTGTGGTTGCATACAAATTTTTGGAGAGTTTTTTTTCCCCCATTTCTGTGAAAGACAGTAGAATTTTGATATGGATTGCATTTTATCTGTAGTTCAATTTTGGTAGTATGGACATTATAACAATATTAATTCTTTCCATTCATAAATGCAAGATATCTTTCTATTTACTTGTATCTACAATATCTTTCATCAAAGTTTTGTAGTTTTCAGTGTACAGATCTTTTACATCCTTGGGTAAATTTATTTCTAAGTATTTTTTAAAAACTATTTTGAATTGGATCATTTACTGATTTCTTTTTAGGGTAGTTTGTTGTTAGTATATAAAATTTACTTATTAGTTCAAATGGGTTTTGTGGAGTCTTTAAGGTTTTCTATATATAATATCATTGGCAAACAAAGACAATTTTAGTTTTTTCCAGTTTGAATGCTTTTTATTATTCTTAGTTAAGTAGTTATATACCTAGAACTTTCTGTGCTACATTGAAAAGCAGTGATAAGCTTGTGTATTCTTGACCTGTTCTTGATCTTAGGGAGAAATCCTTCAGGTTTTCACCACTGAGTATGATGTTAGCTATTGGCTTGTCATATGAAGGCTTTATTATGTTGAGATACATTCCATCTATACTTAATTTGTTAAGAGTTTTTATTATAAAAGGATGTTGAATTTTGTCAAATGCCTTGTCTGTATCCATTGAGATAATCATATGATTTTTGTCCTTTATCCTGTTTATATGTTGTATCTACCCTTTTGATTTGCATATTTTGAATCATACTTGCATCTCTGGGAAAAAATCCACTTGATTGTGGTGTATAAGCCTTTTAACACACTATTAAATTTGTTTTGCTAGAATTTTATTAAGGATTTTTGCACTCACATTTATCAGAGATATTGACTTGTAATTTTTTTTTCTTGTAGTGTCCCCTTCTGGCTTTGGTGCCAGATCAATGCTGATTGTAACTTGAGTTTGAAATTATTTTTTATTCTTCAATTTTTTAAAAGAAATTTGAGAAGAATTGTTACTAATTTTACTTAAGTGTTTGATAGAGTTACCAGCAAAGGCATTGGATCCTGAGATCTTTTGTTATTTTGGGGAGTTTTTCAATTACTGATTCAATCTCCTTACTTGTTATTGGACTGTTTAGGTTTTCTATTTCTATGTATTTCTTCTTTTCTTTACAGTTATCAATATTTTGGTGTATAAATGCTCATAGAGGCCAATTATGATTCTTTGTAGTTCCGTGGAATCAATTGTAAAGTCTCTTTCATTTTCAATTAAAATTCACAAATATGTAAAATTAAACAATAAACTTTTGAACAACCACTAGGTCAAAGAAGAAGTAAAAGAAGATTAGAAAATATAGCAAGACAAACAAAAATAAAAACAGCATGCTCCAAATTTATGGGATGTGGCAAAAGCCATACAATTATAGCATACATTCATAGCATTAAACATCTACATTAAAAAAAAGAAAGATCAAAAAAAAAAAAACCTTAACTTTCCACCTTAATGAACTAGAAAGAGAAGAATAACTTAAGCCTAAATTTAGTAAAAAGAAGGAAATAATAAAGACTAGGTGAGCTGAATATATAGAAAAATTTTTAACATAGAAAAAAGTAATAAAATGAAGCATTTTTCAAAAGGTAAAGAATATTTTAAAACTTTTAGTTAAACTAAGAAAAAATGAGAGTGATCTACAATAAATAAAGCCAGAAATAGAGGAGAAGGCATTATATCACCTGTTGCTGAAATAAAAAAATTATAAGGGCTTATTATGAGCAATTGTGCACAAGTAAATTAGATGTTAGAGTAAATGAATAACTTGCAAGACACATACAACCTGCTAAGACTGAATTAAGAAGAATTGGAAACTCTGAATATATCAATAACATATAAGGAGCCTTAATGAATAATCAAAAGTCTTACAACAAAGAAAGGCCTAGGACCAATTAGCTTCACTGGTGAATTCTGCCAAACACTTAATAATGAACACCAGTATTTCTCAAACTGTGCCAAAAAAATCGAAGGAGAGGAAACACTTCCCAAATGACTTTATAAGGCCAGCATCACCCTGATACCAAAGCTACACAAAGCTGCCACAGGAAAAGAGAACTATAGGCCAATATCTTTGATGAACTTAGGTGCCAAATACTCAATAAAATACTAGCAATTTGAATTCATCAGTATATCCAGTATATGGAAAGGATCATACACTCTGACAAAGTGTGAATTTGCCCTGAAATTCAAGGATGGGTCAGCATATGCAAATCTATCAACATTTATACCACATTAACAGAATAAAGGATAAGATTCACATGATCATCTTCAAAAATACAGAAAATCGCATCTGACAAACTTCAAGAATATTTCATGATAAAAAAATCTCAACATAATAAAAGTCATGTATTATAAACTCACAGTTAACATTCTCAACGATAGCAAAATTTTTTTTCTAAGATCAGGAACAAGGCAAGGAGGTCCATCATCATCACTGCTATTCAACATAGTACTGGAAGTCCTAGCCAGAGCAAATAGATGAAAAGAAATGAAGACCATTCAAATTGGAAAGCAAGAAGTCAAATTAACTGTTTTTCTTCAGAGGACATAACTATATGGTCTACAGATATATGTGAAAAATCCTAACAATGCCACAAAAGTCTTAGAACTAAGAAGTAAATTTCTCACTGACTGAAGAGGACTGAGCACAACTTCTGCCCAAACATAAGTTATACAAAAGCAACTCTGAATATATATAAGAGATGGAAATTTTATCAAATAACCGAATGGAAATTTCTGAAGTGAAAAGTATAATTATCAAAATGAAACATTTCACAGAGAGGATAATAAAAAGATTTGAACTGGCAGAGGAAAGAATAAGCAAATTTAAGACATATTATTAAGAAAGAAAGATACCATCTGAAGAAGAGAAAGAAAGAAAAGAAAAATTAAAGTTGCTTCTGAGAAATATGTGACCCACTCGGAACCAATGGTTTAAAAATCTTTCCTTCCTTTTAAAGCAATTGACAACAAACAGCTCTGAATATTACTCCTATTCAAGTCTCATTTATTTTCTCCAGAATTCCTATGTTAGGGATGTTAGAACTTCTTGCACTGTTCATACACTTCATCTCTAAGTTTCATGCTTGGCCTCTGTGTGCTTCAGTGTGGGAATCTTTCCCTTGACCTGTCTTCCAGTTAAGCAATTCTGTAATCTGAGCTGCCCAATCTACTGTCCAATGTATTTACTGAGTTCTTAAATTATATTTAGTTCTGAAATGTCCATTTGAAAATTTCCAGCTTATGGAGGATATTCTACATTGTTTGACATATTGTGTACATTTTTCCTTCTAATTTAAAGTGTGGTAATTATAGTCATTTTAAAAATGTGCTCCCCTGGATATGTGCTCTCCTGTCTGGACCATCTTTATACTACTTAACAGTGTCTCCCTCTGCTTCTTTCTTTCTTTCTTCTTTTTTCATTCTCTGATAATAGGTCATGCTTGTTTTACTCATAACATGCATATAAATGAGTTACTTTATCAGGTAACTGATTATAAAGCAATTGCAGATGCTCTGGGGGCCTCCACTGGAGATGTTTCTCTCTTTTCTCTGTTAGACTGACAGGAGCAGATTAATTACCTGAGTCAATCATGAATTGAGCCAGGTATGAAGTGAGTGAGTGTTTTATGAATCTTGGACTAATTCTCCTCTTTCATATTGCTGAGGTCTGGGCCTGCCAGACTTTCACTTGGGAGTCGGTATGGCTCTATTTCCTCAGCTCTGACACACTATAAGGATTTATCTCTATTATGCAAAGTTTCACTGCCCAGCTCTCCAGCCTCTTGCTACATGCAAGCCCCAAATTAGGTTGTCTTAACAGGGAGACAATCCCTGTTTAACTCTGCTTCGTGTCCAAAATAAAACGTGAGTTTAGGAAACTGTGTCCTTTGATAACACTGAGGCCAGCTCATCAACATCCCACAAAGCCTTAACATCTATCATATGTGACCTGGGGAGAAATGATTCGGAATTGGAGCTCCAGAACATCTAATTTGTGAATCTAGTCTGTGCAGCAATGAAGAGGGTTAGTCTCTCAGCATAGGTTCTCTAACTAGGTCAAATGTAATCCACAATTCACATCCAGCATCTGTAAGTGCTCCAGAAAAAGGAATGACTGCAATATGCAACTCATTTCAGAACTGTTTCCATGCCTAAAGTTTTAGTTCATTAAATACTCTTTGCTTGCACAACTTCTGATGCTCTTAAAATATGGTTTTTGAAGTTTAACTGGGATTTCTGGTGTTTTCTCAAAGAAAACATGGCTTTCTAAGACTTATTATATCTTACATAGAACTGGATCTTCTTTATCTTATTTTATTTCCAAAATTATAGATGAGTTGAGTGATAAGTGCTATTCTCTTTGAGATTTTGAAAATAGCTTATCTAAGTTTCAGTCATTTCCCAAGATGGAAAAGGGCAATGGGGAGAAAATTCCAAAGCTTCTAATGTCTGACTTCTTCCTGTGTTTTCCACCCTAGCAAGGTAAGGACTGTGTCATTTACACTTCAGTCACCAAAGGAGAAACCACACTCTGGGTTAACCATGAGTCACTAACAGGAAGACGTAGTGATCACTACTAGGACTAGAGATCAAAGGGAAGGGAATGGGGTTATTGGAACCCAGAGGCTTGGAATAGATCTCCTGGTTCCAGGACTTCAACCTCTGAGGAGAGGGTAGAGCCAACCTACTGCTGAAACCTCTGGAATTGGTAGAGGACTCAGACTCTGTGAGGGGACTCAGACCTCTGAAGCTGAGATCCATGATTGATCATGGTGCTGTTATCTCTGGGGCTGACAATGCTATTGGTTCTGGGCGTTACAGAATGTATGTAGGAAAAACGTGCAGGCACAGAGCTACTGCTGCTGCCAAGGCAGAAACTGTGTGTTACTCAGGTAACACTGCCGTAAACAGGTCTCAAACGGTTCTCTCAGACTTCCGGTCTCTCTCTAGTTCCCCCAATGGCAGATACTAACAGAGAGGACTGGCGAAGAAGAAATGCAGTGTGTAGGTTCCTATTCTCCCTGTGACAAAGCACAAGGAGAAAAAGTGAAAAGGGGAAGGAGGCTTGGAATTGAGAGACAGAGAATTAAAACACGTGAAACCCATTTGTGAGCCGTCTTTGCTCAAGAAACTCAAGTCTAACTTTATAACAAATAAAACACTAAAATATGAAAAAGCAGGAATATACTGGCATCACCTTTATTTACTAGCCAACCGTTATGATTCTAAATTCTAGGAGCCCTCAGGGATTTCTGTCTGTGGTCCCAGGCACATGCAATAAAATTTTTCTTGACGGCACACCAAAAATTAATACATGAGAAATTTCATGAATGATTAAGCTTTTCTGAAGTTTTAATTTGTTTTCACGTTTTTCGTAGGTGAAGTTCAAACATTTTACTTTTCTTTCTGAGGTGACATTTGAACATTTTGCTCTACTTTTTCAGGTAAAGTTTGAGCGTTTGTCTCGTCTGTTTTTCTGTGCATGATCAACAAAAATGTAAACAGAAAGCAAAGCAAAAGCAAAAAGGGAATCCATAAATATAGTGTTACATCCCTTGTCCTGTGCACCTCATTTTCTAACTTTTTTCTGGGGGGTAGTGGGCCACTGTCAACATGGCCTCCATTGCCCTCTATCAGCAGTCAGGTGGCTTCCACTCTCGGTTGCAAAGGCAGTGATGTTTATTGTTGCAGACTCCTCTCGTATTGTAGGTCACGGGCTAACAAGTACTGTTAAATGACATAGGGACACATTTCCTGTGCAAGCAGATATGTTTCGAACCACACTCTCTACTATCTTTCACGTCACCAATATCAGGAGTGCTTATACCCATATGATAGTCAGTACCCATGAGTCCAGGTCACAGCAGAATGATCTCTCAAAAGGGGGATTTCTTGCACGTTCTCATACTGAACTCTCTCACACAAGACATCTGTGACCTCACATCTTACATATTTGGTGCCATTGAAACCACAGTGACCCAAAAATGTGACCATCACCCTGGATGTTCATATTACAGCAGCAACTCTGATTTGCACTCTTGGGTACCTGGCCAAACATTTATCTACACTGTTCATCATGGCTATTACATCTCTTTTCATAACAGTGGCCTCTGCCCTTGCAGGATATCCTGTCCTGCAAATACATATCTTCTGCACACACATGCGAAGTCCTGCTGGACCACTCTGGAAATCACTATCGTGGGACTCTTCTCTACACACTTCGCCTGATGGCCTGATCTGGCAGTTTTTGCAGCAAAGTCCAAAGGCACAAGTAGTCCCAGGTTTGAAAGTGCAGTTTGCAAAACAACATGGATCTTCTTCACACAATCGTAAGTTCCTTAGTCACACTCTTCTTTTTCAACCACACCATTCCCATAGCGCCTGTGTCATGATTCTACCTCGATTTGGTGAAGCATGCATGCAGGTCGTTTTTACAGCAGTCTGAAAATATCTACACAACTGCAGTTACTGAATCTTTTTGTGGAAGTTGCCATTGGAAACATTTTACACCTATTTGGCCACATGAACATTTTTTATATCATGAGTCATAGGCAAATTATGACCAAGCTCAAGTGCTACTACAAGTGCAAAAGATCCCACTCTGTTATGTCTGAAACAATTGCACAATTACTTTTTCTATAACATACTGTTCCAACATTGGCTAAGCCAAGAGTAATACCATAGGAGCGTTTTATAAGATATACAACATCATGACGAATGCCAACATTAAAACTAGTTTGTTTCTATCTGCAAAATTTTTTGAGGCCAACTCTTGCAGTATCCATTGTAATGAAGTTTTCTTGAGTCCAGATCTCAAGTCCCACTACAGTGATAACAGCACCCAGTGGAATATGAAATGCATCAGCTTTTTGATATATCATGAGTACTTCCTCCTGCACATTTGAGATATTACTTTCCAGATAAAGGAATCGTTCATGATCTACCATTACTGCCAGTTCAACAAACAACGTGTGGGTCCACTGGCCCTCAAAGCCACTTGGCATTAGAGTGGAAGGATCTTGAAACTTCCTGCTTCCCCAAGAAATTTTCTTACTATTTCTTCCTCTATTAACCCACATCTCATGGATGGGAATTGTGTCTCCTCATTGTCCATCATATATATCTGATGTTCAAATGTGACCAAAAGCCTTTTGGGCTTGATTTTGTAAGTAGCGCCCTTTATCTGTAGTATTCCTTGGAAGCCCCCCAAACAGCTGCTGAGAGCAACCAGGAGTTCTGGGTCCCCTTCCACATAACCATGAGAGTAGCAGTCATCCTGGACAAAAAGTTGGTCCTCAAATATAGCACCCTGGTCTAAGCAGGTGAACACAGAGAAGGATTTGAATATCAAATACTTATTGACCTTCATGTAGACATGAAGATGCCTTTGGCATCTCGGGTGTTTATGCCTCTATTGGCTCCAGTTATCCTCAGGGGTATCACCACTTCTGGGAGGCTTTGGTGTTGAGAAAGCCCAATCTGGGGCCATCCAGATAGAAACAGAGCAGTAGGCGGGTGAACCTCACATGGACCAGAGCCTCGCCCACTGCCATCACGGAACCACTGCGATGGAGCTAGGGTGAGAGCAAAGGAGGGGAGGCAGGAGGCACAGCTGGCCTAGCTCCTCCTTTGAGTTGATTGTATTCAGTGTTGACCTTAATGGTCTTTCTTCTGACAGAGTCCATCTATCAGAGCAGCAGAGCTAAAAGAGAAGATGAAAAGAATGGCAGAGATGGGGTGGTATGAGCAAAACAGGATGGAAAAGACAGAGCTGGGTATGAGTAAAATGCAGTAATATTTACCTCAGGACATAACTCATTATCCTGCATTGGATTTGCTTCTGCATGTTGGCAAGGCAGAGTAAGACTGTGGATGTACAAAAGAATGGCAGTTGGCTGCAGGTTCATAATTACTGAACTTAGATGAAGGACACATGGGTTCATCACACTGTTGTCTAAATACATATATGTGCATGAACATTTCTGCAATAAATACTTCAAGCAAAAAGGTCTTAATGGAAAGGGAAACATATATCTCATTTTGATAAGAAAACCTTGATTGAAATGTATAGACTTGGAATAAGTATAGGTAGTTCTTCTTTTCAATTTCAAATGATAAATTATTCGGTCACCTACTCGGAAGAGAGACATGAAAATATTCACATATCTTACTTTGTTTGTCATGGTCCTCAATATATATTTCTTTGAAAAATATCATTACTTGTTCTATCTTCATCTAATGCTGTCAAGCTGCATAGTGTCAAAATATTAATTATCCTTCAAAAATGTTAGCATCTATTTTAGTGGATCCCACATTCAATATAATAATAAACCATTGTGGAATTAAAAGAGGAAATACCTTGGGTTGACAGATGTTCCTCAAAGGTGATAACATTTGCTTATACTCTTATGAAAGGTAACATTTGTCAAAGCCTCTAACAAAATAAAGTGGAAAGGAAATCAAGCTAGCTGGAAAAGCAAGAGTTGGAAGTGAGAAGACATTGAAGGGAAAGCAAAGTACTTTCAGAAATAAATGGAAAATCAGTGAAGGAAAGCTTGAGGGGAAGGTAATACTTTTGTCCTTGAGTAAATGTATCAAAATCCATGGCATTTTTAGGGTTATAAGGTGACCACTCCTGAGATCCACCCTTGAATGTATTTATAGGATAAATAAAAATACCTATCTCACCTAAAAATTAAAACACAAAAAAAGGTCTCAATAATACAAATGTATTATCAAATATTTGTGAAAATGAGAAATCTGGTACTAGCATGGTGCCTGGTGGCCAATACTGATTTATTGCTCTGTTCTTGAATAAAACATTAATAAAACCACCTCATTTACAGACACCATTCTGCAAATCCTGGACTATAAATGAATAATACTGTCCTAAATAACTTAATAGTCTGGAGCAAGAATTTAGGGAGAATGTTTGAGACAAAAACACACTTTAGGAATCTGCATAATTAAGTTCAATATTTTACATGTAAAATGCCTAATATTGTTTTGCTAGTGAGAATAACCAGTCTTTATCAGATCAGTTAAATAATGAGATTAAGTATTATTAGTCAAGTTGAAAAAAAAAAAAAGACCTGAGGAAAGTGAAATCTGCTTTGAGTGACCTAAAACACAGTGATCAAATTCCATTTTTCATAGTAGGTAATATAAAAATGAAAGATGCCAGATTAAGCACCTATCATCTTTTGTACCTGGACCCATTTTTCCTTAAATTTTCCTTAATTTTTCTTTTATCTGGATTCTAAGTTGCTTGATCTCTTGTCTCTACAATCATTTTCTTGTCACTCATGGAATCTTCCTTTCATGAAAAGCAACAAGAATCTTTTTTCCATTCACAAGGTTTTATGGTGAGCTTCTTATTCATACTCGATTTTACAGAAATGTATAGCTCAACAACGTGAATCCCAGCAGAAAGGAGGCTTTATTATATGCCCTGCAGAACAGATGTAGAAATGTGGTTTTGCCATGTTGGTCAGGATGGTTTCAAACTCCTGAGCTGAAGTGATCTGCCCGCCCCAGCCTCCCAAAGTACTGGCATGACAGGTATGAGCCACTATGCCTGGCCCAATAATAGTTTCAATTAAAAATAGTGCATTAATGTCTAAGCTATAATTATCTAGGAAGTATTAAACATTATATTGCTTATAAGTAGTAAGTTTCCCATTAATTCTTTTGCTTCTTACTTTACCATTCAGGAACCAAGGCTACTAATACTATGAGGAACTTGTTGGGAATTGGAGAAAAGGTGACTCTTCTTATGATTTAGCAAAGAGATTGGCAGTATTTTGCCTCTGTCCTAGAGATCTGTGGAACATTGAACTTGAGAGAAATGATATAGAGTATCTGGTGGAAGAACTTTCTAAGCAACAAAGCATTCAAGATGTGCTTTGGGTGCTGTTAAAAACATTCAATTTTATGTATTCACAAAGATATGGTTTGGAATTGAAACATATGTTTAAAAGGGAAGCAGAACATAAAAGTTTAAAAATTTTCACTCTGAAAATGTGATAGAAAAGAGAAACCCATTTTCTGAGAAGAAATTCAAGCTGGCTATAGAAATTTACATAAGTAATGAAGAGCCAAGTGTTAATCACCAAGACAATGTGGAAAATGTCTCCAGGGCATGTCAGAGGTTTTCATGGCAGCTCCTCCCATCACAGGCCTAGAGGCCTAGGAGGAAAAAATGGTTTCCTGGGCCAAGCCCAGGGCCTTGCTGCTTTGTGCAGTCTTGGGACTTGGTGCCCTGTATCCTAGCCATGGCTAAAAGGGCCCTATGTACAGTTCAGGCCATTGCTTCAGAGGGTTCAAGCCCCAAGCCTTGGCAGGTTATATATGGGGTTGGGCATGCAGGTGCACAGAAATCAAGAAGTAAGGTTTGGCAACCTTTGCCTAGATTTCAGAGAATGCATGGGAATGCCTAGATGTCCAGGCAGAGATGTGCTTCAGGGAAGGAGCCCTCATGGAGCACCTCTGTTAGGGAAGTGCAGAAGGAAAATGTGGGGTCAGAGCCCCCACACAGAGTCCCCACTGGGGCACTGCCTAGTGAAACTATGAAAAGAGGCCACCATCCTCTAGACCACAGAATGGTAGATCCACTGAAAGCTTGGACTGTGTGCCTGGAAAAGCCACAGACACTCAATTTTGCCAGCCCATGAAAGCAGCCAGGGGTGGGGGGAGGACTGTACCCTGCAGAGCCACAGGGGTGGAGCTGCCCAAGACCATGGGAACTCACCTGTAGCATCAGCATGACCTGAATGTGAGACATAAAGTAAAAGGAGATCATTTTGGAGCTTTACAATTTGACTGTCCTGCCAGATTTTTGACTTGCATAGGGCCTATAGCCCCTTCATTTTGGCCAATTTCTCTCATTTGGAATGAATGTATTTACCCAATGCCTATATCCTCATTGTATCTTACCAGACATAAAATTAACTAAGAGAGTTTTAATTTCATTTTGATTTTTTTCTTTAGCAAAGGGTAGGTTCAAGGCCCCTCAAATCATTATCAAGCAGAAGAATTTTTTCAACACAACTCTTTTCATAATTAGGTACAATTCACATTGATTCCTTCAGAGATATAATACAAAGGTTCTCTTTCTTGAAATGTTTATATATTAAAGTAGAACTGGAGACTCCCTGTCTCTGGATGGGTAAACAAAAAGAAGATGACCATGGGCAAAGTTACTGAGCCCAATCTGTTCAGGTTACTTACTGTTGTGTAACAAATTAATCTAGTGGCTTAAAAATTTATTTTATTATTTCTCACAAATATGTAGGGCAGGAATTCAGACAGGGTTTGGCTGGACAATTTTTGCTCCATGTGATGTCAACCAGTGTTCATCTGGTGGCATTCAGCTGGTGGTTTGACTGGTTTTGAGGGTCTGAGATACATTTACTCATTGTCTGTTCCTCAACAGACAAGGCCAGAAGGCTGAGCTTGGTAGAGTCTATTCCTTGGAGAGCCTGCATAATACCTCTGCTGCATGGATTTCTTCTTAAACTGCAGTGCTCCAAGAACAATCACTCTAGGAGGTTCAGGCAGAAACTAAGAAGGCTTCTTAAGATTTAGCTTTAGAAGTGCCAGTACATAACTTTTTCCACGTTGCATTAGTCAAGCCGAAAGTAAGACTATGTTAGATTCAAGTGAAGTTGAAAAGTTTTAAAAGAAGGGAGAGATTCCGTTTCATCTTGGAAAAATGGCATGTGTGTTCAGCAAAGGAATATATAGCTGAAACACATCATGGGCTCAGAAAATGTGTACCAGAAAAATATGTGTGTGTGTGTGTGTGTGTGTGTGTGTTTGTGTGTGTATATATATATAAAAGCATATATATAGTATATATATATGTGATGACATATATATGTGTATATATATGTCATATATATACACATATATATATATATAGTAGGCTTCAAATGTGAATCCTTCTAGTCCATGGATTTTTTTTTTTTTTTTGGTTGGTAGGTTTTTTATTATTGATTCAATATTATAACTCAATATTGGTCTGTTCAGTGTTCAATTTCTTCCTGATTCAATCTTTTCAATCTTAGAAAATTGAGTATTTCCAGGAATTTAACAATTTCATTTAGATTGTCTAGTTTATGTGCATAGAGCTGTTCACAATAGTGCTTGAGTATCTTTTGTATTTCTGTGAGATCAGTTGCAAAGTCACCTTTGTTGTTTCTACTTCTTCTTATTTGAATCTCCTTCCTTCCTTCCTTTTCTTTTTTGTTCATCTAGCTAGTAGTCTATTGATCTTGCTTATCCTTTCAAATAACCAACTTTTGGTTTTGTCGATACTTTGTATGGGTTTTTTGCACCTTGATTTTGTTCAGTTATGTTCTGATTTATTTCTTTTCTTTTGCTAGCTTTAAGGTGAGTCTGTTTTTGTTTTTCTAGTTCCTCTAGGTGTCATGTTTGATCGTTAATTTTAGATCTTTCTGAGTTGTTGAGGTGGGAGTTTAGTGGTATAAATTTTCCTCCTAACACTGCTTTTGCTGCATCCCATTTTGTCATAATATGTCTCTGTTTTGATTTATTTCAAATAACTTTTTAAATTTCTCTCTCAGTTTTGTTGTTTCCCCAGAAGTCATTCAGAAGCAAGTGATTTAATTTCCATGTAATTGTATGGTTTTGAGAGATCTTGCTTGTACTGATTACTTTTTTTATTCCACTGTGGTCTGTGAGTATAGCTGGTATAATTTTAATATTCTTGAATCTATTGAGACTTGCTTTAGGGCTGAGCATGTGCTCAATCCTGGAGTATGTTACATGTGCAGGTGAGAAGAATGTATCACATATTCTGTGGTTGGTGAGTAGAATATTCTGTAGATGTTTATTGTCCAGTTGATCAAGTGTCTAGTTTAAGTAGAGAATTTCTTTGTTAGTTTTCTGCCTTGATAATATGTCTAATGCTGACATGGGGTGTTGAGGTCTCCTACTATAATTGTGTGGCATTCTAAGTCCTTTTATGTGTCTGGAAGTACTTGTTTCATAAATCTGGGTACTTCAATATTGGGGTAGGGTTGTTAAACTCCTCTTGTTGAACTGAATCCTTTATTAAGATGTAATACTCTTTTTTGCCTTTTTTTTACTATTGTTGGTTTAAAGTCTGTTTTATCTGATATAAGAATAGCACTCCCTGCTCTTTTTTGTTTTCCATTTGCTTACTTGGTCTTTCTCCAACATTTTATAAAACTAGAAGTGTCATTACATGTGATGTGGTTCTCTTTGAAGACAGAAGACTGATGGGTCTTATTTTAAACCCAACTTGCTACTCTGTGCTTTTAGGTAGGGAATTTAGACCATCCATATTCAAGGTATAGTGATATGTGAAGTTTTGATTCTATTGTGAAGTTGTTAATTGGTTGCTTTGTATTCTATTGTGTGGTTGACTTATAGGATATGTCAGCTATGTGCTTAAGTGTGTTTTGTGGTACCAGGTATTTTGTTCCCATATTTAGAACTCCCTTTAGAATCTCTTGTAAGGCTAGTCTAGTGGTAACAAATTCTCTTAGTGCTTGCTTATCTGGAAAATATTTTATTTTTCCTTTGATTATTAAGTTTAGTTTGTCAGCATATGAAATTCTTGGTTGGAATTTATTTTCTTCAAGGATGCTGAAAATAGGCCTGTAATCTCTCCTGACTTGTAAGGTTTCTGCTAAGAAGTCCCCTCTTAGCCTGAAGACATTCTCTCTGCATTTGATTTGATTTTTTTCTCTAGCTGTTTTTAAGATTTTTTCTTTTGCATTGACTGTAGATAGTATGGTGACTATATGCCTTGCTGATGTTTGTTTTGTGTAGTATCTTGCGGGTGTTCTTTGGATTTCTTATATCAGGATGTCTACCTCTCTAGAAAGATTAGCGATATTTCCCTGGATAATTCCCTCAAATGTGTTTTACAGGTTATTTACTTTTTCTCCTTCCCTCACAGAAATGCCGATAATCCATAGGTTTTGTCACATTACATAATCCTGTATACTCCAGGACTTTGTTAAACATTTTTTTTTCTTTATTTTTATCTGACTTGGTTAGTTAGAAAGACTGGCCTTTAAGCTCTGAATTTTTTTCTGCTGCTTGGTCCAACTTATTGATAAAGCTTTCAATTATATTATGAAATTTAAGTGAGTTTTATACCCAGCAATAGGATTGCTGGGTCAAATGGTATTTCTATTTCTAGATCCTTGAGGAATCACCACACTGTCTTGCACAATGGTTGAACTAATTTACACTCTCACCAACAGTGTAAAAGTGTTCCTATTTCTCCGCATCTTCTCCAGCATCTGTTGTCTCCTGATTTTTTAATGCTCACCATTCTAACTGGCATTAGATGGTATCTCAATGTGGTTTTGATTTGCATTTCTCTAATGACCAGTGATGATGAACTTTTTTTCATATGTTTGTTGGCTGCATAAATGTCTTCTTTTGAAAAGTGTCTGTTCATATCCTTTGCCCACCTTTTAATGGGATTGTTTGTTTTTTTCTTGTAAATTTGTTTAAGTTCTTTGTAGATTCTGGATATTAGCCCTTTGTCATATGGGTAGATTGCAAAATTTTTCCCATTCTATTGGTTGCCAGTTCACTCTAATGATTATTTTGCTGTGCAGAAGCTCTTAAGTTTAATTAAATCTCATTTGTCTATTTTGGCTTTTATTGACATTGTTTTTGGTGTTTTAGTCATGAAGTCCTTGCCTATGCCTGTGTTCTGAATGGTATTGCATAGTTTTTCTTCTAGGGTTTTTATGGTGTTAGGTCTTATGTTTAAATCTTTAATCCATATGGAGTTAGTTTTTGCATAAGGTATAAGGAAGGGACCCAGTTTCAGCTTTCTACATATGGCTAGCCTGTTTTCCTAACACCATTTATTAAATAGGGAATCCTTTCCCTATTGCTTGTTTTTGTCAGGTTTGTCAAAGGTCAGATGGTTATAGATGTGTGTTGTAACATCCGAGGCTCTGTTCTGTTTCACTGGCCTATATCTCTGTTTTGGTACCAGTACCATGCTGTTTTGATTACTGTAGCCTTGTAGTATAGTTTGAAGTCAGGTAGCGTGATGCCTCCAATTTTATTTTATTTTTTGCTTAAAATTGTCTTGGCTCTATGAAGGCTCTTTTTTGGTTCCATATGAAGTTTAAGGTGGTTTTTTCCAATTCTGTGAAGAAAGTCAATGGTAGTTGATGGGGACAGCATTGAATCTATAAATTACTTTTGTCAATATGACCATTTTCATGATATTGATTATTCCTAACCATGAGCATGGAATGTTTATCGATCTGTTTTATGTCCTCTCTTATTTCCTTCAGCAGTGGTTTGTAGTTCTCCTTGAAGAGGTCCTTCACAGCCCTTGTTAGTTGCATTCCTAGGAATTGTGTCATTTCTGTAGCAATTGTGAATGGAGTTCACTCACGATTTGGCTCTCTGTTTGTCTGTTAATTGGAGTATAGGAACGCTTGTGATTTTTGCACATTGATTTTGTATCCTGAGACTTTGCTGAAGTTGCTTATCAGCTTAAGGAGATTTTGGGTGAGACAGTGGGGTCTTCTAAATATACAATCATGTCACCTGCAAATAGAGATAATTTGACTTCCTCTTTTCCTAATTGAATACCTTTATTTCTTTTTCTTGCCTGATTGCCCTGGCCAGAACTTCCAATACTATGTTGAATACGAGTGGTGAGAGAGGGCAACCTTGTCTTTTGCCAGTGTCCAAAGGAAATGCTTCCAGTTTTTGCCCATTCAGTATGATATTGGCTGTGGGTTTGTCATGAGAGAAGGTGTTCTCTTTCCTGGTCCACAAGGGGGCGTAGTTTCAAGGGCAAAAACTTCCCAGTGCCATGCCCCCCTCCCATCTCTCTCCAGCTGGAAGATTTAATGGTTTCTGTTTTAATTTTTGTGGGCATGGGAAGAATCGAAAGTGAATCACACCAGTGGAAGTTCTAAGGAACTCCTTTCATTGGCCAGAGGTCTTGGAGAAGGTGGAGGTTCCTCCCAGGTTAAAAGTCTCCTTCCACACGCCTTCAGACTCCATGTTTGGATCCCCTTCCACACACACTCTCTCTCTCTCTCGTGTGGAAGTTCTCTCTCTTCTCCTTTTTTTGTCTTTCTTTACCTAAATAAATTCATTTTCTGCAAAAACACTGTTTGGGGTCTGGTATTTACTTTGCAAGTGCACGTGGTCCCCTCTATCATTCTTGAGAGAGCAGGAGGAGACCAAGAACCTTGGAGAAAAGTCCTCTCAAGGGAGCTGAGGGCATCCCTGAATCCTGAATCCCAACAATAAATAGCTTACTATTTTGAGATATGTTCCATCGATACCTAGTTTATTGAGAGTTTTTAGTATAAAGCACTGTTGAATTTTGTTGAAAGCCTTCTCTGCATGTATTGAGATAATCATGTGGTTTTTTTCTTTGGTTCTGTTTATGTGGTGGATTGTGTTTACAGATTTGCAGATGTTGAACCAGTCTTGCATCCCAGGGATAAAGCTGACTTGATCACGATGGATAAGCTTTTTGACATGCTGTTGCATTTGGTTTGCCGGTATTTTATTAAGGATTTTTGCATCAATGTTCATCATGGATATTGGCCTGAAATTTTATTTTTTAGTTGTGTCTCTGCCAGGTTTTGGTATCAGGATGATGTTGGTCTCAAAATAAGTTAGAGAGGATTCCCTCTTTTTGTATTGTTTGGAATAGTTTCAGAAGGAATGGTACCAGCTCCTCTTTGTACCTCTGGTAGAATTTGGCTGTGAACCTATCTGGTCCTGGACTTTTTTTGGTTGGTAGGCTCTTAATTGCTGCCTGAATTTCATACCTTGTTATTGGTCTACTCAGGGCTTCAACTTCTTCCTGGTTTAGTCTTGTAAGTGTGTAAGTGTCCAGGAATTTATCTATTTCTTCTAAATTTACTGTTTTATGTGCATAGAGGTGTTTGTAGTAATCTCTGATGGTAGCTTGTATTTCTGTGGGATCGGTGGTGATATCCCCTTTGTCATTTTTTATTGCATCTATTCTATTCTTCTCTCTTTTTTATTAGTCTGGCTAGTGGTCTATCTCTTTTGTTCATACTTTCAAAAAACCAGCTCTTGGATTTATTGATTTTTTTGAAGAGTTTTTTTGTGTCTTTATCTCCTTCAGTTCTTCTCTGATCTTAGTTATTTCTTGTCTTCTGCTAGCTTTTTAATTTCTTTGATCTTGCTCCTCTAGTTCTTTTAATCATGGTGTCGGGGTGTTGATTTTAGAGCTCTTCTCACTTTTTATGTGGATATTTAGTGCTATAAATTTCCCTCTACTCACTGCTTTAAATGTGTCCTGAAGATTCTGGTATGTTGTGTCTTCTTTCTCACTGGCTTCAAAGATCATCTTTATTTCTGCCTTCATTTCATTATTTATCCAGTAGTCATTCAGGAGCAGGTTGTTCAGTTTCCATGTAGTTGTGCAGTTTTGAGTGAGTTTCTTAATCCTGAGTTCTAATTTGACTGCACTGTGGTCTGAGAGACTGTTTGTTATGATTTCTGTTCTTTTGCATTTGCTGAGGAGTGATTTACTTCCAATTATGTGATCAGTTTTAGAGTAAGTGCAATGTGGTGCTGAGAAGAATGTATATTCTGTAGATTTGTGGTGGAGAGCCCTGTAGATATCTATTAGGTCTGCTTGGTCCAGATCTGAGTTCAAGTCCTAGATATCCTTGTTAATTTTCTGTCTGGTTGATCTGTCTAATATTGACAGTGGAGTGTTAAATTCTCCCACTATTATTGTGTGGGAGTCTAAGTCTCTTTGTAGGTCATTAAGAACCTGCCTTATTTATCTGGGTGCTCTTGTATTGGGTGCATATATATTTAGGACAGTTAGCTCTTCTTGTTATGTTGATCTCTTTACCATTATGTAACACCCTTCTTTGTCTCTTTTGATCTTTGTTGGTTGAAAGTCTGTTTTATGAGAGACTAGGATTGCAACCTCTGCTTTTTTTTTTTGCTCTCCATTTGCTTGGTAAATCTTCCTCCATCCCTTTATTTTGAGCCTATGTGTGTCTTTGCATGTGAGATGGGTCTCCTCAATACAGCACACTGATGGGTCTTGTCTCTTTATCCAATTTGCCAGTCTGTGTCTTTTGATTGGGGCATTTAGCCCATTTACCCATTTACATTTAAGGTTAATATTGTTATGTGTGAATTCGATCCTGCCTTTTTGATGCTAGCTGATTGTTTTGCCCATTAGTTTATGTAGTTTCTTCATTGTGCCAATGGTCTTTATAATTTGGTATGTTTTTGGAGTGGCTGGTACTGGTTGTTTTCCACGTTTAGTGCTTCCTTCAGGAAATCTTGTAAGGCAGGCCTGGTGGTGACAAAAACTCTCAGCAATTGCTTGTCTGTAAAGTATTTTATTTCTCCTTCACTTATAAAGCTTAGTTTGGCTGCATATGAAATTCTGGGTGGAAAATTCTTTTCTTTAAAGATGTTGAATATTGGCCCCCACTCTCTTCTGACTTACAGGGTTTCTGCCAAGAGATCCGCTGTTGAGTCTGATGGGCTTCCCTTTGTGGGTAACCCAACCTTTCTTTCTGGCTGCCCTTAGCATTTTCCCTTCATTTCAAACCTGGTGAATCTGAAGATTATGTGCCTTGGGGTTGCTCTTCTTGGAGAATATCTCATTCATCTTAAAATGGTGGGTCACCACAGCTGCAGAGCTTAATCAATGGTACATATCAAGCAATTCAACTTTTTCTTGTAATGTCATGACTTTTCTCTGCTTCTTGGGACCACTTCCAGCATTACAAGTGGCACTTCATATGGGCTATGTGATTTTATTCAAGGTTTATTATATTGCACTAAACATGATGAAAAATATACAAAAACCTTGAGAAATCACTTTTTCCTATGCCACAGAATTTACTGGAAAGACAAACTGTTCATGTAGAGATGATTAGTGTCATGCCGTGTTATAGGCAGATGTTTGAGCTCTTGCAATAGCAACAGGAGATAACAATAATATTACTGCAGCAGTACAGTATGTATCCGATATGGTTTGAAATAGTTTGTCCCTTCCAAATCTCATTTTGAAATGTGACCTCCGATACTACAGATGGGCCTCATAGGAGGTGTTTGGGTAATGGGGACAGATCCCTCATGCCTGGCTTGGTGCTGTCCTCACAGTAAATCAGGAAGTTCTTGCTCTCTGAGTTCATATGTGATCTGGTTGTTTTCTAAAAGGAGCCTAGCACCTCTGGTGTTAGGCTGTTCTTGTGTTGCTATAAAGCAATACCTGAGGCTGGATAATTTATAAAGAAAAGGGTTGAATTGGCTCACGGTTCTATAGGCTGTACAGGAAGCATGATGCTGGCTTCTGCTTATCTTCTGGTGAGGGTCTCAGGAGGCTTCCAGTAATGGCAGAAGGTGAAGCAGGGGCAGTCATGAGGAATGGCAAGAGAAGGAGTGAAAGAGAGAAGGGGGAGGTCCCAGACTCTTTTAAACAGCCAAATCTCACATGAATGAACTGAGTGAGAACTCACTTATCCCCGAGGGGTTGGTGCTAAACCATTCATGAGGGATCTTCTCTCATGAACTGGTCACCACAGTCCAGGCCTCATCTTCAACACTGAGAATCACATGTCACCATGAGATTTGGAGGGAACAAACATGCAACCCATATCACCTCTCCTTCTCTCTCTCTTGCTCCCTCTTTCTTCATGTGACATGCCTGCTTCTTCTTCACCTTCCACCATGATTGGAAGCTTCCTGCAGCCCTCACCAGAGGTTCTGGCACCATACCAGAATACTGGAGGTGAGAGCTCAGTGGGAGGTGATGGGGATGATCTCTTGTGAACGGCTGGGTGCTGCCCTCGTGTTGATGAATAAATTCTCTCACTCTGTGAGTTCATGTGAGCTCTGATTATTTCAAAGGGAGCCTGGCTCCTCCTCACTCTCTCTTGATCCATCTCTCGCCATGTGACACGCCTGCTCCCTCTGCACCTTCCACCATGTTTGGAAGCTTCCTAAGGCTTCATGAGGAGCAGATGCTGGCACCTGTGAGCCAAAACAAACCTCTATTAGTAAATTACCCAATCTCAGGTCTTTCCTTATAGCAATGAAAACAGATTAATACAGTAATGAATATAGTAAGTTATAATTTAATGCTGCCTCTTCCTATTTGTTTACATTTTTCTCAGCTGTGAATGGCTTCATGTGTAGTCTGTAAGTGTTGGCATAAGTTTTGATAAATTTCAACTTTTTAATAATAGACACATACATATTTTATGGTGGTAAATGATAAAACAGACCAGTATCGACATACGTTTTAGTCATTCATGACATATCTTTTCTTACATTTTTTGATATTTCTAGGATACATAGCTCATCTTCAAGTTTTTTTTTTTTTTTTTTGCAAATTGTCACAAATATTTAAAACTTTTTCCAATATATTTATTTTTTAAAATCTGCATATAAGTGAACCCATACAGTTCAAACCTGTGTTGTTCAAGGGTCAACTGTATATTGAAAGGCACATCCTCATTTCTGTAGTACTAACAGAGACAATGCTGCTAATTCATTTATACATGCTTTTTAAAAATCACTTACAGTTTTAAAATTTTATGCTTGTGAAAGAGCTCCTCTAAACTTATATAAGGATTTTTTTAAATCATATGGTATTTTTGTGGAATAAAAACAATGCTTTAAGCCCAAAACACTGGAAACATATCCCTAAAGCTGCTTCATATTGATCGTGAATTTTGTGAAAACATTGTGACTTGCTGGCCATGTTTTTTGCTCAGTATGCCATCAAAAGGGCATATTCTTGGGTCTCAGCAATATTCCCTGCCTTCAGTTCCATTTTTTTTCTGCACATTGTAGGTAGTAGTTTTACTTGTATATCAGTAGTCAAATGTAATATACCTTCATTTACTGTAGGTATCGTCTATAAAACTCCCTGTTGATGATTTACAAGAAAATATGGAATTATGGTTATTTTTCTAATGGTTAATGTCTTTTTTACTAAAACGTTATATTTTATATAATATAAAATTGCTTTGTGCTTTCTGTATTATAGTTTGATGTCCTTATCTTTCTGTAAACACAATTATTTATTTGAAAGACAAATTATAGTGCAATCTATTTGAAGATATGTTAAATAACTAAACTCCACATATGGAGCATAATATGCAACATACACAATTCACTTGAAATCACGACAAATGAACCCCTTGATCGCACTTGCTCATGTGCTGATGAAGCCAACTGTTTCACAACTCTCACTTGACAGATGTTGATTTTAAGAGTCATCCTGATTACAGAGAGGTTCTGCTGGGAAAAATATGTGTATCTTAAAATATGAAACTTGGGTCTTTTTACAGCTCCAACATCAATAGATGAGATTAAAAATCTAAAGTGCATCGATCTCGTATATCAACCAGGGTAAAGATGAAGGCAAAAATCTATGAAGATGGGAGATTCAGGTTTTCTTGACCTGGCCCTACTTCCTAGAGGAGAGAATGGATGACACAGGGCCACAAGAATGCAGACCTCAGAGGGCAAATGAAGAAATGACGCTGAGAAGAAAACCTCTGCCAGTGGCAAAAGAAGCCTGAATTCCAACTGGGGCAAGCCCACAGGGTGCCAAGTGTGGTCAGCTCCTGGCACTTAGTAGGAGCTTAGCTTAGTAAACGACAGTCATGCTTCATATTTGAGGGTGGCGACCGATAAAGGTAGTGTTCGATTAGGAGGGATTGCAAGAGTTCCTGGGGATGGTGGTGGCTCAGTACCAATCCGTGTTTCCTACCACATTTTCTGAGGCCCAGACTCTGAATTCTGCAGACCTTGCTGCCCTCTCTCCCACCAGTCTTCCCTTCACTCACTCCACTCCAACTCCACTGGCGTCTTTGACTCTTCAGACATCCAGAGTTAATTGCTCTTTTGAGAGAGTGCTTATTCTGTTTCTTCTGCTGGCAACATTTCCCTCAGACTGTCACATGCCTGCCTCTTTCCCAAATCCAGATTGCACCGCACACACCAGGGGTTTGGAGAGCTCTTCCTGACTCTTGTATTAAAAGTATTATCTGGCTGTAACATCAGCCGCTCTATAATAATATGCTTTTTTGAGTTTTAGTATTACACCTCACTATCAGGAATGATGCATAGCAATAGAAATATGGATATACTAGAAACCATATATGTTGTTTTAAACATTTTAGTAGTCACATTTTAAAAAAGAAACAGTAATACTTGATTTTACTGTTATTTAACTCTGTAAACCTAAACTATTGTCATTTCAACATGTAATCCATGTAACAATCTTAAGTCATTTTATACGAGTCTTCAGCAGTTCATGAGCAGGTTACACTTGCAGCTCATTGTGTCCATACTGGCCATGGTTCATGGAGCAGTAGCCACATGTGGCTGAGGGCTACAGTGTTGGATGCTGCAGATTCTAAAATAAATTTATTTTTAAGTTTGTAGGTCTGTCTATCCATTTAATTATGCATGTATGTGTTAATAGAATGCCAATCCATAAAGTTTAGGGAATTTAAATTTCAAATTCATCACTGAATTATAACATCAGGAACAGTAACCTAACATATAGTTGGCCCTGAATAATATTTGCTAACTTAAAAAACAGATATGAAGTTTCAAATCGAAGAGGCGAGTGTAGCGTTAACAGACAGGCTTACAGGGCAAGATAAACTGTGGAGAGGAGAAAATGTAGACACAGAGGTGCTCCAGCCACGGCATTTTGCATGTCATACACTGCTGGGGGACAGGCAAAATGCTACAGTTACTTTGAAAAACAACTTCGCAGTTTACTGCAATGTTAAATGTATACTTACCAAAAATCCAGAAATCCTACTCCTACCCATTGACCCGAGTGAAATAACCTACACACCCACAAAAAACTAGCATGCATGTTTGTAATATCTTTATTTGTCATTACCCGAAACTGGAAACCCAAATGCCCTTTGACTGGTGAATGAATAAACAAGCTGTGGTGCAGCCCCACAATGGCATGAGTAGGATAAATGACACGTGCAACAGCAGAAGTAAAGCTGAGGTGCGCACAGGGAGAGGAGCCAACTCCTGCTGTGCTTATGCGCAGAGAAAGTTACACGCTAGACGGTCCCATTCATGTGAAATTCTAGAAAAGGCAGAGCGATAGGAATGGAGAGCATCAGTTTCAGCAGGAGCTGATATCAGGGAGAGCATGAGGGACACTATGAGGGATTCCCTAGGAGCTGTTCTGTAGCTCACAGAACTGCACACAGAAGAGAACTAACTTTACTGTATGAAAAAAACCCTATACATTAATAAAAATTGACATGCATTTTTTTTAAAGATAGGAGCTCCAGAAAGTGGGCATTTGGTTTCATGGATGTGTTAGGAGGCAAGTATGTGGCATCTGCTAAGAGCCCGGCTTCCTGTAGGATGGGAGGGAGCAAGGAAAAAGCCTGGAAAGCAGGGAGCAGGGACTCAGGCAAGGGACCTGCAGAGAAATCTATGCCAGAAGCAAAGGGAGATCTAGCAGAACTTCCGCCTCCACAGAGGCTGGCCCTGAGAACCAAGGTGAGTCCTCAGGCCTGGGAGGAAGACGCACACCCAGCCTGGGGACCCGGATTCTAGGCCACAGCAAGGTGGCCTCGCAGTGCCTTCTCTTCTTTCCTGCTGTGTTGGAGGCAGCTCTTTATCTCACACATGGCATGGCTGCCTGTTTCCTTTAAGAATAAATCCTCTCAAGACGGTGCTGGGCTCCTGGCCTTTCAATAATGGGCATTTCCCAGCATCCCTTGAATCTAGGTGACCCCAGATGCCTACCTTTGATCAGTGGCATACACACAGAAGTGGTGTGGTGGTGGAAGTATTATATTTCTGAAAGAAATTCAAGTTAGACTATGCAAGTTACCATAATGGAAGCAGTGTAGAGAGACAGGAAGAGGCAGGAATTAGGTCTACAAGGGATGATGGAAAAACAGAATTAGAAAACAAAGTCAGGAGGAAAGAGGAAGAAATGAGAATTGAATTGAATGAGGAACCAAGTGCTTCTCAAAGGAAGGGGCCTTTCAAAAAGCCAGGTGGAGGCTCCTGGGGCAAAGAGAGGGCAAGTGAGGCTGGATTCTAACTTCACATTGTTCTGTGGTGTGGGGACCCAGTCTTACAGCACACAACGTTAGGCTAATGTTAGCCTCCAAAATGCAGATGCACTTAGTCCCTGCATTTTGGTTTTATTTGACAGGAATTAAAGAATTGGGTTATATATTTTTATGCACACCAAACCTATTGCTGCTGCTCTGCCCCATTGCTCATACCCTACTCTTAAAATAGTTATTTTTCTTATGTTATTTGAGATTATTAAACATAACTGAAATCAGGCAAGAAAGTGCAAGCATCTTAAGAGGAAGAGGATTTTTTTTCAGACCTTTGTATACAGGTCTGCTATACACCCTCAGTGGGTTTGCTTTCTGTGTTAAGCTTGAATGCTATTTCTTTGGGGGGGCATAGAAGAATTCAGTATTTTTTTTTTTTTTTTTTTTTTTTTTTGAGATGGAGTCTCACTCTGTCACCCAGGCTGGATATGTCAAGTGAACTGTCCTATATTATGTTTTCTGAATCAGCCTCCTCAGTGGGTACATTCTTAGTTGAGGGAGCATTCTTGGTTGGGCAAACATGCAATGACAATCTACAGCACTGATTGCCTCCTTCCTCTGTACTGGATGCTGAGTGAAATCCTACCTTTGTAGTTGGACATTTGCCACACTCCAAACAGAAAAGCTGAGGCTTTGTGAAGTCCAGCAAGGTGCCAAGTTCCCATATCCCGGTAAGTGATGAGACAGGGTCTAAACTCAGACTGGAAGACTCTAAAGCCTGTTCAATCACCCCTCTTCTGTATTGCTTCATTTGAAGACAGGAAACATATGGGAAATAAAATCTGTGAATGGAAAATGTACATTATAAGGAATTGCTTGGGCTGGTGGCAAGACTTCTAATTTACACAGACAGGACCTTACAATTTGCAGAAATATGTTGCGTTTTTGTAATTAGCCTTCTGTTGCGATTGTTAAAATATTTTTCCAGATATCCTTTAAGAGTAAAGATGGTACAAAAGTACAAATGTACTTTTTGTACCATAGAGGCAAAATGTTAATTCAGGTATATTTCTTGGGAAAGAGAAAATTTTTGTTTTGTTTTTTAAATTATAAGATTATATTCACTAACTTATTCTAACTTATTCAGAAAGTAGAATCTCATTAAAGTAGTTGTAAAAAAAATAGCCTTTGAATTTTTCAAGGTAGTTGTAGAATTTAGCAACTTTTGTGGTTTTTCTACTATGTATGAGATATTAAGTGACAATTCTTTGGATTATTAATTCTATTTATTTGGTTAATTCTTTCAGTAAATGAGCTCTTATGTCATGTTGGGAAATATATGCACTTATGGTTCCCCAAATTTAATGTATAATGAAAATAACTAGTCAATTCTTTATTTCCTTCAATAGAAACAAAAGAAAACAAAAACTCCAAATGTTCCATTTGAAAGTAGCGCTTTTAAGGAAATTGCTAAATACTCCTAATCAGCATCATGTGGGAATGTGACAGTTATTTAAAGATACCCTTCCCTAATAAAATAGTTACTAACACAACAATTCTTACAAAAAACATGCCTAATTGTCAAGGCTGTTCTTATGAGAGGAAGAAAATCAACAGAACGATATTGCCTCCTCTTTTATAGGCAATGCCCCACGCACGATCATCTGGCCCAGGAGTCCAGCTGAACCCCAGTTGTATCCATCTAAAATTCTGGTAGTCCTAAGCCTCTCATCTCTGGCCCTCTGCTACCCAACATTTTTCCCTCCCCGCCCCATACTCATTTATGCCTCATTTCATTTTACTTTTATCTCACCTCTCATTTACTTATCTTTGTATTGATTATAAAAAATATTTATTGAAAATGAGGTACATACTTTTTACTGGATGTGCTAGATGAGGTACTTACCTTTTTTTTTTTTTTTGACATCCAATGACCTCTGAACTTTTTATTGGTCTCCTGCTCCCCAAAGGATCCCCTGCTTCTGCTGGCTTCATGTCTCAGAACTTTGGTGTCGTTGGTCTCAGACACCACTTTGCCACCCACTATCCAGTGGGTGATGGCCTTCTGGATGGTTTGCATGGAGTTGCTGCTGTCCAAGGCATCACCAAGATTGAAGTCCTTGCCATCTTCCAGCAGGTGGCGGTAGGTGGCGATCTCAGCCTCCAGCCTGACCTTGATATTCAGCAGGGCCTGGTACTCCTGGGCCTGGCGCTGTCCCTCTGCCCGGGTCTGTGCCAGCTGTGACTCCAGGGGCAGCAGGATCCCGTTGAGCTCCTCCATCTGCAGGGTGTAGCGGGCCTCCACCTTCCTCAGGCTGTTCTCCAAGCTGGTCTTCATATTTTGATGAGGTTCTTGCCTTTAGTTTACATGTGATGATGTCAATTGGGGAAGTTCAGTGAATCACAGCATATGGTGCAAGTTGTCAGACGTGGTGATGAATGCTGTCACCCTCTTCACATCACAGTGGCTGGCTGAGGCTTGCCATCACTCCTCCGATCTTTTGTATCACCTGTCTCAGTTGTTTCTTTTGCCTGCACACTTAAAGGTTTGCACTGCTGTCCCCTTATCCTTCTGTATCCTAATAATAACATCGGAGAAGAGCTGCTGGTAGGGACAGTGGCCAGCAAAAGGGGCACTGAGAAGTGAAAATATTTCTGTAGATAACTGAGAATAGACTACACTAGAAGGAGTTCTCATATTTAGCAACTTTTGTGGTTTTTCTACTGCATACAAGTGTCTGTTAGGGATTGGGACACAAAGATGAATAAAGCATAGCTCTTTCTTTAAAAAATTTGAAATATAACTCAGCAGGGGGGCGGGGGATGTTTTTTATCTTATTTCTCAAATTAACCCATCAGAATTTTTTGTTTTAAATTAAGTGATGTCACCACTGCACTCCAGCCTGGGGGACAGAGAAAGACTCCATCTCAAAAAAAAAAAAAAAATTGCAACTGAAAACTTTAGGAGTGATATAGGTGTTGTTTACTTTATTATTTTTAAAAATAGTTTTTTAACTGAAACAAATGCCTGTTAAAAGTAAAAGTGCCATTTCTCTCCTAAATTGTAGTTTAACAATGTGAATATATTTCCTTATTTGGGGCTTTCATGGTACAATTTCAGGGTGATAGTATTTTATGTGACTTCACTTTCAATAATTTCAATTGTCTTTAAACATAAATGCAATCTCCACATCCTATAAATATCTTCAGTATTCACTATTCCTTTTAAAATTTAATTTAATTTAATTTTAAGTTCCAGGATACATGTACTGGACGTGCAGGTTTGTTACGTAGGTAAACGTGTGCATGGTGGTTTGCTGCGCCTATCAACCCATCACCTAGGTATGAAGTGCTGCATGCATTAGCTATCTATTTATCCTGATGCTTTCCCTCCCTTTCCATCTCCCACAGCCCCTAGTGTGGTCGTTCTCCTCCCTGTGTCCACATGTTTTCATTGTTCGGCTGTCATTTATAAGCGAAAACATGCAGTGTTTGGTTTTCTGTTCCTGTGTTAGTTTGCTGAGGATGTTGGCTTCCAGATTCATCCAGGTCCCTGCAAAGGACATGATCTCATTCTTTTTTATAGCTGCATAGTATTCCATAGTGTATATGTACCATATTTTCTTTATCCAGTCTATCATTGATGGGCATTTGGGTTGATTCCATGTCTTTGCTATTTCCACTATTCTTAAAAAGAAAAGACATTACACTCATGGAGGTTACTTAAAATCATAAGCACTCTGATATGAAATTGTCTGAGGCAAAACGACTTAGAAGGAAACATAGATGTCTCCTTTCTAAAGTGAATACTCTAAGCTCCTGGCAAGTAAGAACTCCATTGGAGTTCTATCTTCAGAAAGACCTGGGGCTAGGTGGGGCATGGTGGCTTGGCTCACGCCTGTAATACCAGCACTTTGGGAGGCCGAGGCAGGCGGATCACTTGAGGCCAGGAGTTTGAGACCAGCCTGATCAACGTGACAAAACTTCGTCTCCACTAAAAATACAAAAAATTTGTTGGACATGGTGACACATGCTTGTAATCTCAGCTACTCAAGAGGCTGAGGCATGAGAATTCTTGGAGCCCAGGAGGCAGAGGTTGCAGTGAGCCAAGATTGAGCCACTGCACTCCAGCCTGGGCAACAAAGGGAGACTGTCTTGAAAAAAGAGAAAGGAATACGACCTGATGCTATGCTGTGCCATAGAAGATGCTCACAACAATTTATTTGCTGAATTCATCTTTATGCAATGAGTATATTCTATAGATCTAAATCTTTATCTGTTTGATTAGATTAGTGCAACTTCTTCAAGTGTTTCCAAAGCCAAGTGACAGATCACACACATTCCTGGTGGTTTCCTCCAGCATTATGTAAATGCAGGTTGAGATTATGTTTCTCCTTGTCTCCAACAATTAAAAAAGTTGAACAGGCTGGGCACAGTGGCTCATGCCTGTAATACTAACACTTTGGGAGGCTGAGGCAGGCAGATCACCTGAGGTCGGGAGTTCAAGACCAGCCTGACCAATGTGGAGAAGTCGTGTCTCTACTAAAAAAAAATACAAAATAAGTAGGCATGGTGGCGCATACCTGTAATCTCAGCTACCTGGGAGGTTGAGGCAAGAGAATCTCTTCAACCCAGGAGGCGGAGGTTGCAGTGAACCGAGATAGCGCCATTGCACTCCAGTCTGGGCAACAAGGGTGAAACTTGTCTCAAAAACAAAAACAAAAATAAAAGTTGAACAAAGCACAGAATTTAGAGTCACCAAGACAATACAGAACTATGCCATTAAAAAAGACAAATTTTCTTGTTTTGTTTTCCAGCTATCTGGGTATAAAGATTTCATAATTTTTAGTTCATGAAGTATTAAATTCAGTTTTAAAATCTCTGAATAATTAAACAGTGGCAAAATTGTATACACATTGTACTTATTAGTTAAAGAAAAACTAGTTAAAATATGAAAATGAAAATAATTTTTATTGTATACTTGTTTCTCTTGTTCAATTAGTTATGTTTTAGGTCATGTTTTGATTTATTTATTTACCTTTAGCATTCAAAATTGGTCACTAAAGGAATTTTAAAGTTAACTCAGTAAGACAGATTTAATGTTAAGGATGCAAATATTTCTTGAAGTATTATCCATTGGGAATCTGCCTGGCTTTATATCTGCAAGCACAGGCCTATAATCATGTGAATATTTAATCCTAATTATATGTGATACTTAAAAAAACCTACACCCACTTCATAATTTTATGGACACTGTACAAATCTCACAGGACCATGTGATGAAATAACATATATAACACCCTTCAAAAGGATTCTGAAAAATTAGCATTTAAAATAAAAGTCACCCCAAGCCAGTAGATGAATAGCTAAAGGAGCAGTTAATATTTCACATGGTTACACAGCATAATTTCCATATTCTATATAAAAAAATTTGTTGAATTTTATACATTAATTTTTTACATTATCATCTGGTAATATAAGAAAACACACTTAATTTTAATAACTAAAATAAACTCCATATGTTAGAAAAAGTTTTGAGATGTGAAACCAAAGCTAAAAGCACAAACATAATTTTTTTCTCACATGGAGAAAATGTATAAGAAAATTTTTTTTCTGATATATTCATATAGTCTAAAGGTTTTATATCTATCTTTAGGACTTAGGGGTTTTTAGGGTTCCAGTGGGGTATTAGCTGACAGCTCTCAGATGGATTCTGGTTTATGGACTGTAGTATTTATAACCAACCTCTTTGCCTCCTTCCAGAAGATGGGAATGGCTGCAGAGGCAAGAATTAAACCAACAGCCTGCCCGATAAGCCCCTCGATCTTTCCCTTCCTGTCTCGTTAGGACCTTATCATCATCTTAATAATCAGATTTCTCCCCATCATCTCCAAGCTCTTTCTTTCTACTGGGTTTATCTGTATACTTCAAATCCATCTTTGAAGTATACATCTGTATACTTGTTTCTCCTGTTCAATTAGTTGTGTTTTATGTCATGTTTTGATTTCTTTATTTACCTTTAGCATTCAAAACTGGTCACTAAAGCAATTTTAAAGTTAACTCAGTAAGACATCTGTATGTATACATATAGTATACTGTTTACAGCTGTATACTTCAAACATGTATACAGAGGAAGTATTTACTAGAGCACTTGCTTCAAGTTACTCTTCCGTTTTTTCAAGTTATTTTAAAAATATTTCTTAAACATCTCTTCTCATATTTGTGATTTTCGCCAACGTTTTGATTCCAACATCAACTGTTTTGTTTGGTGTTTTGGTCTAATCCCAGCCTAACTGAACTGTAAGAATAATTTGCTCTTTTAAATATGACTATAAAAGCAAGTCTTATTGTTTATAAAATATTAAAAGCAATGATGGCTTTCCTCAGCTTGCTGCTTTGCTTGTATTTGTCCATAAACAAAGTCTATCAAAACATCCTATGTGCTGTTCTCTACTGAGGGCAAGGAGGACACACTAGGGAAATGGCTGAAGAAACACATTTATCTAAGGACAAATCAGAAGAGTGGAAGGCGCATTAACTGGGGCATTGCTATGAAAAGAAATTATAAAGACATAAAGCCAGTTTAATGTTTTCCAGTAGTTTTTGCATTGGAAAGTGTAGGTGTTTTCCTACATGCTTATTTAAGCATGATACACATTTTCATATTGCTGATACCACGGAGATTTCAGTTCTACTAAAACCTCCACTGCTCCTCCTGAAGTGTGAACAGCACTTCACACAGACTCGGAATCCTGGAGACGTGGACTTACAGAGACGACGTGCTGTTGGTATGAGGCCTATAATTATTTCTTTGCATTGACGTGAGAATCATATTTTTAACGTCCACTTAGGTTGCCTACTTAGCTCTCTCCTGTGACAGGATTTCTGCCCTTTTCATTGACCGACACTCATGGAGTCATCCAGATAGAGCTAGAATCTGTTTCGGAGGTCATCTTTGCCTTTTGCGGACAGAAACGAAATCAGTTGCACGCAAGAATTAAGAAGGACCTATTTTGTGGGTTTCCCTTTCCTAGTCAAGAGATTACTAATGTGCCTGAAAAGAAAAACCAGAAAACAAAACCCCAAAACAAAAAACTTTTGTAATTAGAGAATTTTCCCAGTAGTGCTGTGATAATTTAACTGATGTTTACTTGGATTTCTGAGACTGATTTCTAAATGTATATGCTTTGCTGTTTTTATTTATTGTGCCAGGAGAATTGAAGTCCCAAATAAATAAAAACAAAACAAAACAAAAGTTTTGAAAAAACTCTAGCCTGTAGTTTCTTCTCAAATGTTCTTACAAAATTTTGAGTTGGACATGTTCTCAAAGGTGGATAATTATGAGGATTTTAGGACCTTGTTTATGCAAAATATATAAAGTAACCAGCACACCCTTCTGCACGGTGCGTGTGACTTTAACTGCAGAATTCTGCAGTTAACATGGAGGGCACTTTGTTTGCATTATAGGTAGGATGGTAAGCAGTCTGCTTTTAGAATTCTGGACTCAGATGAGTGAATAGAAAGAGAACAGCAATTTCTTATAAATTGGCTTTTGTATTTGCACCCCGTTGTAAAGCTATTATCAAGGGCTGTTTAACTTAAAAATATTTCAAAGCTCACTGAAAGGGCAAGCATTTCAAACTATAGGACACCCAGGAAAAGCTACTCACTGTGCTCCAGCATTTAGTTAGCTTGTTAACAAGTCAAAGGTTTGCTGTAGAGCTATTTAGGTTAGATTCAATTGAAAAAAAAGGAGACAGATTATTGTCAAAACAAAACAAAACAAAAAAACCGAAGAGTATTAGGAGGCACTTATAGAAAACAATGATGACACAAAATGCTATCTAGGATATTAGAACTTTCTATTTTGCGACGCCTTCTCATTCCTCCTGCAATGCAACTGTCTAGGGCCCTGGTTCTGTCAGTCACTGCTGGAAAACATTTCTGCACTGCAGGCTTGTTCAAGCAAAGACTTACATTAGCACTGACCAAAAAGAGTCAAAGGAGGAAAGAAAATAGCAACAGCTGAAAATAACTAGGCACACAGTTTTCAATGACTTGTGACTTTATCATCCAAAAAGGTTGTTTTCCCTCTTTTACTGCAATGATAACAGAATACCTCACTTCCTAAATGGCCATAGGCCTTTTTGTCGCAGGCCATAAACCAGTTAGTCCTGCTTGTAGGCCTTAGAATTGAGGCAGGCACTGGCTCAGGTAATCATCATGAGCCTTCTGAACTCTAAACACACCATCCGACTTAATAGAATCTGCTATTGTTATTTTGTAAAGAAACAATCTGCAGCCAGGAAATGTGGTTTGTTCTACTAGATGACCCTTCTTCCAGCTGAAATAATTATTTTTGACTCAGCTTTAGAGCTAGTTATGTTATTTTACACAGTCATCCTGATAACGATTCTATAATTTGCTTGGTTTTGATATTTTATTGGCACATAATAACTGTTTTCATATATTAAGTTTATCACTGTTTTACAGAGGCATGATTATATTTCAATTAGATTTGTATAAAATGCTGAATTGCAAATTATTTTCAAATAGAATGAGATGGTCTATCATCTTAGTTTCACCCACTCAGACAATTTGATTCATTCGACTTAATACATATATAAAACAAATTGCTCTAGTAAATTTGCATATAAAATAGCTCCAGTCTTAAGGCTCTAATATAAACAATTAGTTCCTTGTTTGTATCTTGCAGAAACACTGGTTTTCCACATAACAAAAATCAACCTGGTAAAGTTTATATTTTACCATTATGTTAGAGAGGAAATGGTATGTAACAAAAATAGTCCTCCTTTTCTGTCTAGCCATTCAATAATGAAAGGTTCCTAACCCATTTCAAATATATTTTAGAGATATCTACTTGCATTCATTAAGATCAGAAATGCGTCAAAAAGTTGCTATAATTCTGAGTTTAACTCATTATTCAGATGGAGCAAAAATTCTACTGGAAATATTATGTTTAATCTTGGACAGATAGGCTTATCTTAATAAGCAGGTCTATAAAAGCTTAATTTTAAAACCACAAAGTTCATGCAATCCTTATTGAAACAAACATATTAAAATTTGCTCTTGATGGGTATAAAAAATCACAAGTCCTGAATAGAGTTTATTTTTTAAAAAATGTATTGGTGGGCCAGTCTCAGTGGTTCACACCTGTAATCCCAGCACTTTGAGAGGCCGAGGAGGGTGGATCACAAGGTCAGGAGTTCAAGACCAGCTTGGTTAAGATGGTGAAACCCCGTCTCTACTAAAAATACAAAAACTAGCTGGATGTGGTGATGGTCACCTGTAATGCCAGCTACTCAGGAGGCTGAGGCAGAGAATTGCTGGAACCCAAGAGGTGGAGGTTGCAGTGAGCCAAGATCGAGCTGCTGCACTCCACCCTGGGTGACACAGAGAGACTCTGTCTCAAAAAAAAAAAAAATATATATATATATATATATAGATATAGTATTTTTTTCTGTGACTGAAATGTGTCCAGAATATCTGAGTCATGAAACAGAATATCATGTTCATTCTTCCAGCACGTCAATAACCCCAGACCTTGAAGAGATGACTATAGAATGCACAGTGGAATTTTGCAAAATCAGTTTCATTGTTAATTTTTCTGACCTCGACATGGTGCAGCATATTGTATGGGGCGAGTTTTTTTTAAATCTCTTTATATGATGATGGACAGCTCTGATCATGCTTTAAAAATTATTAGAAAATGTTTATAATGTTTAATATGCCTCCTCAGAATACTTTCTCATCCTTCACAAATCTTAGCACAAAAAACGGCACATAGTTGGTAGCCAGTGAATATTTACTGGCATATTTATAGAAACCCAATTGAGCACTGGGATCATAGATATGATACCAGAATAATTTTGAAGATTTAAACATTTTCTGTATGCCAGACATGACCAATCCAGCAAAACTGTGTTGGAATTCTGCTGTTTGATTTAACGTGTTTCTATCAGCATGTATTTGAATTTTACATTGCTAATGTGAATGCATGTTTATCTAGGACAAGGAGAGAACATGGAATAAAGATTTCTATAATATCCATAAACGGTATTTATTTCTCTTATTCACTGAGCAAAGTAATGAGCACCATCATAGTGCAACAACTCTTCTGGTACAAATATCACCTCTAAGATCTTCTATTAGATGCTTTATGAACTGTCCAGAAACAGTACTGACTTTTTTGAGAAATTATTTCTTTTGCAAATATTGCTTTAAAAAAATAAAACTCAAAAGAATGTGCTAACCAAGATTTTCAGTGTGAGACATTTAACAAATAAACAGATATTTCCTATGGAATATGTGGGTATCAAATAACAGAATTAAATATTTAATTAGTTAATTTTAAAGTACCAAGAAATCTCCATCTTACAATTAAGTTACATTTTTGCAGATGCTAAGTCTTAAAAATTATTAAGCAATGATTAACATTAAGATAATTTCCCAAATTATAAGTTTAAAGAAAAGTGTTTTATTTGTTGAGGGGTATTTTTTGTTTTAATTTACTTATCTACTTATTTATTTTAGGGCTACTTTCTATCCTCAGGATAGACTTGCTCTTGATTACATCATGGTTTTTATTGTTTGAAAAATAGGAAATAGGACGTGTGTCTTCCCCATTAGATAGTCTGCTGAGGCACAGGATTTCCAGAGCTCTGTATTTTATAAACCAGTTACTACTGATCTCAGATGCACATGTGCTATGGGAGAAAAGTTTCATGGCTGCCAAATACTCCATCTTCTGTTTTCACTAGGTCTAGAGAAACTGAAGATCTGCTGCTGTTTAAATATTTATTAAAATTTTTCAGGCCGGGTGCAGTGGCTCATGCCTGTAATTCCAGCACTTCGGGAGGCCAAGGAGGGCGGATTGCCTGAGGTAAGCAGTTTGAGACTAGCCTGGCCAACATGGCGAAACCCAGTCTCCACTAAAAATACAAAAAAATTAGCTGGGCGTGGTGGTGTGCACCTGTAATTCCAGCTACTTAGGAGATTGAGGCAGGGGAAGTACTTGAACCAGGGAGGTGGAGGTTGCAGTGAGCCGAGATCACGCCACTGCACTCCAGGCTGGGTGACAGAGCGAGACTCCGTCTCAAAAAAAAAAAAAAAAATTCAACTCCCAAATTTACTTTCACAGAACTTAAATAGCTAAAATTTTTCTCTGCAAGGAACAATCTGTAGTCAGGTAGCACTGCTGGTAACTTTGTGGTTTTTCATAATTAAGCACAGAGTCTCCCCTGGCTTCAGCAGTTACAGAATGACAAGAGGATCTATTATAATCCAGAGTAAATAGCTTTTAAGTTCTTCTGGAATACCTTGTTGAACATGGGTAGGTAGGCACAGATACACTTACTGAGCATATCTCCTTCTCTTAGATGGCAGGATTGATGTTTTTGATGAAATAGAGTCAGCACAGTGCGTAATCAGCACTTGACTTCTGATGATGGTGCCTCGTAGCAGATTTGTGACATCAGATAAAAATCAATTAAGCTTTTCCTATAGCAGATGTTTCTCTTTGCTAACTAAACTAAAATTAAACTAAAAGCCCATTATGGTCCTCATTGATGAATTTCTTGTTGGATTATTGTATGTCATTTAAGACACAACGTTAAGGGAGGCTTAAATATTTCTCAAGGATAACAGCTGACGATGAACTTCACCTACTTTAACCCATCTGATTCCCTTTCCTCCAAAGTCACACATATTGAAAGAAGACTTAGGCTGAGCATGGTGACTCATTCCTATAATCCCAACATTTTGGGAGGTGGATCGCTTGAGCCCAGGAAATTGAGAACATGGTGAAAGTCTGTCTCTAAAAAAAAAATACAGAAATTAGCCACGTGTGGGTGGTGCACACCAATAGCCCCAGCTACTTGGGAGGCTGAGGTGGAAGAATCACTTGAGCCCAGGAGGAGGGTAGAGGTTGCAGTGAGCTGAGATCACACCATGCACTCCAACCTAGGTGACAGAATGAGACACTGTATCAAGCAAACAGACAAAAGAATATTTCCTAGCAGAAAGTGGAATAAAATAATTAATTTTGTACAATTTCTAAGAGCAAATTTATTATAACTTCTCTTATTACCAAACTGAACAGAAAGAGAACTCTCTGAATCTTGTGAAGGAAGACTGATAGATGCTGAATCTGACAATGATAAAATTCACTTAGATGCTGAATCTGGCAATGATAAAATTCACTCGATTTGACTCACATTTCTACAAAAGTATATTGACTTTTAATATTCCTCTAGTAGAACATCATGAGAATTAGTAAACCTAGAATAAATTGTTAGAAGATAGTGCAAGGAATACATATCACCAATTTGTGTTTATTTCTAAGCAAAATGGACATTTTAGTAAATAAACGAATACAGTTCATCTGGGATCTCTGGGGTCAGGAAATGAGGACTTTTCTGTCTTAACCCACAGTAATGCTGAGAGACAACATTTTTTGAACTTGAGAAATAATTGTAACAGAAAGACTTTCAAAGTCTTTCTTTGATGCCTCAGGAAATTAGTAAGGTGAAGTCTGTCCTTTAGTCATTATTTTTGAAAGTGATTATGGTGATGTCATTAAAAAGCCCCAAGGCCTATGTCTTTAGCACCCATCAGTGAAGGGAAACTTCCAGAAGATTCCGTAGTACTCTCTTCCCATTTGCCTATTGTTCTTAACAGGTTAGATTGCAGGCTCTTGGCTACTGTTTGATGTGATATCAGCAGCACTAGCACATTCAGGCACTGATACCCTCATGTACAAGTAACACTGGGCTCCGATTTCAGTGCTGTTGCTCATAGCTCATTAGAAATGTGGGTATAAATTGAATACTCAGGAAAAAAGATACAATTTCTTTCAATGCTAATGTAAAATCCCATGCTTGGCTGGGCACAGTAGCTCACGCCTGTAAACCCAGCAGTTTGGGAGGCTGAGGCGGATGGATCACTTGAGGTCAGGAGTTCAAGACCAGCCTGGCCAACATCGTGAAACCCCATCTTTACAAAAAAACAAAAATTAGCCAGCCATGATGGTGGGTGCCTATAATCCCAGCTACTCGAGAGGCGGAGCAGGAGAATTGCTTGAACCTGGGAGGCGGAGGTTGCAGTGAGCCGAGATCACACCATTGCACTCTAGCCTGGGCAACACAGCGAGACTCCTTCTCAAAGAATAAATGAAATAAAATAAAATAAAATCCCATGTTCCACCCAGGCAAGTTGCACTTGATGAATCAATCAGTCTCTCCTTGTCTGCAGAAAGAGCACTACTAAATGTAAAATTTTTACATTTAGCCCTGCTTCCTTCATACCTTGGCCTGTCACCTTCCGATTGCAACCAGTCAGCATCCATGCAGTAAACATACAGACTCTGGACCCAGTACTCAAAATAGTAAGAAGTTTTCTAGGATTTCCAAGGATGAAATAATAATACTCAAGTAAAAAGCAAGCCTCTGTTTAAAGGCATGAGTGTAATTCTTTGTTATTCTTCCGTGATAACACACAAAAGGGCAATTGCTCCATGAAAGAGCAGTGGAGGCAGAAAGAAGAAACTCAAAGTGATTATTGCAGGAATACTTCTATGAGATCAATACATTATTATGACTTGGGCTGGAAACTTTTGAAAAGAAATAATTTGACCATTTCTGTGAAAGCTGAAAGGCTAAATGTGTCTAAACCACATTTAACCAATCAGAATACGGGTTGGAAATGTGTTCTTGATGTGAGTGTGTGCAACACTGAGCAGTTGGCCAAATGTGCTATGGTGTGCTTATAATGACTTTCCCCCAGGAATTTACAACTAGTCAATTGCAGCCAGCATTTATTGTCTTCTCTAGAATGGATTATCCCAGGGTAGCCTTCATAGATGAATTTTCTTTGTTTTTACTCCAGCAACACTGTGTGTTTGGGTGTTATTTTTGTTTCCCCTTTCTTGTTAAAAAGAAAATGAACCCATAATAAACTTTCTTAAGTGTAAGCATGATAATTTCTATTCAGCTGAACTAATAAAATGAATATTAATAGAATTTTTTTGATGGATTCCTTCTAAATGATGATGATTATTGGATGTCTTTAAATGTATTTTAAATGGGGGATGACATGCTATCAAAAAACTCTTTTGCTACTTTCAGTGTTTATGAATAGATAAACTCAACAACAAAAAAGGAAATATTTTTTCTTTGTAATTTATAATAAGATAAAACCAGATTATTTTGCCATTTTTACTATTTTTTGACATAGCTGCCTGAAAACAAAATAAAGCTAACCCTTTCTCTTACATTTATATTTTAAGAATTCATCTTTATAGAGTTTCACACTGGTTATTAAAGGATTTTCCAAAATTTATTGTCAATATATATGATTTTTCTGCAGAGCAAAATTTACTAATAACTATTTAACCAAAGTGCTTTTTAAATAATATTTATCCTCAGACTAATCCCCAAAATTCTAATTTTTTACCAAAGAACTGTTTAGACAGAGCTGTGATCACAGCAATTTTTGTTTACCCACATTTTAATTGATAACTTTGGTGCTCTCTGAAATATTCATTGAGTGTAATTTGTTGCTTGGCCACATGTACACAGTTGTGTTGTCCAGATCTGAAAATATTTGAAAGTAGTGTTGCTTTTACCAAATGACACACACTACGAATTCCTGGGGACGCATGAGGAATGAATGCCGTTGGTGTAGGTCATCAGCTGGCCTGTCAGCTTCACCCAGAGAACACGTCCCAAGCTACCCGGGATTCCACAGTTCCACTGCTCCCCCTGAGGTCTTGTCATCACTGTCTTTCCTCTATGACGCAGTGCTCCAGTCTCCAGTCTCCCTGATGTGACTGCTCCTGTCCAAATTCTGTCAAAAACACAAATAAGTTCTTATCACAGCCTGGAAACTCCTCCATGGATTTACATCTAAAATGCTTCATACAGCCTACGGGCCACTGCATAGTTGGGTTTTCTTGCCTTTTTAAATTCATCTCCTATCGCCCTCTCCCATTCTCTGTGCTGCTCAGTTGATCTCCTTTTCTTAAATATACTGAGTTTCCTCCCCCCTCCTCTGGACCATTGCACTAACTATTTTCTCTGCCTGGAAATCTCTTTCTCTAGAATTTGCCATGGCTCACACTTATTTAGGACAATTCTGTTTCAGCTCAATGTGATCTTTTGAGGGCCTTTCTCATCACTCAACCTAAAATAACACCCCTCTCAATGAGTCTCCAGCAGAAACTCTCCTAAGAGTCTGTTTTATTTTTCTTATACTGTTTATCATATGGTCTCTAGGTTTTCATTTTACTGTTTATTTTTTTATTATATATTTCCTCCTGTTAAGTAAATTTCAGAAGGCTTTCTCAATCCAGTATTCCAAGTGTTTAGGCCATTGTCCATTAAAAAACAGAAGAGTTTTTAAATTTTTTGTATTGATACATAATAGATGTACATATTTTCAGGACATGTGATAATTTAATACATTGATATAATTTGTAAAGATTAGGTCAGTATAATTGAAATATCCATCACCTTAAATATTTGTCTTTATTTTAGAAATATTCAAATTATTTTCTTCCATTTTAAAATATACATTAGATTATTGTAAATTATAGTCACCCTACTCCTCTATCAAATACTAGATCTTATTTCTTCTATCAGAATGTATATTCACACCCATTTATCAACCTCTCTTTATACTTCCCTCCCCACTACCCCTCCTGGCTGCTGGTAACTACCCTTTATCTTCATGAGATTCACCTTTTGAATGCCCACAGACACATGAGAACATATTTGTCTTTCTGTGCCTGGCTTATTTCATTTGACATAATAACCTCCATGTTGCTGCAAATGATGGAATTTTCTTTTATGACTGAATAGTATTTAATTATGTATAGGTACTATATTTTTGTTATCCATTCATCTATTGATAGACACATAGGTTGATTTTCTATGGTGAATAGTGTTGTAATCAAGATGGGCATACAGATCTCGTCAATATGCTTATTTGTTTTCTTTTGGATAAATACCCAGCAGTACAATTGTTGGATCATATGGTAGCTCTATTTTTAGATTTTTAATGAAGAACCTCCATACTATTGTCTGTAGTGGCTGTACTAGCTGATACTCTCACCAACAATATATGAGGCTTCCCCTTTCTCTATATCTTTAACCAATATCCGTTATTGCCTGTCTTTTTGATAAAAGCCATTTCGATTGGGGTCAGAGTATGTCTCGTAGTTTTAGATCACATTTCTCTGATGATTAGTGATGCTGAACATTTTTTTTGTGTACCTGTTGGCCATTTGTCTGTTTTCTTTTGAAAACTATGTGATCAGATGTTTTGCCCATATTTAAGTTGGATTATTTGTGTTTTTTGCTGTTGAGTTGTTTTAGTTCCTTACAAATTCTAGTTATTAAGCTGTCACATGGATATTTTACAAATTTTTTAAATCATTTTTTAGATTGTCTCTTCACTTTGTTGATTGTGTCCTTTGCTGTGCAGAAACTGTTGAACTTGATGTAATTCTGTTTCTCTATTTGTGCTTGGGTTGCCTGTGCTTTTGGGGTCTTACACAAAAAATATTTGCCCTGGAGCATTTCCCCAATATTTTCTTCCAGTAGTTTTATAGTTTAAAGCCTTAGATTTAAGTATTTAATCCTTTTTGATTTGGCTGTTGTATATAGTGAGAGACAGGGGTCTAGTTTCATGAATCTGTATATGGTTACCTAGTTTTCCTACTACATTTTTAAAAAGACTGTGTTTTCCCCATTGCATATATTTGGTGCCTTTGTAAAAAATGAATTGATTGTAAATGTGTGAGTTGATATCTGGACTCTCTTATTGGTGCATGAATGAGTTTTTATGCCAGTACCATGTTGATTTAGTTACTATAGCTTTGTAGTATATTTTGGAGTCAGGGAATGTGATGCCCTCAGTTTTGTTCCTTTTCTCAGTATTGCTATGACTACTTGGTGTGTTTTCAGTTCCATATACATTTTTGGATTTTTTTTTTCCTATTTCCGTGAAGACTGTTATTGATATTTTGATAGAGATTGCACTGAATCTGTAAATTGCTTTGAGTATGTTCATTTTAACAGTACTACTTCTTTCAATTCAAGAGCACTGTATATCCTTTCATATTTTTGTGTCTTCTTCCATTTTTTTATCAGTATTTTATAGTTTACCTTGTGTAGATCTTTCACTTTTTTAGTTAAATTAATTCCTAGCTATTTTATATTCTTTGCAGCTGTTGTAAATGAGATTGCATTCTTGTTTTCTTTTTCAGATTGCTTGCTATTGGCATATAAAAATGTTACTGATATTTGTCCAGGTGCAGTGGCTCACTCCTGTAGTCCCAGCACTTTGTGAGGCTGAAGCCAGCAGATCACCTGAGCTCAGGAGATCGAAAACAGCCCAGGCAACATGACGAAACCCCGTCTCTACAAAAAAATACAAAAATTAGCTGTATGCAGTGGCATGTGCCTGTAGTCCCAGCTACTCAGGAGGCTGAGGCAGGATAACTGCTGAGCCCAGTGGGTGGAGGTTGCAGTGAGCTGAGATCACACCATTGCACTCCAGCCTGGGTGACAGTAGTGAAACTCTGCCTTCAAAAAAAAAGTTACTAATATTTGTATGCTGATTTTTTATTCTGCAACTTTACTGATTACATTTATCAGTTCTAACTGATTTTGCTAGAGTTTTTAGGTTTTTCTAAGTATAACATTATGCCGTCTGCAAAAAAGTCTAATTTGACTTCTTCCTTTCCAATTTGGGTGCCCTTCATTTCTTTTTCTTGCTTAATTGCCATAGCTCAGACTTACATAATTTTATTATGTTGAATAAAAATTATGAAAGTGGGCATCCTTGTCTTGTTCCAGATCTTTGGGGAAAGGTCTTCAAATTTTTCCCATTCAGTGTGATGTTAGCTGTGGATTTGTCAGATATGGTCTTTATCATTTTGGGATATGTTCCTTCCATACCCAAATTATTGAGGGTTTTTATCATAAAGAAATGTTGAATTTTATTGAATTTTTTTCAGCATCTATTGAAATAATCATACGGTTTTTGCTTCTGATTTGCATATGTTGAACCATCCTTGCATTCCTAGACTGAATCCCACTTAATAATGATGAATGATCTTTCTAATATGTTGTTGAATTCAGGTGACTGGTTGTGGATTTTTGCATCTGAGTTCATCAATGATATTGGCTTGTGATTTTTTTTTTTTTTTTAAATTGTGTCCTTGTCTGGCTTAAATGCCTTTTTCACTGGGGAGACAGAGATGGGGAATGTAGAAGTAAATAATTTTCAGGGGGAATGAATGAGCCCAAAGATCAATGGCCTAGGGCAAAGTTTCTGTGAGGTTTGGGGAGGTAGCCTCACAGGCTATAGGAGAGTGAAGGGAGGAAAGCATGTCAATCAGAGCTGATCTTGTTATGCAAATGAAGCCTTGTTCTCAAAAAGGTCAGATGCAAGCCTATAGTCTCAGGTACTCAGGAAGCTGAGGTGGAAGGATCACTGGAGGCCAAGAGTTTCAGAAAAGCCTGGGCAACATAGCAAAATGCAATCTTTCAAGAGAAAAAAAAAAAAAGAATAGACGGGGGCCTGTGGTAACAGTGTTTGTCAGACTCTTGAGAATATTAGACTTTTGGTCTCTCCTGTGAATTATCTTTCCTACATTTGGACAAGGGTGGGCTTAGAAAAAGCCTTTTTGTATCTGCTACTTACTTGCTATAGATTTCCTCTACATATGCAAATGTTCCACACAAAAGACAATTTCCCTCCCAAATCTATTCTTGTGGTTTGCAGCTTCTCTGAACGTCTTTCCTGATTGCGACTATTCCAATGTGATGTAAGCACGTGATTATGTTACCTGAGAGAGTGAAGTTAAAATGTGAAACTTGCTAGTCATGAGACTTCTGTTATAAAGGGAAATTACTTCATATTTATAAATATGGACTTCTTTAATAGCTGAAATGAGCTTCTGTAAAAGAAGGATTGTTGCTTGAAAGGGTTGTGAGATTTAAATCAGAAATACATATCAAGTAGGTTGCATGTGATAGTAATGGAGTAGATGGTTGCTTCCTCTCCTGTGTTATTATTTATCTGTATTTGCAGTAATACAGGAGTATTTATCTGTATTTGCAATAATGTAAGGGAGCCACATAACGTAGTGGTTAAGAAAGCAGTTTCCAGAGCCTACAGAATAAAAATAAACGAAAACAAAAATAACAACAACAATAGAGACAAACTGGGTTTAAATATAGAATTGAACAATAGTTTTGCACCTTACTCAGTCATCTATGAAAAAAGATAATAATAGTGTTAATGCTCTCCAGCTTCACAACACCAGGAAACTTGTAGTTGGAGAGTTGGTTTATTGACATGTTCCAGTGAGGGAGGACTCACGCATGGGGATCCATGGGCCACATCAGTAAGAGAATATTACAAAGAACTGGTAGAAATGGGGTTTATGTTAAGTGATTTTGTAAAAGGCTCAAAGAAGGAAAGCTTTATTCTGGATGGGATGCTTTTCAGAAGCAGGGGTATTTTTGTGACTCAGTATCTTAATAATTCTCATCTAGAAAACAGGAGGAAGAGAAGGCTAAAGCTATAGTTGGTAAAGCAGCAGCAGCTTCTCACTTTAGCCAGGATAGAAGGATGTCTGGTGAGTTTTGTGGTTTGGAAAATGTTCTTGTTTTCTGTGTGGGTCCAGACAAGCCTCTGGAGTGGAGATGTTTTTGCCTGGATCCATTCTTGTCACAGAGTGGTCCTAGCTGATGCTGACGCTGATGCTCTGTGAAATAGTTTATGTGCACAGGAGAACATCAAGGCCCAGCTCATAATGCCAAGCTAGCTCCCAGCTGCCAGAGGCTGTTTTTCTCTTTCTCAGCAGTAATAACCAAAGAATGAAAATTCACTTTAACAGCCTAAAACCTGATACCTCAAAATGTGTTACCTATTTTTATTTTCATCATGTACCCAGATTTTTGCCAAGGCAGTCTTATTTTTAAATACTTTGTCTTGTTATCTGTAGACTTGATTTTTCATTATGGAAATAGGGAGACATTTCTTGCACTCCAAAAGAATGAAAAATGACATCTGCGTTAGTTATTTCTCAGCTTTCAGGTTTTTACTCAGTTGAAAAAAAGCTAAGAAGATGACTGAGTATATTACTGGATAGATGGAATTGAATAGAGGTTAAGAGCATGGTCTCTGTCTGGAGTTAGTCTGCCTGGGTTTAAATCCTAGCTCAATCTCAAGCTGAGTATATAACCTTGGAAAAAATTTTTTGAACCTTCTGTGCCTTACTATCTTCTGATCTAAAATAATATAGACCTCATATAATCAGTGTGAGGATTAAGGAAAATAAAGCTTATGAAGTACTCAGAACCAGTGCCTGGGACATAAAACCATTAGCAATAATGTATAATAAATGTGAGCTATCTGATTAGGTTGCTATTTAACTCTGGCCATTTCATCTAATGATGAGGCATTCTGAGTTTGTTGAGTGTAGATTAAAACAACCTATAATTCCCAACCATGAAGGATGAAAAATAATAAAACAACAAATATTCATTGCTTACAATTCTGTAAGAAACAACTAGATATGTAGCAATGCCTCAGTTCCTGCTTTTAAGGAGTCTGCTGTCTCACTAAGAATATGAAAACATAAATATCTAAAGAAACCTGTAAGAATTAAATACAAATGACTGTCACTGACAATAAGACTTGTAATGCTTCTGTAGAAAAAGAACTATCTTTTAGCTAGAGAAGACTGGCAAAATGTAATGGGAGAGATGACAGATGAGCTGAGTCCTGAAAGATTTATGGAATTTGATCATTCAGATGACAAAAGAGCACTCTAGACAGATAGAACTTCAGGCACAAATACACATGAGAGGTCAGATAATAAAAGTTACCACCACAACAATACAGAAACAAAGGGTGAGCAGATCACGCACTGAGCATAAAGCCAAGCACGGTGATGAGCACTTGAGTCTATCATCTCGTCTAGTCTTATGACTGCGTAGGAAAGGTAGAATTACTATCCCCACTCAGTGAGGAAAACAAGATTCAGATAGTTTAATTCACTTGTTTGAAGCTTCTAAACTAGCATGTGCTGGGTCACAGTTTGACCCAGATCCAATGAGCTGTTCAACAATCTTTGTATGCGTTCTATCACTTAGGGTCCCCATTATCTAGCCCAAGTCAGTGTGACTGTGGTCAGGTTATGCAAGACATTTAATGCAATGTCAAGAAATTTTTGTGATTTCTTTTGTAGAAGCAGGAGACCCATTGCCATTTGGTGCAGTGAAGTGACATGATTATTTTGTAAGGCTATTTTAATCAATAATTCTGTCTTTTATTTTTACACGTGTACTCTTAAAACACTGGACCACCCCATTTCCAGTGATTTTATATAATCAGACTGAACTGTTATTTCTCATAAAGAAATAAACCTGAGACAGTAAGATTGTATTAGACAAATTTTCCTTTCATTCTCATTTGTAGAAGAAGTTTGGCACCAAGCTACAATCCAGATCACATATGAATATTTTGCTTATGAGAATATGAAGCATGTTTTTTCTCAGGTTTTAAGCCTCACAGACAAGGACACAGCCCACACATATAGGCCCCAGAGAAAGAAAAAAAATTAAATCATTAGAATTAGATTTAGCAATGGCAATCAAAGAGCAATCCATCAAGAATTATGCTGTTTGGTTGATTGTTTACAAAGCAACAAAAGGGGCCAAAATTGCTTAATTTTAAAAAAAGGCAAAATGAAGTTTATTTTAACCAATAAACCCATCTGTGTTAAGCATCCAGCTGCTCCCTTTCCATTTGCTACCCAAATGTCCATAATTTATTCATCTCTGGATACACTTATACATCTGTAAGATCATTACTTTGGTATGTGTAATTGTCTTTGAAATTAAATAAACCAATGAACAAGAGAAAAGATAAAACTCAAAGGAGAATTATAGATTTAGCAAAAGTTGTTGGATACAAAATAAATTCCAAAACTAAAGAATTTCTATCAGATGGCCAATAGTAATCATTGCATCACTTGCCCATAATTCCTAAATTTAAATCCTCTAAATGTACATTTGTCATTCTGTGGATTATGTTAAATTCACCTTTTCATAGGTTTCTTAATATTTCAGTCATCTTTTAAAATTTCATAGAAGCAAAGATCTTGAAAAAATTAGACTATTTTCAAACCATAATCCTAGCTACCCAGGACCGATTTTGATAGTTCAAAGTTGAGTTCCTTCAAAGGAGTACAAATCTGCATTCTACAGATTACATGTATGGTTTGGAATTTGCCTTTTAAAATATTAGTGTTTTTTTAATTTTAACTTTTTGACTTTCTTCTTTCTGGAACATTCACACCTATGAATCTCTTACTATTCTCCCCATCTCCCAGTGATGAAATGAGCCACTGGGAGTGGCCTGGGCCTCCATGACTGGGGAAGCCATCATGACGATCTTGTACTGATGAAGGGCACAGGCCCTAGGTAGGGAGGACCTGAGTTTGAACCACTGGCCTGTCATTTACTAATTATGGGACTTTGGGCAAATTATTCACTTTTTCTGAGTTTTAATTCCCTCCTTTGTAAACAATCGCACCTCATGAAAATGTTATGTGAAACAATGAACACATATTTTCAATACATATTTCCATAATACTATGAAAAATGCCTGCAATAATAATAATACTCAATAAATGTGAATGCTTATGTTTAAAGTGAGCTCAAGCATCAGCAAATTACTGGACTAGAAAACTAGAAGCCTCCAGTGCTGGGATAATACACTGCTCTAATTTCCTGGATTGCTTCTTTGTGCCTCTCATTTTGCAAGCAACTTATACAACCCGTTTTGCTATTTACCTTTACAGGTATTTATCTTATCTTCACCTAGATAATAATTTCCTTGAAGGCAGGCACTGTGTCATATTGTTATTGCTCTTTTCCCCAGGGTGCTATGAAGCACAATTTCCTACACAGAGCAGATTTTCTAAATGTTATTCTGTTGATGTTACTGATAAGTCCCTTAGACACACTTCTTTCCCATCCTGTCAGTAGTAATTAATTAAGATTACCTGGATGTCTCCATTATTCCTCGAGAGTAAGGTAAGTGCCTTGAAGAGTGTGGGAGGCCATTCAGTGTTCTAAAGATTCCTTTTTTGAGAACAGCATGGGAAATACCTGCCCCCATGGTTCAATTACCTCCCACCAGGTGGCGCTTCTGACATGTAAGCATTATGGGTGCTACAATTCAAGATGAGATGTGTGTTGGAACACAGCCAAACTATATTATTCTGCCCCTGAACCCTCCCAAATCTCATGTCCTCTTATTTCAAAACCAATCATGCCTTCTTAACAGTCCCCCCAAAGTCTTAACTCATTTCAGTATTAACTCAAAAGTCCACACAGTCCAAGGTCTCATCTATAACAAGGCTCATCTTATACCTATGAGCCTGTAAAATCAAAAGCAAGACAGTTACTTCCTAGATACAATAAGGGTACAGCCATTGGGTAAATACAGCCATTCCAAATGGGATAAATTGGCCAAAACACAGGGGATACAGGCCCCATGCAAGTCTGAAATCTGGTGGGGCGGTCAAATCTTAAAGCTCTAAAATGATCTCCTTTAACTTCTATGTCTTACATCCAGGTCACACTGATGCAAGAGGTGGGCTCATAGAGCCATGAACATCTCTTCCTCTGTGGCTTTGCAGGATACAGCCCCCCCCCCCCCTTGCTGCTTTTTTTGTCTGGCATTGCATGTCTGTGACTTTTTCACATGCACTGTGCAAGCCGTCAATGGATCTACCATTCTGGGGTCTGGAGGATGGTGGCCCTTTTTTCATGCTCCACCAGGCAGTGCCTCAGCGGGGAATCTGTGTGGGATCTCCCACCCCATATTTTCCTCCTGTGCTACCCTGGCAATGGTTCTCTGTGAGGGCTCCCCCCACTGCAACACACCTCTGCCTGGACATCCGGGCATTTCCATACATCCTCTGAAGTCTAAACGGGAGGTTCCCAAACCTCAATTCTTGACTTATGTGCACCTGAAGGCCCAAAACTGCAGGTAAGAGGCCAAAGCTTGGGGCTTGCATGCTCTGAAGCAATGGCCTGAGCTGTACATTGGCCCCTTTTGTCCATGGCTAGGACACAGGGCACCAAGTCCTGAGACTGTACGAAACAGCAAGGCCCTGAGCTTAGCCCACAAAACCATTTTTTTTCCTCCTAGGCCTCCAGGCCTGTGATGGGAGGGGCTGCCATGAAGACTTCTGACATGCCCAGGAGATATTTTCTCCATTGTCTTGGTGGTTAACATTTGGCTTCTCATTACTTATGCAAATTTCTGCAGCTGGCTTGAATTTCTCCTCAGAAAATGGGATTTTCTTTTCTATCACACCATCAAGCTGCAAATTTTTCAAACTTTTATGCTCTGCTTCGCTTTTCAACATAAGTTCCAATTCTAAACCAAATCTTGGTGAATACAGAAAATTGAATGCTTTTAACAGCACCCAAATCACTTATTGAATGCTGCTTAGAAATTTCTTTCAACAGATACCCTAAATAATCTCTCTCAAGTTCAAAGTTCCACAAATCTCTAGGGCAGGGCAAAATGCTGCCAGTCTGCCAGTCTCTTTGCTAAAGCATAACAAGAGCCACCTTTAGTCTAGTTCCCAAGAAGTCCCTCATCTCCATCTGAGACCACCTCAACCTGGACTTTATTGTCCATATCACTATCAGCATTTTGGTCAAAGCCATTCAAAGTCTCTAGGAAGTTCCAAACTTTCCCACATCTTCCTGTCTTCTAAGCCCTCCAAATTGTTCCAACCTCTGCCTGTTACCCAGTTCCAAAGTCAGTTCCACATTTTCGGGTATCTTTACAGCAGTGCCCACTACCCAGTACCAATTTTCTTTATTAGTCCATTCTCATACTGCTAATAAAGACATACCTGAGTCTGAGTAATTTATAAAGGAAACAGGTTTAATGGACTTACAGTTCCATATGACTGAGGTGGCCTCACAAACATGGCAGAAAGCAAAAGAGAAGTGAAGGCGTGTCTTACTTGCAGCAGGCAATAAAGCTTGTGCAGAGGAACTGCCCTTTATAAAACCATCAGGTCTCATGAGACTTACTATCACAAGAACAGCACAGGAAAGACCCACCCCCATGATTCAATTACCTCCCACTGGGTCCCTCCCATGACACATGGAAATTATGGGAGTTACAATTCAAGATGAGATTTGGGTAGGGACACAGCCAAACCATAGCACACCCCAACAACTTTGTTTTACAGAGAGAGTAAAGTGAAATCTTTTCTTGAAAATATTTATAAGCCCATGTTTTCATTGAGTCAGGGGAAAACCTCCTCATGCTCGCCCGCTTCTACAGTGGTAAATCACTGTTTCTTTCTTTCTTTCATCCATGGTCTCCATTGTTTCAAGCAATGGCTGGAACTAAAAATACCGAGCTTGTCGGCCAGAACATCATGTGTTTCCCACATTGAAACTTATATATGCAGAGCTTGCTTTAGCTAATTCTACTATGCAAATGTTGAAAACTGTGCTAACTTTGCTATGCTCAGCAATTAGTATCTAGTTTTCTGACTGACCTACTGAGATTTTTCTTCCAACTACAAAGCTTCCATCCTATACCTTGAGAGGAAAAATTCAGGGCAGAAGGGAAGAAAAATTTTGCCTTTCTGCAGTTTTCCCTCTAAAGTTAATGGTCAGCTTAAAAACATAATTGCCATTCTTCCACTATGCAGTCAAAAGGCTGCACACATTCAGTGCAACTCAATGCAACCACATGGCTACAGGAAATCATTGGAATGGAGTCACCAGGGCTGCTTTTCCACATTTACCCTTGCTCAATCTTTTTATTCAATATTCCACCTTGAGTTTGTCTTCCAGTGCTATCTACCTTTCAGCACTGAATCCAGAGTCTGCTCTTTGAGGCATTCTAATTTTCTTGCATTTAACCTTTAAAAAATTGACAATTTTTCTCCTCTTTACAATTTTATGATTTTGGAGTCCGTAAAAACAGGAAATAAAATGCCATTTTCTTTTTCCAAATTAAAAAAAAATCTGAAAAGAGAACAGAAAGCCAATTGCTGGACTGTCAAGATCTTCCATGTTAAGACACTGAATAATGAAATCAAAACAGATCAAGTATAGGTCAACTCATATTTGCATTCCAGCATTTCTTTAAAATAATATGACAATGAGGATTTTCTGCAGTTCTGAAATGCCTCTTATTTTTAAAATCTTCTAAAACATGTTATTTATGTTTAGCCATTGTTTAATGAATATTGTCTTGCAGAGGAATGTTATAAAATATAAGACTAGCTAAGAGTCATAAACTTTACATCATTATTATTCATTATATTTGCTTAAAAATCTTGTAAAAGGTTTTCATATACTTTATCAATCTGTGAATATTGGATTCAAGTACTCAGTGGTGTACTCCAAATCAAGCAATAAGAATACCTATAGTATAGAAGAGCTATATTTAGACACATGGTCAGTTATAAGGTACACATGGTCAGTTGTAAGGTACACATGGAAAATATATTTGAAATTAAAACTTGGAAAGTCTTAGAAAAGTCTGGATTTTCTAAAACACTCAGTTACCCATGAATGAAAAGATTCTGTGTATTTGTGTAGCTCTGTTTTCTAACAAGCCATTTATTCTAAGCAGAATTCTTATCTCGATGTTGGACAGCTAATTAACAAGGACAAAGGCTCTGCTTGGCACACAGTGCTCCCGAGTGCCCTTGTGGGGGGGACTCTGGTCAACTGTTTGTGTCAGACTTCAAGTTAATAGGTAACTACTCATTTTTTGCATTTTCAAAATTCACTATGAAGAAAGATCAAAATATAATGCTCAGAACTATTAACATTCTAAATGTTAAAAATCAGCAACATTTATGAACTTCTTATATGGAACAAGATATTAATAAACTGAGATCTAGCTATGGAAGAAACTAAGTCTGCAACTATATAAAATTTTTCAATTATCTGTGCACATGTGTAATTAACATTTTTTGATCATGGTATCAATGTGTAAAATCATAGATTAGTATTTGAAGGGTAATTGGAGCCTAAACACAGACAAGCACATGCTCACAGGCCCCTGCACACAGATATGCTGCATTACCCTCCCCAAGGAAGAAACCTTCCTCTAGTTGATTTTCCACATAATTTCCCCCAAAGGAATTTGTAAGCCCTTGGTTATGGTAACTAATCACCCACTCGGCATTGTCATTTCCAATGCCACTCCAACCTCCCCTGCCCGATTCCCCCAGTCGCCCCCACCAATTAAAAAAACACCTCTCAGGAACAATTAATGTTGTGAGGTAAAACAAAAACAAGTATAAAACCACCTGAGACATAGGAGTCTAGGAACTTAGAAAGACTTAAGCTATTGGTGAACAGTGCATTTGTTGCAACACTTTTGTGATGAAGGATTTGAGATCAATTGAACCTAACGCTGCACCTGCTCTTGCCATGATTTTTGTTGCCATGATGACATTCTGCTAAGGAAAGAGAAGAATTTCTAGAACTTTCAGTCATTCATAAATAAACTGTCCTATTACATGGTATTAGCTAATTTTTCTTGGTGTCAGTGCCTATTTTATTTGTGCATTGTTGCTATTTTTAACACAACACCTGATTATAATATTATTCTTACTAAGAAAACCAGCTTCTTGATGCTCCAAAGAGTTAAAGAAAAATAACTTTTAGGCAGGTCATGGGAAGGAAGTAGTGAGCCCTTTGTGACTGTGGAGGGAATGATGAGTGGGGTCCATTTAAAGGCAATTCCCCTGATCTTTCTTAGCTGCATATGGAAGGGAGCTCCATCCTAGAAAAATCCGCTGGCTTGGCAGAGGAGCTGCTATTGAAAGAAATTGGTTACCAAGTGTTTATTACATTTTATGTTTTCCTCTCATCATAATCCTTCATAACGTATTTAAACAATTAGTTGCCAAAATATCAAACTTCTGAGGCTTAGAAAGGGACATTGAAAGAGCTATGAACCCCTTTTTGGGCAAGAGGGAGAAGAGGTTTTTTGTTTTTTTTTTTTTTTTGCTATTGTTATTTAATCACATATTAACTTTGCAGTTGTTGAGTGTTTCCAATTTAACATGAACAACCAAATGTACTTAGAGAGACACATTAGGTTATTATGAGCTTTTCATACCCTGTGTACTCCAGAGTCACTGACTGTTTCTTATTGGGGGCAGAAGGTGTGAGTCAGTGCCTCTTGGGAACTTTCTTGGGTGAAGAAAAGGTTAGTAAACTTTTCTCTGTAAATAATTCTCTCATATAGACTAATATTATATTAGTATGTAATAGTCAAAATAAAATACCATCTGCTCTGTCCTCTTTTTCTACTTTATGTTCAGAGTAACTCAGCTAAGCTGAAAACCTCCATTTTTCAAGCATACCCTGCACTATTTTTGCCAATTATGTTGAAAATATGTATTAGATGCTTTGTCTGCATTTAATGCTTTATTTCTTGAAATTTTTACCTTTATTAGGCAGGAACTATTATTATCCTTATGTCACAGATGAGGAAAACTGAGGCTTCAAGATTTAAGTGACTTATTCAAGATCATTCCATTAGCAAAGGGGGCAGGGACAATGTTTTAATACAAGGAGGTCTGACTTCAGAGCGCTTTTATATATTGTTATCTATTGGCCTATTTATCTATCTATCTATCTATCTATCTATCTATCTATCTATCTATCTATAATCTACCTGTATATCTATTTTTATATGTCTTTGTATGTATGTATGTATCTATCTCTAATCTACCTATATATCTATTTATGTATGTCTCTGTATGTATGTATGTATCTATCCATCATCAATCATCTAGCTAGCTACCCAGCTAGCTATGAGGGTGTGGGGAGGTTTGCTCCCTATCTTATGTATGACAAGCTATTCTCAAATGTATAGTCATCCTTATTTCTTAGGTCACTAATACAATTTAAGAACAAGATGCTGAAAACTTCTCAGAAACTCTCTGTACCTGGGTGATCTTGTTGACTGGGCCTCACTATACATTGATTAACGAGTCAGTCATTTTCTTGGTAGATTCCCAAAATCAGTATCCAAATTTCCTTCCTTTTGAGTTATTCTTTTGCCTGAATGATATTATCTAGTGTTCAGGTGCCAGTGTTCAGGATTCAAGTGCAAGGGACAGGGCTGTCACTCTTCTGGATGGAGACACCAGTTTCATTCTTCTGTGTTCATTGGCACCTGACACTCCTCTGGGGCAGTGCCTTATGCCCACACACAGATTCTCTGAATGAGTGTCTCCAGAAAGCAAACCTTGCTTCTGCCAGGATGAGGAGAAGCAATTTTCCATGACTGTGTAGGATCAGGGAGCCTAAAACAATTTCTATCTATTGGGAGCCTAAAACGGCTTCTATCTAAGCCTATTGCTAACAGCTCATCCTTATCTAGTATTTGGAGGGCTTGGAGGTGCCTCCAACCCTGACTTGTGACCAACAGTCAAGTTTTGAGGATTTCTTTGTGCTTCACTCAACTCCTACCAGTGCCATATACTCAGTGATCTCCTCGTCCTTCAGATACACCTTCATGCTCCATGAAGCCCTAGATTTTTTTTCATTCAAGTATGATCACTTTGTCTGCAATGTTATATTCACTTTTAATTATGCCCATTCCTTTTCAGGACTAAATCTGAAAAATGTTCTTCACACTTCTTTAAGTATCTAGCACAAAACATTCAGCAGCACATTTCATGTAGGAATAACAATAGCCAGCGGATAGTTGTTTACATGTTTCCTTCATTTGGTCATTATGGCATAAGAAGAAAAATCTTTCCTAATGACTATACATTTTTATAGCTTTGCTTCATAATTAACAGAAAGAAGTTAAACAAATTCGCTAAGTTTTATAATGTGTAAGTGCCTACTTTGGGTTAGACACACATCAACACTAATTTTCACAACAACCCTGCAAGACAGGTATTGTTATACCCATTTAACAGCTGATGGAACTGGTGCTTGGAGTTACAACACACATGTAATAAACAAATCTTTGTGAGTATTATTATATCCAGTTTCTGCAAGTGAGAAAAACAGTCTTTGGAACAGCATTTCTCATAATATGATATGTAAAACTCTGGTAGTCTCTGAGACCAGTTTTGGCATCCCCAATACTGTTTCAAGGCCTTCATGAGGTCAAACCATTTTTGTTTTTTTTTTCTTTTTTTTTTTTTTTTTGAGACGGAGTCTTGCTCTGTCACCAGGCTGGAGTGCAGTGGTGCAATCTCGGCTCACTGCAACCTCCGCCTCCTGGATTCAAGCTATTCTTCCGCCTCAGCCTCCTGAGTGGCTGGGAGCACAGGCGTGTGCCACCACGCTCAGCTAATTTTTTTTATTTTTATTTTTAGTAGAGACAGGGTTTCACCATGTTGGCCAGGATGGTCTCAATCGCTTGACCTCATGATCCACCCGCCTCGGCCTCCCAAAGTGCTTGGATTACAGGCGTGAGCCACTGCGCCCAGCTGAGGTCAAACCATTTTAATAATGAGCATGCCGTGTTTTTCAGAGGTTTCATGAAGAGTGACTACACGATCACTGACCGCTAATGGAACATGCGTTTGTGTATTCTTGCATTTAAAAAATTTCTGTTTAGATTTTAATATGGTGTATATATATATTGATAGAGTCTATATATATGTATATATACACACACACACACACACACACACACACACACACATAAACTCCTGAAGCTCTAATTAATTTTTAAAGTGGAAAGGTATCCTGAGACCAAGAAGTTTAACAATGGCTGCCTTAAAGGAATACATTCCTTATATCCCACAAGGAATACAACTGATTTCCAGTTGAAATGAATTGGCAATACAGATATTCTGTGACCTCCAGAGTAGACTGTGCCTCTCACATGGCTTTCATGGTATTTTTAGATATCAGAATCTTCTCAAATTTAGCAGATATTTAACTTTCCTCGAGGATAGGCTCTATATATCTAATAGAACAATTTTGTCAATTGGTAGTCAAATTATATTTACCTAAGTTAGTCAACAATTTTACATGAAGACCCACAGATTTCTCTTTTCATTGGCAGATGCATTCAATATTATCATAGAAATTCACCTGGGATCCAATTTACTTTGGGGTATTTGAGATAAAATGTAGCTGTGTGGCCAGCAATGATGTCTGTACAACATACTTTGCTTTGAGGCCTCTTGTCATTGGCTTTTACTAAACAAAGTGACTTCCTTGGAAGTTAACATCTTTGATATTTACAATATAAAAAAATAAAAATTTCTTACAAAGAGTTTGTGAAAAGGCTAGGTGTAAGAATTATTAAATCCTTTTCAGTTGTTGCCTGACTGATGATTGGAAACCCACCTAGTAAAGCTGCCGAATTTGACATTTTTGCATATACCTGCTAGAAAAAATTTTAAAAAGAGTATTTTTTTTAAGCTACTGAACTTTAAGTTTCTGTGAACCACACACTGTTTTTCTAGACATTTAGGCTTTACTCTTCTGGAAATTATAATGGAAAATTTTTTCTGAGTTTTAAGTGTATATTTAGCACTAGAAGACTCACAATAAGTTCTTAATATTTTACAAAAATTATCATTAATGAAATGTTGAAGAGATTATGTCAAACTTCAGGTTTTATTTTAGGGATCCAAAATTTTGACTCAGAAAAGATTAAATTGAGAGTTAAAAAAAATAAAACTTGATGATCTTTTCAAAATTCCTTATATCAAATATCTAACAAGTGAGTACACTTTCCAACATCCCAGCAATTTTATTTGCACCAAATTCCCTGGAGTGTGTGAATAATACTGATTGCTGCAGCTGAATCGATAGTGCAACAATCCACATTGATCATTAAGACAACTGAAATGAGCAGACCAGCCATGGGGCAGTTTGTTTATTTCATGTATATAGATATAGCTTTAATTCCCAGCACAGATGTCTCAGAGAAATATTCCTAATACAAATATATATTTTTTGACTGAGTACACATTAAAGGGCCATTTTCTCTTATGCTGTAGGGAACAAGTGCTCAGGGAAATGGTCTCAGCATGTTGACACCGCATTTAAGGTTTGTAATGAAGTATCTTATTCTCCACCCTACGGGTTAGAAACTGGACTCTGGTAAATCCACACAGAGAAATCATCTGCAGGTATTATAGTTAGGAAGGCGAGATCCATGGTCCTCCTAATGGGAATAAAATGCCCCCAGCGTTGTAATTATAATGCTTTCTGAATTTTTGTAATTTGCTTTCTCCACATTTAGTTTCAAGCAAGGTTTGAATTATGTAGGAGATGGATGATTCCAAAAAAATTTCCAACTAAAAGTTCTAACTCTCTTCTACAATTTTCTTGAGTGAGTACAAAGTCTGACAGTGTCAACTAAAACAAGGGTTGATTCTGAGAAAACAACTGGTTAAGAGGTGAGTGACATTTGCTGTCTGCAGTCAATATTTGTGAAGTGTGACACAGGTACTATTTGAAAGAACATTCATCAAGAATTATGAGAAAAGTTTCTACATAACAAAATGACTAAATCCCAAGTTATAACCTGAATCCATTAAGTATGTTTTTTTGTTTGTCGTTGTTTTCTTTTTTAAAAAAGACTCTAGAATCCAGTTAACACAAAAGAACTTGGACAGAGGACTGGAGTTTATAAAAATGAGACTTGGCTTTGGTTTTTGTGAGCAGCTAATTTGAAATACTGTAACCTTTAGGTGAGTTTAGTATGCCACAATTTCTATGAAATCTATAGGTTAGATAGTCACCTTCTGTCCTCCTTTTAACTATAATCTTTCAGAGCAAAATGCCTTAATTGTCCTTTCTATGAATATTGGATATTGATTTCTTTTTGTGTCTAATTGGCAAATAAGGGTTGCCTGCTATTTTTCTTAGAAAAACAAAACAAAACAAAAAACACAAAAAAAACCCACAATGAAGACATCAATTATTTGTGATCATCAGTGTTCATTAGTTTTCTAACATAAATATTTGATTTTTTCATTCATGCCATGGTTTCTAAATAGAACACTGAATCACATTAGAAAAGTGTCCCTTTTCAAAAACCCTCTTCTTCCTTCTGTGCTTGAAGGGTTCCCTTCATTTCTGGGCATGCCAGAGTTCTTGAAAGTTCTTCTGGAGTAGTCAATCAGCTGCAAGGAAATCTGACTGGCAGCTTGTGGCCATGTAGAAGGTCTTTCTTATTTTTGTATCTATGTCAGTGCAAGTTTACTCTTAACAGTGTCATATTATGTGGGAATCTTTTTGACAAAAGTATCAAGTTTCAGAAAGACTTTTTTAAAGAGTGAAGTCAAAGCTGTTCTGACAAATAATTTCATATTTGTTCCATATAATTTTGAAAGAATTTTACATATGTTAAAGTTATTTCATATCTACCATTATATTTAGCACAATATTAGGTATACAGCAAACGGCATGGGAAGTAGTAAACAATTAGAAAATTGAATTTGGTTTTAAATATTCTAAATATATATACAGACATAGGGGATACACATACACAAACACAGTTGTAGCTCTGAAGTCTTCTCTTTTCACTGTAATGATTTTCACATTATTCAACATAAATGATCCATCACTTACATGCATTATTTCCAATAAAATCTTGTCTTATTAATGTCCAATATGTGGGCACATTTATCTCCAATCAACAGCACGCAGGGGCTATAACTGGGTGCTGTACTCAGATATTGACTTGTGTGTGTAAGTTTTGCTTTGTTCTGTTCTTCTCCCCCCACCCCACCCCACATGCACACATTTTAACCTGTTTCTTTCATTCAAGAAGATGTCACGTTTTAGGAGAGGGGCAGGACTAAAAGTCTAAGTTCTTTGGAGAAATTAGAGAGTTTTCAGATGAAGTAGAAGAAATGTACAAGAGAATTAGCTCACCAAAGTGGAGTATCTTGGAGCTGGAAACAAGAGAAAAGAGCTATTCCCCCACCACAAATTAGAAAAAAGTTTTCAATGGTTAAGGGGAAAAAGAGAAGACAAATATATATTTTGAGGTGCTGCATCAGGGGAGACCCAGCCCCAGATTTCTGGCATGCTTCCTGGAGGCTGTGAGCCTCCAGGTGAGTGTGAATTCAAAGAGCAGCTGGCAAAGGGAAGTAAGAGCAGTTTCAAAAAGATCTTGTCCCCAGAGTGGCAGATAATCTGCCAAAGCTGTGGACCAGGATGGGGCAATGTGAGATGAGTCAACAGCTGACTCAGGGGTAACATGGATACTGAGGACTCTGCAGCCTCCCTTCTCTCCACCCCTCCACCCTTGACAAAGACATAGAAATGGTCTGTGACACCACCACGTGGTGGGTAGAAATCCTCAACCTGACGAAGGCTGTGTTCTACCAGCCCTGTAAAACAAGGATTTTCTTTTTCTTTTTTCCAAAGGAAGGAAGGAGAGAGGGAGGGAGGAAGAAAAGAAAGAAAGAGAGTAAGAAGGGAACGAAGGAAGGAAGGGACAAAGAAAGAAAAAGGAAGGAAAGAAAGGAAGAGAAGAAGAACAAAAGTTCTCTGAAAAGTAATTTGGAGGAAAGAGACTATTCCCGTGAATAGTTTGCCTCCAGTTTATTTATTTATTTATTTATTTATTTATTTATTTATTTATTTATTGCATTTTAGGTTTTGGGGTACATATGAAAATCATGCAAGGTTGTTGCATAGGTGCATACGTGGCAGTGTGATTTGCTGCCTTCCTCCCCTTCACCTATATCTGGCATTTCTCCCCATGCTATCCCTCCCCAACTCCCCACCCCCACTCTGTCCCCCCCACTCCCCCCCAACAGACCCCAGTGTATATTGCTCCCCTCCCTGTGTCCATGTGTTCTCATTGTTCAACACCCACCTATGAGTGAGAACATGTGGTGTTTGATTTTGTATTCTTGTGTCAGTTTGCTGAGAATGATGGTTTCCAGGTTCATCCATGTCCCTACAAAGGACGCGAACTCATCGTTTTTGATGGCTGCATAATATTCCATGGTGTATATGTGCCACACTTTTCCTGTCCAGTCTATCATCGATGGGCATTTGGGTTGGTTCCAGGTCTTTGCTATTGTAAACTGTGCTGCAATGAACATTCGTGTGCATGTGTCCTTATAGTAGAACGATTTATAATCCTTTGGATATATACCCAGTAATGGGATTGCTGGGTCAAATGGAATTTCTATTTCTAGGTCCTTGAGGAATCGCCACACAGTTTTCCACAATGGTTGAACTAATTTACACTCCCACCATCAGTGTAAAAGTGTTCCTATTTCTCCACATCCTCTCCAGCACATGTTGTCTCCAGATTTTTTAATGATCGCCATTCTAACTGGCGTGAGATGGTATCTCAATGTAGTTTTGATTTGCATTTCCCTAATGACCAGTGATGATGAGCATTTTTTCATATGCTTGTTGGCCTCATGTATGTCTTCTTTTGTAAAGTACCTGTTCATATCCTTCGCCCATTTTTGAATGGACTTGTTTGTTTTTTTCTTGTAAATCTTTTTTAGCTCGTTGTAAATTCTGGATATCAGCCCTTTGTCAGACGGGTAGGCTGCAAAATTTTTTTCCCATTCTGTTGGTTGCCGATTCACTCTATTGACTGTTTCTTTCGCTGTGCAGAAGCTGTGGAGTTTGATTAGGTCCCATTTGTCTATTTTGGCTTTTGTTACCAATGCTTTTGGTGTTTTGGTCATAAAGTCCTTGCCTACGCCTATGTCCTGAATGGTTTTGCCTAGGTTTTCTTCTAGGGTTTTTATTGTGTTAGGTCTTATGTTTAAGTCTTTAATCCATCTGGAGTAAATTTTAGTGTAAGGTATCAGGAAGGGGTCCAGTTTCTGCTTTCTGTATATGGCTAGCCAGTTTTCCCAACACCACTTATCGAACAGGGATTCCTTTCCCCATTGCTTGTTTTTGTTGGGTTTGTCAAAGATCGGGTGGTTGTAGATATGTTGTGTCGCCTCCGACGCCTCTGTTCTGTTCCATTGGTCTATATCTCTGTTTTGGTACCAGTACCATGCTGTTTTGATTACTGTAGCCTTGTAGTATAGTTTGATGTCTGGTAGTGTGATGCCTCCTGCTTTGTTCTTTTTGCTTAGAATTGACTTGGCTATGTGGGCTCTCTTTTGGTTCCATATGAAGTTTAAGGTGGTTTTTTCCAGTTCTGTAAAGAAGGTCATTGGTAGCTTGATGGGGATAGCATTGAATCTGTAAATTACTTTGGGCAGTATGGCCATTTTCACGATATTGATTCTTCATAACCATGAACATGGAATGTTTCTCCATCTGTTTGTGTCCTCTCTTATTTCGTTGAGCAGTGGTTTGTAGTTCTCCTTGAACAGGTCCTTTATGTTCCTTGTTAGTTGTATTCCTAGATATTTTATTCTTTTTGTAGCAATTGTGAATGGCAGTTCGTTCTTGATTTGGCTCTCTTTAAGTCTGTTATTGGTGTATAGGAATGCTTGTGATTTTTGCACATTGATTTTGTATCCTGAGACTTTGCTGAAGTTGCTTATCAGTTTCAGGAGATTTTGGGCTGAGATGATGGGGTCTTCTAGATATATAATCATGTCGTCTACACATAGAGACAATTTGACTTCCTCCTTTCCTAATTGAATACCCTTTATTTCCTTTTCTTGCCTGATTGCTCTGGCTAGAACTTCCAGTACTATATTGAATAGGAGTGGTGAGAGAGGGCATCCTTGTCTAGTGCCTGATTTCAAAGGGAATGCTTCCAGTTTTTGCCCATTCAGTATGATATTGGCTGTTGGTTTGTCATAAATAGCTTTTATTATTTTGAGATACATTCCGTCGATACCTAGTTTATTGAGAGTTTTTAGCATAAAGGGCTGTTGAATTTTGTCGAAGGCCTTCTCTGCATCAATTGAGATAATCATGTGGTTTTTGTCTTTGGTTCTGTTTAAGTGGTGAATTACATTTATAGACTTGCGTATATTGAACCATCCTTGCATCCCCGGGATGAATCCTACTTGATCATGGTGGATAAGCTTTTTGATGTGCTGTTGCAATCGGCTTGCCAGTATTTTATTGAAGATTTTTGCATCTATGTTCATCATGGATATTGGCCTGTAGTTTTCTTTTCTTGTTGAGTCTCTGCCGGGTTTTGGTATTAGGATGATGTTGGTCTCATAAAATGATTTGGGAAGGATTCCCTCTTTTTGGATTATTTGGAATCGTTTCAGTAGGAATGGTACCAGTTCCTCTTTGTATGTCTGGTAGAATTTGGCTGTGAAACCATCTGGGCCTGGGCTTTTTTTGGGTGGTAGGCTCTTAATTGCTGCCTCGACTTCAGACCTTGTTATTGGTCTATTCAGGGTTTCGACTTCTTCCTGGTTTAGGCTCGGGAGGAGGCAACTGTCCAGGAATTTCTCTTCCCAGTTTTCTAGTTTATGTGCATAGAGTTGCTTGTAATAATCTCTGATGATGGTTTTAATTTCTGTGGAATCTGTGGTGATATCCCCTTTATCATTTTTTATTGCATCTATTTGGTTATTCTCTCTTTTCTTTTTTATTAGTCTGGCTAGTGGTCTGTTTATTTTGTTGATCTTTTCAAAAAACCAGCTCCTGGATTTATTGATTTTTTGTAGGGTTTTTTGTGTCTCTATCTCTTTCAATTCTGTTTTGATCTTAGTTATTTCTTGTCTTCTGCTAGGTTTTGAGTTTTTTTGATCTTTCTCCTCTAGCTCTTTCAATTGTGACGATAGGGTGTCAATTTTAGATCTCTCCTTTCTTCTCATGTGAGCACTTATTGCTATATATTTTCCTGTAGGGACTGCTTTAAATGTGTCCCAGAGATTCTGGTATGTGGTGTCTTTGTTCTCGTTGGTTTCAAAGAACATCTTTATTTCTGCCTTCATTTCAGTGTTTATCCAGTCTACATTCAGGAGAAAGTTGTTCAGTTTCCATGAAGCTGTGCAGTTCTGGGTTGGTTTCTGAATTCTGAGTTCTAACTTGATTACACTGTGGTCTGAGAGACTGTTTGTTATGGTTTCCGTTCTTTTGCATTTGCTGAGGAGTGATTTACTTCCAATTATGTGGTCAATTTTAGAGTAGGTGTGATGTGGTGCTGAGAATTTATATTCTGTGGATTTGGGGTGGAGAGTTCTGTAAATGTCTATTAGGTTTGCTTGTTCCAGGTCCGAGTTCAAGTCCCGGATATCCTTGTTAATTTTCTGTCTCGTTGATCTGTCTAATATTGACAATGGCGTGTTGAAGTCTCCCACTATTATTGTGTGGGAGTCTAGGTCTCTTTGTAATTCTTTAAGAACTTTCCTTATGTATTTGGGTGCTCCTGTATTAGGTGCATATATATTTAGGATCATTAGCTTTTCTTGTTGCATTGATCCCTTTACCATTATGTAATGTCCTTCTTTGTCTCTTTTGATCTTTGTTGCTTTAAAGTCTATTTTATCAGAGATGAGAATTGCAACTCCTGCTTTTTTTTGCTCTCCATTTGCTTGGTAAATCTTCCTCCATCCCTTTATTTTGAGCCTTTGTGTATCCTTGCATGTGAGGTGGGTTTCCTGGATACAGCACACTGATGGGTTTTGCCTTTTTATCCAATTTGCCAGTCTATGTCTTTTGATTGGGGCATTTAGTCCGTTTACATTTAGGGTTAATATTGTTATGTGTGAATTTGATCCTGTCATTTTGATGCTAGCTGGCTGTTTTGCCCATTGGTTGATGCAGATTCTTCATTGTGTTGATGCTCTTTACCAATTCGTGTGTTTTTGGAGTGGCTGGTACTGGTTGTTCTTTTCTATGTGTAGTGCCTCCTTCAGGAGCTCTTGTAAAGCTGGTCTGGTGGTGATGAAATCTCTGAGTTCTTGCTTGTTCACAAAGGATTTTATTTTTCCTTCACTTATGAAGCTTAGTTTGGCTGGATATGAAATTCTGGGTTGAAAGTTCTTTTCTTTAAGGATGTTGAATATCGGCCCCCACTCTCTTCTGGCCTGTAGGGTTTCTGCTGAGAGATCCACTGTGAGTCTGATGGGCTTCCCTTTGTGGGTAACCCAACCTTTCTCTCTGGCTGCCCTTAGTATTTTCTCCTTCATTTCAACCCTGGTGAATCTGATGATTATGTGCCTTGGGGTTGCTCTTCTAGAGGAATATCTTTGTGGTGTTCTCTGTATTTCCTGGACTTGAATATTGGCCTGCCTTGCTAGGTTGGGGAAGTTTTCCTGTATAATATCCTAGAGAGTATTTTCCAGCTTGGATGCATTCTCTTCATCACATTCAGGTACCCCTATCAAACGTAGATTTGGTCTTTTCACATAGTCCCATATTTCTTGTTGGCTTTGTTCATTCCTTTTTACCCTTTTTTCCCTAATCTTGCCTTCTCGTTTTATTTCATTGAGTTGATCTTCTACCTCTGATATCCTTTCTTCTGCTTGGTCAATTCAGCTGTTGAAACTTGTGCATGCTTCGCCAAGTTCTCGTGTTGTGTTTTTTAGCTCCATCAATTCACTCATATTCCTCTCTATGTTGTCCATTCTTGTTAGCATTTCGTCAAGTCTTTTTTCAAGGTTCTTAGTTTCTTTGCATTGGGTTAGAACATGTTCTTTTAGCTCACAAAAGTTTCTTATTATCCACTTTCTGAAAGCTGATTCTGTCATTTCATCACACTCATTCTCCATCCAGTCTTGTTCCCTTGCTGGTGGAGAGTTGTGCTCCCTTGTAGGAGGAGAAGTGTTCTGGTTTTGGGTGTTTTCATCCTTTTTGCACTGGTTTCTTCCCATCTTTGTGGATTTATCTGCCTATCGACTTTGTAGTTGCTGTCTTTCTGATTTTGGTAATTTTAAGTCTGCAGCAGCAGAACTCATAAACCCCCTTTTTCTTCCCTCCCGGTGTTCTGTCCCAGGGATTTAGGACTTTATGATTTTCCGCTGTCTTGTTGTTGCTTTCCCTGCCCACAAGGTGGCAGCCTAGTCACACTCAGCCTGCAGAGGCTTCGCTGAGCTGTTGTGGGCTCCGCCCAGCTTCCTTGTGAACTTACCTGCAGTCCTGTTTATATGGGTGTAGTTAGAACTGCTTCCGCTATGTTGGCCCGCCCCTGTAGTGACGGAGTCTCTGTAGTGGCGGGTTACCTTGGTTACGGCAAATTGCCCTGGGAACTGAAGGGTGTGTCCTAATGGAGGAAGCCCCTCCCCCACAGAGCTGGACCAACCCGGATTCAGTTGTGTTTTCTGTGGCGCTTTCTTTGCCCTGGAATCTCCTGGCTTGACTCCCTGTTTCAGCTCCCCTTGCTGGCTTACCAGGGACTCGGTCTCACTCACTCTGCAGGAGGAGCCACTGCCTCTGCCTCAGGGCGCAGGCCGAGCGGCTGTGCCAGTCAAACCAGCCGCGCTGGCGACCCGTGGGGCTCTTCCCCCTGTGAATCTCCTGGTCTGTGGGCAGTAAAAATCTGCTGCCCAGTGAGCCATTGCATCAGCTGAAGCGGCGGCTCTGAGATTCGTGGCGTGTTTTTGCCCTGGGAATCTCCTGGCTTGACTCCCTGTTTCAGCTCCCCTTGCTGGCTTACAGGGGACTCGGTCGCACTCACTCTGCAGAAGGAGCTGCTGCTCCCTGCCTCAGGGTGCAGGCCTAGCGGCCGCGGCACTCAAACCAACAGCGCTGGCAATCTGTGGTGCTCTTCCCCCTGTGAATCTCCTGGTCTGTGGGCAGTAAATATCCGTTTGGAAATGTGGCATCCACTCACCCTCTGTGCTTTCTCTCGGAGCTGCAATCGCGAGTTCCTCCTAATCGGCCATCTTGGATCTCTCCTGCCTCCAGTTTTAAGTGAAGATGTATTCTCCAAACAGAAGTTTAACATCAGAAATGTATCTGGTTAAATAGCAAATTTATATGATTACATTGTGGATTTTGGATTCTGAAATTTCCATCTGGGGCAAACATATTACCCTCACATTAAAGAAGAGTAAAGGGATGTCCGAAGAATTTAAATAACTTCCTCAGGAAGACAAAACTGATAAGCAGCAAAGCCAGATAAGAATTCTGGTCTGACTTCCAAGATGCATGACCTGCTTACTATGTTTTCCTATGTTGATATGTTTTACTACATTTCTTATACTCCAGGATTAGAGCAATAGCCCAAGAAATGAAAGCCATCTGCAAAGACAGTACATGGACAGTTGTGCCTGGGACTAGGAGAGTGAATCTAATTTAAAAGGAGAGTAGGCAGCCTACAGACCAAAATCTAATGCTCTAATTCAATCTACAAATCATAAAGCTGATGACTTGAATTCTGCTAGATTCGTCAACTATTGCTTAACTGGATGAAAACGTGTAGGAAAACGTGGTACGGCCAGTACACCAGTACTCAGCCATTCACGAACCTGCACGCTCATGTACAAGATTTGAAAACAGAATTAAAACCAGATTCATGGCTGTAACACTTATTCCTAGTGTCAGGCCTCAACCAGATAGTTAAAAAAAAAAGTATGATATTACATGACATTTGTGTATCTGTTAAAGACCAAGCAAATTCAATGCCTTCCAGAAGCTGATAAGGCATTCACGTCTCCTTCATTGTAGTTCTTAAGAACATACATTTGTTGCTTGATTTCAAGCTTATTTTCTATATTATCTCAAAATTTTTTGAAGCATATTCCTGGTTTATACTTCAGCACGTTCTTTCCTCCAGATTTCCTAGTTTGCATTTTTCAAGGCTGCTGTCAATTTTTGGTTGATTATTTCCCACCTTGGTGACACTTCCTTTTGTTAATTTGACCTTCACGTTTATCTTTGCACCATCTTTGATTTGAGTAGTCTCTATTTCGTTCATTGGATTGAATCAATAAGTTTTTAACTTATGTCTTTGGGGATGTGTTGGTTATGATTTCAAATTTCATTCCCGTGTTCTCTGTCAGAGGCCTCAAATGAGAAAGCATCATTATTTTGGGAAGTGATGATTACAGAGAGAATGGAGCAGTAAATGGACGTTCTCTATTGCAATCTAGGCCAATTGAAATACAAGTCAGGAGGATGTATTTCTATTGGCGTATTTATTATAGACATCACAGCACACAGTCTGAAAATAATAATTACTGTCATAATATCCAACATTATTGTGCCAGGAATCTTTCTTTTTTTTTATTTTGAGAGTCTTGCTTTGTTGCCAGGTGCCAGGCTGGAGTGCAGTGGTGCAAGCTTAGCTCACCGCAACCTCTGCCTCCTGGATTCAAGCAATGCTCCTGCCTCAGCCTCCCAGGTAGCTGGGACTACAGGCGCGTACCACCAGACCCAGCTAATTTTTGTAGCTTTAGTAGAGACGGGGTTTCACCCTGTTGGCCAGGATGGTCTTGATTTCTTGACCTTGTGATCCACCTGCCTCGGTCTCCCAAAGTGCTGGGATTACAGGCATGAGCCACCGTGCCTGGCAGTGCCAGGAATCTAAGGGACTTATTTGTATGAAGATAGATAATCACTATCAGAACTCTAAAAATCAGGTACTATTATTAAGCCTCAATTTACACATGGGAAAACTGAAACAGACTTTAGACAACTAGAAAGTGGCAGAACCAAAAGTCTTTTTTATATGTGTGTGTGGTGTTGTGTGCGTGTGGGGTTAAAGGGTATGGTTAGTAAAATCACTGCTGAAACTTAATGAAATGTTACTTGTCAGATGAGAAGATGTCAAGGTCTGTTCCTGAAGAAAAGTGTGGATTCTCTTCTCTTCTCTCCAGAGAGCGTCTCCCCAGTTCTTCATGGGTAAGTTAAGAACCCTTCCCACCCTCCTTGTTCTCTTTGCATGACAACTCATTCACCTTAAGTGGTGACCACAATGGATGGGCTGACTCAAAGGCCATTACCTCAGTGACCCAGGCCTTCAGTTTCACTAGGAATGCATTTGTCTGAGCCTAGGCCATGAAAATATAAGTGACTTTTTAAGGACTCCAATTGACTTGAACAGTAAATATAATTTTGCAAAGAATGTGGGTCAGACTATTTGCTAAAGTGACTGTGAAATCTACTTGGAAGATCAGGAGCTTTGGAGGCATAAAACCTAGAAGGTGAATCTCAGGTGTAGCACCAGCCAGTTGAGTGGCGCTGGAAAAATATCTTCTTTAATGCTCAGTTTCTTCATCTGTCAAATAGGAAAGTTTACCGTTCAAGTTTTCGGGAACTGTTAGAAACAAAGCATAGAAACATCCATGCAGGTAGGTTCTCAATGAGTTTTAACTATATTTGTATCCAAAAGAAAAAAAATCCTACAAACAAAAGGAGAGCATTTACAAATACTTTGTCTTAAACAGCATTTATTTCCCACAAAAATAAAATATTTAGCATATTTTCATGAGCCCACAGAATAACTAATCTGTGGTAACTGATAATATAATTGAATAGAATGACTGAAACTAATGTTAATCAATGAAAGCCACATACTGTAATTCACACGTCATGGTCAGCATTAAGGAATTAAAATCACTAACCTGTTTGAAGGGTCTTGTTCTGCTGTAGTGGCTCCCATCCTGAAAGTTTGCAATCCTAAGGGTGCAAGGAGGTAGCAAGAGGACTGAGTAAGCTCCTCTTAGAGAGCTGGGCTGCTATCACAAAATACTGTAGACTGGGTGGCCCAAACAACAGATGTTTATTTCCCACAGTTCTGGAGTCTGGAAGGCTGAGATCAGGCTGCCAGCAGTGGTGGGTTCTGGTGGGGGCCCTCTTCCTAGCTTGCAGATAGCTGCCTTTTGGCTGCTATGTTCTTATGTGACTTTTCCTTGATGTGTGTGTTTGGAGAGAGAGCGCTCTATCTCTAATTGTTTTTAAAAGGCCACTGATCCCATCACATGGGTTCCACCATCATGATCTCATCTAAAGTTAATTACCTCCCAAAGGCCCTAATTCCAGACAGCGTCTCATTGGGGGTCAGGGCTTTGACACGTGGATGAGGGGCAGGGTGGGGGGACCAACCTGCAGTCCATAACAGAGCTCTTTTAGACATTTCCAAATAGTGACATTGGGATTCACAAATTTACACTCTCTAAAGCAGCTCAGGCTAAGGAGAAACACAAAATTGTTTGCTTCTGGCTGAGAGTTTATCAGCCATGTGTGGTAACAAATAGTTGTCTCACCCTGATCATGAATTTTGATTGATATATCTGATTAATAAAAACAAAAATATTACTGAATGAAATGCAATTTAATAGAATAAAAATATTTCAAAATACACCATCTTTGGTGCTGGAAGGAAATTCAGAATAATTTCAGGTCTTGATAAAAAGAATGGCAGCCCCAATTTCAACAGAAGTCGGGACATGCCCAGGACATGAGGGTTGTTTGCTCTCCTTGCGGCGTGACCTTTCCAGCAGCACTTACGCAGATAACAACAATTTTCACAATAAAATATAAGGAATTCCTGAAAGAGTGGAAATATGTGACCGGCAAAGGTTATGGATCAAGTTCTCAGGTAACCTGGTGAAACATTCTCATCCTGGTAGACAGGAATCAATTTTAGAATGTAAGTGTTCCAGGGTGTCTGACTTCCGCTATGGAGACAGGCAGTGGAGAGGATGAATGTGGATGTGTAATTACAACATGGCAGGGTGAGGAGGGGCTGGGAGGCACAGCTGGCCTACCATCATTATTCAGTGAGTTTCCTATTGCACGAATGAGGGAAGGCACGTCGGATTAAACAGTGATGGCTGCAGCATAGCGAGGTGTTCCAGCATGGTACAATGAGGGGAGTATGTACTTGCAAGACACAGGAGTGGGAAAAAAGAGAGAGAGAGTTCAGGAGAAAGAGCAACATCCCTATAAGGCTTACATCAGATAATCACAGCTGGTGATGTAATATCTTGTTGTCAAATCAGTTCATAAAGAGTTTCGAAGTTTTCAGCTATAGATGCAAGTAGATCAAAACCCCCAACCACCTCATGACAAGTATTGACAGTGCTCCCCTGGTCTTTCTTGCTACTTGTAGAAGAGACTGGCTAGAATGACCCCCAGAAGAATGAGACCTCCTTTTGAAGACTTTTAGCAAAAAAAGATTTCTGTCTCCAATTCCCTCACTCAAAAAAAGTGGTACCTGTTTGGCCTCTACAATTTACAAAATGCTTTTCATACATTTTCATAATTGGATCTTCACAACAGGTGAGGTGAGAGAGACACAGTTTCTTCCCACTGCAAACAAGCAAGGGAGCTCATCTGAAAATGCAGCCAAGATTGAGCTTCCAATTACAGAAAAGAGTTGGGTCATTCATACAGGTCTTCCAGTTCCCAGCTCTTTCAGCTAAGTCATGTTGCCACTACAAAATCCTATCAAAAATTACCCTTCATTCTCAGACTAGATATCTCATACAGTAATGAAAACTCAGTTTTTCTTGACCTATAAGAAATGAAGATAGAAATATTATTGGCAGCCACCTGAAACAGTTTGTTATTAAATCAACTCATTCTTTTTAAAAAGAGGATTAAAAATTATACTGCATAATTGTGTTAAACTTTCTACTTAGGCCATATTTTCTAACTCTTTAATAATCTTAGGTGGGACTCATTTCACCATCTAATTATTAGAATTTGTGGTAAGCAGTGAGATAGTTACTTTACTATTTCTTGCAAAATAGTCTTTCACGATAAGATAATTATGTGTGGAAAAAATGAACAGTTAAGAACATAACAGCACCTATCTTCTATAAAAGAATGAGTAAGAGAACTTCTGACAGAACGATCATTAAAATTGTTCTTTCACAATACAATGCAGTGAATTTGAAGTTAACAGTAAAAGAATATGTTTAAATTTAAAATAGTTAAGAACAGTCTTAAAGAAGTGTTACTGTTCTTATAATACTATGCTTTAAAATTATAGTTCTTGTTTTCAAATGTTAAAACTGGGAATTTTATATTCTGGCACCATATCTTCAAACATCTTATAGTATTATGTGGTTAAATGAAATAATGCATATAAAAACATTTTAGAGGTATAGCACTATGAAAAACAGGAGTTAACAGTGATTGTGGAGTAAATGCTTTGCATTTGCACATTAGCCATGCACACATATATTTGTTTGCTTGTTTTATAAAGTAGGTATTATAATCTATAATTTATGGTCAAGTAAGTTGAAGTTCTAAGAAGTTAGGAGACTCCTCCAAATATCACACAGCTTTTTGCTGAAGTCAGGGACCAGACTCCGTCCTTTTGTTTCACAACTGGGACTTGCTTCTTTTTTTCCACTTTCCCTTTCCATCTATTCCACATGATTCATGAAGCAATTTTCTACCATCTATCCAAGCTAAAAATGTAGATGACATTCAATTTTAAAAGTTTTAGTCCCTTTTGTCTCTTCTGTACTGACAGAATGTACAGAATCCCCTTATAATAAGAAATTGCCTTTTTACACATTTAGAATATTAAAACTCATGCGTTCACTCAATTTTTCCACACGTTGGCTATCATCTTTGATGTGTATGTACTGGATTTTATTCTTTCCGGAAGGAGTGTAGTGTACTGTCTGTATTTAGCACTGTGGTCACCATTGCCCAGAACAGTGAGTTACTCCTGACAACTCTTGGAGAAAGGAAGCCTCCCCTCCTCTGAAACTCAGATGGGTTTCCAGTATGCAGTCCCAGCACAGCTTGAAGAGCTTCAGTAGTTCACCATGGCCACTAGTTGTGTTCCCAAGGGCGTGCCAATTTCATAAACCCTGCGTCGCAAAGGTTTGTTTTCAGACGGGGCAGAGAAAGTAGTTTGGATTCTGAGATTGGTCAGTCATAGATTTGAGTCCCACTCTACCATTCCACTTGCTAAGTGCAAATGGCTTAACTCCTTCAAAACTCAGTATGTCTAGGTGGAATACGGCACTCGTAATTAGTGAACAGAACTCCTGTGAAAATTACAAATAGTGGAAGCTACTTAGCACCATGCCTAGTACACAGCATGTAGTCAATAAATTGAGGGTACTTTAAAAAAATAAATTTATGCTAAATTTTAGGTGGTATACAGACTGAGAAGGTATCATATTTTTCTCAGAAAATTTGAAGATGTTGGTGAGGTACGATGGCTCACACCTGTAATCCCAGCGCTTTGGGAAGCCGAGGCAGGTGGATCACTTGAGTTCAGGATGTTGAGACCAACCTGGCCAACATGGTGAAACACTGTCTCTACAAAAAATAAAAAAATTAGCCGAGTGTGGTGGTGTGTGCCTGTAGTCCCAGCTACTCGAGAGGCTGAGGCAGGAGGATCTCTTGAGCCTGGGGAAGGTCAAGGCTGTAGACTGTTGTGAGCCATGATTGCACCAGTGCACTCCAGCTTGGGTGACAGAGTGAGATCCTGTCTCAAAAAAAAAAAAAAAACAGAAAAGAAATTTGAAGATGAATTACTAATAGTTACATGGAAAACTAAGCCAACAAATAAACAAGACAATTATTTACTTAGGAAAAACAAAACAAATGGTACCTGACAGTAAAATCTGATCAAAGTAGACTAAGTCGTTCCATTGTAACTTAAGTTCACCTAGCAATAAAAATGTAAATTCCAATAAAAAAGAAATTTAGGTGGTAGAACTTTTACTTCTTTTGGGAACAGAGTATGCAGAAAGTGTATACATATAAATACTCAAAATACTTATACCTCTAAGGCAACTCCCTTCTTTAAGATAAGAATGAGTCTTCCTTCATATGTGTTTATTCCTTTAAAATTTAGGATTATGTGAATGGTTCAGAGCCTAAACTACCGAATTAGAATTCTGATTTAGAGTACACTTCCTGGCTGTGCCTGGTGGCTTACGCCTGTAATCCCAGCACTTTGGGAGGCCAAGGCGGGTGGCTTGCTTGAGGTTAGGAGTTCAAGACCAGCCTGGCCAACATGGCAAAACACCATCTCTACTAAAAATATAAAAATTAGCTGGAAATGGTGGTGCGTGCCTGTAATCCCAGCTGCTTGGGAGGCTGAGGCAGGAGAATCACTTGAATCCAAGAGGCAGAGATTGCAGTGAGCCCAGATTGCCTCATTGGATTCCAGCCTGGTGACAGTGCCAGACTCCATCTCAAAGAAAAAAAATATAGACTTCCTGACTTGATTTGCATTTTCTGGCTATGTGTCTTTGGGGGAAGTGACTTAAATTCCCGTGCTTCAGTTTTATCATCTGTAGAAACAAGGATCACACGGTTTCTACTTCATAGGGTTGTTGTGATAAATACAGGAATAAGGTATGTAAAATGTGTAGAACAATGCGGAACATGCAGTCAGCATTACCTAATGGTTAGCTATTCATGTCATCAACATAGAGTAATTTCATAATTTTTCCTCTCCTTTATAAAGAAAGATCCCCCTCATCTCATCTGATTTCTCATCATTTAGAACCTTGCATTTCCAGGCTTTTTCCAACAACCTAAACAAAATAATTTTTTTTTTACTTCCCATTTTATGTCTGCAGCCCTCTTCTCGGTTAGAGGAGGGTGTGATTTACTAGGGGAGGCATCTGCCGAGCAGCTCATGAACTGCACCCACAGTGGGGCTCCAGGCATTCATGTGCTGGGGGCTCAGCGTGGCCTGGTGCCACAGGGAAGGGTGGTATGGAGGATGTGGGCAGAGCTGACCTTGGCTCACAAAGGGCAGGGGCTCATTCCAGTCCCATGGAAATGCACAAAGAAGTTATGGGACAAGCTTGTGACATTTGGTAGAAAGCCTCTGCTTGAATTTCCCACAGTCACCTCCAATTCTACGTTGAGTTTCTATATTGAGTTATTGTCCCAGCTTCCCTGTCCCAAACACTTACCCAGCACCCCCTACAAACTCTCAGTTCCCCCAAACTTAGGGAGGGCCCAGCACCACTGTGCATCTGATTTCCAACCCAGAATCTACTAAAATATCCATGACTTTGCCCTGTTGTTGCTCCGAGTCTCCAACTGATCACAAAGTGCTATTGATTCTCCTAAATATCTCTCAGGTTTATCCACTTCCCTTCATCACAGCTGCCACTACCAATTCATGCCATTATAATTTTGTACCTGAATAATAAGGACAGGCTCTTAACGGTTCTCCCTAAATCCAGTCCCAACCAACAGGCAGAGTAAGGTTTCTGCAATACAAATCCGATTGCTCTTTTTGCACTTGAACAAAGTTGTCGCTACTTTCTGGGAGTTGCCGAGCTGCTGTGGAGGAACTGCACGCCCTCCATCCTGCAGGAGTACTGCCTCCCGCTGGCATTGATGCTGACCTTCGTACATCACGCCACTTAATGGTGAGCAGCTTTCCATGGGGAAAGTAAGGCAGCAGAACATGAGCGGATTTCTCTTTAAACATCTTTGATATTTTCCTACGGGTTCCTGGGTAAAGAGCAGTGGATGGAGCATGTGTGAAGACAGGGTTGGCTGATGCCCTTCAGTTTGTCTAGAAAGAGCCACGGTGATGTGGACATTAAAATGCCTATTTGCACTCAGCAGCTGGAAACAAATGGCAGATACACAAACAGAATTTGTGATTCAGTACTTCATAATTCATTTCATCTGCGTGGAATACCCTCCCATATCTGCCCCACCCATATAATTCCTGATTTCCTTACAAACCCAGTTTAAAAGGATGCTTTCTCTGAGAAACTTTTCTTTACCTCATGGAGTGGATGTGTGGACTCCTCTGTTCTACCACCTCTGTGGATGAATGAGGCAACTCTTATCTATGTGCTCTTTGTATATTTCCCACATCTGCTCACACCTGATACTCCAGGGACCACATTTCTGAGCATGGCAGCCGCTGCAAGGCTAAGACAGAGACTCTGAGAAGCTGGCCTAAGTGACAGGAAAAAGGATTTGTGTGAAGATGTGTGGAATGAGATTTTCTGTTCCCTAAAACCTGTAGGTGTGTCTGCACACTGGAGAGAAAGGATGACCTGTCCAAAGGTGAGGCGGCAGAGCGTACAGAACCTTTACAACTTGTGTAGTGAAACAGGAGTGAGGGGAGACCTCTCCCCATCTGTCCCCACCAGCCACTTGAAACTTTTTCTTAAACAAGGTAAGCAGGAGATACATTATATACATATAACGCTCAAGCAATAATTCGGCTGTTATCGTGTCCCAAATATATGCTCGCTGTTTTACCACACTCTTTCCTTTGACTTAATTTCCACTAAAACTTCCTAACATAGGCATTTTATACCCTTTTAGGGATAAAGAAACTGAAGATCATAGAAGTTAACTTACCCGAGTCACACAAGTAACACATAGGAGTTCTGAAACGCTAACTCACCCACCAAGTCCACACCTGATCACTGTGCCACGCTGCCCCTTTGCTTCTCTTCTTTCATGTAGATTTACAACTTGCTTTATACATATTCTTGTGCTAGAAGCAGTCATAGGTTACTTGTCTATACACCCTAAACTTAGCAAAGTGCACAGCATGATGTAGGGAGCAAGACATACTTGATGAATAAATGAAAGAATGGAAGAATCATTTGAGGAAGTAGACTATCAAAAGCACAGCCATGAAGGCAGCTGTTTGCCTGGGATTGATCTTGCTTCTGGTATTCCAGAACGTGTTGATTTTGTCCAGTTTAATTGTCCAGTATTTTATGTTTCTGTGGGCGCAAGCAAGCCGAGGCATTCACTCACCTGTACCACTCAACTGAGCGCTGAGAGAGGCCGAGCTGCCAGCTGCCTGTACCTCCTTCCCTGCTCTACTTCCTGACATTCTGAGGTTCAAGGATTTACCTGCTCATTCTGCAGATTTTCTGTGAATAATAAGGACAGGCTCCTGATGGTTCTCCCTAAATCCAGTCCCCACCCAGCAGCCAGAGTAAGGTTTTTCTGTAACACAAATCCAATTGTTCTTTATGTGAATAATAAGGACAGGCCCCTAATGGTTCTGTCTCGAGGAAGGCACTGCAGCCTGAAAGGAACACTAGGAGTTTTAAAACAAAAAAGAAAGGAAATTAGGCTGTAAGATATATTTGCATTAATTATATACAAAGCCAAGAGGAACATAAAAGTATAAAGTTACTGAGTATGGGCCGGGCGCTGTGGCTGACACCTGTAATCTCAGCACTTCGGGAGGCCGAGGCAGGTGGATCATGAGGTCAGGAGTTTGAGACCAACCTGGCCAACATGATGAATCCCCATCTTTATTAAAAATACACAAAAAAAATTAGCCAGGCGTGATGGCACATGCCCGTAATCCTGGCTATTCGGGGTACTCAGGAGACTAAGGCAGGAGACTCACTTGAATGTGGGAGGCGGAGGTTGCAGTGAGCTGAGATCGCGCCATTGCACTCCAGCCTGGGTGACAGGGCGAGACTCCAGCTAAAAAAAAAAAAAATACTGCATATCTCAGCTGATGGCGACTTTGCCTCAGTTTTTCTGATTACTAAAGAGAAGGTGTCTATAGCCCACCTTTATTCCTCTCTACTTAGAGGCCTCTGAATTAGTTGACATTTTTTATACAGACTGTTTAAAGCCAATCTGTAAGCCGGGTGTCAAGCACTGTTGCTTCTGCTTTGCTCACTTCAACCAAGTCAGGCTCTTTCCCTCCTTTTTTATTCTAGACTTTGATTAAATCTTGTGAAAAGCAGCCACCATTTTTACTTTCTGTAAAATTTTTAAAATTAATACTCTCCACTCATGGCATTAATATTGTTGTCCCATGAAAGACATTTCTCTTGAAATGTTGAATTATTTATGAGTTACCTTTTCCCTGTTCATTATTGCCAGTCTTATTTTGAAAAGAATTTATTTATTTATTTAGTTTTGAGACTGATTCTTGCTCTGTTGCTCAGGCTGGAGTGCAGTGGCTCGATCTCAGCTCACTGCAACCTCCGTCTCCCGGGGTCAAGCAATTCTCTTGCCTCAGCCTCCTGAGTAGCTGGGACTACAGGCATATGCCACCACACCTGGCTAATTTTGCATTTTTAGTAGAGATGGGGTTTCACCATGCTGGCTAGGCTCGTCTCAGACTCCTGACCTCAGGTGATCTGCCCCACCCTCAGCCTCCCAAAGTCCTGCAATTACAGGTGTGATCCACCATACCCAGCTGGAATTAATTTTTTTAAAGGTACACTTTAACAAATTGTAAGATATTTATTTATTTATGAAAATTTGGAAACTCAGATAAATAAAAAGAAAGAAAATAGAACATATTTGTTAACTATTTACTCTGTAGTAAACATTATTAAGATTTTGAAGAATGTACTTTATCATGTATACATTTGTCTGTATTTAAATAATAGAATCATATTTACATGGAGTTTTAAAATCTACTTCTTCCAAATAGTCCTACGTATATCTTTAGTTTTATAAAACACCATTTCAAATGATTGGTTCCTATTCCATTTCACAGGTGTACCATAAATTTAACTCAGCCTATGTTGCTGAGTATGGGGATGATTTCCAATTTTTTGCTATTATAAGTAACACTTGATAATCACTTTTAAAGCTAAATTTTTGCCTACTCTAATTATTATTTTCTTTAGATTTGATGAGTAACTTTACATTTGTATTAATCACATCCTATAATAATTAAATTAAAAATTAAAAACAAAGGAATGTGTGAAATTAAGCCAAATGTTGAAAAGAGCATTTGTTTTGGGAACAAAAGCACCACTGGGAGGTGAGACTGTGTGGTCTTGAGCAGACAGAGGTTACTGTGATAGAGTAACTGGGGATCCTCTTGTTTCGGGTTATTCCTGAATTCGCCCTTGAGGACTCTTTTCTGGCACATCACCTGTGTCGTGAGTCTGATGTTAAGACTCATTAACTGTCTCTCCAAAGCAGAGAGCACAAAGATAAATCCCCCACAGCAAGGAAGCGGCGGTATTGGAGTATCCTACTGGGGCTTCCAGTCTCGCCTATTTAAATCAATCATCTCTCCCAAGTTCTCTTTCTCTTTGTCCTTGAACATAAACAAACAAGACTTTCTCATACTAAACATGCTACTGCCAACAATTATGAAAAAAACAGGCTGGGATTTGTCCAATTTGGACAGAAATACTATCTGAGTTTTTACAGAACATAGTTGCCAAACCCTGATCTAGATAAATCGGGTAATTTTAGGTTGGATAATTCTTTTTATGTTGAATGATCTTAACATAAACATAACTGATTTGGAAAGACACATTGTTCAGTATTCATAGGTAAGAGACAAGGATAGTGAACAAGGATTGTGTCTGCTACCTGTTTTTCATGGTGTACTCCCTCATTAAATGCCTTGGCTGGCATTGTTGACAACACCTCTAGTTGTCTGCTAGCAGAGAATTAATGTTGACCAACTTTCAAAGTTCCTAACTCTTATTTTTGTGTTTCAGACATAAGATCACCGATAAATTATTCTTTACATCCTCTGAGTGGCAGGCCAGCCTGTCTAAGAATAACAGCAAAGAAGATCGACTTGCTTCTTTCATTATTCACACGTGCATCCTCATCAGCTACTTTATCCGACACCTATGCTGAGAGTCCTCACACACTTGCAACTTAAATTCAGCATCAGAGATGTGTGAACAGCCTTCAAAGGCAGCTTCCGAATGTGCTGTCCTTTTAGGATCACAGCCCAGAAAACCTCACGGGACCTGGTGGCTTCTCTTGAGAAAAGTTGGACTGCACTGTGTGACTGATGTGCAGAGGAGACGCTAAGGAAGATGGATGCTTGATGTTGCAGCTGATCCGGCCCCAGCCCTCCGTAGACACTCCAGCCTTTTCCATCTTGTGGAATACTGCCATCAGGTCATCAAGGAAAGTCATGAGTGGGAGTCACAGGACAGTTATTTATTTCCAACCAGTCTTTCGCTTGCTGAAACACAAGCAGGACCTTCACACGCAGAATTTTCTGACACCATGCTAGTGGATGTGCTGAACGCAGTATAATGAAGTAGGAAGGCTGGGCCAGGTTTAAACTCATTCTACTATTCCTTTGTCAACATAGTAAGAGGCACTTAACTGCTCCAAGTGTCAGCACCCTCACCTGGAAGATGAGGTGTTTCTCATAGGGCTGTTTGAGAATTAATGTGACAATGTGGGTAACATACCTCATTGCATACCTAGCAGATGTGCAATAAATACTATTATATTATTTCCATCCACTAGGTTCTACACTCTTTTGATGTTTTGAGGCACATAATACTTACAACAGGCCCACAGAAATGCTATACTCTTAAAATGGCCAAAAAGACACATACACACTCTCTCTCTCTCACACACACACACACACATACTACTTACTTGTATGTAACATAAACATAATCTTTGCATAGCTCAGTGGGGAAAGAACACCCAGTCTGCAGTCTGGCTCTTGCTTATATTCTTCATCTGCAAATTGAGAGGATGGAACCAAACGCTCTCGTAGGGCCATGCCGATGATCAATTTCTGTGGCACTCCAATCCTGATACCTGTGAGTGTGTTGCTCACAGGTCTCCATTATCCATTCATATTTATTTGAATTGGTACACAGTACAATGTTGCATTTGTACTTGGCCTGGAAATGCGATTCTGTACTTTAACATATGCATGAAAAAAAAAAAACAAAAAACTGTTAGCTGGGGGTGGTGGCTCATGCCTGTAATCCCAGTGCTTTGGGAGGCCAAGGTGGGCAGATCATCAGGAGTTCGAGACTGGTCTGGCCAGCATGGTGAAACCTCTTCTCTACTAAAAATACAAAAATTAGCTGGACATGTTGGCATGTGCCTGCAATCCCAGCTACTTGGGAGGCTGGGGCAGGAGAATTGCTTGAACCTGGGAAGCGGATGTTGCAGTGACCCAAGACTGCACCATTGCCACTCCAGTCTGGGTGACAGAGCCAGACTCCGTCTCAAACAAAACAAAACAAAAACAAAAACAAACAAAAAACATAAAACATATGCATGAATATGAGATTTTGTAAATTTGCTTTAAATAATATCATGAAGTCCCACCTTCTGGCTTCTCCTCTGTCTTCTGCTCACAGCTGAACGCATCAGCCCATGGTTTCCTGCTCTGTGAGGAATGGCTGGTCTTCATCTGCTGGGGACGAGTGTCAGAGTAAGCTAGCCTTCTTGTCTCTGCTCTCCTCTCATGCTCTTGCTCTCTCTTTCTGTACAGTTTTTCTCATCACTACTTCCTCATATGGGGAAGGAATGAAGCACTTTGGTTGAAATCTAGTGATTTGTAGACTGCATGTGGGGATGAAAGACAATGACGTGGAATCATATGAACCATAAACGTTTCTGCTTAACTATATCAGTGTGAAGCAAGCAAGATGACTGAGAGGTCATCAGATTCTTTTCCAGAATATGGTTGTTATTTGCACTATTTTTGTCTTCTCGTGGCTGATTTCCTTTACAGAACTGAAGTGGTGTCTCTGATCTCCTGAGATTGTATGCTTCACTCTCTCCTATTTATATCATACTGCAAGCTGTTATTATGAGTACAGCAATGAACAAGATAAATCCTCTTACAGTTGGCAGATAATCTCTACTCCATGTAATAATTATCAGATCTCATGGGAATTTGTATTTAAACTCACTTCAAAACGATGGCCCTCCTCTCTGAAACTGCTTCATCGCGTTTAATATAATGTGATCATAACCATGATGGGATGCATAAAGCATCTCCTAAGACGGAAGGGATGGAAAAAGTTAATTATATCTAATGACCCTTGATCTCCCAAGAGAATACTTCTTTCCACCTGATAGAAAAGAGTGGTTTGAGAAACAAGGAAATCTTAAAAGTAGCTCAGCTGTTGTGTGAAAGGTGAGTGGTCCACTTGTACTGTATATCAAAGCTACTGCCTAAATGAGTAGCATTTAGAATTGCATGTTCCTTAAAGAGAAGGTGGCAAGAAGAATAAGGGCCAAAACTAACACTAAAAATAAAAGAAGAAATCCTTTTGAATCTCCAATTATATGTCTGCAAAAACAGGTTTTTTTTTGTTTAATTATGGCAACTATCCTAAAGGCTTTACATATTGGCAAATATACAGATAATGAACTATTGATCCATAAGTTGTTCAGGAAATGCAGAGCTTAACTAAACTGTCTATTTTCCCTTGGAAGGTACGTTGATGTCGTGTGTGGGCGGGCAATCTATTGATCCACTCCCAAAATTTCTCTGACCCACATTGATTAAAAAGGAAAGGAAAAAAAAAAACTCTTAAATATACTCTCTCAGCCCAGTTGACATCTAAGAAATAATGCTATTAAGAGAGAACTACCTGGACTTCCCTAAATCTGATGTCATTGTCATGCTATTCTGCCTTGTGACCCATTTCGAGTTTTATCAGTGCCACATGTAAAAAATGTAGCACTGATAAATCTTTCGCCTCGAGGGCAGATACTTACCATATAGCACTAAGTGAAGTGTGTGGACTTTATCTTGCTTGTAAGGGCCAGGAGCACAGATAACCTCTTTGAAGATGTCTTCTTTTTCACTCATTTCTGAAATAAGGTGAGTTGGGGCCAGGTTGTAGTGGGGATTCTTGTTTCTGATGAGAGATCTACTACTTTACCTGTAATGCCTTGTCACCAGTCGAACCAGAGGGACTCCATCTTGCGTGAGGGCTAGGACAATGAGGCAGGGACTTGTCGGGCTGCATTCCCAGAAAGTGACGCATTCCCAGCCTCTAGATGTTTACAGTTAAGGGAACAAATTAATAGTGTTTATTAAACAGGCCCAGACCTGGGAATGTGCAGATATCCTGATATCTGGAGAACAAAGGCATTCCTAATTTTGCTTTAAAGATAATAATACTGATTCTTTCAAAATATAGTAATTAAGAAAATTAATTTTTTATCACAAACAATTGTGGCAAAACACATCTCCCCATGTACATAAGCATTGTACCTAGGGTACATGGCATTCCTACTCCTACTTTAGGGAACGCTCTACTCAGTCTACAGAGTAACTGTACTTTCACTACTTTACTTAATCAACTTTCTTAATAAACTTGCTTTTATTTTGCCCTGTGGACTCACCCTGAATTCTTTCTTACGTGAGATCCAAGCACCCTCTAGTGGGGTCTGGATCATGACCCCTTTCTGGTAACACACCCTAAGAACCTTAAAATTCTAACATGGAGCCCATCAGAGTCAGACACAGTAAGAGTACTGCAGTGAGCTGGGAAAGAGAAGCTCATTATCTTCATGACTTAGATCTCATTTTAACTTATTTATCTGCTTAGTTAATATATATCCATTATATATCTGGTATGTACCAAACACAGTGTCTAATGGAAAGATGAATTGGTTTGATTACTTGGAAAGAAATAAGTAAATCACATCCACACTGAAATGTAATAAGCCTTGCAACAAATATACACAGTGCTGGGGAATACAAGATATGGGAGAATCTAAATGTTAAAACACGCGCTCTGAATGAAGAGACCCCCAAACAGGCTTTATGTAAGCAACATGGCTGTTTATTCACCCCGGTGCAGGTGGGCTGAGGCCGAAAATGGAGTCAGCAGAGGGTGGTGGGATAGGAGTTGGTTTTATAGGTTTGGGGTAGGCAGTGTAAAGTTACAGAAGTTACAGTTGGTGGTTTTTTGCAAGCTGGGAAGGGGTTGTAGGTTTGCAAGCTGGGAGGGGGGCGTAGGGTGTGCAGTCATGAGGTTGGCCAGGCTCGGTTACAAAGTCCAATGGCCTTGTCAACTGAGGCCAGAATAAGAAACAATAGAAGAATGTTCAGGTTAGTTAGGTGGCAGGGGTTGGTGGTTTCTTCCAGGAACTCATCTGGGGTGCCTGAGCAGGTCACAGAGATTGTCATGCTGATCACGGCGCGGTCAGACCTTACACTAGATTATTAAGGAAGTTGCCCTAAGATGTGAGTAAGCATTTGCTTGATAAATTGGAACAGTGGATAGTGCCTCATGTATCCAGGTGGGATGTACAGAGGCATGATTTGCATGACTCATTGGAAGTGCTCAAAGCAGTTGGATCTGTCTGTTGCAGAAATTGCAAGTATTGAGAGCAATAGAAATGAGATTAGAGGAAGAGAGGGTGCTCCAGCTGTAAAGGGACTTGTGTGCTAATGAAAGGAGTTTTCACTTTAGAAAGAAAGCCTTGGGGACCCACTGAAGGACAGCAGGAGATTGGCATGACCAGTCGTGTAACCTCTGGCAGCTCTGCAGACATGTGGAGAAATAAAACCAGGGCAGGAAGAACTGAATGTGTTCCTGAAAGAAAAACTGACAAGAAAGCAATCAATGCAAGGAATGATTAAAGCCTGAGTAATCATCATCAATTTTAATCGAATACATATCATAAGCCAATAGCATGCTAAGTATTTTGTAAACATTATCTCATTTACTCTTCACAAGGAACCTATGAGTGGGTACTCTGTACTCATGTCAATGGCAAAGGAACTGGAGACTCAGTTTAGATCGCTTGACTGACATTGCACAGGTGTTGGCAAAGCAGAATTTAGATCTGGCTCAGTCTGACTTCAGAATGCATGCATCAGGTTGCATCAGGCTGTAAACCAAAAGTGTCTGAGACAGATTGAGAAGTTTATGTTGCCAAGGTTGAGGATGTGCCTGGACTGTGGACTGTGCTGTTTCCAAAGAAGGTTTTGGGAACTTCAGTATTAAAAGGGGGAGGCCGGGCGCGGTGGCTCAAGCCTGTAATCCCAGCACTTTGGGAGGCCGAGGCGGGTGGATCACGAGGTCAAGAGATCGAGACCATCCTGGTCAACATGGTGAAACCCCGTCTCTACTAACACAAAAAATTAGCTGGGCATGGTGGCGCATGCCTGTAATCCCAGCTACTCAGGAGGCTGAGGCAGGAGAATTGCCTGAACCCAGGAGGCGGAGGTTGCGGTGAGCCAAGATCGCGCCATTGCACTCCAGCCTGGGTAACAAGAGCGAAACTCCCTCTCAAAAAAAAAAAAAAAAAAAAAAAAAGGGGGAAAGAGCAGGCAGGAGGAGAAGGAGGAAAGAAAAAATGTGGTGGGGAGGTAGAACTTAGGCAGTGTGGTAATTACATTCCTGAGGGGAGGCTTTGATTAGCACTCACAAAATCTTCATTCTACATGTGAAAAGAGGAGTGATGGAAAAAGTCAAGTATGCCTTTTTCTTGGCAAATCTACATTTCACATGAGATAAAGTACGGCTGTGAAATTACAGTGGTCTGCTTGGGAACAAGAGGAAGGCAGTTTTTTGTGTGGCTTGCTTTCCCTTTGATAGTGAGTTTGGGGTCCTGAGATTTTATTTTCCTCTCACAAACCTGTATTTCCAAAGTTACTGGTAAGAGTAACTTGAAGGACAATTTTGCCATTCATCAAAGAGCATTCAGGTGTAGACACAGAGTGCTGGGGGAAAGATACTGAGGTGTTTTGTGGATGTGCTGAGTTTGAGCTACCTAAAAAACCCATAAAGCATGAGAAAAAATGAGGTTGAAATGGTTTTGTCAAAGCCATAAAATGCTCTATAGTAAGTGAAATACATGGGTTTGAATATGTTATTTCAGAATACAAGCACCCAGTAGCAATAGTGACATTCTGTTTTACTTAGGATCCTACTCTTCGAAGAATTATGGCACTATCAGAAATCTTTTTGCTGCATACAATGTAATGCTTAAAACTAACACTTAAAACAAGCACATATTAATTGCTGTTTGTAAAACTCCTCCAAATTACAGACTTGAAAATACAGGCAAAATGTGGGAATTTAATCCAAGGGTATGATACTAAATTGGCATGCCTTCACTTGCTCTTATTTTGAAATTTGCTTTAGAAGGTTTTGTTAGTAGCACATCAACTTTTGTTTTATTTTATTTCAAAATAGAACCTTATTACAATTTAAAGGAGAAAAAGGAAAGGGAAGGAAGAAGGTTTATAACTTAATATTGTGACTTTTTTGATGGCCACGTGTGAACCAGACAACCCTGAAGGCTTTGTTCTATGAGCAAACATGCTGCACATCTCAGAACATGCTGGACTTATCCAGATCCACTGGCTTATAAGTTGTTACTTTCATCTAAGAACCGTCACTGACTGCTGTGAAGGTGTAACAGCCTGAGGGTTCTTCTTGCCCACTGCCCAGAAAAGCCAATTCACTGAGAACAGCAGGTTTTGCAGCACAGAAAGTGTTTGATAATCACAGGGCCAACCAAGCAGAAGGATGGGAGATAGTTCTCAAATCTGCCTCCCCAAGAATTCAGAGGCAAGGGTTTTTCAAGGACAGTTTGGCTGGCAGGGGCCTGGGGAATGGGATGCTGATTGGTTGGGTCAGGGATGAAATCATCGTAGACAGAAACTGGCTTCTTATGCTCAGTTAGTTCCTGGGTGAGGGTCACAAGACCAGATAAACCAGTTTCTCAGTTTGGGTTACTGGGCCAACTGGTGCCAGCTGATCCATCAGAGTGCAGGGTCTGAAAAATAACTCAAACCCAATCTTAGGTTTTATAATTGTGAAGGTAGCTATAGAAGCCATTGGGAAGGAGGTTAGTTTCAGGAAAGGACTGTTCTTTGCTTAAAGTTTAAACTATAAACCAAATTCCTCCCATAGTTAGCATGGCCTGTGCCCAGGAATGAACAAGGACAGGATGTGAGGTTAGAAGCAAGATGGATTCAGCTATGTCCAATTACTTTCACTGTCGTAAGTTCTGCAAAGTTAGTTTCAAACATCTTGCTTGGACTGTAATTTTGGTCCATGGGGCTGGACATGCAAAAGTATAGGGAGAGAGGCAGAACAAATACAGAGCCAAACACATGTAGACTTCATTAGACAGCCATCATGGGGTGGAGAGAGGAGAAGAAGGAGAACTTGTCTGGAGAGTGGAGTTGCCATTTTATACAGTGCTTTTGGAGAAGAGCTTGCTGATGAGGTGACATTTGCACAGGGAACTGAGTGAAGACACTGTCATTCAGGTGTGTGAGGAAAGAAAGTTGTGGGTGCTGGCTTTACTACAGTGTTGAGTCGCAGTGTTCACTGGATTGTGGTGCTGTACTGGAGTGATACCTTCACAGGCATAGACCAGAAGTATGTGGCAGTGATATGCATTTTCATAAATAACATTTGATGCTATGGCCAGTAAGATAATAACATAATTCATCTTGGGTACAATAACTACCTTTCAAACCACTGTATTTCCCAGAACAACTTTATCCCAAACACTGCGTTTAGAAAGACTTTATTGCTGTGGAACAGAGACCAGGGCATCCAAGATGGTTAGTAACATTTAAATTCACCTTTCTACAATATTTTATAAACTTAGCTTTTCTAGAGCCAAACAGTAAACAACACAGGTTAAACCAAGTTTCAGCTTTTCAGCGCAGGTATCATAATGGTTCTTCCAAGTTTCTCTATCCTCCCTTGACAGACCATTGCCATAAAATGGTGGTTTATGAGAAGAAATTTAATATCAGTTGCAACCTATGTCTTGAGGATAATTAATCAAACAACACATCTATTTTATTTTACAGAGTTCTCTATAGATACTGTGTTTTGAACTATTGGTTCTCTGCGTGCGTAAGAAATAGGCTTTGACAAATTTTTCCAGCACCAAATTCAGGGTTAGCTAATGTAATGTTCATTGTCCTAGCTTTATCTAAGGGTCTTATGAATCAGTCCCAGGTTACTCCCTTCCCAATGCTTAGTCTCTAATTGTCTGAAATGGTTGTCTTTAGGCTCCTTTGCATCTAGGTTGAGTTTTACAGCAAAATTCTCACATCTCCTAAGACAGAAGTCTCTTTGGATGTACATCTTCTCCTAAATCAAAACACTTCACTTTTATCTTTTGCCTCCTACTAAATGTCAAGCTCCTTTCCAAACTCTCCACTTTGCAGCTTATATTCTGTTAAATTGGAAAATACTTATCACCACATAAAATTGTATGCAGCCAGCATAGATAATAAATGTAGGCAATTAAATAAAGAAGCTGTGGTTTTGGGAGCTCAATGTGAACCTGGTTTCTAGTTAGAATAAACATATATATGGCCATTTCAACATTAGGTTTCAAATCTTATTACTAAACAAGACAGATATGCATCAGGTGATTCAGTTCTCTAAAGGCCAAGCAAAGAAACAATTATAATTCCAGAGCAGTCGTAGCAGTAAATACTTTCTTGTGGCTTTATTCCAGTGTCAGCACTTCATTTTAATGATAACTGGATCTCAGCTGTTGTTGTGAAATCCTTGAATGTACTTAACAACCTGCTTAGAGTATACTGAGTTTATAGAGATGACCAAATGAAGCTTGAAAATTTATTATAGGGAAATTGTGCAGATTATATGGGAGATATTTATTGCAAGGTAGGGCTGAATAGCAGCACACAAAATGTAAAGATCTGAATAGAACTGCACTGAAGCAGGTGGAGCCAAGCCTGCCACCGCTCTTCATCATTATCAGGTGTCTCCTCTAATCAGTATATTTCTCTTAATTCTTGATTGGCAACTGCCAGAGCTCTCCCAAGAGTATGATAACGCTAATATGATAATTTGTAGCACTTTGCAGTTTGCAGAGCATTTTTTTCACACATATCTTTTTAATGCTCTTAACAATACAATAAAGTAGGTGTTATTATGGTTATATTATATGGGAGAAAAAGAGGCTTCATGACATTGACCTAACATAGCTAGCTGAGTAAGGATGGCTTTCTTCCTCCCAATAAAATGCATATTTGCTTGGGTTTTGCTTTGTTTGGCTGTCCAGCATGCACTTCCCTCTCCTTATTAACAGGGGAAGAGAAGGTTGTCACCATTATGTGTGTTTCTGTGGGTCAGTAGGGCCCTGCCTTCGACTGGAGAGGCTGCCAAAAGCTATATCCGCCTCTGAAGACCTGGCAGCAAGGGTGAGGTTCACGGCCTGGGATGAATACATTTGTTATCTCGGACTTTGAATCTTGAGGGAAAAGAAATGCAAAGATAAAACAATGGCCAGCACACACTTAGAATTTGTTAGGTTTGTCTGGCAATGATGACATTTGCAAGACACAACAGTATACATGGAAGCCCACATGCCATAAAACTAAATATTTAAACGTTGGTAAGATAATCTTAGAAACTGTTTAATCAAGGCTGGGCGTGGTGGTCCACGCCTGTAATTCCAGCACTTTTGGAGGCCGAGGCAGGCGGATCACAAGGTCAGGAATTCAAGATCAGTCTGGGCAACATGGTGAAACCCGTCTCTACTAAAAAAAATACAAAAATCAGCCGGGTGTGGTGGTGTGCGACCATAGTCCCAGCTACTCGGAAGGCTGAGGCAGGAGACTCGCTTGAACGCGGGAGGCAGAGGTTGCAGTGAGTCGGAATCATGCCCCTGCACTCCAGCCTGGGCGACAAGGTGAGACGCTGTCTCAAAAAACAAACAAACAAACCACTGCTTAATCATATACATAATACCTATCTATTCTACTCTCTTGAAAAACGTGCCTTCACAAAATCCCAAGTGGCCAGCTTTGAGTTTAGAATTCTTAGATCCCTTGAGCTTGTGGGAAAAGTGGCCTCCAGCGTTTGGTCTGCGAGCCCTTTCCTCCTAGAGCTTCGCTATTGGCTGCATTTTGCTCTGTAAGAAATTTGTGCCTACACAAGCGGACGGCCTGACCTATAGATCTAAGCTGCATCCATAACTCCCAACAGAAAGCTGCACGCTGGCTACTCCTTAGCTAGGTCCGCCAGCGCGCAGTTTCTATTTGAGTGGGTGGAGCCTGCGAAGAGGACTGCGTCGGCTTTGAAGTGGGTTCAGGACTGCTCCTGCAAAGAATTCCAGCGTCATATGTGTCTCAACATGGTCTAGAAGGCTCTGGGTAACACGTATCCTCAACTTCATAGACTCTTGCCGCAGGGACAAGGTCACATGACCAGAGTTTCTTTAAAACCCGCAGCTGGGGCAATGGCCCTTCTTGCCTGAGTCTAAGAGTGGTCCTGAGTACTGACATTCCATCTAGGAATTGGTTGCAACTTGGCTTCTAGAACTTCTTTCTTCTTACTGGTTGTTTAAGCAGGTCCTCCTACCTCATCTTTGTTTTCTGAGCCCTCTACATACTTCCAGTTGATTCATTTATCTTAAAATATCCAATCTCATTTTTTTTTCTTGTTGTACCTGGGAACCTTGCTTGATACACACAGTCTATCACTTTTTTCCCCACAGGATGAGGATTGGTAGCAGATTAGCAATGATTGGACAGTGATTGATGAAAACAGCTAATGATAGTCTGAGCAATGGTAAGTCTCATCCGTCTGTGATTAATATTCCACTGTCACTATGGAAAAACAGGCAAGTAGAACTACTCCTCTGCCTCACTCTCTATTCCATCAGGCTCACCATTTCTTATTGTCTTCCTTCTAGGGTCATGTGAGTTAACCCCTCTGGTGAAATATTGAGGGAGTGACACAGCACTTTGTGTTGCTTGCTGTTAGCACTAAAATGCAATTTGGTTATTTTTTAAAATTAAAAATGTCTTACATATTGCCAAATCAGCAGATACTCATTATAAGAAAGACTTGTAAGTATAGATGAATAAAAAGAGACATATGATAATCATATGCTCATGCTGCCCAGAGATAACCATTACTATTAATAGATAAATTTCTATGCATATCTTTAAGAGAAAAGATCACATTATACGTGCTCATTTAAAATTGTAAATATTAAACTCTATATTATAAACATTTCCATTTCAATAGGCACGTTCATAGCTTTTTTAAAAGGGGAGAATATTGAATCTTTAAATAGTGTAAAATTGTCTAAACTTATACTTAATGTTGGACATTTTGGTTGTCTTAAATTTTTATTATCAGAAACATTATTAATGAATATTCCTGAAGTGAAGTAATTATACCTGTGGTTAATTATTTCCAAAGGATATATTTCTATAAGTGGAATATTTATTTCAAAGACTTTTCATACCTAGAGTAATTTAATACTATTTAAAGACCCATGCAGAGTAATTGTAAATTGAACAGTATTCATCTAGCATACATTTTGATTAAGAATTAGTAAAGTATGATTAAAATCCAGTATTATTCATGGTTTTATTTGTTACATGCACTACACTTTGGCAAGATTTTTAAATAAATCTGGAGGGAGATGAATATTTTTTTCATTTAAGTATGATACACTTTGCTGTTTCTCTTTTTTTAAACAACTTTATTAAGATATAGTCTTCACACCACAAAATTTACTCACTTATAAAGTACAATTTATTTTTAGCGTATTTACAGAATTGTACAGCTATCATCACAATCAATTTTAAAACACTTTTGTGATCTCAAAAGTAAATTCTGCGCTCAGTCAGGGCTCCTAAATCTCCCTATTTTCCAGCCTTAGATAACCACCTATATCTAGCTTCTGTCTCTATAAATTTGCCTATTCTGGACATTTGCTATAAGTGGAATCATACAGTCATCCTTGGTGACTGTCTTCTTTCACTTAACATGATTTCACAATTCATTCATGTTGTAAAGAGCATCAGTACTTAATTCCTTTTATTGCTGAATAGTATTCCATTCTGTGAATGACTGCACTTGTCCCTTCATCATATGGACCTTCGGGTTGTGTCCACTTTGGGGCTAGTATGAATAATGCTGCTATATACATTTGTATACAGATTTTAGTGTAAACACATGGTTTCATTTTCTTGGGGATTTGCCTACGAGTGAAATTGCTTGATTATATGGTAACTCTGTTTAACTGTGTGTGGGGGGAACTGCCAGACTGTTTTCCAAAGAAGCTGCACATTTTATATACCCACCAGCAGAACATGAGGGATCCGATCTCACTGCGTCCTCACCAGTACTTGTGATTTTCTGTCTTTTCTACTATAGCCATTCATTTCACACTTGGGGTGAAATGGCATCTAATTTTGGTTTATATTTGCACTGATGGCTGATATAGCTTTTCTCTCTCTCTCTTTTAATATTAGCCCTTTATAAAAGTCTAAAAATATTACAAGCAAGATATTAACTCTATTTCACAATCTTTTATGTTGATAACTGAATCAGCTTTCTTTTAAAAATTATTTTCTAAATGAAATAATTCAACTCAGTCAATGGACCTATAGTTATTGTATTTTTAAAAATTATGTGTTTCTAATAGATGATGATATAACAAAACATTCTTCTATTTTCTTATAAATGCAGACAAGCATTATCTGTATGTAGTTTTCAAATAGTTATTTATTATTTTATCAAGAGTGATGCTAAACTTCAGTCATTTTCTATTAATAAAGAGGTACTAGATATCTTTCATCAGATTGCTATATTCTCTGATAGAAAAATTGAAATATATCTTTGAAAATATTTTTTTAACAGATCTGTAATTTAAGATTCATTATAAATTTCCTATTTAGTATGCTTAAAAGTTTTATCAAAAAGGTAACTTTTGACAGTCAATATTTGACTCAGTTAAAAGGAGGACATACAATATCAACCAATGGTGATATAATATTAAATAAATACAATGTAGTGAACAATTTAATTGAATATTGAAAGTTATGTCGTGCTTTAGATAAAATAACTCTGTGACAATACTTTGAAAATATATGCAAATAAATATATAGCTTTATTTTCTAATATAAAAATATGTCGGGCATGGTGGCTCACTCTTGCAATCCCAGCACTTTGGGAGGCCGAGATGGGTGGATCATTTGAGGTCAGGAGTTCAAGAGCAGCCTGGCCAACAAGTGAAACCCCATCTCTACTACAAATATGAAAATTAGCTGGGTGTGGCAGTGCGCACCTGTAATCCCAGCTACTCAGGAGGCTAAGGCAGGAGATTCGCTTGAACCTGAGAAGTGGAGGTTGCAGTGAGCCGAGATCACACCACTGCACTCTAGCCTGGGGGACACAGTGAGACTCTCTCTCAAAAAGAAAAAAAAAATGGCATTCAATCCTGAGGGAACAAACTTCAATACACTTGAGACTTTGAAGAAAAACTGAAGGACAGAGTGGTAAATTTGCTTTCAATAAAAAATCCACATGTATATATTGTAGAAAATTTTGTTCTCAAATGGATAAAAGCATACAAACTTCTTTGAATTCAACAAAAACTATTCAGAGAGCAACATTTGAGGTGTAAGTTGGAACAGGTATTCATCAACAAGCTTACAGCTGGCACCCAGGGCTGCCGGAAGAATCAAACTTTATATTGATGTGTATTCTAAGAGAGGATTTCGGCTCTCTGTTTCATCAAGGACAAGACTGCTGAGATTCAGATCTAATCTCTTGACTTCTGGAGAACAGGCCAAACAGAAGACATGGCCAGATGGAAAGAGTCATAATAAAGCTGAGAAAAGAAAGGCCATGAAGAAATCCTAAGATACCTACAGGATCGTTTCTGCTAACTTTGACCTTTGCTAACTTAGCCTAGCCAGTATCTAGCTGTGTGACATTGAGCCAATTGCTCCATTTTTCTGGCCCTAATTTTTCTCATAAGTAACATGAAGAACAGCTATACATTAGGGTTATTGTGTGAATTAAATGAGATGATGTATGTACAAGCAAGTATCCAAGTGCAACCTTCTTATTTTCTCTGACATATGATAGACATTCAAAAATAATCATAACTTGACTACTTACTCTATGTCAAGCACATTTTAAGTGTCTTACTGATTCATATAATCTTTACATCAACCCTAAAAGGAAGATGTATTAGACAAATAAGGCACAGAAATTAAATACAAAAAAGTTCAGAAACTTACGTAAGATCCCAGTTTCTACCTAAATGTGTCCAGATGAATATGACTTTCCAATCATAACATAAAATCTAGTGTATGTTAATGTGTAATTATTTTTGTACCCAAATTAAATACTTTCTTAAAAATTACTTTCTGAATAATATAAAATCTATGAAAGAAATCAAGAAAAAATAGCTTATTTCATGGGTTTTGTAGTCATTCTTGATGATTTAATGAAAGGACATAATTTGCTTTCAAGCAGACTATTTCATATAACATGATTAATGTAGTGTTTGAGTCAACTAAGTTATCTTGGACCAAGTCTTCGTGATTCTAAAGACTGGTGACTGCATGACTTGAATAAGTACATTATCTCAAAGCCAAAAAGAAGAGTCAGCACCCTGCTATGCTGTAATTAAAACAGTCATTCAATCACAAAATTGTTCACCCTCTCCTCAAGTGTGTTAAACACCCTGGCGCTGCAAGTCAAGCCCCAGACTTGAGGTGCTCAGAGTGCACTGCACGTCTCTAGGCTGATGCCCACCAGTGGTAGGAGGAGAAGGGGAAGGAACAAGCCCTTCAGTCCTGCAGGAGAATCTGGGCAGCTCAGCTGGGTCTACTACAGTTCATTCCCTGCTCTGCTTGTTCTGCTTCCTTACATAAATGTTGGGGCAGCCTCTTCAAGGATTCCAGTGAGCGTCCTCAAGGAAAATTATAGGCCTGACCACTGCAGTTGGTCTCAAGACCCACGCCTACTACACAATCCCCCTCTTCTACTGTCCATCCTAGATTCCACTCGCCCTCAGATATCACCTCTGCTCTTCTAGATGGGTCGTCTACTGACGCGAAATCCTGGGTACTGTACCTGCCTCATACTGGGGCTGCCATACCTGTCCATTTACCAAAACAATTGGTCAAGGACTTTCCAAAGGTAGATTGTCAACATATTCCTCCCTGTAGCAGCAGCTCCTCCTCCTGAGGTGGGGGATAAAGGAGGGCCAGAATCCATTACCTCTATTAGAATGGTGACTCCTTTTCTTGTCTCTTGGTCTTCGCCATGAGAAACTTAATGTGTCCAGGCAGCTACCACAGCTTAGATTCAAGGGAAATGATGATGTGTTCATGGCAGAAATATTCTTCCTTTGGGAACCAAGGTCTTTAAACCTACAGACTCCAGAGTTGCAGGAACAAGAAGCACACACCCTCAATTGAGTCATTGGGAATTTTGCTAACTGAGGCCATTCTTGCTTCCAGACTTTGGTTTCTTATCGATATATTCTGTTTATTGGGAACCCAGAGCCAGTGAATGGTCATTATTCAGGGTGGACGCTATGTCCTGGGGGGTGCTGCCTCACTCTCACAGGGAAGCTTGTCTGGGCTTACACCTCCGTTATGTTTCAGCAGGCTGTTTCAGCACTCTAGCACGTTGCTGCAGTAGAGCAGTGTGGCATGTGATGTGACCAGCGGGTCGCATTGTTATGGACCCACCGATGGACCTGCTTAGTTTTAAGGTTGTCACTCAACCTGACATAATTATAAGTGAAACTGCTGTTGTTGGATCTGACACCCTGTAAGGGTTCCGACAATGCTGTTGGCTGAAACCATGTGGGCAGAAAAAGCAAATTCATGTTTAGAATTTTTTTGTTACTGTCAAAATGAACCACTGACCCTTGCAAGATGAAAGGAGTAGACTGCGGTGAACTTGCCACTGAGTGACAGGATGGTCTCCTCAAGAAATGGTGCAATATTGGGGATGAGGATGTCGTCTTCGTTGCTGGCAGGTTTGCTGTTTGGTAGCACCTGGAGCTAGAGCAGCTATGATGGGTGGGAGCCCATGCTGTAGAGCCCATGCACAACCCCATATCTCTGACACTGAAGCTACTCCTTTCATGTATTCATTTCACCAGCACCAGAATGGCCAATGACAGAAGCTGGCTGGCACCTAGTGGCTGAGTCATTCTGTCTACTTGGTTGTCTAGTGCCTCTTTCAAAATAGATGATTCCTGGTGGGTGTTAACCTGCAACTGAAAGATCTTCCCACATTGTGTCTGCTCCCATAGTGTCATCTACATAACTTACTCCAGATATTCTTGTCTATGATCTCCTCATCTCTCTCCCACTAGACCTCTGATGATCTGTCTGTGTCATTCAGCACCCACCCACTTGTCTGTGTATATTCCAGACTGAGGCTGAGGCTTCATCTCTTTCTACATGAATTAGATGACCAAGTGTAGTGTGTGAAGCCCTGCTCATTGAGAGGATTTCCCCTCATCGCTGTCTTCAAAAACCACACCTGAATGAATGAGGGGCCAAGTTTCCTTAACAGGCATTGGAAGCAGACTTCCCTTAGGAAAAGATTGTGACGTCAGAGAGGCAGCTCTCTCTACCAACAGGCAATTCCAAGAGACAGGTGACCACTGAGGACTGTCAGCCGTAGCATTCTATGCAGCTGAGGGACAACATCCTTGGAGACTAAAGGGGGACTTGGGCAGACAGCAGCAGCTTCTACAGTCTACTTTATCTGTGGATAATCTAGGGATATGAATTGCTGTTGCATTATTATCTTAGAAGCTCAAGTTGAGGACGAATATCGAAATCTACCACAGAGGAATATTGGAAGATGGAAGAATATTTAGTACCATGTGAATTATTCACATCCCTACTCATTTCTTCATCATTCCTCCTTGATTATGCATTCCTCCTTGCACTCCTTAAATTTAAATATATATATTTTTTTTCTGAATGTTTCCAATGGAGACTGCCTAGCATAAAATTATGGGGAGAAGCATAAAGAAGAGTAGTTAAAAATAGATATGAGACAAGGTGGGCAAGCCCAGCGCATAAGTAGCGAACAGGGGCTTTCGTGGCTTGTTTAGGGGCTGGAGATTAGACGTAAGATTGCAACTGAATCATTACGCTACTGTAAATACAGTCACAGATCTGTGGAGCACCTGTGTTCAAAACCCAGGATGGTGCTAAAGCCTCATATAGATCCATGAAATCTCTGGTATCTGAGTTGACATTTAGGAGATTCTGTCTGCAGTGAGTTACATAGTCCTGTAACAGCCTGGATGAGGTATTGCAGCTGCAGAAAAAAAAATTCTATTAACAATCTGTGAGTAATTTATGCAGCATATGAATCTGGCTGACTTTTATCAGAGCCCCAATCAAAATAGAAATCACAACTATTGTTTTAAAAACCAAATACTCTAATATTTAAGAAACTGACATTATTTTATGTATATCTGTATTAATTTTGAGTTTTGGTGCCCATTTTAAAGATGATGATTATTACTGTGACACCTTTTAACAAAATTGCTTGGCAAGCAAAGTCATTGAAGCTGAACATGATTTAAGTGGAGCTATTAGATTTCTTTTTTCCAGCTTTATTGAGGTATAATTGACAAAATTATATATATTTGAGATATACAATGTGATGCTTTGATATACTTATATGTTGTGAAATTTTTACCACAACAAAACTAACTACCACATCCATCACCTCACCTATTTGTTGTGTGTGTGGTGTGAGATGGTGGTCAAAAGATGCAACCTTTAAAGTAAATAAGTTCTGGATACCTAACGTATGGCATGATGACTATACATTAATAATAAAGTGTTGTATACTTGAAATTTGCCAAAAGAACTGATAGATCTCAAGTATTTTTACCACACATACAAAAATAGGAATGAGGTGAGGTGATAATTTTATTTAATTACTCATTTTTATATTTCACATGTGAGATCATGTGATATTTATTTGTCTTTCTATGTCTGGTTTATTTATATTTCAATGATGTCCTGGTTCTTCCATTGTGTTGTAAATGGAAAGATTTCCCTCTTTTGTAAGACTAAATAATATTTCGTCATATATATGCTACATTTTCTTTATTCATTCATTTATGGCTGGACAATTAGATTGTTTCTGTATCTTAGCAACCATGAATAATGTCGCTGTGACCATGAGAGTGCATAGATCTGTTTGAGACAGTGTTTTATTTCCTTTGGGTATATACCCAGAAGTGGGATTGCTGAATCACATGGTAATTGCATTTTTAATTTTTGAGAAACTTCCATACTGTTTTCTATAATGGCTGATTCAATTTAAATTCCTGCCAACAGGGCGCAAGGGGTCCCTTTTCTCCATACCCTCACCAACACTTGCTATCTTTTGACTTTTGATAATAACCATCTTATTCAGTGCTATGAGGTATCTCATTGTTGTTTTAATTTGCATTTTCCTGAGGATTAGTAACACTGAGCACATTTTTATGTTCCTGTTAGCCATTTACATGTCTTTTGGGAAAAATGTCTATTCAGCTCCTTTGCCTATATTTTTATTGGGCTATTTGTTTTATTTGGTATCAGGTTATGTATGTTCTTTATAGAATAGTCCCTCCTTTTCCGAGGGGATACGTGTTCCAGTACCCATAGTGGATACTTGAAGCTGCAGATAGTACTGAACCTTATATACACTTTGCTTTTTCTCTATGCATACATACTTACAATACAATTTATAAATTAGGAACAGTAAAAGATGAACAACAATAGCTGACAGTAAAGTTGAATAGTTATAGCAATATACTGTAATTAAAATTATGTGAATATGTTCTCTAATTTTCATGTGTTTTTAGACAGAGTTGCGCTCTGTCACCCAGGCTGGAGTGCAGCGGCATGATCTGAGCTCATTGCAACCTCTGCCTCCTGGTTTCAAGCAATCCTCCCACTTTAGCTTCCTGAGTAGCTAGCATTACAGACATGTGCCACCATGCCTGGCTAATTTTTGTATTTTTTGTGGAGACGGTTTCATCATGTTGGCCATGTTGGTCTAGAACTCCTTGGCTCAAGTGATCCACCCACCTCAGTCTCCCAAAGTGCTGAAATTACAAGTGTGAGCCACTGCTCGGCCTCTATTTTACTGTGCTGCACTCACCCTTCTTATGATGATGTGAGATGATAAAATGCCTACCTAATGAGATGAAGTGAGGTAAATAATGCAGGCATTGTGATGTAGCATTAGACTACTATTGACCTTCTGATGATATGTCAGAAGGAGGATCATGTGCTGTGGGTGTTCCTGATCTTTGAGCCATGATGATGTTACTGGTCAGATGTCAGGAGCAGGCCATGTGGGTGACTAAAGGATGGACATCATATACAGAGTGGATACATTGGACAAAAAAAAAGATTCACATCCTAGACAGGATGAAGCAGGTCAGAGTGAGATTTTATCATGCTTATTTCAAACTTATAAACTGTTTATTTTGAGAATTTTCCATTTAATATTTTCAGACTGCAGTTAACCATGGGTAACTGAAACCATGAAAACTGAAACTGTGGATGGGGTTTGGTGGGCTTTTGTGTATTTTTAATAAGAACCTTTTATTAGATAATTGGTTTGCAAGTATTTTCCCATATTCTGTAGGTCACCTTTTCATTTTCTGGATTGTTTTCTTGGCTGGGTAAAGTGTTTTAACTTTTTGCAGTCCCACTTATTATCTTTGCTTTTGTTGCCTAAAACTTTTGGGTAATAACCGAGAAATATATATAGAGCCAGAACCAATGTCAATGAGTTTTTCCCATGTATTTTTGATTACAAGTTGAAAAGTTTGGATCTTCAGTTTAATCATTTTCTCCATTTTGACTTTATTTTTGTATATGATGTAGGATCAGTGTCAAATTTCATTCTTTTGCATGTTGCTGTCCAGTTTTCCTAACACCGTTTATTGAAAACATTGTGTTTTCTCCATTGGTTTTTCTGGACAACTTTGTGGAAAATTAGTTGACCACACATGTATAGGTTTATTTCTAAGCTCTCTATTCTGCTCCATTGATCTATATGTATAATTTTTATGCCAGTACCATACTGTTTTGATTACTATAGCTTTGTAACATAATTGGAAATCAGGAATTGTAATGCCTCAAGCTTTGTTCTTCTTGTTCAAGATTGCTTTAGCTATTAGGAGTCTTTTGTGGTTCCATAAAAATTTTAGAATCTTTTTTCTATTACTGTGAAAAATGTCACTGAAATTCTGATTTGGATTGCAGTAAGTCTATAGATTGCCTTGGGTAGTGTAGACATTTTAATAACATCAATTTTTCCAAATCATGAGCTACCTAATGAGATGAAGTGAGGTAAATAAGTCAGGCATTGTCATGTAGTATTAGGCTACTGTTGACCCTCTGATGATATGTCAGAAGGAGGATCATCTGCTGTGGGTGCTCCTGATCTCTGAGCCATGATGATGTTACAGGTCAGATGTCAGGAACAGGCCATGTGGATGATTAAAGGATGGACATTATATACAGTGTGATACATTGGACAAAAAGATGATTCACATCCCAGGCAGAATGAAGCAGGTCAGAGTGAGATTTCATCTTTTTATTTACTTGTGTATTTTATTTATTTTTGTCTAAATAAATAATTTATTTATTATATGTATCTTTTTTGTGTGTCTTCTTCAATTTTCTTTATCAAAATTTTATAGTTTTCACTGTATAAATCTTTAACCTTCTTGTTTAAATTTATTTCCAAATATTTTATTTTTGTTGCTATTTTAAATGGGATTTTAAAAAATTTATTTTTTACATACTTTCAGTTAGTGTATAGAAATATTACTGCCTTTTGTACATTACCGAAATTGTTTCTTAGTCCTAACAGTTTTTTTTTGTTGGGGTCTTTAGGATTATCTATATATAGATCATATCATTTGCAACAGGAGACTATTTTACATCTTCCTTTCTAATTTAGATGCCTTTTTTTGGTTTGTTTACTTGCCTAATTGCCCTAACTAGTACTATATTAAGTTGAAGTGGTGAGAGTGGGCAACCTTGTTCTTGGTCATAGAGGAACAACTTTTACCTTTTCACTCTTGAGTATACTGTTATTTTGGAGCTTGTTACATATTATCTTTATTATGTTGAGTTACATTTCTTCTATATCCAATTTGTTAAGAGCTATTATCATGAAACAATACTGAATTGTGTTAAATACTTTTTCTGCATCTATAACATAATCATATGATTTCTGTCTTTCATATGGTTAATGTGTATCACATTTATTGATTTTGGTGTGTTGAACCATCCTTGCATCTCAGAGATAAATACCACTTGAATAAGGTATACGATCCTTTTAGTGCTGTTAAATTCAGGTTGATAATATTTTGTTAAGGATATTTGCCTCTATGTTCTTCAAGAATATTGGCCTGTAATTTTATATTTTTTGTCTTTATTTAGCTTTGGTATTAAGGTAATATTAGCCTTATAAGTTTTAAAATGCTCTTTCTCTTTCAATTTTTTGGATGAATTTGAAAATTACTGCCATTAATTCTCCTTAAATGTTCAGTAGAATTCACTGTTGAACTCAACAGTGAAGTATACAAAATAGTAAATTTTATCAGGTCCTGGGCTTTTCTTTGGTGAGAGATTTTTGATTATTGGTTAAATTTTCTTAGTCATTATTAGTCTGTCCAGGTTTCTATGTCTTCATGATTCAGTTTTGGTAGGTTGTGTGTTTCTAGAAATTTACCCAAATTCTTCTAGCTTATCAAATTTGTTGGCATGTAATTGTTTATAACAATCTCTTTCAAAAATTTGTGTCTTTGTGATGTCATTTAAAGGCCTCTTCTTTAATGTGTACTTGTATTTATTTGGGACTTATCTCTTGTTTTCTTAGTTAATTTTAATACACCTAAAAAATCTATTAGTTTTCTTGATCCTTTACATTGTTTCTTAAGTATTTTATTTATCTCTGCTCTGATCTTTATTATTTCTTTTCTTTTGCTGATTTTAAGTATAGATTATTCTTTCTTTTCTAGTTTTTTTAGGTGTAAAGTTAGGTTATTTATTTGAGATGTTTCTTTTTTCTTAATATAGGTGTTTATTAATGTAAACTTCCCTGTACTGCTTATGCTGCATCCCATAAGTTTTGATATGTTTTATTTTTACTTGTTGTACAATCATTTAATTTCTCTTTTGATGTCTTCTTTGACTCCCTGGTTGTTTAGGAGTGTGTTGTTTAATTTCCACATATTTTAAATTTTTAGTTTTCTTCTTATTGCTGACTTCTAGTTTCATATCATTATAGTTGGAAAAATACTTGCTATGATTTCAGTTTTTTTTACATGTGGTATGACCTATTTTTTTGCCTCAACTATGATCTGTCCTGGAGGATGTTTAATGTGCACATGAAAAAATGTGTATTTTGTTACTGTTGGATGGAATGTTCTGCATATGTCTGTTAGAACAACTGGTCTGAGTGTAGCTCAAGTCCAGTGTTTGTTCGTTAATTTTCTTTTTGGAAAGTCTGTTCATTGTTGAAAGTGAAGGTATTGAATTTACCTACTATTTGTTGTACCATTGTTTATTTCTCCATTTAGTTATGGTAATATTTATGTTATATATGTAGGTGCCCCAATGTTAGGTGCATATGTATTTACAATTGTTTTATACTCTGGATTGTTGATGCTTTTATCAGTCTACAATGACCTTCTTTGTCTCTTGTGGCAGTTTTGGACTTACAGTCTGTATTGTCTGATGTTAGTATAGCAACCTCTCCATTTGTTTTCATTTCCATTTCATGAAATGTTTTTTCTGTCCTTTCACTTTCAAACTATCAATGTCATTAAAGCTGAGGTGAGTCTCTCTTGTAGGCAGCATATAGTTTGGTGTGTGTGTCCATGTGTTCACTTTTGTTTGTTTTTATCCACTCTATGTCTTCTGATTAAATAATTTAATCCATTTATATTTAAAGTAAATATTGATAGGCATGGACTTACTATTGCCATTTGTCAATTGTGTCTGGCTCTTTTGTAGTTCCTTTGCTTCTTTCTTCCTCTCTTGCAAACTTCCTTTGTTATTGATTTTCTGTAGTGATATGTGATGATTCCTTACTCTTTATCTTTTTTATATCTACTATAGGTTTTCCTGTGCAATTACCATGAATCTAACAAAACACAGAGTTATAACAGTCTATTTTATACTAATAACAAGTTAACATTAATCCCATACAAAAACTCTGCTGTTTCTTTCCTTCACTCCCGACACATATTTTAGACTTCTAGATCTCACAGTTCACATATTTTTTATTATGTAAGTTTGTTGACAAATTACTTTAACTATAGTTTTTAAAAATACTTTTGTCTTTTAACTGTTATACCAGAGTTAAGAGTGATTTATCTATCACTATTCAGGATTTGAACGTTTTGAATTTGACTCTGTATTCATTTTTATGAATGATTTTTATACTGTCCTATATTTTCATCTTACTAAGGTCTTTTCATTTCAGTGTGAAGAACTTTCTTGTAAGGCAGGTCTTCTGGTAAGAAACTCCCTCTTTTTTTTTTTTTTTTTTTTTTGTTTGATTTTCTGGTCTGGGAAAGGAAAGTCTTTATCTCTTCTTCATTTCTTCTTTCTTCTTCTTCTTTTTTTTTTTTTAGCACTTAGGATTTATCAGCCTATTCTTCTGGCCTGAAAAGTTACTGCTAACAAATCATCTGTAGTCAAATGAAGTTTTCCATGTATGTGAAGAGTTTCTTTTCTCTTGAAGTTTTCAAAATCTCTCTTTCTTTGATATTTAAAAATTTTATTATAATGTGCCTCAGTGGAGATATCTTTGGGTTAAATTTGTTTGGGAAATTTTGAGCTTAATGCATCCTGATGTATATATAATTTCTCAGATTTCAGGAATTTTCAGCCATTATTTCTTTAAATATTATTTCTTTTTCTCTCTCTTCTCCTTATATTATCATAATGTGTAAATTGGACTGCTTGATGGTATCTCATAAATCCTATAGGCTTTCCACACTCTTGTTCACTCTTTTCTTTTTGTTCCTTTAGCTGGGTAATTTCAAATGACCTGTCTTTGAGCTCGCAATTTTTTTTCTGCTTAATTAAGTCTGCTTTGTCACTGTTGTATTTTTTTCATTTCATTCATTGAATTCTTTAGCTTCAGAATTTTTGTTGTTTTTTATAAAAATATTTTATATCTCTTTGTTTACTCCATTTTGTTCATATACTGTTTTCTTGATACCATATGAGTATTCTTATAGCTTGACCTTTCTTAAGACATTTATTATGAAATCTTTCTGTGGCAATTTATAGATCTCCATTGGGAAAGATCAGCTACTGGAAAATATGGTTTTCCTTTGGTAGTGTCATGTTTTCTTGATTTTTTTCTGTTTTTTTTTTGTTGTTGTTGTTGTTGTTGTTGTTTTGTCTTGAATTGATGTCTGCATTTTTGCTGGGGCAGCCACCTATTCCAGAATTTACAGACTAGTTTCTGTGAGGAAAGTCCTTCACCTATGGGTGGGTATGAGGGTACTGATGGGTCGGATGCAGCAATTCCAGAACCAGTAAAGGTAAAAAATCATAGTCTCTGTGCATTTCCATCAGTTGAAGATTGCAAGTGGCCAAAGCAGCTGTCCACAGTGGTGGTGAGGGCTGGTGGGGTAATTGTTGATGAAGGTTGCTGGAGGCTCTCCTGATTTCTTCTTCTCTCATGTGGGAAGTCATGACTAATGGGATCCCTCCTGGTGTTGGGTTTGGTTCATGGTAATGTTCATGGTGGCAGTGGCACTGGTGCCTGAGAGGCAGGCACCCCAGTTCCAGTGTTGGTCTCAATGTTCAATGAACAGATGCTTATGGAACAGCTGGAAAGCCAGGGTCTGAAACACGGGCATGTGGAGACCTATAGTTTCTGTAGGATCCAGGGCATGGATGCTTCTAAAGCAGTCGTGGCTCTCGTGTTCTAGGCACTGGCAAATGTAGAACTGTTACAGAATCAGGGTCCAGAATGTGGATTTGTGTGGAACGACCATTGCTCTAAGGGCTGTGATATAGATGTGACTGCTGTAGCAGTAACTCTAGGGTCTAATGCTTGGGAAGTCACAGAATGGCTGCAGAGCTAAGATCCAAAGCATGAGCTTGTGGAGTTGTTAATTATTATTGACAACACAATTGACTTAAAAGATACAACTCACCTTTCAAGAATCCCTAATTTCATAGGCACTTTATATGAACAACACTAATGAGCCTTCAGAGTTCCTTAGGCTAAACTATTCAATATGTGTTTTTACCCTAAAGCAATAATTTTGGTAGAGTACGTAACACTAGTCTATTTATAATAATAAAAGTATCAGGAAAGCTTTAACTAAAATATAAAGACAGTAAGTCTAAAATAACACAATTAAAAATAAGATAATTTTTCCTCACACTGTAAGATGGGTAAGAATTCTTACAATGTTCATTTTAATATTTAGTAACACTAGTAGTACTTTTTTCTTTTAAAGTAAGAAAAGTATTTTAATAGTATTTTAAGTAACTTTTTTTCTTTGTATGTTACTAAAAACCACTGTCATGCAAATTCTAGTAATGAAAACTATTTAAGCTTCAAGTATTTCCTACCAGAAAAGCCTCAGGCACAGATGGCCTTTTTTATCTAGTTAACATCACATCCCAGGTTACCATCCGATTAAGCATAGTGGATTTCCATTAACAAGACACTATCCTTCAGGAAATATCCACAACTTATATTGAACTAGGAAAAGACTGAAATTGCTGTGACAGCATAAAACTGCTCCCATCAGTTTTTTGAAAGTATCTCTTTATGATAATAGGCAATTGTGTGGTCCTCTTGAGAAAAACACTGGGTTAGTGGGAAGTGATGTATGAAGATTTCAGTAAAAATTTGAGCAAATACTCCTATATGATTTCTACATACGTTAATATTTAGGAATATGTTGTGATTTTTGAAACACACTTTCAGATTAAAAAAAAATGACTAAAACCAAAAAACAGAGATAATATAAAAAATTATTTTATACTAGGATGATAAAAATTATGAATATGATTGTACATATCAGTGAACACTTTCTTATATAATATATTAAATATATAAAATGTAAATTTAACAATTGAAATTATGTGTAAATTATTTGGTAATCTTTTTTGTCTATTATATATTATTAAATGCATATCAATAGACACACTTCTAAAATATGATTTTACAATAATAAATAGCCTGCCAACCAAAAAAAGCCCAGGACCACATGGATTCACAGCTGAATTCTACCAGATGTACAAAGAAGAACTGGTACTATTCCTGCTAAAACTATTCCAAAAAAACTGAGGAGGAAAGACTCCTCCCCAATTTATTCTGTGAGGCCAGCATCACCCTGATAGGAAAGCCTGGCAGAGACAAAGTGAAAAAAGAAAATTTTAGGGCAATATTCTTGATGAATGTTGATGCAGAATGTCTCAACAAAATACTTGCAAACAAAATCCAGCAGCAAATAAAAAAGCTAATTTACCACAATCAAGTAGGTTTTATCCCTGGGATGCAAGGTTGGTTCAACATATGCAAATCAATAAATGTGATTCATCACATAAACAGAACTAAAGACAAAAACCACCTGATTATTTCAGTCGGCACAGAAAAGGCTTTTGATAAAATTCAACATCCATTCATGTTAAAAATTCTCAATAAACTAGGCATTAAAGTAACATACGCCAAAACAATAAGAGCCATATAGGACAAACCCACAGCCAACATCATGCTGAATGGGTAGAAGCTGGAGGCATTCCTCTTAAACACCAACACAAGACAAAGATGCCTTCTCTTACCACTCCTATTCAACATAGTATTGGAAATCCTGGCCAGAGTAATCAGGCAAGAGAAAGAAATAAAGGGCATCCAAATAGGAAGAAAGGACACAAAACTATCCCTCTTTGCAGATGACATGATTATATCTAGAAATCTCCATTGTCTCAGCCCAAATACTCCTTCAGCTGATAAGCAACTTTAGTAGTTTTAGGATATAAAATCAATGGATAAAACTCATATAGCATTTCTATACATGGACAACAGCCAAGGTTGTTGAGAGCCAATGAGGAATGCAGTTCCATTTGCAATTGCCACAAAAAGAATAAAATACCTAGGAATAAAGCTAATCTGGGAAGTGAAAGATCTCTACAAGGAGAATTACAAAACACTGCTCAAAAAATTCAGAGATGAGACAAATAAATGGAAAACACTCTGTGTTCACGGGTAGAATAAATATTAACATGGCCACACTACCCAAAGCAATTTACAGATTCAATGCTATTCCTGTCAAACTACCAATGAACTAGAAACTTCACAGAACTAGAAAAATTTATTTTAAAATTAATATGGAACCAAAACAAAGCATGAATAGCAAAGGCAATCCTAAGCATAAAGAACAAAGCTGGAGAAATCAAGTTATCCCACTTTAAGCTAGACTACAGAGCTACAGTAACCCAAACAGTATGGTACTAGTACAAAAGCAGACACATAGACGAATGGAAAAGAATAGAAAATGGAGAAATAAGTCCACACACCTGCAACTATCTGATCTTTGGCAAAGCTGAAAAAAAAAAGCAATGCGGAAAGGATTCCTTATTTAATAAATAGTGCTGGAATAACTGGCTAGCAATTTGCAGAAGATTGAAATTGGACCCCTTCCTTATACCATATACAAAAATCAACTCAAGATGACTGAAGACTTAAATGTAAAACCCAAAACTATAAAAACTCTGAAAGACAACCTAGGCAAAACCATTCTGGTCATAGGAAATGGCAAAGATTTCATGATGAAGACACCAAAAGCAATCACAGCAAAAGCACAAATTGACAAATGGGATCTAATTAAACTTAAGATCTTCTGCCCAGAAAAATAAACTATCAATGGAGTAAAAAACCTGCAGGATGGGAGAAAATATTTGCAAACTATGCATCAAATAAAGGCCTAATATTCATAATCTATAAGAAACCTAAACAATTTACAAGAAAAAAACAATCCCATTGAAAGTGGGCAAAGGACATGAACAGACACTTTTCAAAAGAAGACATACCTGGAGCCAAAAAGCATATGAAAAAAGCTCAACATCACTGTTGATTAGAGAAATACAAATTCAAACAATATGATACCATCTCACACCAGTCAGAATGGCTATTGTTAAAAGTAAAAAAAATAACAGATGCTGATGAGGTTGTGGAGAAAAAGAAACACTTTTGTATTGTTGGTGGGAATGTAAATTAGTTCAATCACTGTGGAAAGCAGTGTGGCACTTCCTTAAAGAGCTAAAAACAGAACTACCATTTGATCCAGCAATCTCATTACTGGGTATATGCCCAAAGGAGTATAAATTTTTTCTACCATAAAGATACATGCATGTGTATGTTCATTGCAGTACTATTCACAATAGCAAAGATATGGAATCAGTGGCAGATTGCATAAAAAATGTGGTACATATACACCACGGAATACTATGCAACCACAAAAATGAACACGAGCATGTACTCTGCTGAAACATGGATGGAGCTGGAGGCCACTATACCTAGCAAACTAACGCAGGAACAGAAAACCAAATGCCACCTGTTCTCACTTACAAGTGGGCACTAGATGGTGAGAATACATGGACAAGAAGAAGGGAACAACATACACTGGGGCCTACTTGAGGGTGAGGAGTGGGAGGAGGGAGAGGATTAAGAAAAATACCTATTGGCTACTAGTCTTAGTACCTGGGTAATGAAATTATCTGTATACCAAACCCCTGTGACATGAGTTTACCTATATAATAAGCCTTCAATATACCCCTGAACCTAAAATATCATTTAAAAAAAAAAAATGTATAACATTTAAAAATATGATTTAATGTCTAAATTATAGTTTATTATATAAATGTACTGTAAGTTCATAAATCAGTCCTCTATTATTGATCATTTAGGTCATTCACAATTTTTACCATTATAAAAACTCAAGGTAATTAAATATTAATGCTGATTTTTATGTTTTGCCAGTATAAATTCCCAGAATTAGAATTGCTATATGCACATTTTAATGCTTTTCAATTTTTAAGTTCTTTACTGTTCTTAAGCACAGACCTATAGAAATTAGTTATGTAGACACAAATCTGACATTTCTGTCAGATTATTTTCCTTCCCTTGAAAGTGCTCCTGAACATTTCATTCATTGACAAAAGCTGTTCGTTCATTCAATGACTCCATAATCTGTTTGTTGAATTCCTGTTACTTGCAAAGTACCTGATAAGTACTGGAGATAGAGCAGTAAGATTTTTAGAGTCACAACCCTCATAGAGCTAACTTACAGACTAACATAGAATATGAATAAATAAACAAGAATTGCAATAAGTAGTGTTTCTTAATGTGTAGTCAGAGATGTTGCCCCAAAGATGTATCAGAATCACCCATGAGGTTATTCCAAATCTAATATCTGCCTTTAAAGGAAGTATGGGGCTCCAGTCAAGAAACCCAATGATCGTAAGTTAGTAGTGAAAGTATTCCAGGTGTTGAAAAAGAAAACCAGTGTTAAATATTTTTGAAAAATAATATTTCAGTACTGTATTTGATATAATGAAGAAATTAAAGTATGTAAGAGAGACACCTAGATCAGCTTTGGGACCTAAAGATTGCATCTCAGAAGAAATGATATCTAAGATGATATATGAAAAATAAAGATGAGTAGAAGTTGGTTAAAAATGAGCATGAGAGGCAGGGAGATACTGGGACTATCCTCAGTATTCTGGGCAGAATCAATAGAAAATATATCTCAAAAAAATAAATGTAATTCAGAATTGTGGGACTGTTGCATTTAAAGATGTTTTGGTCTGGTAGAAATAAGGTTAGAAAAGTAAATGGGGATGATAACATGACGGAATTTATAAACAATTTACCTAGATTTACTTAAGAGCTTTGGGAATTTACTGATTGGTATCAAGCAAAGGAATGGCACAATCAGATTAGAATTTTACAAAGATCACTTGGATACAGTGTGGAAAGTGGACTGAAGTAAGGTCAAGTTAGAAACAGGGAGGTAAATTGCAATGAGGCTATAAGAGATGAGGGTAGCCGGCCATACAGTGATGCCAGGAGGGGAGAAGGGCCGGCTGGTGTAGCTAGTGATGAAACTGACCAGGCTGTGTGATTTCCAGGATGGGGAGTGTGGGATGGGAGAGAGCAAAGCGACAGCCCTAGAAATGTGGTGTGAACAGCTGGGAAACCAGGTGCCACTCACGGAGAAAAACATCTGCAGAGAAGCCAGTGGAGAGGAGGGTCCAGAGACACTCAGTTTGAAGAAGTTACCATGAGATTCCTGTGAGGTAAACAATGGAGAGCTTCAATAAGCAGAAGAGTCTGAAGTTTAGAAAAAGAACTGGGTGGAGATAGAGATGGGGTGTTGGAATTATTAATATACGTAGTAATCAAAGCCAACAGAATGTATAATTACTCAGAGAATGGAAAGTGGGAAAAAAATAGAGCTTAGGTTAGAACCACCCCCAGACATCAATATATTAAGGACAGAAGATAGCTGCAAATAATCTTGACATGGGGTAACCAACAAAATAAAAATACAAAAGCAAAAACAAAACAGAAAAAGTGCGGGTCAGAAAAACCAAGGGAGGAATATTTTAATGCCCATTTGTTAAGGCTTGTGGATAAGATCGTACATTCCTATTAATTTTTTAAAAAAACTATTAGGTGATCTATTGAACAGTTAAAACTTAAGATACAATGGCCCTTGGTTCCATAACTGTAATTCACTATTTTACATATAAAGACTGCCCTTCAACTAATACAATTAAAAGCAATCTATTAAAAAAATTTATAATCTTTGTGACATGCTTGCCCCAAAGGGGAGAATATAACCTAATAATAAGTAGCTAATTGAGTTCAAATCATCACACAAATATTCAGTAAGGTTCCATGAAGGAAAACGTGATCTGAGTTACAAACAGTAAAGATGCCGAGTAATGAACAGTAAATCCACTTGGCATATGGGTGACTATGAATTTAAGAAAAGTCTCAGAGTAAAGATTCTCTATTTGCATAAATATAGCAATATTTTCCCTCTGTGTTTCTGTGTCACAAGAAAGTACTAGACAGATTTTATCCAAAAGTTAGAGAACATGTTTGGAATCATTTGACTTAAACTATGAATTACACAGCAGAGAGCAAATGCCTGTAGGAACAAGGGCCTCTGAAAAGAGACTGCAGTCAGCTCCCAGGGTAGCTGTAGGCGTGGAGTCCTGAGTGAGCCACAGCTTACTGGCCACATGAACTCTGACAGCAGAGCTCCAGGTGAGAAAGAAACAGAAGGAATTGATTGAGTGATTAATTAATGATTAATAAACCTGAGCAATGCAGAGCTGGACAGCAAAGACTGATCATTGAAAGTTAACTTAGGCTGAAATTATTATACTCTGGAAATAGTGCAGTGAAAATAAGACTTGCATTACCTTTCAAAAAATAGGTAAATACAGATTTCATTCATGCTTAACTTTTGCTATGCCAGTATTATTGCCTCTGAAACAGAACTAGAGAAAGGGTTTTTCTTCTTCATCCATTCACTGAAGATTATTGGTATCCAAAGTTCATTTTGTTCAACTTTTTATTCAAACTTCTAGTTTTCTTCTCCTTTGGGTATCTTCACTGGCTACTCCATTCAGCAGTGTGTTTTGTAACCATTTCTTTGTTTATTCTGAAAATCCACTCCAAAGAATCCCAAGGCTCATTTTCTTCAACAGCATGAGATCCATGCCAAACCTATTATAATCCTATGTATTCTTCCTCTGCCACCTACATTTATTTTTTTCCTTTTTCTGAGAAGCCATTGATTTTTTTTCCTTTGTAAGTTTCAAATAAACCTAAGAACAATAACAAAACTGACTATGCATGGCCAGGTGTGTGTTTGCCTTGGCAACTTTTCACAGATACGAAAATAAATATTCTTTTTAATGACAGAGGCTCCTATAACAAAACATACGATTGAATAAATAATCAGTTAGCTTTGTTATGTATGTGAGAATGGCCACACATTAACATATTGGAAAATAATGTGCTTCGACACACAAAATTATGTTTAAATTTGGCTTTGCTCGGCCTAGGCCATGCTTATAAGTTCTGTCGGTACCTTCGATTTGCTCTTCTCTCCTCTTGTCTTTTTGAGAACTGTCAGTTGAAATATTTTGCTCATTTAAAACAAATTCAGTGATTTGTTTTCTTGTTTTTGAGTTATTTGTGTTCCTTATATATTTTGAGTATTAACCCATTATCAGATGTATGTTTGCAAATATTGTCTCCTGTCCTACAGGCTGTCTCTTCATTCTGTTGACTATTGCCTTAGCTGTGCAGAAGTTTTTCAGTATGATGCAATCCTGTTTGTTTAGGTTTGCTTTTGTTGCCTGTGTTTTTGGGGTCATATCCAAAAATGTTTGGCCAGTTCTGTGTTAAGAAGCTTTTTTCCTATTGCTTCTTTTAATAAATTTAAAGATTCAGGTCTTAAGTTTAAGGTTTAATCTATTGTGAGTTGATTTTGTATATGGTATAAGATGAGTCCAATTTTATTCTTCTGCATGTGATATACAGTTTCCCATCACAATTTATCACAGAGACTGTCCTTTTCCTATTGCATGTTCTTGTCATCTTTGTTGAAGATTAATTGACCAAAATACATTGATTTATTTCTGGACTTTATATTCTGTTTCATTGATCTACATGTCTGTTTTTATCCCAGTATCATGATGTTTGAGTTACTATAGCTTTGTAGTACACTCTGAAATCAGGTAGTGTGATGCCTCCAGCTTTGTTCTTCTTGGTCAATGTTGCTTTGGGTATTTACAGTCTTCTGTGGTTTTATACAAATTTTAAGATTTGTTTTTTTCTGTTTTTTTCTGAGAAAAATGCCATTGGAATTTTGATAGGGATTTCACTGAATATGTAGATTGCTTTAGTTAGTATGGACATTTTAACATTATAAATTCTAATCCATAAACATGGCCTGTCTTCCTGTTTATTTCTGTTTTCTTCAGTCTCTTGTATCAAAGTTTTATAGTTTTCAGCATACAAATCTTCCGCCTCCTTGGTTGAACATATGAATAAGTGTTTTGTTGTTTTTGATGCTATTGTAATGGGATCTTTTTTAAAATTTCTTTTTCAGATATTTTGTTAGTATATAAATTACTACTGATTTTTATATGTTGATTTTATATCCTGCAATTTTACTGAACCTGTTTATTAGTTCTAACAGTTTTTTTGTGGAGTCGTTAGGGATTTTCTCTGTATAAAAAATGTCATCTGCAGAAACAGTTATACTTTCTTTTCAATGTAGATGCCTTTCATTTCTTTTTCTTGCCTAATTACTCTGGCTAGGACTTCCTATACTATATTGAATAGATGTAGTGAGAGTGGGTTTCCTTGTTCTGTTCTCTATCTTGGGGGAAAACTTTTTAGTTTTTCACCTTTTTCACCATTAAGTATGTTAGCTGTGGGCTTGTCATATATGATATCTATAATGTTGCAGTATAATCTTTCTATACCTAATTTGTTAAGAGTTTTTATGATGAAAGGATGCTGAATTTTTTCAAAATATTTTTCTCTATATATTAAGATGGCCATATGATTTTTATCTTTCATATGGTTAATGCAGTATATCATATTTATTGATTGTATATGTTGATCCATCCTTAGATTCCAGGTGAAAATCTCAATTATAAAGAATGATCCTTGTAATGTGCTGCTGAGTTTGGATTGTTAGTATTTGTTGAGGATTTTTGCATCTATGTTCGTCAGGGATATTGATCTGTAATTTTCTTTTCTTGCACTGTCCCTGTCTGGCTTTGATATTAGAATAATGCTGATTTCATAAATTGAATTTAATAGTATTTCCTTCCCCTCAAGTTTTTGGAAGAGTTTGAGAAGAACTGATATTAATTCTTCCTTAAATGTTTGCTAGATTACCAGTGAAGTAATCAAGACCTGAGCTTTTTTTTTTGTTGAGAGATATTCAATCTCTTTGCTCATTATAGCTCTATTTAGATTTTCTATTTCTTCATGAATCAGCCTTGGTGGGTTGTATGACTCTAGGAATTTATTCATTTCTTTTGTGTTATCCAATTTGTTGGCAATGTATAATGGATCATAGTATTTTCTTATAATTTTTTGTATTTCAATGGTGTCAGTTGTAATGCCTCCTTTTTCATTTCTCATTTTAGTTATTTGAGTCTTTTTCTTTAGTCTAGCTAAAGACTTGTCAATTTTTCTTAACTTTGCAAAAAACCATCTATTAGTTTCATTGATATTTATACTGATTTTTAAAATATCCACTTCATTTATTCCTGCTCTGATATTATTTCCTTCCTTCTGCTGACTTTGGGGTGAGTCTACACCTCGAATTTACTGGAACAGGCGTGGACCTTGGGTTCACTGAAGCCTGATGATGTGGAGACTGACCTAGAGCTTGGGCTGTCTTAGTGCTGGGACAGGCCTGGGAACAGTCTCGAGCCTGTGTCCGTGGGGGCTGGCCTAGTACCTGAGACGATGGGGTTAGCATAGAGCCTGGGTATATGGAGGCTGACCAAGAGACTGGGTCTGTGGGTGCTGGCCTGAAGGCTGGGTCTACAGTGGCTAGGTCTCTGTCACTGACACGGGCTTGGGGACTAGGACAGCTGGGAGCGCGCGGCCATGGGAGCCAGCCGAGAGCCTGGGGCAGCAGGGGCCAGCTTGCTGCCCCAGGTGTATCTGCAGAGCCTAATCTGGATCTTGGGGCTGCTGGAATTAGCCCGGCGCTGGGTTTCTCTGGGGTGTACCTGGTGCTGGTGTCCACACAAAGTTGGGTGATGACTTAACTCTCCTTTCTCACACACAGGGTATATCTATGCTGTGCTGCCTGGGCTTGGGAAAGGGTGACGTGGGTCACGTGAAACTGTCCTTTTCACTCTCTTCAATGAATTTCTTAGTTCTGTACTACATGCACTTGTCATAGTCTCTCATCTGGATTCCTTAATTCTTGCAAAGGTATTTTCAAGTGTGGATATTTGTTCAAATTGATGACAACTGCTGAAAGGTTCTATTCCACCCTCTTGAAGACTGAACATTTCTTAAGATGGAAACTTCAAAATGATTGATTTGACACATTTTTCATTCTAATATGAGATTTAATTTTATGATTTTTTTCTCTAAACTTTATGTAGTTCTGTTTTTCAGATTTTGACGTGTTGTGCTTCATTACCACTCAGTTCAAAATACTTTCTTACTTCCCTGGTCATTTCTTTTTTGACACATGAGTTATTTAGAAGTGTATTGTTTGGTTTGAAAATATGGATGAATATTTTAAATATTCTGCTATTGATTTCTTTTTTTAGGGGGAACAGAACAATAAACACCTTTATTACATGGGTGAAGACAGAAAAGGATTTATTTGCCTTTCCAGGCTTTGATTTTCCTGTTAGAACTCCAACTCTTTGCCCTCTAGCACATAGCTATCTGCTCGGCCTGATTGCTAATTTAATTCATTTGTGGACATGGACCATTCTTTGGTGTGGTTTTAATGTTTTTACATTTATTGAGATCTGTTTTATGATCTGTCTTATTCAGTGTCCCATGGAAAATTTAAAAGAACATACCTCCTGCTTTTATTGTGTGGAATTGCTCGATAAATGTCAAGATGGTTGGTGATGTTTTCAATTCTTGTAAAGCCTTACTCTCTCTACTTGATCTATTAATAATTGAGAATAAGTTGTTGAACTTTGGAAATACAGTTGTGGGTATGTATATTTGCCATTCAGTTCTAATAATTTTTGTTTTGTTTTGTTTTGTATATGTTGAAGCTGGGCTCCCAGATGCACACATAGACTAATCTTATGTTCCCTCAACTATTTTACCCTTATAATATTGTGAATTCAACCTCTTTATCTCTGGTAGTATTCTTTGCTCTGCAGTCAACATCTTCTGATAATGATGCAGTCATTCCAGCTTTCTTTTAATTAGTGTGAACATATTACATGTGTATTTATGACATTGACTTACAAGTTTTATTGAATCTACATCTTTATATCTGAAGTGGGTTTCTTGCTGAAAGCATGTAGTTGGGTTTTATTTTTTTACTCCACAATCTCTGTTTTGTAATTGGAGTATTTAGCCTATTTATATATAACATGATTATAATATGATTAGGTTTAAATCTGTCATCTTGCAATTTGTGTCATTTTTTCATTTGTTTTTTGCTCCCTTTTTCTTTTCCTTCCCTATTCTAGATTGATTATATTTTATAGTCCTATTTTATCTCCATTTGCTTATTAGTTATAGCTTTTTAAAATAGTCTTATAATATACATCTGTAACTTCATCCTCTAATTCAGGATGATATATCATTTCATACCTATGCAACAATCCTGCATTATCTGCACATGTACCCTAGAACCTAAAGTACAATAAAAAAATATTTAAATAAATAAATAAATACAATATGATATATAAAGGAATACAATATATTCCTGTAACAAAAAATATATATAAACTATTTCATTCCCTTGAATACTGTTGGGCAGTACCCTGGGTTACAATTAGATGTTTTGTACTCAGTTTGTGCCTTTGGAGAGTTGCTTTTAAGCTTTGCTATAGCAATATCAGAGCAACCTTGAGTTTATAGCTAATTTGTCCCCACTACTGAGAAAATTCCTTCTGAGGACTCTGTCTCAATGCTCTTTCAATTAGCAAGATTTCCTACTCTATTTTATGAGTTCTCAGTGTTATATTATGCTCTGTTCATTTGGTTGTTTCTTCATCTTGAATAAATTCTATACATGCATGTGCAGAACTGTGCTCAGCAGAAGTTTCAAGGAGACCCTCTTACAGATCTCCAAGAGTTCTTTTTCTCCAGGGCTCCCTCTTCAGCAGTATTTCCCCTGAACTCCAGTACTTGCCTCCTCAACTCAGCAAAGCCACTGGACTGTTTCATCCCTACTCCTCACATTGTAGCTTTGAAACTTGTTCCAGGCGTTGGTCTGGGCCTGTCACAGTGTCACCTCGTTGGTCTTCCTTTTCTCAGGGATCGGTATCCTGGGCTACCTGTTGTCCAAAGTCTGTGAAACTGCTTTTAAAAACATATATTTTCATTATTTTTAGTGATTTTAGCAGGGATTGTTAATCTAGTTGTGGCTAGTCTTTTGTTGTGGAAGTCCTTCTTTAATTATTAAAGGCGCTTAGAATGCTACTTATTTTCTATATAATTATTCAATTATATAGTAATCCAGAAACTATTATCAAATGTTCTTACAAGTTTTAGTAATTTATCTGTATGGTTTCTTGGATTATACACTTAGAATAGTAAATTGAATATAAATGTTGTCAATTTTGTCTCTTTCTTTCCAATTCTTTGCCTATTTTTTATCTTAAAATTTTCCACATAAATTTGACAGTTTTACTAAATAAGAAATGACATTTAAAATGTGCTTTAAAACAAATAAATTTTAAAAAATATATGCATTTTTAAAGTTTTAAAAAATCTTTTGTTTTGGCACTATGCTGAAAATCAAATATATCTTGCAGTAATACAATATGCCAGTTCATAAAATGTGGGTTAACAGGATTCTCAATTTAACATTTTCAAAGCTAATATTAAGATTAAGAGTTTCACATCTATGCTAGTACATATAAAAGTGCATTATAATCTGACATCCATCTCCATGTAGCTCACAAATTTGACATTGCTCCATGAAAGCTTTTAGATTCACATCTAACAGTGTCACACTCAAGGAATCACAAATCTGTCTTTGGAATATCTCCTCATAAAATCTTTATCTTTACACATACCTCTGGTGTAATGTTTAATGTAAGAGAACATTGCAAATATCTTGGTTCTCATTCATATGTTTAATGGGAATGCCTTTTCTAATTTGTCACCATTAAGTCTGATCATGTTAAAGATTTTACTAGAAACTCTTTTTTAGAGGAAAAAAATCCTTTCTGTTCCTGCTTTGAAAATGTCCTCTTTTGTTGTTATCTTTCTTGATGAGTCAGTATTAAATTTTTAAAATTAATTTTGCAATTATAAGCATACTGTTTTGTTTACCTATTAACAGAATATGCAAATGTATTATGTTTTGTGATGTATTATCTTTGTATTTCTGAGATGAACACTTCTTACTATAATTTTTTATAACAATGATATTAATTTGCTGATAGCTTATTGAAAATTTTTGCATATGTACTATGTAAGTGAGATTGATATCTCATTTCTTGTGTTAAAACTGACTAGTTTCAGTATACTTAATAATCTTTCTAAGGATATGAGTAGTTTTTCATTTTCTTTTATCCTTTGATAAATATACTTTAATGATTGCTTTGTCCTCCTGATGTTCTGAAATTTCATCATTTTCATCTGGTTATATTCCTTACCTTGAAATCTATGTGATCTTACTGTAAACACTCCAGCCTTCTTATGTGTACTGCCTGCAAGGTAGGTATATTTTTGTCAGCCAAAACCTTTCTACTTCTTTATTTTTAATATGTTTCTCTTGTAGATAGCATAAAGTTGGATCTTGTTTTTTATTTCTTACAAGAATTTCTGCCTTATAACTGGAGTGATTGGTGATCTAATGTAATTCTTGATATAGTTGGATTTATCTGTCATTTTCCTATTATGAGTTGCATTGGTCTCCTTTGTTTTTGTACTTCCCTTTCTCCTTTTTGGCCTTCTTTTGGAATATAAATTTTTTAGAAATTTTATTTTATTTTATTTATTATTATTATTATTTTTTTAACTATGTATCTTTCTTAGTGGTTGTTCCTATAATTACAATGAATCCTTACCTCCTCACAGTTTACACAGTTAATATTAAACCACTTTATATATGGTGTACAAATCCTGGAAGTGAATAATCACTTTACTACACCCTCGGTTCTGATACTCCAGTTGTCACATGTAGTGTATTTGCATGTGCTATAATCCCTGTAATACCAATTTTGAAATATTACAGGGATTGTAACACATGTAAATGCAATACATCTTACTTCTTCCACTATATTCATGTTTCTTTATGGTTTTATTTTAGCCTGAAGAACTTCCCCTAGCATTTCTTATGATAGAGATCAGCTTATTTCATTTCTGTGAAAATGTCATAAATTTATCTACATTCTTAAAGAATATTTTCATTGAATATAGAATTCTTGGTTGACATTTTTTTCTTCTAGTATTTTTGAAAAGTTGCTTTTTTTTTGTAGCTCTTACTATCTCTGATAAGAAGCCTGAGGTTATTCAAATCGTCATTCACTTATATGAAATTTATCACTTTCCACTGTCTTCTTTCTAGATGTTCTCTTTATCTTTGGTTTTCAGTAGTCAGTCTATGATGCACTAAGGCCTCTGTGTGTGTGTGCATGAATATGTATGTATTTGTGACTTTACCCTGTTAGGGTTCACAGAGTTTCTTGAATCTCTGAACTATGTCTTCCATCAAAATTATAATTTCAGACATTATTTCTTCAAAAATTTCTTCTGCTCTTTTGTCTCATTTTCCTCCTTCTGAGACACACACACACTTGACATTTTGATATCGTCTCACAGTTCTCTAAAGTTCTCTCATTTATTTTTCTGAATCAACTTCCTTCTTATTCAGGTTGGATATTTCATATTGAGGAGTCATCAAGTTCACTAATTCTTCTGTCTTCTCTATTTTGCTGATAAGCTCATCCAGCAGAATTTTTATTTCAGATATATTTTAGTTTTCTAATTTTCATTTGTTGTAGTTTTAACTTCTCTGCTGAGATTTTCTATATTTGTTTTAAAGATCTATTCCTTTCTATTCTTGAGCACAGTTATAATGGCTACCTCAAAATCTTAATCCGGATGGTCTCAGGGTTAGTCTCTGACAGTCTTTCTTTTTGAGAATGTTTATTATATTCTGTTCTGTTGTGTATCAAGTAATATAAGATTGTATCTTGAACACTGCGATGCATTGTAGAGACTCTAAATTCTAAATTATGTTACTCTGAAGGATTTTCATTCTTCTTATTAAAAAAATAATGTTAAGTCATAGCCGAACTCAAACTTCTGATTCTGTCTCCCCTGTGGGTGAAACCTTAGTTGGCCTTTTGAAATCTAGAGCTTCACACTGCTTTTTATGTGAAATTGTTCCCTTGTGATTTTCCTTTCTTCTTTGTAATATGCTCCTTCGCTTACCAACAGCTGCCGCTGCCCCTAACTTTGCCCCTGGTCTTTCAAGTCAGTAAGTCCATGGATTTCCATATGACTTTTAGTTGTTTTGTGTGGCATATCTGCAGACTGCCCTCATTCTAAAAGCAGTTAAAGCAACGACAACAACAACTGGAGAGTCACATCCTACTGTTATCTTATTCATAATTCCCCTCCAGTATCTACCAGATCATTGTCATTCTACAGTGCCTGCAGGTAGTTACTTTTTCAACATTTTGCTCAGTTGTTGTCTGTGGAAAGATTGGTTCAATTAAATTTACTTAGCCACGAATGGAAGAGGAACACTTTTCTATTCTTCAAAATTAAAAAGGAAAAATAAAAAGTTTATATCTTAAAGTTTTCTAAAATGCATCTGCAAAATTACATCTGTGGTAACTTGGGGTATGGCAATTTAAATTACTGATTCAATTTCTATAATTGTATTTAAATTTTGTAATTTAAAGAATAGTTTAGAATTATATTTTCAGAAAGGTATTAATTTTATTTTCTTCAAATGCATTAACTTAAATTTTTGATATATTGTCAAAATATATAAATATGTATTTTTTCTACTGTAGTCACGACTCTTTTGGTTTCTGATATAGCTATATATACTTTTTTTTCTTCCTGTCTTAGTTTGCTCAGGCTACTATTGCAAAATACCTTGGACTGGGAAATACAGAAATAGAAATTTCTTACTCATTGTTCTGGAGGCTGGGAAGTCCAAGATCAAAGTATCAGCAGATTTGGTGCCTGGCAAGAGCTTATCTTCTCCTTCATAGATGGCACCTTCTTGCTGTGTATTTACATGGTAGAATGGCAAATAATTCCCTCAAATCTCCTTGTAAGGATACTTATTAAAAGTGTTATTCCATTCACAAACAAGGAGCCCTCAAGACCTAATTACATCCCTAAGGCCACAGCTCTTGATACTGTCACACTGGGGATTAAGTTTTAACACATGAATTATTGGGAGGACACATATATTCAAACCACAGCACCTCCCCTTAAAAGTTGGCTTAAATAATTATATATTTTATTCATTTTTGGGGGGAAGGGTAAATAACTTTTGTATTTACTGATCCTCTTTGGTATTATTTCCTATTTTACTAAATTCTCATTTTTATATTTATATTTTTCTTTTTTCTTTAGACATGTTTTATTTTATTAAAAAAACTTAGGTCTTTGAATATAGGTAATTTATTTATTTAAAATTAAATATTTCATTTGAAAAATAATGTTTAGACTATAAACATTAAAGATAATGTTTCAAAATACTTTTTTATTTTATATTTTAATTATTTTTAATGTATTTTCTTTTTCTTTAAAATGGTATTTATGAAAGCCTTTATACCAATCAATGATATTAAAACATTTATTATATTTTCATTTTGTTTTATATTTTAATTGCATTTATTGTCTAATACATAGCTTGAAGTAGCAATATGGTACATATTTTGTGGGTATATAATACATATATAGATAAACACATGTATATATATATATATCCTACATATATGTATAGTTTTCCCCTATGTATCATACACCTTTTTCATGGCTCAAATCTTTGTCTTTTTGGTCATCTTGGGTGAACAAAGTCAAGAGAGAAGATAGAATGCAGACTCACAAAGAAAATAGTTCAAATAATAATGTAGAGAAAGTGTCAGTCAGAGTGTTTGTATACATGGAGAGTGGGAGGAAGGAGGTGATATCAAGGCTTCATGCTTTTCCAGGACCTCAAGGGGTTAATTTATTATGACAGGAATTTTCATCAAGTGGGATGCTGAAAGCACAATTATACAATGTTAGCATTAAAAAGGAAGCTTAAAAATTGCCTAGTTGTTTTTTTTAATTAGATAAAGAAAGTTAACCAAAGTCCTGGAAAAGACTTGTATCAAGGGCTTTGGTTATAAGTTATTTTCTTTACACTAATAATTCCCAATTTTAGCTTCTGACTACTAGAGATTTAGATTTCACTTTTTCAAAAAGCCAAATATCTTTAGCCTCAGAAACACCTCGAAACCTAAAAATGCCATTGTAGAAAGCCAATGTGGTACTACTGGCTATCTCATGGTAGTAGGAAAATATAGTTTTAATCACTGATATTGATGGTAAAAACCAGCGATAACAAAACAAATCCTTTGTGAGAAATTTGGGAGCTATTGCTTTATAATATGCACATAATTAATTCATTCTGACATGAAAAACATACACTTTATCAAAATCTTTCAGTAGTTAGTGCACGATATTATTCAGGTGGTTTTGTAGGAGTCCAGGAATTAAGGAACAATTTTTTTCTACAAAGAATCTGTACTGGTTTCTTGTTCACCACAATAGTCATTAATGGAAGCTGGCTTTAAACTGCATATAAGCCATCTTTAATAACAATGACATATCTCACTATGTAATACCACCTGAGGTTTGTTTTCCTTGTAGATATGAATAGGAATCATCACTAGGCAACTAAAAATTAAGCATCAAAAAGTAAATATTTTTTTAAAATACCTTTAAAAGTTATTTTCTGCTGGGCGTGGTGACTCACGCCTATAAACTCAGCACTTTGGGAGGCCGAGATGGGTGGATCACAATGTCAGAAGTTTGAGACCAGCCCGACCAACATGGTGAAACCCCATGTCTACTAAAAATACAAAAATTAGCCAGATGTGGTGGTGCAGGCCTGTAGTCCCAGCTACTCAGGAGGCTGAAGCAGGAGAATTGCTTCAACCTGGGAGGCAGACGTTGTAGTGAGTAGAGATCACACCACTGCACTCCAGCCTAGGTGACAGAGTGAGACTCCGTTTCCAAAAAAAAAGTTATTTTTACCTGCAGACAAAAGATGCAGTAAATATTAATGTTTTGAATAGTTTATAAATCATTGTTGTCTATAAGATCTCCAATTTACTGACAGACCTATGATTAAAGTTTGTTGAATTTTTATTCTTTTTAATGTTCCAGCTTTCCTCTTTGTATAACCTGACAATAATTCAAAAAAGAAGAACTCACCCAATTCATATGCCTTGTTCTTTGGGTAATGGAAACTTAACAAAATTTACATTAACAAAGAGAGCGAACTCCTTGACCAAGAAGTGCTTTATACTGGATTTTGACTGGGTCTCATCAGATGTTTTATTTATTTATTTAGACGGAGTCTCACTCTGTCACCCAGGCTGGAGTGCAATGGCACAATCTCTGCTCACTGCAACCTCTGCCTCCTGGGTTCCAGTGATTCTCCCACCCCAGCCTTCTTAGTAGCTGGGACTACAGACACTCGCCATCATGCCTGGCTAATTTTTGTAAAGATGAAATATCACCATGTTGGCCAGGCTGGTCGCGCGAGCCACCGTGACTGGCCTATCAGTGTTATTAACATGTTAAGTATTCATCCAGCTTCAATGAGTGTTTTCATTTAAGATCGCATGGGCAGAAGTTACCATATTTAAATGTGAGGGAATAATTACATAAACAGGTGTAAATGTAAATTCGCAGGTTATCCAAGCTCATTAAAATCTTTAACTTAAAACTATTTTCAATTTGTAGAATTAAGATTGGCCTCAAAGATTATTTTGGCATTAACATATGTACAGTTAGAACTCTAAAAACATCTAAGACATCATAAAAGCTTTAGGTTTAGATAAGGAAACTAAAGTCCAGGGAGTCTAAATTACTTGTCCAAGATGATTTATCTGGTTTCCAGCAAAATTTGCAGTAAAATTGTGTATTGCAATTTCTATCGTTATTCTACCTATAATAAGAATACTGGACCTAGATAAATTTTGTTTTTTTTTTTTTGCTTTCAACCCTTAAATTGTTTTTGTAAATGATTTTAAGCCCCTTCATTGCTTTCTGTAAAAGCAAAACCCTTCTAGAGGTTGCTCTGCTGGGCTCCCATATCCCATTGTTGGTTTTGCCCCTTTAAACACTCCGCTTCTAGATACAACTGTGTGATTTCGAATGAGAATCTACTCCTGAAGATCAGCCTCATTCTAAATTTAACCTCAGGGATGCAATAAATCTACGAGAGGTCTTGGGTATTCAAATGTTAGCATTAGAAAACAGTATTTCCTGTATCAGTTGGGAAGCTTTTGGATAATGAGAAACCAGAGTTCTTTCAATGTTTTGTTTGATTTTATTTTTATTTTTATTATTTTATTTTTATTATTATTGTAGACAGAATCTCACTCTGTGGCTTAGACTAGAGTGCAGTGGAGCGAACATAGCTCACTGCCTGAAGCTTTTGTACTCAGGTGATCTCCTGCCTCAGCCTTCCAAGTAGCTGGGACTACAAACATGAGCCTCCATGCCTAACTAGCTAATGATTTTATTTTATAGAAATGGGGATCCTCTATGTTAGTTACCCAGTTTGTCTCAGTCTCTTGGCCTTAAGGGATCCTCCTGACTTGATCTCCCATAGCACTGGGATTATAGGCATAAATCATTGTGCTAGTGTCTAATTTTTATTTTAATGGTGTCTTTGTTTTTGAGCAGTTATCTTCCAGGAGAAAGGTATCTGGGATAATCTTCCAGAATCCAGGATTCAAACTGTATGGCAATACTAATGGTTGAGAAGGAGGCTGATTTCCTTAAAGGAGGCAGCACAGCTGTCCAGAGTGATGCTGGCTTCATTTAGCATGGGAGACATACTGGGTTAGTGGGAGGTGGATGATGATTTTAGTTTTTACATGAACTGTTTCTCAGTCAGAGGCTAGTTGTTTAATCTGACAGTGGTTAAGCAATCTGTGATTCATAGCTCCACAGACAAGAGAGGATGTAATTTCCTGGTCTTTATTATTGAAATCAATAAACAAATTATATAGGAGGCCATGCATATCTGAAATAATAAAGCAAAGTGGCCAGAAACTGTTTTCTCTGTTACTCCTCTTTATTTCATGAGGACCCACAGAAAGCTGGGACCTACAAAAGAAAGAAATAAAAGCGATTCCATTCTGCTGGTTGTTTACTGTAGCTGAAGCACACTGCACACAACTTGCGTTACATGAAATAAAAGTGTGTAATAGGAAGCCATACTTTTTAAGATGAACTACAGTGAATAATCAAAACAGTCCAGAAAATGTGTGGGATGTGATGTAAGTGTCACTATGCAGGAGGTCACAAGTGGGAATGAAAGCCAGCAGAGGATGACAGATATTCAAATGTGGCATAAACTGCAGGCTGAATGATTATGCTTAAATCCTCTCTTCCAAAGTAACTCACCATATGCTGACTATGTTCCACGTTTTTGCTTCATAAATTATGTAACAAAAAATGCTTTGCACATAAATCATGTTTTGTTAGACTCAGCTCCAGTGGGTCCATGTGACTTATTTTAAGTCCAATCTCAACTTTTTCTTCTTTTCCCTCAGTATGAATTCTTTCTTTTTATCACAATCTATTACTTAGTGCCTTAGTTTCATTTTGGCATTATCAGTTACCTAACATGCTTCCATAAAACATTCTTAGAAAAATAAGAATTATTTTGTATTTAGGGTGAATTGAACACATCAACACTCTACTTAAGTAAGAAAATATACTGAAAGCAGATTATATTTCTTTTAGACAACTTACTCATGTTTTATGGGCATGCATTTTAAAGATGCATATATATGCATCTATATATATATTTATACCACTTATTTTAATCACAATGTTTTATCTCACATTATTTATTTATACAACAAAATGTGACTCAGTCCAAATACACATGTGTGAAGATCAGTGGTAAAATCCTAGGATGATTTTAGTATGACAACCTTGGAAGCAAGTGACTCTGTGATACGGATTTTTTAAAGAGGAAAACAAGCCATGCAGGCCAAAAAGTTGAGAAGTTTCCCCTAAAATTTCCATTATTTTTCCTCAGAGAATCAGCATACCATGGATATACACTGAACACAGAAATATGCAGCATACCTGCGTTTAAATTTGGAAGAGATGTTCAGCATGATTCAGCCTTGTCATGTTCTCTTATTGTTGAAGAAACACAGATCTTGAGAAGTAAAATGACTGACTCTGAGTCACAAAGTTGCTGTAGAACTCAGGTTTCCCAATTCCCTCATTTTAATGGGCAGGACAGAGCCTGCGGGTTCAGGCAGAACTGGGTTTGAATGTCACCTGTGTGACCCTAGACCCAAGGGGCCTAACTTCTCTGGGCCCAGCTTTCCTCATGAGTCATAAAAACACTCTGGAGATGGAAGTTTCTGTCTTTCAAGTTGGATGGTTGGGTTTAAAATTTATGTAAAATGCCTATCTCAGCCCCAAAGTGTGTCACATGTACCACAGGTTGGTAGCTATGGCAGTGCCTGGGCTTGATATAAACTTGGACAGAGGAAGAAAAATTCCACATAGTAGTTTGGCTTTTCCTTAGCCACTTATTTTAAAACCACTAATCGGAGTCTGCCATTGTTCAGCTTTATTTTGCAGATAAGCATACTGAATAATTAAAAGCACAATTCATTTGCTAATCTTTATTTCCTAATACTGATTTAGCCCTGGTCAGAGAATACAGAGCAAGACAAGAAGCTGAGTTAGAAACAGTAGGAAACCGGAGGCAAATTTTTGGACTGAGTGCCCCCAAACTGTTTTAAATTGAGTAGAAGAATGAGGCAATACTCAGGCTCTCACAATTGCACTCTATTGTATCGTGGTTCTCTCTGGTATAATTGTGATATTTATAAAGTATCTTGGCCTCAACTACAGAATTAAGGCAATTTTAAAATTTAGCAGGAAAATGTATTGTCCACCATTTGAGCGGCAATGCAATAATATATAATTAAAATGGAATATAAGTTCTATCAGAGCTGGAGATACAGGCATGAGGATGTGATCTGAGGGAAAAAATGAACCCTTGACTATGGAGATGTGTTCAGCTACGAAATTCTACCTAGGAGATAGAAAAAAATTTGCTATCTTTACTTCTCTTTTTCTTTAAAGAGAGAAGTAGCTGCAGAAATATTATAATTTTAAAATCCTGTCATCATTCAAATTGTCAACTAGTCTCTAGGACATTTAGAAAAAAATTACTGATCAATTTCCACGCAAATTCTCTCAAAACTAGCATTGAGCCTACTGGCCAGCAGAATGTCTTCTTGTTTTGAGTATGGAAAATACTGTTTTCCAGGAGTATTTTTTTCCCATATATATATATACATTTTTTTTTTTTTTTTTTTTTCAGAGACAGGGTTTCACCATGTTGGTCAGGCTGGTCTTGAATTCCTGACCTTAGGTGATCCACCTGCCTCAGCCTCCCAAAGTGCTGGGATAACAGGCTTAAGCCACCATGCCCGGCCTTTTTTTCTCTTATATTCCTGTTAAATTTTTCAATTTCACCTAAAACTGTCATTTTTTCCTCAGATTTCCATTGTATATCATATTAATGCTAATAAAATCCCTAATAAATTGATAGCAATGAAGATATTGAAAACGAAAGCCAAAATTGACTCCTACATTATTATGTAACATTCCAAAACCATCAAGGCTTTTTCTTGTCAACCTTTATGTACTATTTGTTTATTCTGTATTTATTCATATAATCATTAATTAGTTTTATATTTATTAAATCTTGCTTTTTACTAATGGGTCTAATTTGGCAGGTCTCAAAATTATCCAGAATTTCTAAAAGTAATACATTATGATTGTCCAGCTATAATGCTTTAAAAAGTTAAAAGTATGATTCATTCTAATATAAAATACACCAAAGACTTACTAGCTCAAGAATGAGCAAACTAGGTAGAATATAAAATATTTCCAAGAGTCTGTGAGGTCATATAGTCACAAGTTTGGTGGGCTGGGAGGTAGACATGGTTGTGTGTGTGTGGGGGGAGGCGGGGTCATTATGCCTATCACACAATATAAATGTACAATTCGATGACTGTAAGTAAATTTGTAAAGTTGTGCAACCATTACCCAAACCGGTTTTAGAATATATATATTCCATCATACTCAAAATTTTCCTTGTGCTAGTTTGTAGGTATGTTCCTGATTCTAGCTGTAAGCAGCCACTGATTTGCCTTGGGCCTTTACAAATTTGCTTTTTCAGGATGTTTTCTACAAATGAAAATCATACAATATGTGTAAAGTTTTTCCACTGACTGTTTTTGTTTAGCAAAATATTTTTGAGGGTCATCCACATTTAGCATGTGTCAGTAATTTATTCTTATTGCTGACTATATTCTATTGATTGTGCACTGTGATTTGTTCATCCATTCACCAGTTAATATACATTTGGATTGTATACAGTTGTTGACTATTATGAATAAGGCAACATTTATTTTTGTATATGTCTGTATTAGTCATGGTTGAACCCTGAAAATAATTGTTGTCTTATTTATAATAGTCAACAACTGTATACAATCCAAATGTATTTTAACTAATAGAATATATCCTATTAGTTCTGCCTCTCTAGAGAACCCTGACTAACACAAACATATATGAAAATAATTGCTGCCTTATTCATAACAGTCAACAACTGTATACAATCCTGGGTCAACCTCAGACAAGCAGAGCAGCAGAAGGCACACCACAGCCATGGTTGGAAGCCAGCCATTGGCCAGCTTCTGTATGACCTGTGAGCTAAAAACTGCTTTCTATTTAAAAACAAATGTGAAAAAGACGAGGAAGAAAAACCAGGAGGAGGAGGCAGAGAAGAAATAGAAACTGTAATGAACATACGTGTACATGTGTCTTTAAAATATAATGATTTATAATCCTTTGGGTATATACCCAGTATTGGGATTGCTGGGTCAAATGGTATTTCTATTTCTAGATCCTTGAGGAATCACCACACTGTCTTTCACAATGGTTGAACTAATTTACACTCCCACCAACAGTGTAAAAGTGTTCCTATTTCTCCACATCCTCTCCAGCATCTGTTGTTTCCTGACTTTTTAATGATTGCCATTCTAACTGGCACGAGATGGTATCTCAATGTGGTTTTGATTTGCATTTCTCTAATGACCAGTGATGATGAGCATTATTTCATATGTTTATTGGCCTCATAAATGTCTTCAATAGCAAAGACCTGGAACTAACCCAATGCCCAGTGACACATATACCCCTTGGAATACTATACAGCCATAAAAAGGGATGAGTTCATGTCCTTTGTAGGGATATGGATGAATCTGGAAACCGTCATTCTCAGCAAACTGACACAAGAACAGAAAACCAAACACCACATGTTCTCACTCATAGGCGGGTGTTGAACAATGAGAACACATGGGTACAGGGAGGGGAGCATCACACACTGGGGTCTGTTGGGGGGTGGGGGGCTAAGGGAGGAACAGCAGGGGGTGGAGAGGTTGGGGAGGGATAACATGGGGAGAAATGCCCGATGTGGGTGACGGGGGGATGGAGGCAGCAAATGGATCTGCACATGTACCCCAGAACTTAAAGTACAGTTAAAAAGAAAAAAGAAATAGAGACTGTAGCCTACAAAACACAAAATGTTCACTCCTGCCAGTCCCACAGTGCTTTCCCACGGGATAGCTGTGAGCCCTCCCCGTCCCTCCTGTCTCCCGGCTGGCCCTCGCCTGCCCAGAGCTCCAAATCTACAGAGTGCCTTCCAGCGCAGCAGAAAGCCCTCTACAGTTTGCCCCACCCTGGAGAAGGGGGATAGCCCAGGCCAGAGTGACATAGGGTCTGACGTTTCCCAGAAGTTCAACAGATTTTAAGCCTCCGTGCATCTCAGATTTGTGTTAAGCCTTTGGTCAATTTCTATAGTATGGAAATGGAGCTTTTTGCTCATTTTTGTTTCAGCTTTGTAGTTGCTGATTTGGAAAGGACTTTCCTGATCTTACGTAGCAATAGCTAAAAGTGCTAGATCCTTTCACAGATTTTTTTAAGGAAACTAAATAGAATACTGAAAATAAAAATAAAACAGGAATTCATCATGACAATTCCTCCTTCGCTATTTATTAACTATAACAGCTTGGCACATAGAAATTTTAAAATTTCAGAGCTAACAAGGCAAGAACGTTGTAACTTCATTTATTTTCAGGATTTAAAAAGGTCATGAGGTTGCAAAGCTGCCAGTGACTGACTGGGGCAGCAGCACATTACAGAAGTATTGACAGATCACTCCGTGGATAGATTGAAGCTGGAGACTAAGTAATTGGTGACCAATTTTCCAAAGGAGAATGTTTTTTCTACATGTGAATCCACAGCCAAAGCATCTTTTCCAGTGGAGAATAAATAAGTTAACCACTGACACTGAATCTCTCTGTGGCACCACAGTTACAAAGATGAAGAAACCCCAGTATGGTTCATTCATCTATCTTGTCACGATAACTACATTTCCTCAAAGTTAACATCATCAGTGCCAGTCTCCACTGACACCTCACATTAGAGTCAGAACACCCACAAACAAACCTCTGTGTCCCCAAAGCAGCCACAGTGAAGGCTTGATCCCTGGAGTTGATCTCACGCCACTGCATTTCCCCATGCCTCATTTCGTAAACTACTTTTTAAGTCACATTCGCTGGTTTGTGATTCTGCTACAGTAACCTCCCTGCATATTCCCTTGGAAAAAATTAAAATTATCTGCTTAAAATGGGCCTCTCCTATTTTCACACAAAAGTCTTTGCCCCTGCTTCTCCCCATCCCATATTTCTTAACTTAGGGCCTCTTGCCTTAGAACCTGCAATATTAATATCCTCCTGTAAGGAAATAAATGGAACCCAACCACAAGGTGAAAGTGCTTTGTGAAGCTGTCAAAATTCTGTCCATCTCATTGGCCCAGGTCTAGGTGAGAGAATGTGACCACACAGAGCCTGCACATGCAGGGACCTGAGGCAGAGCAGGGTTCCAGAGCCACGTGGAGGATGGAGAATGAAAACACCAAGTTTCTGATGGAGAATTACCAGCGGTCGCCTACACTCATGTTTACACAGCAATGTAGAGCAGAAATCCAGAAGAAAAGATCTCAGCTACAAATTTGATTTTACTAATTTCCCTTACCAGTATATGTCCAGCTACACATTGTTGTTTAACTTAAATACTTTAAAAAGTCAAATTGACTTTTGTTAGATTCTTTTCTTCCAATCTACCTGCTCTGATTCTCTTTTATTAAGAGGACTCTTAGCTATGTTATATGCTCTGCATGGAAGGCACAATCTGATTATTTCTATATGTTTCCCTTCAACTTCTAATTTTGCAATATTCTTTACTTAGAGACTTCTTGAAGAGAGCTCACAGGGAAAATGACTCCCCCAGGACCCAATCAGATTTTCGAAGTAGTTTTAACAGTTCCTAGTTGTGAATACAAGCACTTTGTTAGAATAACGCCTTTCTGCTTCCACCAGTGCTTTACAAACTCTTCCTTCATGTTATATTCAAGAGGAAAATAAGCAACAGTTCAGCTGTTACACATACGGTGATTTTTATCATTCTAATTTCTAAGTAAAAAAAAAAATGTTAAGGTGAATAGACACATAATAACCAAAGAAAACTTATATATAAAATAATAATATTTAAAAGAAATATTTTATTTGCAAAAGTGACCCCTTAGTTTAGTGATTAGTAAATTATCACTTTGTCCAGCTCACAAAAAATAATCCCAACTTCCAGGTGAAATAAAAATTGCATTTATTTTGCTAATCTACATAAAAATCAGTTAAATTAGTTTTAATAAAATAAGACTGGAAACGAAATTGTGGGATGTATTTTTATGGAATTTTGCAAACTTAAAATGCAAAAAATCATAAATCTAAACATTATAGAGTTTGATCTATTATGAGTTTGTAACAAAAATAAGATATATAGTGTTCTTTTTATATTCTAGTAATTTTAAAATGTAAAATGAGCTTCATTGTATCCATGATTTAGTAACTTTGCATAACTTATTTAAAAAGAAATAAAAATTGAGAAAGAGGGTTTTTAAAAAATCAAATGTTTGAATAAATATTTGAGTAAAGTATTAAAATCTCATAAAAATAAATAAGATTTTCATACAAGGTTACATTTTTATTTTTCTTTCTTTTTTTTTGAGATAGTCTTTTTATTAGTAGTATACTTTAAGTTCTGGGATACATGTGCAGAACGTGCAGGTTTGTTACATAGGTATACATGTGCTGTGGTGGTTTGCTGCACCCATCAACTGTCATCTACATTAGGTATTTCTCCTAATGCTGTCCCTCCCCCAGCACCCTGTCCCACGACAGGCCCTGGTGTATGATGTTCCCCCCACTCCAATGTCCATGTGTCCTTATTGTTCAACTCCCACTTATGAGTGAGAGCATGCGGTGATTGGTTTTCTGTTCTTGTGTTAGTTTGCTGAGAATGATGGTTTCCAGCTTCATCCATGTCCCTGCAAAGGACACAAACTCATCCTTTTTTATGGGTGCATAGTATTCCATGGTATATATGTGCCACATTTTCTTTATCCAGTCTTTTATTAATGGGCATTTGAGTTGGTTCCAAGTCTTTGCTATTTTGAATAGTACTACAAAGAACATACGTGTGCATGTGTCTTTATAGTAGAATGATTTATAATCTTTTGGGTATATAACCAGTAATGGGATTGCTGGGTCACATGGCGTTTCTGGTTCTAGATCCTTGAGGAATCGCCACACTGTCTTCCACAATGGTTGAACTAATTTACACTCCCACCAACAGTGTAAAAGTGTTCCTATTTCTCCACATCCTCTCCAGCATCTGTTGTTTCCTGACTGTTTAATGATCGCCATTCTAACGTGTGAGATGGTATTTCATTGTGATTTTGATTTGCATTAGAGATAGAGTCTTGCTCTGTCACTCAAGCTGGAGGGCAAAGGCATGATCATAGATCACTGCAGCCTTGAACTCTAGGCTTCAAGTTATCTTCTCACCTCAGCCTCTTGTGTACCTGGGACTACAAGTGAGAGATAGAGTCTTGCTCTGTCACTCAAGCTGGAGGGCAAAGGCATGATCATAGATCACTGCAGCCTTGAACTCTAGGCTTCAAGTTATCTTCTCACCTCAGCCTCTTGTGTACCTGGGACTACAAGTGAGAGATAGAGTCTTGCTCTGTCACTCAAGCTGGAGGGCAAAGGCATGATCATAGATCACTGCAGCCTTGAACTCTAGGCTTCAAGTTATCTTCTCACCTCAGCCTCTTGTGTACCTGGGACTACAAGTGTGTGCCACCATGCCTGGCTAATTTTTTAAATTTTTTGTAGAGATGGGATCTCACTATGTTATCCAGGCTGGCCATGAAATCCTGGCCTCAAGCAATCCTCTCACCTGGGCCTTTCAAAGTGCTAGGATTACAGGTGTGAACCACAATTCCCAGCCTAAACTTACCTTTTTTAAGAACAATTCAGAAACCATAAATATAGATAATACAGTGTTTTTGAGTAGCTCTATAAAAAGAGAGATTTGTTTAAGATAAAATAAAAATACATACACATTTTTAAAAATAGAACTCATGTTCTTACATACTTTGCAAGAGTAAATATCTTTCTTTTTCTTTCCTTTTTTTTTTCTTTACAGGGTCACAGTCTGCCTCCCAGGCTGGAGTGCAGTGGTGCACTCATGGCTCACTGTTAGCCTCAGACTTCTGGGATCAAGTGATCCTCCTACCTCAGCCTTTCAAGTAGCTGGGAATAGAGGTGCATGCCGCCACACCCAGCTAATTTTTTATTCTTTTGTAGAGATGAGGGTCCTTTTATGTTACCCAGGCTGGTCTTGAACTCCTAGGCTCAAGTCACCCTCCCACCTTGGCCTCCCAAAGTGCTGGGATTGTAGGTGTGAGCCAGTGTGCCCACCGTCTTTCCTGTCTTGTTTACCAGATGAAACCTACTGCTCAGTCTTTCCAATTCTTGACATTTCTCTTTCATTAAACCTGCAATCATTTTATAAGCCTTTCCAACCAAGAGGGAAGGTGAGCAGATGCTTTTATAGAAGAACTCAGTGCTGCAGCCAATGAGAGTATTTAAACCAAAAGCAAGAGCCCTTCTCTCATTCCTCCACCTGTTGTGCCTACTTTTTTCCACATCAGGCATGTCTTGCTGCCAGCCCCAGTGAAAATCCAACTGACTCTCAACTTTATCACCATTGTGTGGCCATTGGCCATCTTGAGTCATCAATTGGTTTACTGTAACTGACATTCCAGCTGCCCATAGGACGTTTCCTTCACTTGAACCCAGGTTGAATCATAAATATTTCATTTATTTTAAAGGATTCCAAGGTGTGTGTATAATATCACATTTTAAGTTTTTCCTCACTGCAAGGTGTTAGAGCAGAAATATTGTAATACTGAATTAGAGTTCCAAGAAAGCACAGTTCAGGTTGATACAGTGCAGAAACCCAGCTTTTGTTGCAATTTTTCTGGCTAAGCCAGATTACTCACTGGATGTCCTTGGGCAAACTATTTAAAACATCTCCTTAAGATTCTTCAACTGAAAAACGAGGATACTATAAAACATAAACTGATAACATGAGTGTATTAGAGCCCCCCCACCAAACACACACACACAGAGTTCAGCATGTGTTATTATAACAGGAATGTTTCTTTTTTTTTTGAGACGAAATCTCACTCAGTTACCCAGGCTAGAGTGCAATGGTATGGTCTTGGCTCACTGCAACCTCCACCTCCTGGGTTCAAGCAATTCTCCTGCTTCTCCTGTAGCTGGGATTACAGGCACCTGCCACTATGCCTGGCTAATTTTTTTTTTTTTTTTTTTTTTTGAGACACAGTCTAGCTCTATCACCCAGGCTGGAGTGCAGTGGCATGATCTCGGCTCACTGCAACCTCCACCTCCTGGGTTCAAACGATTCTCCTGCCTCAGCATCCTGAATAGCTGGGATTACAGGCATATGCCACCATGCCCGGCTAATTTTTGTATTTTTAGTAGAGACGGGGTTTCACCATGTTGATCAGGCTGGTCTCGAACTCCTGACCTTGTGATCTGCCCACCTCAGCCCCGCAAAGTGCTGGGATTACAGGCGTGAGCCGCTGCGCCCAGCCAGGAATGTTTCTTTAAGAACATACTTTCTTAAAGAAATTAACCTTTCTTTAAGACTTAATTCATAACGCTTGGAGCATGTAAGCTATGCTAGGGATTTCTGCCTATTCATTTTAAAACTATTCACTTTATGAAATTTCCATAAAGCTCCTAATGTGAATACATTTCCTCTCTTGCTATGGGACCATCACTATAGAATTATTTCAAATATTTTATGTTTAAGTTAAACTTTGTTAAAAATGGAAAAGAATGGAAATTAGCCCTTTTAGTAAGGAAAGTTCCTTTGGTGCAGATATGGCATCTGGCATAAAGCCAGACCTTCAGGAGCAGCCTCCTAGGGTGTTCTTAACGGAGCAGCCCTCGCTTAAGAGTTGTGTGCTAGCACAGGCTCAGGAGAAGCACAGAAGTTACAGATAAGTAAAGATCTTGGAGCTAAATTTATAAACAGAACCTTAGGGAACTGTATCATCACCCCCCCCGTTGTTTCAGAATGTTGGAGTAAGTTCATAAAACTCACTAATGGAGACACAAGTACTCCTCAACCATTGCCTATCTTTCACCAATTTGACCATTTTAGGGAACGATTTTTCACTAAACTAGAGTGGCAGTATTCACCTTGAAAGGGAAGAGGCCAAGTTGCCTTTCTGTTTATTATTTAGACCCCAGAGGAGTGGGGAGGGAGTGGGGCATGCATCCCAGAGGCAGGGGAGTGGGGACCTGGGAGGGGAACTATTGGGAAACTGCTGGGGACAAGGCAAGTGATTGCTGAACCTCTGTGATGAGACACGAAATCTGAATTCACGTTGCCTTTAGCCAGCCTCTCCTCCATAAGCACCATAAATTCAGTGGTTTTAAGACAGATTGTGAGAGATTATTTCCAAGTTGCTTATTTATTATTTCCAATGAAATCTTGAGTGGCTACTACAGGTCTCTGTCAAGCCTCGAACCTGGAGCTGCAATGCAAAAAGAGTTCGTAAAATGCAGTAGCAATGTGAACACATACATAGTATAGGAGAAAAGAAAACAGTACCCTAAAGATGCCGTTTGGTACTTCTAAGTACACTTTTCTTTACCAGGGTTGATTTGATCAGCTTCTTTCCTTTGTGTTAACAAAAGGATGCTTGTCCAGACTTGTGCCTGAGTTCTCTCTACTCAAGGGCATACCCCCAGGGGAAAGCAGCTTTGAGCAGAATGGAGCCACCATATGAACTGCACTGCCACCTACTGGTATTTATCTCAAACTGCAGCTCAGTCTGACAGACCCTGTGATTAGCCTAGGAATTATAAAATATTCGCAAACTACGCACCCGACAAAGGTCTCATATCCAGAATCCATAAGAAAATCAAACAAATCAACAGGCAAATGGTGAACAACTCCATTAAAAATGGGCAAAGGACATGAACAGATATTTCTGTAAAGAACATATACACGTGGGCCACAAGCATATGAAAAAATGCTCAACATCGTTACTCATCAGAGAAATGCAGATCAAAACCTCAGTGAGATACCATACCATACCAGTCCAAACGGCTATTATTAAAAAATAAAAAGCGACAGACGTTGGTCAGGCTGTGGAGAAAAGGGGACACTTACACACTGTTGGTGGGAATGTAAATTAGTTCAGCCATTGTGGAAAGCAGTTTGGAGATTCCTCAAAAAACTTAAAATGAAATTACTGTTTGACCAAGCAATCCCATTACTGTGTGTATATCCAAAGGAAAATAGATTATTATACCAAAGAGACACATGCACATACATGTTCACCGCAGCACTAGTCACAATAGCAAGGACATGAAATCAACCTAAGGTGCCCATCAGTGGTGGACTGGATAAAGAAAATGTGGTTCATATACACCATGGAATACTATGCAGCCATTAAAAAGATAACATTATGTCCTTGAGAGCAACATGGCTGCAGCTGGAAGCCATCATCCTAACTGAATTAATGCAGAAACAGAAAACCAAATCCACAATGTTCTCACTTATGAGTGGGAACTAAACACTAAGCACACATGGACATAAACGTTGGAAAATAGAGACGTTGCTGACTCCTAGAGCGGTAGGGAGAGAGCAGGCAAGGGCTGAAAAACCACCTGTTGGGCACTATGCTCACCACCTGGGTGTAATATACTCATGGAACAAATCTGCACATGTATTCTCTGTATCTAAAATAAAAGTTGAATTTTTAAAAAATGCAAAAATAGCAGGCCATACCCAGAGTGAGTAAGAATTTTGGAGATTTTCTAGCCGTTGGTTCAATCTTTTAATTTTACTTCTGACACACTGAGAGCAGAGGAGAAAGATACACTATGCACATGGTCCATTGGGAAACAAAGCCTGCCTTTAGGTAAAGTGGTAAGGACAGGTTTTTATCAGTAATATATCATTGTAATAGGAAAAAGGTCCACTGCGGAATGAACTCAGGTTTTATTTGTGCAGAAGAGACTGGGCATTTTAAAGCAAGACTGAGAGAAAAGAGTGGGGGTGATGGGGGAATCAGTCGGGTCAGAGAAGTGGAAAATTACAAAAAGCAGGAAAGGGGGGATTGGCCCCTGTGAAGCCCCCATTGCTTTGTTAACTGAAGCTTGTTGAGGTGAGGCTCCTACCCTCCCGCAGAGGCTTAGACACGGGAGCCCTCTCTCCAGGGGTTGGCTGGAGCAAACAGTACACTCCTTGGGCTGCCTTGTGTGTCCTCAGGCAGGTGCCAAAGCAGAGCTGGGGTCATCCCTGGGGATGCAGTCTTCAACTGTAGGAAATTAACTTAGTGTTTTGAGGCTGTTAAAAACATGGCTTCATAGACCAAGGTTGAGGCCAGGGTAAGAATGGGCTCAGAGAAGCCCAGCTAAGGTTCAAAGAGAGAATCTTTGTTAACATTTATTAAAGTAAACGTGTGCCTTTTGAATAAGACAATGTCTTTTCACTTAATAAAAAAGTTTCAAATTCTAGATATTATACTGTATGAGTACTTCAGAAATATTTTGATCCAACCCTTCAGTACTCCATAATTATAGAAAACAAACTACTTAGGCAGACCTGTCAGGTGTAGTCTCATCTATAGTAACCCTGAAAAGAAATAGTAATTTATCCTAGAGGTTCAGTAATACATTTGAATTCCAACCAAAAAAAAAAAAAAAATACCCAAACCATTGCAAAGGAGGATCTATATCTATTTTAGAGCATAGTAATCTGAAAGTCAAGCATTGAATTTACAAGTCAGGCAGAGGTTACTTGCCCAGGAAATGTACAGAAAAAGAAAAGCATAAGTAGCAGAGCTGTTGAATGTAACTCATCTGAAGAAATACTGTAAATGGCAGGAACGCTTGTGAAGTGGGGATGACTGGCTCTACGTCTGTTGACAGTGGCTTACAGACAGGTAGACTAGGAGATTCTTACAGAAGTAGCAACACAAAGTCACATACGAATATTGTTACTCAAAATCTGTAACTTTTTTTTCCAGATGATTTACATCTAAGTGGTAAGAAAAAAATAGCTTTAGGGTGGGAGGGATGCATGTTTAACGGTTTAATAATATAATTCTAGAAATTTCTTTGATTCCATCCTTGCTTTAGACTAAAGTTGTATTATCATTGATGACTCCAATAGGAACATTTTATTACTAAGAAGCAGGAATAGCACCTCTGCTTATGATTTATGAATGAACTCATTAGATACCTACGTTTAACCCATACTATGCACTTAGACACAGGGATTCTACAATCAAAATCTTTTCTCTCTTGCTCCAATAATAAGCTACAAAACTCTGAAAACTGTGTGATATATTTTCTAAGTTGAAGCATATGATACTAAAAGCTGACATATCTAGCTGCATGATTTATACATTGACTTTTCAGATTGGTTTTATGCTCAAGCAAGAGAGGTCCTGGATATACCCAATGCTGTGTGCAAAGCACTCATTTTAAACTAGCAAGTTATTATTAAGCATATATTTATATTTCTCACTGTTCCAGCACTTCGTGCAGAAGGTTACCACAAAGATAGATCACATCAGAGAGTTCTAAGAAAGAATTTGGGGCCATTTAAAGTCAATGGTACACTACAGAATTATGTGAGTTCCTGTGGGAGCCCACTTTTCAGCAGCCAAGTTTGTGGTTTTTGCTAATTCTGGCCATAAATGGATGGCTCCTTTGACATTTTTAGACATTCCCATCACATGAAACAAGAGCAGTTCAAATAGGACTTACTGACAAGAAGAATGAGGAGCAGCTAATGCTCTTTTTCTCCATGATTGTCTAGGTGAAACATGCTCTTTTCTGTCTTTGAATTCAACTCACTGAACTCCTAAATCAGCAGAGCTGTCCCTAAATTGAAGGGTAAGCAGATTTCAGATAGTTATTTTGCCGAAATCGTTCCATGCTGAGTGTGGCGTCCAGAGCTTCTAAGTTCCCCCTCTCCTCCTCCAATGTTTAGCAAAGTTTAGCTGTAAGGCCACTAGAATCCTTTGGCATGGTTTGCTGGCAGCCATACCGATGACAATAAGATTGGAATTGTGTGGAAGGAACTGACTCTGTAACAGAAGAGCACACACGTTGTTTAGCCCAAAAGGGAGCAGGTAGGAGCAGAACACCCCAGGAAGACTGTGTCTTCACTGGCACAGAGTCGAGCTCCTTAGCTGAGAGGCTGGTCAAGAGACAGAAACAGGCAAAGGTGGGACGGACGCAGGTGCATGGGCTGACATCTTGCTAGGGTGTGCTCAGTACAGGTGCATGGCCATTCTCAGGAAAGGAAAAGCAATATCCCCTCATCCCTTTTCCTTTTCGTGAGAAATCCTTACTCTGCAAAAGCAAATAGGGATGTGTTAATACCAGAAAACCAGGCACACAAGTGGCAAGTTATTATCGCTTCCTTTGGTGTTCATGGTAATACCATTAATCATTAGAAATTCCCGCAGTGTGACAGGATTTCCTCTCCTTTGATCTCACAAGAAAATCTCAAGCAAACTGTCATTTGCTAAACAGACCAGTGAAGAGATTATTTTTTTCCCCTTTCTGGTTGTAAGAGCTTTTTAAATGAAGACCCATTGTCAAATCTATGAAGAAAAAGTGAGGTACAGTCCAGGTTTGACTGGACGGGATGAAAACTAGATTCATGCTCTAATATTAGCGAAAGCAAACCGTCTTTCACATTCAGGTGTCAGTTCTGTCAAACAACAGTGCATTGCACACAAATAACTTTGAATGTCTTTCAGCAGCTGATGCATACAATCTTTCCTTTGTTTAACAATGGTTAAAACCTTGTTGAGGTCCTCTTTGCTTTATTTTCCATATCACATTTACTATTAAGTCCAACAATACTCAACTTCTCTCACTCCATATAATGTGCTCAAAATAATAGGATACAAAGCTGAAGGCATTAAAACTGGTTCACAGTGTTAGACGGTTTAAAGAATGCTAGTTTGAAGGTTAAAGAACTAAAGCAGGAACCCTTAAAGGACAGTTCCGTGTCATGGTCTATTTATTTAAATTAGCTCAATTTTAAACATAGAGAATGTTGAGGCTTAAACTACCTTATTCTTTCAAAAAAGAATGCCCTTATCCTTCTTACACAGCCTTCGTAAATCTCATGTTACTTTCACATAGGAGATAGGTAGCCCAGTCTGATTATTGTTGCCTTCCTTTAACCGCTGACTGCTACCGGGTCCTGTAAATGCAGAGTGAACTATTCTTGTTATTATCTGGCTGTGATGTTGACTAAAGTGCTTACTAATTCATATCATCTTTTATGTTGATAGCGCCTGTTCTCACTGTCAACAGAGAGGCATATTGTTTACGTCGATTTGGATTTTGTTTGTTCGGTTTTCATTTGTTAAGTAGCAAATCACTGACCATTATGTTGCTTGGACAGCCTCTTTATTTTTTTACGTTTTTAGTTTCAAAGGATTTGGCTTCCATTTTCAGACTCTACTCTGCTTCAATAAAGCCTTTAATGACTATGTAAAATATGGACTAAAATCTTGTACATTCATGGAGGTTTAACCATAACCATATTACCCTGATGCAAAGGTTCAGCCATACCTGAATAGTTAAAATGTCTTTTAGAACACCAGTCAGTTAGATAGAAGTTAGCTATCAATAATTTAGAGTATATGGAATTTTACAGGCTACCAAGAAGGAAAAAAATAAGTAAATAATCTTTGAGAGGTCAAGATTCACTTTTTCTGTCATATATTCATTCATTAAAATGATCGAATATTGAATGTTACTCTCAGGATTGAAATTGGAAGCAAATGTCGTTCTTGCTTTCATGGAGCTTATAGTCTCTGGAGGTGACAGACTTTAATTAATAACACTTAGATAATACAAAGATGGCTTGTCCTGTGAAGAAAACCTCCAGGAAACGGTGAGAGTGCAATGGACTAGATCGAAGGCAACAAAAAGGCTCTGGGAAGAGGAGCAATTTAGGTGGGACCTGATGATGAGGTCATCATGATTAAATTGATTAGGCACAATCAATAAATAACTGATACACAACATGGGAAACAGTGTTCCAGGCCAAGGAGCAAATCCTCCCAAGCACTGAGAGGAAGAGGAACACAAAGGTGTGCCTGGGGAGTGGGGAGGACTCATAGAAACATCAACTCTGACTTTATTTTTTAGAACAGTTTAGGTTCCTAGAAAAATTAAGACGATGGTACAGATAGTTCCCATGCACCCAAGCCAGCTCCCACTCTCATTAACAACTTATATTAGCATGGTACATTTGCATAATTAATGAACTAATATTATAAAAATCTGATGAACTGAAGTTCATCGCTTACTCAGACTTTCTTGGTTTTTACATAGCATCAGTTTTCGGTTCTCGAATCCTCGGGGACAACCACATTGTATTTAGTGGCCATGCCTCCTCAGGCTCCTCTGGGCTGTCGTAGTTTCTCAGACTTGCTGTGTTTTTCATGACCCCAGCAATTTTGAGAAAGCCGTGTTTTGTAGGTTGCCCTCTGCTGGAATTTTTCTGACATTTCCCCCTCATGATTACACCGGGTGTATGTCTTTTGTATTAGAAAATCTCAAAGCTAAGGTGCCATTTTCATTGCATCATACCATGGGCAAGCATGATTTGTGACTGCTGGTTCTGACTTTGACTTAAATCACCTGACTGAGGTGGTGGTTTCTCCACCATAAAGTTGCTCCTGCCCCACCTCACCCTGCACGTTCCAGGGTCTACTCCTTGGAAGGGAATTTGTGTGTGTAGCTCACACTTAGGAATCAGGAGTTATGCTGCAATCTCGTAAGGCTTAAGTAGCTTCCTTAAGGGCAAAACAGTGGCATAAGTTATTAGAAATGATTCTGCAGGGGATTTGATTAGACTCCCCCATTTATTAATTTATTCGATGATTTCCTTATATCAGTGTAGACTTGTGAATATTTCTTTTATAGTTTGGATTATAATCCAACACGACTTATTTTGTGGCTCAGATTGTCCCAGCTTTGGCCACTGGGAGCTCTTTCAGTTGCTCTGGTGTGCCTTTGACACACCTTCATGATGTGAGGTTGTCTTTGGGGAGGGGGGTGCGTGCCCTGCTTTCTGAGGCTGCTGGATGCTCTAGGCTCATCCTCTACACATCTGGCCTCAGTGTGAGTATCAGCCATCTCTACAAGAAGACTTGGTTTGTTTTACTGAAGAATGTAGTCAATGCAAGATCTAGGTGTGTTCATTGATACTAGGGTGTCATTTCTTTTAGGTCTTCTCAGCTGATAGAGCAAAGAAATAGATGTGTGTATCCTAACCTATGTATAGATACCTATAAATGTTCTGTAGGTGGCCATCTGTATTTATATTAAGCTAAACATGAGTTTATACTGATGTTCCCAATTCAAACATACTAACAAAGCCATCATTCTAGCCGCCTTATCTGCAAATTCTAACCAAAAAAACTGGCTTTTCCAACCCACCATCATTTATATATCTATTCATTGTTTAGCTTTGTATGAGTTTGCCAAATTCTACAGTGGCTGTATCTTTTTTGTTTCCACCAAAAATAAATGAGAACTCCTGTTGATTTGTAGCCTCATAAGCATTGGTAATGTGAGTTGCTTACATTTCAGTCATTCGATTAATTGTATGATGGTGTCACATCATTGAACAGCTACATTAACAAGGGGAGGCGAGAGAAGCCAGGTTCTTACAGTTAGACTGAGAATTTATGGAGAAGTAAGGGGAGGTCTAAGAATTGTAAACTGTCCTCCCATGGGAGACAAGTTGTCAACTACATTCCAGTGCTTATGTGCAGTTCCTTTTCTTTTCTTTTTATAAACTTTGCTCAATTCCAAAGTTATTTAGGTCAGCCTCTTTCTCCCGACCCTTATTCAGTGAGGTAATTTGATATATTTATGATATAGTTACATTCTTTTGTCGTATTCTGCATATCTTTCTGGGATTCCCAGCCTCCTATTTTTAAACTGTGCATACATTAAGGCTCACTCTTTATGCTGTAAAGTTTTATGAGTTTCATGAGGTGCATAATGTCATGCATCCACACTTAGAGCATCACACGGAAGAGTTTCACCATTTACCCACATGCCCTGTGCTTGATCCCCTTTGACTTTCCTTCCCAGCGATCAAAGCTTTGTGTTTTCATAGTCTGCAGGTTTTCCTTTTACAGAAGTCATATAATTGGGTCATATCATATGTAGCCTTTCACACTGACTTCTTTCACTTAACAGCATGCATTTCAGTTTCTTCATCTTTTTCTGGCTTGATCACACTTTTTGTTTTTAACTAAAAAATATTCCATTATAGGCATCTACTAGTTTATGCATTCACCTATAGAAGGACTTCTTGCTTTCAATTTTGGCAATTATAAATAAAGCTGCTGAAACATACACATATGTTTTTGTGTAGACGTAAGTGTTCAAATCAAATATGGGTGAGATTACTGGATTATATGGTAAGATTATGCTTAGTTTCATAAGAGTTTGCCAAGTTGTCTTCTAAAGTGGCTGTCCCATCTCTCATTGCCACCAAAAATGAGAGTTCATGTTGATTCATATCCTCATAAGAATTTGGTAATGTGAGTTTCTTTGATTTTAACCATTCTAATAAGTGTAGAATGGTGTCAGATTGTTGTTCTCAGTTACATTTCCCTAATGACACATGACACGGAGCATCTTCTCATATGCTTTTTTGCTATTTCTATATGTTTTACATCCTGGTCCTTTTACAGTTCTTTTGCCCATTTTGAATTGTGTTTTTTTCTTACTGTTGAGTTTTACAAGTTTCTTAGAGTTCTTTATAGATTTGGGATATAAGTCCTTTATCAAATATCTGCTTTGCAAATATTTTCTCCTATTCTGTGGCTTGTCTTTTCATTCTCTTGATAATGTATTTTGTGGAGAAGTTTTAAATTTTAATAAAACTGACACCATTTTTATTCTTTCACTGATTATGTCTTTTTGTGTTTTATCTAAAAATACATTACTAAACTCAAAGTCACATTAAGTTTTCCCCTCTTGTTCTATTCCAGACTTTTAAAAATATTTTGGTTTACATCTAGGTTGAAGATCTGTTTTGAGTCAGTTTTGGTGAAAAGTGTAAGTTCAGTGTATTTATTTTTTATATTTGCATATAGATGTCCAATTATTCCAGCACCATTTGTTGAAAAGACTATCTTTTCTCTCTATTGAGTTGCCTTTCTCCTTTATCAAAGATTAATCAACTTTATTCACGCAGAAAGAATGTTATATTTTTTAACAATACTATTTAGTCATAATTTCGCACTGTAAAATTCTCTGAGATTTAGTGTACAAATCAGTAAGTGTATAAACTCATATACTTATGCTACTATTGCTGCAATTCAGTTTTAGAACATTTCTTTCATTCCCAGAAGATCTCCTGTGTCTATTTTAATTAATCCACACTCTTTTCCACGCCCTAGGTAACCACGAATTTAATCTACTTTCTGCCTCAATAAGATTTGCCTTTTCTTGCTGGTAGGAAGACTTGCATACAAGTTCTTGTGTGGCTATGTATTTTATTTTTCTTGAGTAGATTTTTCTGAGTAGAATTGCTGATTCATATGATAAGGGGCATATTATTATTAGCTTTTCTTTTTTTTTTGGTTATACCATTTTACTGATGGTAAAATAGTTTCTCATGGCTGTTTTAATTTGAATTTCCCTGATTAACTAATGACATGGAGAATATCTTTGTATGTTTATTAGCCTTTGTCATATCTTTTTAAGTGAATATTCAAATACTATGCTCAGTTTTTAATTGAGTTGTCTTCTAATAGAGCTGTAGGAGTCTTTTATGTAGTCTAGGTACAAGTCCTTCACCAAATATGTGATTTGCAAATATGTTTTCCAGTGTGTAGCTTGTCTTTTGATTTCCTAGTGATATATTTGGATGATAAAGTTTTTAGTTTTGATGAGGAACAGTTGATCTATTTTGTTTGCTTATGAATTGAGCTTTCAGTGTCATATCTAAGAACTCTTCTCTAACACGAGTTCATAAAAAATTACTTCTATGTTTTTCTTCTGGATGTTTTATAATATTAACTCTAACATTTTGGTCTATAATCTATCTAGAGTTAGTTTTTGTGTATCATATGAGTAAAGTGTCTAAATTTTTTTTTTTTGAGACAGGGTCTCACTCTGTCGCCCAGCTAATGTGCAGTGGTGGAATCTCGGTTCACTGCATCCTCTGCCATCTGGGCTGAAACGATTCCCCCACCTCAAACACCTAAGTAGCTGGGACCACGCCTAATTTTTTTTTTTATGAACAGAGTCTGGCTCTGTCGCCCAGGCTGGAGGGCAGTGGCACAATCTTGGCTCACTGAAACCTCTTCTTCCTGGGTTCAAGCAATTATCTTGCCTCAGCCTCTTTAGTAGCTGGGATTATAAGCATGTGTCACCATGCCTGGCTAATTTTTGTATTTTTAGTAGAGATGGAATTTCACCATGTTGGTCAGGCTGGTCTCAAACTCCTGACCTCGTGATCCGCCTGCCTCGGCCTCCCAAAATGCTGGGATTACAGGAGTGAGCCACTGTGCCCGGCCAATTTTTGTATTTTTAATAGAGATGAGGTTTAACCACGTTGCTGAGGCTGGTCTTGACCTTCTGGGCTCAAGTGATCCTCTTAAACTGCTGGGATTACAGGCATGAGCCACCCTGCTCAGCCTAAATTCCTCTTTTTGCATGAATTTATCCAGCTATTCCAACACATTTGTAGAAAAGACAATCCTTTCTCTACTAAAGTACCTTGACAGCTTTGTCAAAAATTAGTTGATTTTATACGTAAGGAGCTATTTCTGGATTCCTGACTCTACTTTATTGAACTATATTTCCATACTTATGTCAGCACCACACTGACTTGATTATTGTATCTTTATAGAAGTTTTGAATTCAGGAAGTATAAGTGGTCTAAATTCATTTTTATTTTTCAGAGTTATTGTGACTAATTTGATTTCTTTGTGTTTTTATATAAATGTTAGCATCAGCTCACTAATTTCTGCAAAAAATTTTAAATGAGAAAAGCCTGCGGAATTCTTGATAGGGATTGTGTTGAATCTATAGATCAATTTGATAAGAATTTGCCATCTTAACAATATTGTCTTTGAATCCATAAACATGGACTAGCTCTCTATTCATTTAGAACCTCTCTTATTTTTCTTAGTAATGTTTTATGATTTTCAGTGTTCAAGTTCTGTACTACTTTTGATAAAATATCCCTGATGTTTTATTCTTTTTGTGCTATTGTGAATAGAATTGTTTATAACTGCTAGTTTAAAGAGATGAAAATGGCATAGTAAGATAGATGGTTTCCATGTTTCTCAATCCCCCATCAAACTCACCTTCCTTAGAGCTCCCAGTTTTAATAAATGACATTGCCATTCATGGAGTTCTTAGGCCAAAACCTTAAAATCAACTTTGTTTTCTTTTTTTCTCTGCTACTTCTTGTTTAACATGACAGCAAACTTTGAGAGTTTCACATGCTAGATTATAAAAGCCAAGAGTGGAAAGAAGGGATGATGAGGAATTAGTTACAAAGCAGTTATAATAGCTCTCAAAAAAAGGGACATGGTGTGCACAGGAGTTTGGCAGTAGAGACAGAGAGAAGTGAGTAGATTTGAAATATATTTTAGAGTTTAGGACTACTGTGTTTTTATAATTGACTGAATATGAATGAATGGGTAAATAAGAGCCATTATTGTAAAGGTAGGAAAACTGAAAGAAGGGTGGGTTTGGGAGAAATTTAGGAGGTGGAAAAGGCATGTAACTAATATCACTTAAGTTAAATATTAAGTCTTATGTGCGACCCTCTAGACTCAGATTCTGGAACTCAAAGCAGTGGTCACCTTCCTCGGTCTCTCAATAGCATATTACACAGTCGGTCTGCTTTCCTTCTTCATTTGGCTTCTAGGATACCACGTAGTTTTGGGTTGTTTTTTCTCCTCTATCCCATTAGTGTCTTCTCCATCCACTCTGATGGATCTTCCTCCTGTTTTATGACATCTGCATATTGGACTGCCCAAGTTATTTTGTTCCTTATACTTTGTTTTTCTCTATCATTACTTGCTCTCTGGTTCATAACATACAATTGCATGGGTTTTAATTGTGTCTAATGTGAAAATTCCCAAATTGAAATCTCTAGCCAGAACATTCACTTGAACTACAGAATGGTGTCATCGAGTCCACTTGTGTGGCTGCCAGGCATCTTACATTTAACATGCCAAATCTGAGCTCTTGATTTCCTTTCTAGTTCTTCTCCAGCCAAGTTTGCTTTTCTTACTGGGGTCCTCAATAAGTGGCATCACCATTCAGGCAACTGCTCAGGCCAGAACCTGGGAGGTGTCTTCCTCTGCTTTAGCCTATACCTAACCCTTTAGCACATCTCGTCACTTGTAAACTTGTCAGTGGTCCTTGCCATTTCCCCTATCTGTCACCCATTTCCTCATATTCAGCCTCTGACAAAGTCGACAAGATTTTATGGGTTAATAGTTTCAAAACATAAATTGTATTATACTGCTTCTCATCATATCCACCACTGCTACTCCCCTCCAAGCCTCTTATTTCTATCCTAGCTTCACTTCCACCACTCTTGTTTCTTTAAAATCTATTTAGCATAGACCAATCATAGTGATATTTAAAACATGTACCAGATGAGAAGCCACTTCCTGGACTAAAGACGAGGGGCTGCATAAATTCTCTGGGGGTGTTTTCACTGTGCTGTCCTTCTTCAGACGCCTGCAGGTGCACCCTGCTCCTATCTCACAGCGACGTAACGGCCTTACGGTATACCTGGCCATAGGAGATATTTGTTGTTCAGAATATTACTGAATATTATTAAATACAGCTGTAAGCAATGTTAACTTATTTTTATATGATAGCACATTTATTAAAAGCCAGAAATTAGAAGGCAAGGAAAGAAGAGGTGGTTAGAGAAAGAGTTAGTAAAGCGGTAATATCTAACAAGAAGGCTATAGGGGAAAATACAGAAAGGCTATCAAGAACAAACACTGTAACTCAAAACACATGTGTTTAACACTTATCATTTTACTCTGCTTTATCTTCTTCACAGATGTTTAAAAAGAAAATTAAAATTATTCTTCACAGCCACCATTTTTAAAACGACAAAAGTAGCAAAAAGAGAGATACCAGCTCATGCAGAATGAACAAAACAAAAGTGCTCATGTTTCTCCACATTTATTCATCTTTATGGATTCAGTGTCAAATATACTGGCAGACAAACGGTCGATGTTACATATATACTGGCCAAACGAATGAATGATGAAAGAATAATAAATGACTGTGAAGTGTTTTCTACAACACAGTCCTATAAATATGTGTAATAACATCCCTTTATTTCCTCTTCCAATCATCATAATAGTCACTCTCTCCAAAAGTGTGCACCCAAACACAAATGCATACACCTTACATTTCTAGGCTAAAAACATTTGATTTCCTATTACACACTTCCCAATATCATTACCACATTTAAAACTACCTTTTATCTATGCATGTCTGTAATCTGCTTTTAAATATAGTAACCAGAAATCAAAAGGTAACCAAATCTTTTAAATATGGTAACCAGAACTAAACATGGATTTCTAGATGTAGACTACCCAAGTGCCACTACATTTTTGTGTGTATTGAACACTAATAGTCTAATTTAAACTGCAGTCATTTTCAGAAGGAGGAAACACAGCCAATCACACCCCTGGTTCATATTGAGCTTGTCGTGAACAAATAAACTTCTATGTCTTATTCACAGAGAATATCGGTAATCTAGGCTTTTTATTTATTTTATCCTCTGTATATTTCATGTCACTCAGTTTTTTCCAATTCTTTTGTTAGAGACAAAGTCCCCTTTCATTGCCCATGCTGGATGCCGTGGCTATTCACAGACGTAATCATACCTCACTGCGATCTCCAACTCATGGCCTCGAGCTGTCCTCCAGCCTCAGCCTCCAGAGTAGCTGAGAGGTGTGTGACAGCTAGGTGTGTGCCACCACACCCAGCTCCCTTCTCACTGTTTTAATCTCATGTTTTCAGCCTATTAAACTTTTGGAATTATAATTTTGCTACTAGATGTACAGTTAGCCATGCCTCTTTGATTTAAATGATTTGTAAACTTGATACTTTCTATATCTTCAAGTTATTGATCTAAAAAAAGTGTGCACTGGGTCAAGGCCATGGACAAAAGCTCAGAAGAAAGCAGATATCCTCTTTCTGCTTGATAATGAATGAATAATCAATCCTTTTTATTCTACAAGCCACAAAAAGACCTTGCTCTTGAAACTTTTCAATCTTCTTATCAAAAATATCTTGATAACAACCTGAAAGCATGTCATAGTTACTGATTAGTAGAATTGCCCTGCTTAAAAAGGAAACTATCTTTTAAAAAAATTTCTCATGCAACTCATGCTAATCACAATTATTACATTTACTATTATTTTATTTTCATTTGCTAATTATTAATGGATCACATCTTTGATGATCTGTTCTGGAATTTCATCAGAGTTAGACCTATGTTTTACTTTCTTCTTTACAAATAATTTACAATTGTTCTAACTTTATGTAGTATGATTTCTATAGGAGAGCATATATATGTATATACACTCCTTTGTAACTGGAAGATAGGATTAGATCATCTAATCCAATCTCATTTTTAAAATGAACAAATGCAGCCACAGAGAGATATATTTATGTCAGTGTAAAACTAATTATGCATTTCATTTAGTGAGGTCCTTCACCATCTGCCAAGGACAGTCCTAATTTACTTACAGAAGTTAACTTCCAAGTTGAAGATACCCTCGGAGTTTCCGAATATGACTTTCCATTACTATGATGTTGAGCGTATTTCAAAACTACAGTCGAGGGACTTTGTGATTGGCCTGAATCCATCTATTCCAAATAACTTACATTAGTAAGAATTATCATTAGATGATAAAGAGATGAACTGGATACAACCATGAGACTGTTGACCTTGCATCTAATTACTGAAGGACGCACAATAAAAAGAAAGGTTTCAGTGACATAAGCTGCAAGGGTCACCCAAAGTTACTGATGTTTCTGTGATATAAACTTGCTATAGAAAATTTAACGTTTTATCTTGAAATAATTTGAATTCTGCAGAGCTTGTTTGTAGAGGTTTTAAATCAGCATTAACTGTATCATCTTTTTAACAATCAAAATTAAAAACCTATGGCAATTTATTTTTGCCGTTCTCAAATAAATTACATTTCTGTCTGCTACACAGATACAGCATATTAATGTGATTTATTTAAAAAGATGAAAATAAGACATGAATAAATAAAGCCAAAAAGACACAACCCTTCAAACGCTAATTCTCTTCTCTTCCTTTATGTCTGAAAGTATAGTCCTCTTTGGAAATACCAAGCTCTGTGTTATTGGGCCAGGTCTATTGAAGCAAAGTGCAGCAGAAGATTGCTTCAGTGGAGGAATGAGCTTTTATTTCATTTTGAATCAATCCAGACAGCTGTTGCTGGTTACTTTATGAAACACTGCAGGCTTCGTCTTTGCTTTGGTTATATGAAACTGGTTTGAAAACTTCAGCTAAGAAATAACAGGACAGCGGCATCTTGGTTGACAGAAAAGTAGACTCTTAGTGCCTTACAAGCAAGAGACAGCCGGGATTACAAACCTGTAATCCTAGCACTTTGGGAGGTTGAGGCGTTTGGATTACATGAGGTCAGGAGCTCGAGACCAGCCTGACCAACATGATGAAACCCCGTCTCTACTAAAAAGACAAAAATTAGCTGCACATGGTGGCATGTGCCTGTAATCTCAGCTACTCAGGAGGCTGAGGCAGGAGAATTGCTTGAACTCGAGAAGTGGGGGTTGCAGTGAGCCAAGATCACGCCATTGCACTCCAACCTGGGCAACAAGAGCAAAACTTCATCTTAAAACAAACAAACAAACAAACAAAACAGAGCAAGAGACTAACACATAATTTGAAGATTAATAATTACATTCACATCTACAATAACAGCAATTATTTATTGAATATTACCTATATGTCAGGTCGTTATTTTAAAAAAATTTAAAATTTCACAATCAATAAGTGAATGCATTCTTATTATAAATAATTCTGTCAATACACAGCAAATAAAATTCGACCTTGATAAATCTCTGTTCCTCCAATCCGCCACCCACATGCCTGCTCCTCAGATTTGATCATTGTTGCTCTTCATTTACATATTATACATATATGTAAATAAATGTATGTCTATGAAACATGTATATGAAGCAAACATATAGTATATGAAACATTTATAGAACATAAGTTTTGTAAATGTTCTATATGTTCTATAAATTTTACATATGTTCTATAAATATGTTTCATATACTATATGTTTATGTGTATCCATTATATATTATATACTATTTTTTATTGTAGGCTTGAAAATATATATATGGGACCAATTTTTTATGTATTATGTATTTTTTGTGTATCTTCAATTTTAAAAATAACAACAGTATGACTGAAAATTCGTTGGCAATATGTACAGATATGCCTCGTTGCATTGAACCGTGAAGTACTATTTATCTTATAGTATTGATGGGCATTTAGAGGTTGTCCTACCTCTTCAGTGATAAACAATATTTTTTAGAGTATTTTTCTAGTGCAGACTCAAGTATTGGAACTGTTAGATCAATGAGTATGTACATTTCGTATTTTATAATATTCTGCCACGTCAACCCCCCCAAAAGACTGCATGGATTTATACTAACCCACATTGGTGTGAATGACTGCCTCCCTGTCAACAGGTTGACTGTGGTGTTGTCCTATTCAATGCCGTAGTTACTCCATAATTTTTCTAATCTGATACATGCAAGTTGGTATCTTATTGATATGTTAATTTGCATTTCTTTGAATATCATTGTGGTTGAGAATTTTTTTTTTTTTGGGGTTTCCATTTATTGGCCATTCATGTTTCTTTTATGAGTTACCTCCCTTTATCTTTTGGTCATTTGTAAATTTTATTGTTTATACTTCTAAAACTACTTTTAGGTGTTTTTCACATAGTCAACTATTCTAGATATTTTTTGTTGTATACAATAACACCCAGTGGTAGCTGAGTCCTGGTACTGCTCTAAGTACTTTGTATGGATGACTGCATTTCATTCTTTCAGTACAATGAGCTGGCACATCTGTTCTCATTTTACAAATAAGCAAATTGAGACAGAGAGCTGAAAGACTGGGGTGCGTACATGTGTATGTGCAGCTTTCTAGTTTCATCTGGAGGTCTCTCTCACTAGAGTGGCTATAAACTTTAGCCCTGCCCTGATGAGGTTCCGGGGCATTTGGTCACAGACGTTACAGTATGCCTTTTACTAACTACTTCATTCTGGCGGACAGCCTACTGCCTAAATGTCCAACCTGTGACCAGGCATCCCTTTCACAAGAAACTCGTTTATACTGGCAGGCACCCTGTGGCTCTTGCCTGACCTGTGCACAGCTCATTCCTACCAGGATAGCTGATCTCTAGGAGAAAGAAGTTAGGCTCAGGTGAGTGGTTCAGGTGAGACACAGTGGAGCCAGCACAGGGACATGCAGAACAGGGCAGTCTTACACTCACAGACCCAGAGGCAGGAGGGCTCACGCACTGCAGGGTCGGTGGGAAGTGGCAGCTGTCAGGGGCACACGCTCAAGCAGAAGGTGCGGCTGAGAGAGGGAGGACTCCTGGGCTGCATCTTTACTGGGTTTGTTTTCCATGAGTGTTTTCCACTAGGCCTTCCCTGTGTAGGTGTGGATGAGTGGCTGTAAAGAAACCATGGCAAAGGGCGGAACTTTGTTATACGGTTCTGGTACTGACCAGGAGGCTTCACCACCATCAGAAGCGTGGGCTGTGCTGGGATTTGGGTCAGTGAGATGAAGAGGAAGCAGGCTGTATCACAACTACTCACATGCAAGGGGAGGTTTAGCTAGGCCAAAGGTGATGGGGTATGGCTGAGTTTCAGAAAATATACTAAAGGCCAGACGAGGTGGCTCATGCCTGTAATCTCAGCACTTTGGGAGACCAAGGTGGGTGGATCACCTGAGGTCAGGAGTTTGAGACCAGCCTGAGCAACATGAAACTCTGTCTGTACTATAAAAAAAAAATGTAAAAATTAGCCAGGTGTGGCCATGCATGCCTGTAATCCCAGCTACTCAGGAGGCTGAGGCAGGAGAATCACCTGAACCAGGAGGTGGAGGTTGCAGTGAGCCGAGATGGCGCCATTGTACTCCAGCCTGGGCAAGAAGAGTGAAAGTCCATCTTGGGAAAACACACACACGTGCACGCGCGTGCGCGCACACACACACACACGCAGAGATATTTATATTATGTCTGGATGTCTGGCTTAGGAATGGATGCCAAAGCAGCAACTATATTAAATAAATTTATGACAATGACCTTGCCCAAGGTCAGAGTTGGTGGCAGAACTGGACACAAAGATAGACGAACTACTTTCTTCACCAATGTGTGGTATTGCCTTTATATGTTTCCTAAGTGGAAGAGTTTCTGCCAGTCTGTCTCCTGCCTTCTATTTATATTACCTTTTTTATTATTATTATGCAGAAGTTTACATTTCATGTAGCCAAACTTGTCTGTCTTTCCCTTTATTGTTTTTTCCCCGTTATTGCTTACAAGGGCTTCCATATTCTGAAAATTGTTCTATATTTTTTCAATAATATTATGGTTTTACTCTATCTGGAATATATGACATGTGAGCTGTAAAGTTATTTTTACCCCACGAATTGATAATCAGGTTTTCAAACTCTGTTTTTATTGCATTTTTCCATCCATCATTTTCCCACTGTTTTGAATGATTTACCTTTATCATTCTGCACATGCGTAATACATATGGGTCAGTTTCTGTATTTCCTATTGTCTTTCACTGATTGATTTTTCCTTTCTTATACCAAATCCACACTTACAAAAGTAATGGAGATTAGCTGAATTATTGCAACTTTATGGCATGTTTTTATGTTGTTATGGGCTAGTTCTTTAGCTTCACCTCACAGTCTTGTTCTTTTTAAAAATTTCTTTGTCTATATTTTTAAATTCACTCTTCCAGATGAAACTTTGAATTGTAGTGTTTTTGGAAACATGCTTACCTTTAAAAATTGGACAGAATTTATTAATCTAGGAATTATAAACATTTCTATTATATGCAACCCTCTTAACCTGGTATAGGGTGTAGGTCTGTTTGCACCTTCTTTTTTGTTCTTAAATTCAATTTATGGTTTTCTTTATACAGGACTCACACTCTTCTAATTAGGTATGTTTCTATTTAGATATGTGTGTTGCTAGTGTAATTGAATATTTTTAGTTATATTTTCAAGTAGGCTAGTGCTGATGTTACTGATTTTGTCCTGCTTTTATTTTATGTTTTGAGCTGGCTAAAGTGACTTATCAGTTTGCGAGTTGATTTTTTTGACTTTTCTAGGTAGAACTTCTTTTTTCATTGCTTCCAGTAATCCTGTCACTCATGTTTATCTTGTGTATTTTTGGCAGGACTTCCAATACAGTTTTGCATAGTACCAGTGATGGAGAGCATTTGTGTCTCATTGCTGGAATATTTAACAAGCAGGCTTCTCATGCTTTCTGCCAAATATATGCTGCAGATTAAATATTGTTGGTACCTACCCTTTGTCAAGAGGTCATCCTCCACCCCTTGGTTGCTAAGTAGTTGTTCTATTCGTCAGTTTGTATTTAGAAAAGTGGTTGGATTTTATTAAATAATTCTTTAGTATCATTTTTATCTCTAAGACTCACAGAAATGATCCCAGGCTAGAGGGTGACATGAGCTTCAGTGGGAGTAAGCAGAGGGGCAGAGCCAGCATCACAAATACTAAAGAGAGACTGGGGAGCTCTTAATAACCAGAGAGGGTGGAGAGCTCTTAATAACCAAGGAAAGCCAAGGAGACAATGCTGTACTTTGCCCTTTTTTTCCGATGTTTCCCTCCACAAGGTGACAGAAGCCAGTTCTAAGGTGACTGGCTTCTTACAACCAAAACCCCACAGCAGTTAAAGACAAAGTCTCCATGACTGTGTCCTAAGCTAAAGTGACCAAGAACGTGGGCAGATCTGAGTAGAGTGAAAAGATTGATTCATCTGATTGCTCCTTGTGAATCAGGTATATCCCAACTCTGGCATTTCTGGTCCTTGCTATTTGTTTAAACTACATAGATGAACTGTTGTAAATTATATTGGCCAAATTCCATTCCTGGCCAATTTGGTGGCTGTCACATAGATACAAATGCAAGATTGGGTAGAAATATATGATTATCTAAAATTCAAATCAAATTCACTGATTCCAATAACATATTTCTGCTCTATGATTTCTACAACAACTATTTATCCTGCTTGGATATGGTTGTAGAATATCTTTCTAATTATTTGGTTGTGGCTTTCGTTTAGAGGCAAAATATTATTTCTTTTAGAAGAAACACAAAATTATGTTTAATAATTAAAAACAAAGCTATCCACATAAAAGCAAAATTTCTAATAACTACAGAAAAATTTTCTTGCTATTTTAGTTACCAGTCTTTCACAGTAAAATTGAATACAGTACAGCCATAAAAACAAACAGTGGTTACCGCTGGGGACATGTTTAGGATATAACACTAGGCATATAATAAAAGACACAAACTTGCATATACTCTATGAGGACAATTATATAAAATAATATATAAAGTATTATAAAATATTAAAGCATTAAGATTTTTAAAAATATTTTTTCTCACAGCAGAAAAATGTTTGCACATTGAAAATCTTTTTTGGAAAATAATTTATTGTGAAAGGGTATTTAACTCAAAGCATTTGAAAACTTGTATGTCATGGAGAAATAGTATTTGTTGGAGTTTGAGACACAGAGGTTTTTTGCATTTTAAAATATGTTTAATTCTGTACGTCTTTCGACAGGGGCATGGTAATACTAGAAGCAGGGCTCTGTGGACTCAGCAGGAAACCGTCTCAGTCTATAAGGTTATGCTTTGTTATTCTAGAATCATGCATTCTTTGATGGCTGGGATCATATTTTATTCATTTTTATATTTCTAAAACTTGCACAGTTATCCACAGAGGAAGTATCAATAAATATATTATATAAATTAATAAATGCACGAATAAATCAGATATTTATATTGGGTCCTATTTTTAAGTTTTTCTGTTATCTTTTCTATGTCTTAGTTCAGGCTATGTGATACAAGACACATCTAATTAATGTACAGTGTTAAAGGGCATATAGAAGATAGATAGATAGATAGATAGATAGATAGATAGATAGATAGATAGATATTCAATATATATATCCCTTTAGACGTCTGAGGGTGTAGGATAATTATTCATTAGAAAATCATGGTAACTTTATTGCTTAACTTAGCACCCAACCTTCTTCTCTCCTTATCACAGTCCTTGGCTAATGTCCCATGAAGCTATTTCTCCATTCTCATCTCATGATTTGATAGGAAATTTGTATTTAGGGTTGTAATCTTCCTCTTATTTCAGTAAAAATGTGAAGTGCAGTATGAAACACCAGTTATATAGCTTCTATGAAAAGCCAACTTGAGCAATTTAGATACGTCAGCTTTATGATTTTGAAGATCTGAAGGTTCTGCCTGCTCTGGTTTTGCTTCTTGATTAATTATTTGACAAATTTTTACTTCACATTTGCTTTTTATTACCTTAGAAAATGGCATTAGAAGGGAGAAGATCACTTTGGAGGTCTGGAGCTTAGAACAGTGGGAACATCAAAGGTTTCCCATGAGTCATTTCATCTGATGTTCATGTTGTGAGGGGTTTGTATTACCATTTCCATTGACCACGAAACCAAAGGGCAAGGGAAGTGACTCACATTCACATGTTAAATGCATAAGTTGGATCTGAAACCGGATCTTTCTCATTCCAAAGGTTTGGGAATCAATAAAGCTGATTTGGTTCCCAGTTTGCCTAGGACTGGGCAACTGTTCATGCCCTGGATGTTAGCTTCCTCATCCAGAAAATAAAATGTCTGCATGAGACTATCCCTCCAGTTTCCCTGTACTTCGAGATCATCCCATGACTGTAATTTCTACTGATATTATCAATAGGATTTATTCATTTTGAATCTTAGACTTTGCAAAATGATATGCTTGTTTTCAGATCCTTTAAACACCAGGAGTCTCACGCAATTCATCAGCTGAGAGAAGGCCCAGTCATTACTGCAGCCTATGCCTTAGGGGGGTGCACAGCACTGTGTCCTGAAACAAAGCTTCCTGAAGGCTTAGTGAGCTCTGTTCTGTGGTAGGCACGGTATCTGGCGCAAGAACAAGCCTGTATTCGGAGATTCAGGAAGGCTGACTCTCTGCCCTTTCCAAGACATTTCTTTCAAGTATATGCAGATGAATGAAGCAGATTGATCAAAGTGCTGTCCTTAAAACTCTTTGTAGTGTGATGGCTGCAAACTGTTCTTGTGGGAGCATTCAGGGCCAGGTTTCTGTCATCTATATTCTATAACATCCATGGGTTGAGAATTCTTTGTAATTCTCACTTTTATGTATATTACAGGCAGCTAAAGTGGGAGAAATATAAACCTATTACAATTTGGAGGGAGACCTTTAAAGGACATTTTTTTGTGTGTGCAGAGGCATTGCTGCATTAGGTACAGAATTAACAGTATAATTAGAGTAAATCAAAATGCCCCTGCATTAGTTTCATTTTAAGAAAATGTTAATTGCATGTTGTTTTATATGCTGTCTATATGATGGACTTCCTTAATTAGATTATGAGTTTTGGTTAGAAAGTCCAGTTTCAGGGTAATTAAAACACTGGATAATTAAGCATATTTTCTAAAACTTATACTCTGAAAATATTCTTGTAACTGTCTCGCCATATCTTACCTCCTTTAATGAACATATGATTTTTACCTTTTCTATTCTTCATGAAAGAACAGTATTGGGGATTGCTCCTGATGGGTTCCTGTTATAATAAGAAATAGATTTTAATTGGGATAATCCTTCTCTTGGTGTATTGGATGAGCTGTATCCATCAAAGAGAGAGGCTAGCAGTTATTATTTAAAGTCCTGCCTCTGTCTGCAGGTTTGGGCAACTAGAGCCCCTACCTATGCCCAGAAATAAAGTATAATTTAATCGTTGCTGTATTTCTGGTACCTGTCTGGGAGCTTATGGATATTGTAAAGTAATACCCTGGATGTATGGTTTGATATAAATTCCTATGAACTGCAGCAAAGGCTTATTTCTTTTCAGAAAGAAGGAGATAGAAAGCAAAAAGAGGAAAAACATGAAGCAAGTGACTATGAAATATGAAAAACAGAGATACTTAGATTCCAAGAGAGAATAACAAAGAAAAGGAGCAAATAAGATTATGGAACTTGTGAACTCAAATGAGAGGGAAAAGTGTGGCAGTGCAGTCCATAGAGGAGGGAGGGGTAAGTGAATTTTTCTAGGAGGAAAAATGATCATCAAGATGGTTAATGGATTACAGAAAATGCAGCTTTCTCATAACTTATCAAAGCCTCAGAAGCATTCCATCCTCATACAATTGGCTTTAATTTCCTTGGGGCCTAGCAGAAACAGGATCAGCCATGCCTGAAACCCTGAGCTTCCTGGCACTGGTTGAATGGCCTCCTACCAGTCCCCAGCACAGTCTCCTTCTAAAGGGGTGATGGTGTAATGCAACACAGCGATCTCCACATTGCAGCTCTGATTCAGGATGAGTTGGCTCACCCTACAGAGTTGGTTTCCTTATTGGAACAAGGAGATAATAATACATAGTATTAAGATAGTAGCAGGAACAAGTAACATAAATTAAGATAGTATTAATATGTGGAAACCTCCTGAGCATGCTAGGGACTCAATACATTCTTCTCCCTCATGACTTTTTCTTTTTACTAACAATGGTACCTCTGTCCACTTGCCAGGCGACATTGACGCTTTCTTCCTTCAGGCACTGGTTTTGCATTAGCTTTCCCGGCCCCTAGACTCAGACTTCTCAGTGTTGCCTTTTCTTGAATATAAAGAATCCCTGGCCTCACAAACACTTTCCTTTTTGCAAGTACAGTAAAATATTCCAACTTCCTTTACTGTTCTGTGACTTACACACTGTTGTCACTTTCTATATCTTAAACTCCACAAGACATAAATATAAGTTTATATAGTTAATGTTTATTTGAATTTCTCACATATTTACCAGTCTTGTCATTTTTTATTCCCTTCTGTATTCACAACTTTCTAACCAGGATCATTTTCCTTCTGCCAGGAAAATGTATTTAGTGACACGTTCTGTTCTGTGTGTCTGAAAATGTCTTAATTTTGCCTTCATTCCCATTCGAAGACTGTTGCTGGAAATGAATTTCTGAGTTTCCTCTTAGCATTCTGAAAATATGATTCTACAATTTTCCAACTTCCACTGTTTCTGTTGAAAAATCTGTTTTCAGTTTACACAGCAGGTTACATGCCTGTTATCTCTGTTTGCCTTTAAAATTTTGATGTATTTGATGTTCAACAAAATGGACTGAGGTATATATTGTTTATTTTGTTTGATATTTCTTGGAATTCCAGTATCTTTGAATTGATGTAGTTCATCATTTCTGAATAATTTTCAGCCACCCGCTCTTCAAAGACTGCTTTTGTTTTCTTCTCCCTTCTTAAACAACAATCTTACCTTTTCCTTCATTCATTTGGTAGCACTACAAAGACTTTATATTCACTGCCTCCACTCCTTGGGTTGCCATAACAAAATACCATAGCTTGGGTGGCTCATAAAAGAAAATTTTTCTTACAGTTCTGGGGGCTAGGAAGTCCCACGATCTGGGTGCCTGCAAATTTGGTTCTTAGTAAGGGACCTCTTCCTGGCTTGCTGATGATAGCTCCCTATTTGTCTTTTAAAGACACTAATCTAATTAAGTCCCAGTTGACTTTTGTTGTTGTTGTTGTATTTACTTTTGAGAACTTGGTCATAAATTCTTTGCCTAGGCCAGTGTCCAAGAATTTTTCATAGATTTTCTTCTAGGATGTTTATGTTTTTGGTTTTACACTTAGGTCTTAATCTGTTAATCTTGAGTTAATTTTTGTGTATGGTGAGAGGTATGGATCCAGCTCCATTCTTCTGCATACAGCTCTCCAATTTTCCCAGCACCACTTATTGAATAGGGTGTCCTTTCTCCAGTGTGTATTTTTGTTGATTTTGTCAAAGATCAGTTGTTTATAGGTATGTGGCTTTATCTGCAGGTTCTCTATGCTGTTCCATTGTTCTTTGTGTCTATTTTTATACCAGTACCATGCTGTTTTAGTTTCTACAGTTGTAGTATAATTTTTTTTTTTTTTGAGACAGAGTCTCACTCCATCACCAGGCACCAGGCTGGAGTGCAGTGGCACGACTTCAGCTCTCTGCAACTTCCGCCTCCCGGGTTCAAGCAACTCTCCTGCCTCAGCCTCCCGAGTAGCTGGGACTACAGGCACCCACCACCGCTCCCAGCTAATTTTATTGTATTTTTAGTAGAGTTGGGGTTTCACCGTGTTGGCCAGGATGCTCTCGATCTCTTGACCTCATGATCCGCCCGCCTTGGCCTCCCAAAGTGCTGGGATTACAGGTGTGAGCCACTGCGCCCGGCCTGTAGTATAATTTGAAGTCAGATGATGTGATGTCTCTAGCAGTGTTCTTTCTGCTTAGAACTTCTTTGGCTATTTGGGCTCTTTTTTGGTTCCATATGAATTTTAGGATTTTTTTTCTAATTCTGAAAGATGATTTTGGTAATTTGATAGGAATTGTGTTGAATCTGTAGATTGCTTTAGGTAGTATGGTCATTTTAATGATATTGATTCTTTCAATCCATGAGCATGGAATATTTTTCCATTGTTTGTGTCATCCATGATTCCTTTCATCAGTGTTTTGTATTTGCTTCTGCACAGCAAAAGAAACAATCAATAAACAGACAATCTACAGAATGGTAAAAAATATTTATGAGCTATATATCTGACAAAGGGCTAATATCTAGAATCTACAAGGAATTCAGACAACTCATCAAGGCAAAAATAACCTCTTTAAATAGTGGGGGAAAGATATGAAAAGACATTTTCCAAAAGAAGACATACAAATGGCCAAGAAAAATATAAGAAAATTCTCATTATCACTAATCATCAGAGAGTTGCAAATTAAAACCACAGGAATGTACCATCTTATACCAATGAGAATGCCTATTTTTAAAAAGTCTAAAAAACAGAAGTTGGCGAGGATACAAGGAAAAGGGAACACTTATACACTGTTGGTGGGAATGTAAATTAGTACAACCTTTCTGAACAACAGCATGCAGATTTCTCAGAGAACTAAAAATAGAACTACCATTCAATCTAGCAATCTTACTATTGGATATCTACCCAAAGGGAAAGAAATCATTAGATCGGAAAGATACCAGCACTCATATGTTTATCACAACACTATTCACAATAGCAAACATATGGAATGAAACTAAGTGTTCCTTAACAGAAGACTGGATAAAGAAGATGTGGCATATATATATATACCACATAATACTACTTGAACTTAACAAATAAAATTATGTTTTGCAGCACCATGGATGGAACTGGAGACCATTATCCTAAGTAAAATAACTCAGAAACAGGAAGTCAAATATAGCATGTTCTCACTTATTCGTGGGAACTAAACAATGTGTACACAAAAACATACAGAATGGAAAATTAAATATTGGAGACTACAAAAACTGAAAGGTGGGAGGGGAGTGGGGTTTGGAAATTCACTCTTGTGTTCGGTGTTTTCTTTTCAGCTGATGAGTACACTAAACACCCAGACTTCACCACCAAGCAATATACTCATGTAAGAAACCTGCACTTGTACACCTAAATCGATAAAAATAAAATCAGTAAGGACACTAATCTTGTCACGAGGGCTCTACCTTCATGACCTCATTAGCTCCGAAAGGTCCCTTTTCCAAATGCCATCATGTTGGAATGAGGCCCCAACATCTGGGTTTTAGGGAGTCACAGTCCAGCTGGTAGCATTTACCAAATATTGCTATTTATTGCTCTACATCTTACATTTTTCCTAACATCCTAAAACTGATTTCTTCAAGCTTTCCTGTTTATTTCTGCTCCCTAAATCTAGTCTTTACTTATTTCTCATTCTCTTCCATTTCTCTGTACAGTTCATCAATGTTTGTCATCTTTTTCTTTCCTTTTAAAATTTCTCCTCTTCTTGATTTTAAGAGAAAACCAATTTTATATCACTCTCTCGCCTTTCCAACATCCCCCTTTCTCCTCTTCACTTTCAATGAGAGTTTTACAATCCCTTTGTTTTCGCTATCTTCTCTTCCTCGGAGACCCCCCGCCTGCCCACTTTTACACATGGTCACCGCACCTCCATCCAGGGCTGACCTTCAGCAGGTGGACACTCCGTTGGCCACATCTTGCGTTTATGGCCGCTGTGACTCCAGGGTTGTCATGCTGTGCCCACTGGCCACTTTGAACATCTTCTTAATACCACCCCTGATTATGATCCCAACTTCTGCGACTCTCACAATTCCAGGGCCTATATGCTCACCTGCCTTGGAAACCTTTCCGTTTGACTTACTTCAGACATGTTAAACTGAATGTGCTCAAAGCTAAAATCACTATCTCCATCCTCATTTTCACCTCACGTTTTGCCCCAAATGTTCTTAATGATATCTACATACTTCTAAATAGTAGCACTTTTTTTCAGTCACGCAGGCATATCAAGAACATTTTTAGATTTTATTATTTCTATTGACAATTTGTTTCTTTTATCCTTTGCATACTTCTCTGAAACCTTTCCTCTTTCTTTCCATTACCATTGGCATAACTGAATCCAAGCATGTTGTAACATGGACTTCACACTGATCTCCACTCATCTCATCTGTCCGACGTGCCAGAGCCACGCTGATGTTAAAGCAGCACTACTTTCAAAACACTGTTTTCTAGTCACGAATGCCACTGTGGCATGGAGTGATGACGCTTCTTAGATTATCTGTGTTAAAAGCCCAGTTTTGTTTTTGTTTTTAATTTCCAATTCTCATCTAACAATATCTTTGTAAAATACAATAAGATGAATTGTGCAAGAATGAAGAAAGCACATATAAAATACATTGCCATTTTTAAGTTCTGTGTCTCAACAGATATAAAATTACTTCATCAAACTGCTATGGAGTTTTTTACACTTTCACTCTCAATTTCTCATCATGGGCACTAATCCTTTGAAAACCAACACAGTCTGCAGACCACACGTCGAGTGGGCCACACTTCAATCACCATGACGCTGATTCTCCACCACACCTACAGTGCAGGATCAATAGAGGAATCTTAAAATATGCAGATGTCCATGCCCCTGAGAGCTAATGAATAGGATCTCTGGAAGTGCTGCCAGGCCGTGGGCATTTCAGAAAAGCTGTAAAATCGATTCTGGCTCTTAGCCAGGGCTGAGTACTACTGGCTTTGGAAAAGAGTGAAAGCTTACGATTCTCTACAATCTAGTGCCAATCTATATTTTAAATGCTATCAAAATCACTTCTTTCACATACCCCATGTTCTAGTCAGCCAGGACAGTTGGCCTTCCTAAAATATGATCGGTTCTTTCCCACCTTTGTTGTTCACTTCCTGTTTTTTTCTCTAGTTTGGAGTGTCCTTTTCACTATCTCCACCTGTTAAAATCCCGTTCTTAAGTGCCCATGTGTTGAAATGCCCTGTGTATGAAACCATTACTAATTAATTACAAACATTAATTTTACTCTCATCTAAATGTATTACTACTTTGGTACTTATGATACTTATCATAGTTTATTTGGATTATGGTTGTATAGGCATTGTGGCATGGGGGAAAAATAATTGTATTCAGGAGAACTGCATATGAGCATAGATTTTTCCTCTTTCTAACTGTGTCACCTTGGGCAAGTCCAATTCCATCTCCAGACCTGAACATTGGGAATAAAATTCTTAACCTTCCTCACAAGATAGTTATTATAAGTAAATGAAGTAATATGTGTAAAACAATATTAATACAAGGTATTATTGTATGCTTTGTTAGATTATGAGCATGTTTGAGGATAAAAGTAAGTAATATAAATCTCTACATTTCTACACACCCAGCAAAATATTTCCCATAGCAAGAATTCAGTACCAATTTTTCAACTCAGTGAATAAATGAATAAATAGCTTCCTTACATAATAAGTTTTGTAGGATGTTTCCCATGGGCCATCCCCTTCAGAATTACTTCCAGAGTTTATTTGTTGTTAATGCCTGACATGCCAGCATTAAATTTCTCCTTTGGATTAGCAGTGACTATGTTATCTAAGATAATTTTTTAAGTCATTCTGACTTATGCCTTTGTGTAAATGTCCTCATTGGAGTATTTAATCTCCTGACAAAGAAGTGTCTAGAGTCACAAAAAGACACAGAAAAGTTACTGGAGAGATGGGAAAGTGGTTTTGGGCATATCAAAGACACATTTAATTAATTTCACCTTTTTTAATGAAAGGAAGCTGACCTGATCAAATTACAACAGCTTGTCTTTATTGATAACTTACTACGTAATAGATACTTTATTAATGAATTTCCTAGAAATAGTTACCAATAACATTTGTTGATATTAGAAAGTTGACTAAGTTTAAATGACATAACCATAGAGTTATTCAACTAGTAGGTAATAGAGAAATAATTAGAACTCACGTTTGATACTAGAGTTCAAGCAGTTGATCATTAAACTCAACAGCATTTAAAGCAGACTTCAGTGAAATCCAAGGAATATTTACTGACATTCAGTAATTACTTGCCCAATAGCTAACTGGGGCTAAGGCCAAGTGTAAAAGTGTCTAGCACACAGAGTCCCTGACCTCAAAGGCTCTATATTCCAGTGACAGAAAAAGTCAAATAATCACAGGATCCAAACCAGAGTATGATGGACTTGTGCAAGAAGACTTGAGCGTGGCATTGGCTGGGAGAGGTGAGGGATGTCAGGCTTCCAGGAGAAGGCCTCATCACTGCTTGTCTTGGACAAAAGGCATCAAGAAGCCTCTTCAGCATGAGCAGAGAATTGCCAGAACAAGAGACTAAGGTGGAAAGTGTGGAGTATTCCATACCAGAAGGAATCTACAAAGGCATGGAAATGAGAGTGTCGGCTGCCTGGAGACACGTATTCAGAGATTGTGGCTGGAGGGTGTAGTTAGAGGATGTAAGAGACAGAAGACATAAGTAGAGACCAGGGAAGATTCAGAACTCACAATTATTTTAGGGCTTATTTACCCTGTGGTTTAGAAGAAAAGAGAAAGGTACAATATTATAGGTCTTGAATTAAGATAATCTGGAAAAAAAGAATGCATGCTTAATTCTTATTTGAAAGAAAGTGTAATCCAGAACTTCACTCATACTTCTCTACGCCTTTATTTTTGCAATCGCTTTCAACAAGAGCCATCTAGTCAGATACACGTTAACATTTACCGAAAAATAGATACTGGAAGCCAAGGAAAAAGTGTCATGATTAAGTTTCCTAACAAAGCTATGAAACTTGCTTTAGTTAAATTCAATCTACACCAAGATTATTGCACTAAATATTAAAAACAAAAGGATTCTAGAGATATAGCAGTTAGAACACATTTCAACTGAGCTTCCCTCCTAACTTCAATCAACTGATCAACCAATACTCCTGGGCCCATCAGCTAATTGTTCTTTAGGTGTTCATGCCCGGGAGGTATGAGCAAGGCCTCTGGGAATGGCTGAGGCTGCTTGTTGGTGTTGTCCCCCAAAATCAATGTGGGGCAAAATGCAGATACAAGGGGAAAGATGCCAGGAAGAGAGAGAGACAGACAGAAATAAACAGACAGAGGGAGGTAGATCAAAAGTCTTGTAGGGTTGAGAAATCTTTGACAAAACATGTGGACTTAACAGCCTCCCTTAGTCATTCACTCTTCTAGCCTCTCACAGCACTCAGGGCTGGTGGACCGGATCCTGGACAGGCTACCCCTTCCCGGTGGGGCTTCATCTTAAGAGTTCAAAGTACAGCCCCTATCAAAAGGACTGTCTGGAGGAATGCCATTGGATGAGAGGGATCTTACAGTGCCTGCGCTCTGTGCATTTTATCTTATCCCTACTTTTTTCCTTAAACTTACCCAAGACTGGCACAAATTCATCCCTTACACCTTTATGACCTGAAATAAAGAAACAAGATGAAATAGTCACTGTGTATCCTATAAATGAGAATTATCAGAGCAGGTAGACTAAGAATTTTATAAATGAATGATAAGTATAGTTAAGACAATAATCTAAGTAATCATAAAATAGAGTATAGGGAAAATATTACATAAGAAAATGTAATTTTTGATATAAAGAATACAATAGATGGAATAAATATTTTGATGGTTACAGCTGAAGAGTAAATAAGTGAGTTAAAGATTGAATTAAGGAATTCCTTGAGGGAATAAAGAAAGAGAAAACATAATAGAAAAACTGAAAGATATAGAGAGTAGAATAAATATCAATACCTGGATGAGTCCCAAAAGGAGAGAAAAGTAAAAAGATAAGGGAAAAAATGTGGAGAATTAATAGACATTTTTTAGGATTAAAGAAACTTAAAAGACTTCAAATTGACAGAGTTTATGAGGGAAAACAGGAAAGAATAAGAAAAATTTGCGTTTAACTATTATAATGGGAATTGAGATTTCAAAGGCAAAAAATTTAAAGAATGTCAGCAAGAAATATCATCTGCAAATAAACAATCAGATTAGCAGACTTCTCAGTGGTAAACTAATTATACTAAGAAAATTTAGGATTTTTTTAATGCATTAAAAGAAAAGAACTATGAATCTCAACCATTATAACCAGACAAGTTGACTCATAAAAATGATGGCTTTATGAAAGTATTTTCATACATAAAAGACCTCAGAACTTTTACTGTAAATGGCCCTCATTTAAAACACATTTAGAAGAAAAAAACATGTTAAGAATAAATATCTTAGTAAAACTTATTTTTATGCTAGATAAGTAAAAGATGAAAAAATGTGAAAGTCTATCCACAGCAATCTAAAACTTAAGCCCTAGAAAATAATAACATAAGCACAATAATATTAGAAACAATTTAGTTGTTATTGTTAGGAAGAAGATGTAAGTACATATAAATTTAGGAAATCAATAAGGACAGAATAAAAAGTATGGGCCATAAGTGTAACAATCATAATTATAAAAATAGAAAGGTGTTACTTTTAAATCAGAAAAAGAAAATGTTATCTTACTGAAAGGAGGAAAGAAAGAGGGTGGAAAATTCTAAAGAGAGAGAATAAATAAAAAAAATTAAGATGGCAGAAAACAAGTCTTAATTAATTAATTAATTAATATTATTATTATTATTTGAGAGGAAGTCTTGCTCTGTTGCCCAGGCTGGAGTGCAGTGGTGTAATCTTGGCTCACTGCAACCTCCACCTCCCAGGTTCAAGCAATTCTCCAGCCTCACCTCCTAAGTAGCTGGGATTACAGGCACCCACCACCACACCTGGCTTATTTTCATATTTTTAGTAGAGATGGAGTTTTACCATGTTGGCCAGGCTGATCTTTAACTACTGACCTCAAGTGATCCCCCTGCCTTGGCCTCCCAAAGTGCTGGGATTACAGATGTGAGCTACCGCACCCAGCCCTTAATTTAATAATAATTATAATTTATGCTTAAATTGAAAATGTGAATTAAGTTGTCAGAAATAAGATCTAATTTAATACTAATTAACAAATTAAAACCCAGAGTAAACAGAAGAACATGACTCCCTGGATTGGATGAGAAAATATCTTGTTTGGAAGAGAAACTGAAAACAAGAATACTCAGAAAGACTGCAAATAAGAGGATGGAGAAAATATATCAAGCATTTTCTCCTAAAATTCAAGGAGTGCTGACAGACGGGAGTCAACACCACAGCAGAGCTGGGCGAGGTCAGCCGTGTTAGGGAAGGATTTAGCAGCAGCCGAAGGAGACACCTTGAGGCCAGGTCAGGGGTCCGGGACCATCCGCAGGGACAGCTTCAGCTCCATGCAAGCCGCTGGATTGGAGGGTACCAGCCCTCAGCAGCAGGAGGCCTTGAAGGCAGAGCGCTAAGAAACAAACGTGGAGGGGTTTGGAGAGGGATTGTTGTGGGTTGCGTGGGGCCCTCAGAAGTGGTCTGCTGCAGAATAACTAACACCTATTGTAACAGAGGAGTACAGATTTATAAAGTACATGACAAATGCTTAATAAAAAAAGTGGAATGAAAAATGAAGATCAGAGTGGTAGACAAAGGAAGAAAGGAGGGAAGTGGAAGGGAGGAGGGAGGAGGAAAATAAAGGCAAGAATAGGGTATCAGTAAAAATAAAATGCTTAGAATGAATTTTAAAAGAATGTATTACAATCTGTATTAATTTCTTGCTCCATCATCTGAAAGTGCCCATTTTCATGCCTTGTACAGCTGTCATCATTCCTTTCTCCTTCACATGCATTTTTGTTCTCTTACATTTGTTGAAATGCAATGTTTCATGTATTGAGTTCAATAATAAAAGCATTGTCTTGTAAGAAAAAAATCAATAAAAATAAAAATAAAATAAATAAAAGGCAAAAATCCAATGCCGTTCTGTTAGAACTATGTGTTTTGCTTTGCCTATTAAAGAACTTTATCTCTGCTTTAGAAGAGCAACCAGATTGTCTTGCCTGTTGCCAAAATATTTAAATATTTAAATTTCATGTGTAGGTAGATCTGAGATCTGAGGTGATAGGCGACTCCATTAAAAGCAAAAGAAACCAAACAAACAAAAATACTTTTATTGGATAAACAGAGCTGCTACCACGTAGCAGCTACCATGGGGTCAGTCTTAAAAAAGAAACACAAGCTTCTACTACGTACAGCCTTTCTCTTACTTCTGACAGCTCCTAGGTAGTGGCATTTTGTATGACTGGGTATTACTCTTGGCAGAAGTGACTCTGGCCTCCTTTTGCAATGGCATCTGTAGCTGAGAACCAGAGAAGAAAAAATTCATGCAGCTTTTTCTTTTCTAAGAGATAGAGCAGAGGAAAACAGATGTAAAAATTCATTCTACAGAAGTTGTCTTCCAGCAGGGGATTTCTAGAGCGTATGTTATCTTTCCTTGTTGTGAGAAATTTCCATTTGAATTCTGAAGGCGGAAGCTTATTCTGAAAGAAAACTTAAAATGTTAATACAAGAAGTCCATTCACATGGAGATACATTACTCCCTATCATTTGTGTTATTACTTTAATATTATTTTAAAGTAAACCTCTCATTTGGTATGTGGAGAAGATACTAATCTCTATCTTGTGTTGTCTTTTTGCAGCTAACATCAAGGAAATAATTAGAAATTCTGCCTTAATCAGGTTTTCATCATTGACTTTGTTAATTGAATTTTCCTTTTTTAAGAGTCCTCAAATGTTTTCAGACTAGCAACTCTGAAATCATTATTTGTATTACTGGGAGTTATTAATACTTACTTTACTGTATAATATTGCATCCAAGAATTAAGTTGCTCATCTAAAGTGAAACTTGAAAGCTAATTTAATTGCTAAGGGTTTTAATTTTTCAAAGGGAGTTGCTTCACAGCTCTATCTCATGCATGGTAGGTAGATATTCAAGTGATATTTGATAAAGACAAATGGACACAGGGAAGGAGCTTTGTCAGTCATGCGGTGCTAGGCTCTGGCCTTTTTTTAAATGAGCTAATGACTTTTGATTCGTGACCTATTTCTAATGGTAACTTGGTCTTTTCAAAGAGGATGCCACTGTCATAGTTCAGCAATATTAAGCCATCACATCATTGTGGCATGTTAAAAGCAGGTGACTCAGACTTAAATGTTAAATACCTCACAGAACGAAAGGCCAACAACTAGTTAAATAAAGAAGTTACTGCCACACAGTGCAATATAAAGATAGCATTTAGTAAGAAAATGTCTTGATGGTCAAATTCTAAAGCCCAGTTACAATATCTAGGCTAAGAATTATGAAGTGCATAGCTTTTCTAATTCAAATACCATCTCATTATGGATCACGTATTTTAATACAGATGGTGTTTTATTTGTATAAAGGCAGTGTTTTAACTCTTTATTCTAAAAGTAACCATTTTGCTTCATCTGATTTTGCAACAGCTGTCGCTGACTTCAAGGGTAGAAATGGATGTGATCTTTTTTCTGCATCTATCTGAAACGCAGGGTTTTATTAATGAGGAAGAAGTAAAAAGAAGAAAATCTGATGTTTTTGGGTTGTAAAACATCAGTGAAGAAATATGGTTATTTTTCATTTATGAAAACAGAATATTCCTGTATGATCCAGGCTATAAGTCAAGTAGACAAAATCATTTCTTTCACTTTATAAAGTTATCTTTTGGGTCTGGTGGACCAAATCTGATAGACTAAGGAATTTGATCTAAGAATGAAAATCCTTCATGATCTAGCCCCATCACCAATGTGGATTCAAGAATTATTTAACACCTCTAATCAAGGAGTTACTCTTCAAAAAATATATTTTGCATCTTCATCAATTACAAAATAACTCAATTAAGCTTATTCATTTAATGTTTTTAAAAAGTGTGATATTACATTGTGGGTTGTTACGGAGAAGTACAGAATTGTTCAAGTAGGTTCAATTGTTCAATAGATAAAATTCACCATGTGCACAATCTAATGAACAATTCATGGTAATAACTGAGAAAATCTATGATTATTCTCATGCAAAATTTATAGTGAGAGAATGATTTTCACAGGTGAATGTTAGTCAGGGATGATTTTAGGCAGGAAGTGTTTTTGACTTCTTGGAAATGTCACTTACTTCTCATCGCCTGCGCTCATTCTTAGTGGCTGCTCATTCACAGCAATTCCAGGTTGTGTAAAAACTGCTTCAGATATGATGCTAAATATAAAGGTCAAAAGGAAACAATGGCGAGCAATAACTCACCCATGACCTAGATGCAGGGAACGTACCCGTCATTCTTTTCCAGCATTCTTAGCCCTTGCATACCTTCAATCTGTCATTTGAGTTTAACATGTACCCTTTTTTAAGTCGAATTTCTCCTTTTTCCCAGCTAGCCACAATGTGTCTATTATTTCTAGCTCTGTATCAAGACAGACACGAGATAGAATTCTGACTCTGTTATGTATTTTCTATGATCAGACTTGTACATTATAAATTGTATTTTGGGAACAGCAGGCAGGAAAATAGGGGAGAGAGAACTGGAGAGAGAAAGAACAATTTTGAGATCAGTACCAAACCCTAGATAGGAGCTTAAGAGGACCTGAATTTAGACACGAGAAGTAAAGTGGAGATGGACCCAATAAATGTTGATGGAGTAGCCCACCCACACTGGGTGAACACTTAGATGTGAAGTGAGCCCCGTGTGGGTGTAAAAGCCTTACAGGCATCAGGAACCTCCACGCTTGCTGCATGCAGGCTGGGAGCATGCAGCTTCCACTTTGTAGTTCAAGGGGGCGGGAGCTGCTCCATCTCTGCCACCGTGTGTGTGTGTGCGTGTGTGTGTGTATTTACACGTGTGTGTGTGTGTGTGTTCCTGCCAACAGAAAACAGCAAAAGAAGAGTAGGCACCCTTTGTAGAGAACAGGTACAGGAAGTTGTATGCATTACTGTCGCTGACTTCAAGGGGAGAAATGGATGTGATCTTTATTCTGCGACCATCTGAAATGCAGGGTTTTATTAATGAGGAAGAAGTAGAGAACAGATATTGACAATAAGTCTCTGTTGTGAGAAGAGAGGACAATTCCCCTCACCCCCAGCTGCCTAGCAGAGCAGAAGAATGAAAAAAAATTGGATGTTTTTCATGTTCTATTGGCCAATAGTAGATGAACCTATAGATAAAGTTCACACTTTTACATATATACACAGGCATATGTAGGTAAACATAGGTGTATTTGTGTGTGTTTGTGTGTGTGAGTTTGGGGGCAATAATGTTTGCGCAAACAACCCTACACCCTACCCTCATATAGACTTGAATCACACTTTTAGAGGAAGCTATAAAGGAAGCCGAGCATTTAGGGTGTGTTACAAGTACCCAGTCAGAAAGATAATTCTCAAACCAAATGGTGCTTAAATTCTCTTTTATTTAAGCTACAATACTATTTTCTTTAAGTTGAATAGAAATGTAAAGATTTGAGAAGGAGTGCAGAACTGCCAGGGCATTACTATGAACATGAAGTGCTCCTAAGTAATATTATTTCAATAATTAAATTACTATTGAAGATATAGTTACTTATATATCTTAAAATTATTTTGACATATACCTTTTATCATTTCACAGTTTTTTTATGCTGCCCTCATTACCATTTGAAAATGCAATTTTCAAACTCATAATTAGTATACTAAATGTTCTACAAGTAAAATTATAATCTGCCAATTCTCTACTTGCAAAAATCAATTTCATATCTATTGAAACACTGGAATAAACCAAGACCTCTTATCTGTAGCTGTACCCTGTTGCATACCCTAAGATTGAGTGTTACTGTTCTAGAATTTTATGGCTTTGTTGTTTTTTGAAAAACAAATCAAATTTAGTGCTTTGAGCCATTTCCTGTACGGGGGATCATGAAGTGTGAAAAAGAAAATAGGTTTAGTGAATCTCTACTGTTAGAATCCAGCACACTTGGGGACATAGCTGAGACACATAAGTTTAGATATTTCAAGGTAGCTGTATTTGGAAATTATAGTGAAGCTTTAAGTCTTACATGGCAGTGGTAATAACCAGACAGGACTCCTGTAACATTCTTTTTCTGGGAGATAAGAATGTTAGTGAGGTCAGAGGGCAGTTCAACGATGGCATAATAAGTCATGCAGATTTTACACCAAAGCAAAGATGAAAAAAAGTGTAAAAAAGGAAGTAAGATTTTAACCCCTGGGTTTGAAAGGACTTCACCATTACTCACACTGGGGTTGCCTATTTTAGCATAAATAGCAGGTCCAATAGCATTTTTTTTTTATTATTGCATTTTAGGTTTTGGGGTACATGTGAAAAACATGCAAGGTTGTTGCATAGGTACATATGTGGCAGTGTGATTTGCTGCCTTCCTCCCCTTCACCTATATCTGGCATTTCTCCCCATGCTATCCCTCCCCAACTCCCCACCCCCCTCTATCCCCCCTCGCCCCCCCAACAGACCCCAGTGTATAGTGCTCCCCTCCCTGTGTCCATGTGTTCTCATTGTTCAACACCCACCTATGAGTGAGAATATGTGGTGTTTGATTTTCTGTTCTTGTGTCAGTTTGCTGAGAATGATGGTTTCCAGGTTCATCCATGTCCCTACAAAGGACGCGAACTCATCGTTTTTGATGGCTGCATAATATTCCATGGTGTATATGTGCCACATTTTTCCTGTCCAGTCTATCATCGATGGGCATTTGGGTTGGTTCCAGGTCTTTGCTATTGTAAACTGTGCTGCAATGAACATTCGTGTGCATGTGTCCTTATAGTAGAACGATTTATAATCCTTTGGATATATACCCAGTAATGGGATTGCTGGGTCAAATGCTATGTCTATTTCTAGGTCCTTGAGGAATCGCCACACTGTTTTCCACAATGGTTGAACTAATTTACACTCCCACCAACAGTGTAAAAGTGTTCCTATTTCTCCACATCCTCTCCAGCATCTGTTGTCTCCAGATTTTTTAATGATCGCCATTCTAACTGGCGTGAGATGGTATCTCAACGTAGTTTTGATTTGCATTTCCCTAATGACCAGTGATGATGAGCATTTTTTCATATGTTTGTTGGCCTCATGTATGTCTTCTTTTGTAAAGTACCTGTTCATATCCTTTGCTCATTTTTGAATGGGCTTGTTTGTTTTTTTCTTGTAAATCTTTTTTAGCTCGTTGTAAATTCTGGATATCAGCCCTTTGTCTGACGGGTAGGCTGCAAAAATTTTTTCCCATTCTGTTGGTTGCCGATTCACTCTATTGACTGTTTCTTTCGCCGTGCAGAAGCTGTGGAGTTTGATCAGGTCCCATTTGTCTATTTTGACTTTTGTTGCCAATGCTTTTGGTGTTTTGGTCATAAAGTCCTTGCCTACGCCTATGTCCTGAATGGTTTTGCCTAGGTTTTCTTCTAGGGTTTTTATGGTGTTAGGTCTTATGTTTAAGTCTTTAATCCATCTGGAGTCAATTTTAGTGTAAGGTGTCAGGAAGGGGTCGAGTTTCTGCTTTCTGTATATGGCTAGCCAGTTTTCCCAACACCACTTATCGAACAGGGATTCCTTTCCCCATTGCTTGTTTTTGTAGGGTTTGTCAAAGATCAGGTGGTTGTAGATATGTTGTGTCGCCTCCGATGCCTCTGTTCTGTTCCATTGGTCTATATCTCTGTTTTGGTACCAGTACCATGCTGTTTTGATTACTGTAGCCTTGTAGTAGAGTTTGATGTCCGGTAGTGTGATGCCTCCTGCTTTGTTCTTTTTGCTTAGAATTGACTTGGCTATGCGGGCTCTCTTTTGGTTCCATATGAAGTTTAAGGTGTTTTTTTCCAGTTCTGTGAAGAAGGTCATTGGTAGCTTGATGGGGATAGCGTTGAATCTGTAAATTACTTTGGGCAGTATGGCCATTTTCACAATATTGATTCTTCCTAACCTTGAACATGGAATGTTTCTCCATCTGTTTGTGTCCTCTCTTATTTCGTTGAGCAGTGGTTTGTAGTTCTCCTTGAACAGGTCCTTTACATTCCTTGTTAGTTGTATTCCTAGGTATTTTATTCTCTTTGTAGCAATTGTGAATGGCAGTTCGTTCTTGATTTGGCTCTCTTTAAGTCTGTTATTAGTGTATAGGAATGCTTGTGATTTTTGCACATTGATTTTGTATCCTGAGACTTTGCTAAAGTTGCTTATCAGTTTCAGGAGATTTTGGGCTGAGACGATGGGGTCTTCTAGATATATAATCATGTCGTCTGCAAATAGAGACAATTTGACTTCCTCCTTTCCTAATTGAATACCCTTTATTTCCTTTTCTTGCCTGATTGCTCTGGCTAGAACTTCCAGTACTATATTGAATAGGAGTGGTGAGAGAGGGCATCCTTGTCTAGTGCCTGATTTCAAAGGGAATGCTTCCAGTTTTTGCCCATTCAGTATGATATTGGCTGTTGGTTTGTCGTAAATAGCTTTTATTATTTTGAGATACGTTCCGTCGATACCTAGTTTATTGAGAGTTTTTAGCATAAAGGGCTGTTGAATTTTGTCGAAGGCCTTCTCTGCATCAATTGAGATAATCATGTGGTTTTTGTCTTTGGTTCTGTTTATGTGGTGAATTACATTTATAGATTTGCGTATACTGAACCAGCCTTGCATCCCCGGGATGAATCCTACTTGATCATGGTGGATAAGCTTTTTGATGTGCTGTTGTAATCGGCTTGCCAGTATTTTATTGAAGATTTTTGCATCTATGTTCATCATGGATATTGGCCTGTAGTTTTCTTTTCTTGTTGAGTCTCTGCCGGGTTTTGGTATTAGGATGATGTTGGTCTCATAAAATGATTTGGGAAGGATTCCCTCTTTTTGGATTATTTGGAATACTTTCAGTAGGAATGGTACCAGTTCCTCTTTGTATGTCTGGTAGAATTCGGCTGTGAACCCATCTAGGTCCAATAGCATTTGATTCTGTGGCTTATATTCCATCAATACTGGTATTAAATTACCACATTTTAAACTTCAGCAATTGCATACAAATACATGCTCTGGGTCTCTTTGGTACAAACAGTCTCAGAAAGTTTATGACTTACTATGGGGAGGAAAAGAGGAGACTTATGTTGGCTTCTAGTATCCACAGCTCTGAAGCAGAATGACTTTGTCAGCACAGATATGCTTCTTTATTGTCATCAAGACTGTTGTGGTTTCTATAGCTGCTGTGTTTATGGATTGTAAGAACAGAAAGTCACCATATTTAGAATTTACTAAGTAGTCAACGAGACCATGCAAACATTTTACATTGTCATTTCAAAAGGCAATCTGAAGGGTCTTTTTAAGATATGTCTATTTTTAAATTATCTGGATGATTTTGGTCAATAATTATATGTTAAGCTTCAAATATATAGTTCTCTTTTACCTATTTACCAATACAAATTTTGGAGGAGAGCATGAGTTCCTAGATAAGGAAGCATTTTATGAACTGTGAAATGTTATCTGGAGGAGAATAACTACCACTTTGGAGTTGATATCGGAGGAAGCCAGTGCTGTACAGTCAGAGGGCAGGGTCTGGCCCTGTGTCCTCCTGCACACAGGAAAGCGTTTGACTCTGGAACCTCAAACAATTTAGACTTTCCTATTTCAAGATTAAAAGGGAGTTGAATTCATAACATCCAAAGACTCCTTTGATCTTAAATATGATTAGAACAGGTAAATTAAGTGGAAGAACAAATAACAGTGAAGCGGGATGCTTGAACAAATATAGGAAATATTATGTAGCTATAAAAAGAAATAAAGTACTGACACATGCTACAACATGGTCAACCTCAAAAACATTATGTTAACTGAAGTAAGCCAGATGCAAAACACTACATATTGTATAATTCCTTTTATCTGAATATGTCCAGAATAAGCAAGTCTATAGAGACAGAAAGTAAATTAGGAGCTTCCCAGGACTGGGGGAATTTCTCGAAGGGTAATGGCTAAGGGACCCAGGAAGGGTCCTTCTAGGGTACGGAAATATTTTAAAACTGATCATGGCAGTAGATGCACAACTCTGTGTATACAGTAAAAGCCATTGGATGGTGCTCTTAAACAGGTGAATTGCCTGGTCTGTGAATTACATCTCAATAAAGCTGTTAAAAAATCACTTGGATTTAACTGTGCCAAGGATAGACACTGGAAGAATCAAAATTGTCCCCTTTTACTGTGATGCCAGCCTCTGGTTTAAATTGATTGGATTGTCTTTATTAACGAAGATGGCCATTAGCACAGGAAATGCAAAATAGGTAGATTCATCTCAGTTGCTTTTTTACTGCCTCTTACCAACTTTTTCAGTGCCTTTACGTGCTATAAGTGTTATTATTCTCACTAGATCTCATGTGACAATGAAGTCTGGATTGTTGGGTCTCTTCTGCTGCAGCCGTGCCCACCCATCACAACTATCAGCTGGGCTCTATGTCCACAATGAGTATCAGTAATAAAAGCTGATCTGGAGAGAAGGCGACTCACAGCTAAGCGATTGTAACAAATGTATTTGCATAACATATGCATCATCTAATGTCATTCTTACAGTTATGTGACATGATAAGAGAAGATGTTATCCCAGTACACAGAAGAAGGAATCAAGGACCAGAAAAGTTAAGTGTTTTGTCTAATGTCCAGTTGCTATTTGTTGCAAATCCTAGATCAGAATGTAGTACTATGTGGTATCAAAAACCATGCTGTTTCTTTCACATTATGCTGACTCTTTTATCAAAATGAGAGCCCTTTCAGAATGCTCTGTTCTTTTAAAATAGAGTTGTTATGTAAAACCTCCTAGTAAAAGAAATAGTCCAGAAGGCTTGAAGAGAAACTGAAACTTGAAAAATCTACCTAACAAAAGTGATAAAGCATTTTTAGTTTTGCAGAAAATCCAATACAGAGAATACAAAGTCTTTGGAAAGAAAGTTCTCATATGGATTTAAAATATGATTCAGTTTACAGAAGTCAGATGCAATTGCTATGTTGAAATATGAAATAGTGAGCCTAAATTTAAGTCTGAGTTCTTCCATTAACCACCTAAGTAAATTGTGAAGCCCATAGGAGCTTCCATTTTCTCAATAATAAAACATGAGTTTAGTTATATTTCATTCATTCATTCATTCATCAAATATATGCCCAGGTGTTCTTCTAGATGGTATGAATCTCACAGTGAAGAAGTCAGAATACATTGCTCTTGTGAGGGGCAGCTGCTGATTTTCTCTGAGCTCTGTTTCCAGCCTTCATATGCTCTGCTGTTCCTCACAGGGATGGACTTTTCTTTAGTCTCTCTTGGCCAGTGGCAGCAGGGTAAATTCTGACTATAGGAGGTACTGAGAGAAGATTAGGCAAAAGCAGGAATGGAAAAACCAAGATACTTCTCCCAGTCAACCCACCTTCATGAACCCTGCTTCTGTCAGGAAACCCACCATGACTGTCCATCTGGAAGCCCTACCTCCTTCCACTGTGTCTGTAGCCATAGGAGCAGGAACAGCTTCCCAAGCATGGTTCATGTCTGGATAACTCATGATCCCCTTTCTAATAAAAAATACACCTGTAGATCAAAAATCTTGACAAATCCTAAGCGAGAAAAACACTAAGAAAAACATATCAAGGCACATTATAATAAGATTGTTGAAAATATATTAAGAGAAACTCTTAAAAGCAGTCAGAGATAAAGAGAAACAAAAATGAGATATCCTGCTGACGTTTTATCGTAAATAATGAAAGCAAGACTGTGCCAAAAGCAACAAGAGCCAAAGTCCCTCCCAACCTAGAATTCTGTGTTCAACAAAAATATCTTTCAAAACTGAAACCATTTACTCTCATGTGATTATTAGGCATTGCATGCCTATATCAAAATATCTCATGTACCCCGTAAATATTTACACCTACTATGTACCCATAAAATTAAAAAGTAAATAAAAACATCACCTGATGTGTTATTCAGAAATTTGATTCTTTTATAATTCAAGGATAAAATTGTGGCATATATAATTTTTAATTCTAGTTGGGGAAGAAAAACTAGAAGAAACATATTAGAGCAACTTCAGTACTCTTTAGGGATTTACCCCTGTCATCTCAAAGAGTCCAGGACATTTGACCATTTCGTCTCTTCATGGAGGCGCTTCTTTTAGCACATTATAACCTTGGCATTCTCATAGTTCTTGTGTGGTACTGGGTTGTCAACACTGGATATGTTAGCTTTTCAAAGGCCTTTGATGTTTTCATGGTTGTGTAGGTACAATATTTAGGTGCTTTTTCATTGGATAGCTTTCATTTTACTCAGGTAGAGATCTGATTAATTCCAGGTTCAGCATTTAATGTCCAGTGCACACTACAACTTTGGTTCCATCTGGTGCACTGTGACAGCTTGGAGAGTTTCTGTGTTTTTGGAAAGAACTTAAGACTAGAAAAGCAAGATGGATAGTCTCAAATACTTAACAGAGACACAAGTAAAAACTTTAAAATTAGAAGTTATTTGGCCATCATTCAAAAAGAAAAACAGAAATTTTTGTTAGAATTCTTATTTAATTTTTCTGTTGTTATAAAGTTGAAGACTACATGTACATACAAAGACACTGAGATTTCTTTGTGAAGCACAATAGTATTCCTGTCAATCTTGGCATATTTCATCCTGGAATTTTACTATTATAACACCTTAAAAAGTAAAAGCTATAGTTTTAGATATGACACCTCACAATTTTGGCAATATTTGACACTATCATGTTTTCAAAGCATTTGTGAATAGTAAAGGATTAACCTCGATAACACAAAGATTTTCAACATGAATGGCCATGCTAGGTCAGTTTGTGTATCAGACAACTTTGGTTTAGAGTAGGGTGAGCACCTGTCACAAATCCTCATGCTAAGTGCTGTGAGAGGCTCTGTCCTGGACTAAAAGCTCAAATCTCCCTGCATATATTACAGTTTGTATCCTGGTATATTTAAGAAAGAATATCTTAGGTGAAAAAATTGAATATTGTAGGGGAGAGAAGAGGGAAAAAGAGATTCAGTGCAAAGTGATTTAAAACTAATTCTACTTTCATTTAACTTTTGGATTTGGGCCTTAAATCATTAGACCAAAAGAACACAGATCAGGTCGTTGTAACAAATTTAATTTGCTTCTTTGATATCTCCTCAGAGGGCTAAATGTTTATTGACTTCTTAAAAAATGCTATGTGGTTTGCCAGACTTAGCTTACAAGTTTGGTTAAAGAGAGATTGAGATGAGCATAGGAAGGGACATTGAAAGAGGCAGGGATGAAGGAAGGAATTGTAACTTACTCCTTTTATCCCAGCCATCAAAGGAAAGACACGTTGACATTATATTTTCTTTAAAAAAAATTAACCGCTGTATAGTCATTTGCATTATTGATAATTTTCAGATGATTTTAGTTGATACTTTAAATATTAAATAAAAATTGTTTGCTTACTTATTTGTATGAATATGTGCTGAAGATATCGAGTGAAGAAATTCATTAGATTCCAAATATACTTCCTTAAAGGAAATATTTCAGTGAGTAGAATAAATGTAAGTAAATATATCATTGCAAAATCATTTATATTATTTCAGACAATATGGAAATTGAGCTTACTATGTTTTTATTAGTGTGAGGCAGAGCATTACAAATTTTCCGGCTGGGCGCACTGGCTCATGCCTATAATCCCAGCACTTGGGAGGCTGAAGCAGGCAAATCATGAGGTCAAGAGATCGAGACCATCCTGGCTAACATGGTGAAACTCTGACTCCACAAAAAATATAAAAAATTTGGTGGGCGTGGTGGCATGCACCTGTAGTCCCAGCTACTCGGGAGGATGAGGCAGGAGGATCGCTTGAACCTGGGAGGCAAAGGTTGCAGTGAGCAGAGATTGCGCCACTGCACTCCAGCCTGGTGACATAGCGAGACTCCATCTCAGAAAACAGAAAACAAACAAACAAAATTTCCTCTTCTGCCATTGGATTTATTAGTTTATTCAGTTACATATGTACTGTATCTTGAGACTGATTATGACTTCATATATTTACTTTTTTTTCTGTAGACCTCCTCTGTGGACAGTATTTACTCTTGGAAGACAGAAGTTTAGCATGCTCTGTTCATACCAAAAACATGATTTCTACAGAGGTCTGGGAAATGGAAAAGGCCACAATTTTGAGATTAGTTACTTTTATTAATTACCTGTTGCCACCCCCCCCCCACACACACACGTGTGCATGCCAAACTCAATGACTTCAAACTACAGTCACTCACTATTTCTTAATTTCACAGGGTGGATGGATCTGGGCAGGACAGGGTCAGAAGCTACAGTCTTAATTGGATCAGCTCACACATGTCACCAGCTGAGTGTTAGCCGTCTGGGTTGGGTTGGGTTCCTAGGGTGTAGGTCTGTCTGTCCCGTGTGCCTTTTATCTTCCTCTGAGACCCAAAAAGTGTCTGAAGCTGAGACACAGGAGGGCAAGCAGAGATACTGTGAACCTTGTGAAGCCCACACTGTCAGTCTCATCTCATCCTGTTGGCTAAAGCAAGTCAGATTACTGGACCCAGAGTCACCTATTCTGGAAAGAATAGCAGAGACTCATGGCAAGATACAGACACAGAGAAGGATGACTAAGTGGAGTGATTGATGCAGTCTACGGAATGCCTGAAGCACTTGTAAGGCACATGTGAGGATGTATCAGCCATGAAGAGTCCTCTAATATTAAGAAAATCTACTTCCCAAACCTTTGTAACTAGATCCCAGCACTCAAGGCCTTCACTGGGCATGTCTTTGTATTTTGTCTATTTTTTTCATGCCATGTTTGGAAACAAATGTCCTATAAGCAGACTAGTCACAATATTGGATATGCCTACAGAATACATGTTATTGGGATCCTATTTGAACACTGCATTTTATCACTGTATTATAAATCTATGCATCTTATGTCCCAGTTGCTGTACTGCCATCATTTCTATACTGCCATCATTTCTATACTGCTCTCTTCACTCTCCTTACCAATTCTGCTGTAAATAGGAAGACTGAGACAGACCCAAGTGGGTGTGGTGGCTCATGTCTGTAATCCCAGCACCTTGGGAGGCTGAGTCAGGAGGATCACCTGAGGTCAGGAGTTCGAGACCAGTCTGGCCAACATGGTGAAACCTGGTGTCTACTAAAAATACAAAAATTAGCCAGACTTGGTGGTGCTTTCCTGTAGTTCCAGCTACTCAGGAGGATGATGCAGGAGAATCGCTTGAACCCAGGAGGCGGAGGTTGCAGTGGGCCAAGATCACACCATTGCACTCCAACCTGGGCAACAGAGCCAGACTCTGTCTTAAAACAAAACAAAACAGATCCAACAGTCCCATAGACGGTTGTTTTTGGATAAACATAGAAATCGAGTAGTCATTTTGTTTTCTAGACATTTCCAACAATTCATTATTTGTTCTGTTGATCTAAAGCTCCTATACACCTTTGTGAAACATCCAAACATTGATAGAGGACATCAGCACTTTAAAATTTAATTGGTTTTGCTTACCTCTGATAATCTGGAGACCTATGAGAGCTTTAAGGTTCCTGGCAAAAAACTGCATAAAAGACTTTTTTATAAGTTCTGAACAGAAATAATGCATTATTTATTATTTGAAAAACTAGGTGAGAATAAAAATGTTTAAATGATATTTATTTCCAAGGTAATTTAATTCAGTCAATAATTTGAGTAGGTTTCAGATCTTTTCTTTTAATGAGGAAAACCTGATACACATACAAAATTAATGTTCAGAAAATATTGGCCTTTTCCTTAAGGAAATTCTATTGATTGGGATTTTTCTCAAACTATTTTAGTTGTGTTTACCATTATTAACATTAAGTGACATTCACTTGGATTGAGCAGTAATAATATTTTAAAAATGTGAGACTTTTTGGTGATTTCTGATCCCAAACTTTTTATCACAGGTAGGCCTTCATGTGCTTACCTGAAAACAAAATATGCACAACTGTTGCACTGGTTTGAAAATGTTGGTGATGAAAGTTACCTAATCAGTTGTCAGTACTGTATGGAGAAACAAATCTCAGAAGAGTGTGATGATTCTCTTTTAAAATAGCTGAAAATGAATTACTATCTGCTTTTTCTTACTTTGTCCCTGTTTTGTTGTATAGTATTTTTAAAATTATTATTATTATACTTTAAGTTTTGGGGTACATGTGGAGAACGTGCAGGTTTGTTACATAGGTATACACGTGCCATGGTGATTTGCTGCACCCATCAACCCATCATCTACATTAGGTGTTTCTCCTAATGCTCTCCCTCCCCTTGCCCCCTCTATCCCCCAGTAGGCCTTGGTGTGTGATGTTCCCCTTCCTGTGTGCATGTGTTCTCATTGTTTAATTCCCACTTCGGAATGAGAACACGTGGTGTTTGGTTTTCTGTTCTTGTGTTAGTTTCCTGAGAATGATGGTTTCCAGATTCATCCATGTCCCTACAAAGAACATGAACTCATCCATTTTTATGGCTGCATAGTATTCTATGGTGTATATATGCCACATATTCTTTATCCAGTCTATCATTGATGGATATTTGGGTTGGTTCCAAGTCTTTGCTATTGTGAATAGTGCTGCAATAAACATACATGTGCATGTGTCTTTATAGTAGAATGGTTTATAATCCTTTGGTTATATACCCAGTAATGGGATTGCAGGGTTGAATGGTATTTCTGGATCTAGATCCTTGAGGAATTGCCACACTGTCTTCCACAATGGTTGAACTAATTTACATTCCCACCAGGGTGTAAAAGTGTTTCTATTTCTCCACATCCTCTCCAGCATCTGTTGTTTCCTGACTTTTTAATGATCGCCACTCTAACTGGCATGAGATGGTATCTCATTGTGATTTTGATTTGCATTTCTCTAATGACCAGTGATGATGAACTTTTTTTCATACGTCTGTTGACTGCATAAGTGTCTTCTTTTGAGAAATGTCTGTTTTTATTCTTCACCCACTTTTTGATGGGGTTGTTCTTTTTCTTGTAAATTTGTTTAAGTTCTTTGTAGATGCCAAATATTAGCCCTTTGTTAGATGGATAGATTGAAAAAATTTTCTGTCATTTTTTGGCTTCCCTGTTCACCCTGATGATAGTTTCCTTTGCTGTGCAGAAGCTGTTTAGTGTAATTAAATCCCATTTGTCAGTTTTGGCCTTTGTTTTTAGCGTTTTAGTCATGAAGTCTTTGCCCTGCCTATGTCCTGAATGGTATTGTCCTTTTCTTCTAGGGTTTTTATAGTTTTAGGCCTTACATTTAAGTCTTTAATCCATCTTGAGTTAATTTTTATATATGATGCAAGGAAGGGGTCCAGTTTCATATTTCTGCATATGGCTATCCAGTTTTCCCAAAACCATTAATAGGGAATCCTTTCCCCATTGCTTGTTTTTATCAGGTTTGTCAAAGATCAGATGGTTGTAGATGTGTGGTGTTATTTCTGAGGACTCTGTTCTGTTCCATTGGTCTATGTATCTGTTTTGATACTAGTTCCATGCTGTTTTGGTTGCTGTAGCCTTGTAGTATAGTTTGAAGTCAGGTAGTGTGATGCCTCCAGCTTTGTTCTTTTTGCTTAGGATTGTCCTGGCTATGTGGGCTCTTTTTGGTTCCATATGAAGTTTAAAGTAGCTTTTTCTAATTCTGTGAAGAAAGTCAATGGTAGTTTGATGGGTATGGCATTGAATCTATAAATTACTTTGGGCATTATGGCCATTTTCATGATATTTATTCTTCCTAACCATGACCATGGAATGTTTCTCTATCTGTTTGTGTCCTCTCTTATTTCCTTGAGGAGTGGTTTGTAGTTATCCATGAAAAGGTCCTTCACGTCCTTTGTTAGTTTTATTCCTAGCTATTTAATTCTCTTTGTAGCAGTTCTGAATGGGCGTTCACTCATATTTTGGCTCTCTGTCTCTTATTGGTGTATAGGAATGATTGTAATTTTTGCACATTGATTTTGTATACTGAGACTTTGCTGAAGTTGCTTATCAGCTTTAGGAGATTTTTGGCTGAGATGATGGGGTTTTCTAAATATATAATCATGTCATCTGCAAACAGAGACAATTTGTTTTCTTCTTTTCTTATCTGAATACCCTTTATTTCATTCTCTTGACTGATTGCCCTGGCCAGAACTTTCAATACTATGTTGAATAGGAATGGTGAGAGAGGAGCTCTTTGTCTTGTGATGGTTTTTAAAGGGAATGCTTCCAACTTTTGTCCATTCAGTATGATACTGGCTGTGGGTTTGTCATAAATAACTCTTATTATTTTGAGATACATTCCATCAATATCTAGTTTGTTGAGAGTTTTTAGCATGAAGGGCTATTGAATTTTGTTGAAGGCCTTTTCTGTACCTATTGAGAGAATCACATGGTTTTTGTCATTTGTTCTGTGTATGTGATGGAATACGTTTATTGATTTCTGTATGTTGAACCTTTGCATCCCAGGAATGAAGCCAACTTGATTGTGATGGATAAGCTTTTTGATGCGCTGCTGGGTTCTGTTTGCCAGTATTTTATTGAGGATTTTTACATCAATGTTCAGGGATATTGGACTGAAATTTTCTTTTTTTGTTGTGTCACTCACTGTCAGGTTTTGGTATCAGGATGATGCTGGCCTCATAGAAAGAGTTAGGGAGAATTCTCTCTTTTTCTATTGTTTGGAATAGTTTCAGAAGGAATGGTACCTCTTTGTACCTCTAGAAGAATTCAGCTGTGAATATTTGTGGTCCTGGACTTTTTTTGGTTGGTAGGCTATTAATTGCTGCCTCAATTTCAGACTTTGCCATTGGTCTATTCAGGGATTTGACTTCTTCCTCATTTAAACTTGGGAGGGTGTATGTGTCCAGGAATTTATCCATTTCTTCTAGATTTTCTAGTTTATTTGTGTAGAGGTGTTTATAGTATTCTCTGATGGTAGTTTATATTTCTGAGGGATCAGTGTGATATCCCCGTTATCATTTTTTACTGCATCTATTTGATTCTTCTCTCTTTACTTCTTTATTAGTCTGGCTAGCAGTCTACATATTTTGTTGATCTTTTCAAAAAACCAGCTCCTTTATTTATTGATTTTTGAAGGATTTTTTTTGTGTCTCTATCTCCTTCAGTCCTGCTTTGATCTTAGTTATTTCTTGTCTTCTGCTAGTTTTTGAATTTGCTTACTCTTTCTTCTCTAGTTTTTTTAATTGTGACGTTAGGATGTTGATTTTAGATCATTCTTGCTTTCTTCTCCTGTGGGCATTTAGTGCTACAAATTTCCCTCTACACACACTTTAAATGTGTCCCCCAGAGATTCTGGTATGTTGTGTCTTTGTTCTCACTGTTTTCAACGAACTTATTTATTTCTGCCTTAATTGGGGAGAGACATATTTAGTTGGCCTCATGCTTCTTTATTAGATCTTATTGTTTGGGAAACTGAGTGTCCTCTCTATCAAAAGGTAAGTGTTTCTGATTTATCACTTTGGCTAAGTGAATGACTATTTTATAATGTCTTGTGATCCTATTTTGTGATATTAAGTGTCTTAAAACTTTGATATTTCGTTAACTTTCTAAGAGTAAAATTTTAAGTTCTGAATTTGGTTAACTTTTCCAATATTAGGTTCCCTGATATCCAAGAGAGACATAGTAGGCTTATTCATTATGTTAGAATTATGCAGGAAGCCTTGTCAAATCTGAGGTTGTATTTAGCTTCCTTTGGGTTATATTTATATAATTGTGGTGTTAATATGTGTTCCAGGATTGTATGAGATTCTTAAAATTCTGATATTTTTAAATATGTGCTGTCAATACTAATTATAATTGTTAAGTTTTTGTATGCCACAGAAATAACCAAATTTTCTTGTCAACTGTGTCTCTACCTATGGCTGTCTCAAGACCTTTGTTATCCACAATAGTTGTTTTGCTTTCATTCTTCTCAAAAAGTGACTTACAGTCAGCCACAGGCCAAGCCTTGCTTCTTTGGAGTTCGTAAAAATGACTGTTGAATGCAGGTTTCTGGTAACTTTGGAGATTGTGCCATTGGATTACGGGGAAAATTTCTAGATCTCTAATTGAAAGACTGATGGGTTCCTAAAGATTGCTAACCCAATAGGAAGCAGAGCAGGATTTGATAGCATAGACTGAACTAATAAGGACTGAAATAATCTTTTATGATTTTTATGTTTAAAATATTGCTGATTCTTTTTGTTTTGTTTTTCAGAGTCTGGAGAATTTTTTCCTTTTGAGCTATTTATAGCCTTCAAGTATACTTTAAGTGTATTGAATAGAATATAGTTTTATAAACTGAATTTGAGGTCTATTTCTCTCTTTGCTTAATTTCTCCAGAATTTGTAAACTATTTGGGAATATTCTTAACTCGTGGCAATGTGTTTGTTTGCATAATAGCGACATGTTTTCTTTTATAATGGACCCCAGTTGGAGGAAGTGGTTATTTCTCAGGGCTTTGACTGAAATAGCCTTGTGAGAGGCTCCAGCAAAGCCAATATAGGAGGCTGTGGTGAGCTGAGATTATGCCATTGCACTCCAGCCTGGGCAACAAGAGCGAAACTTCATCTCAAAAAACAAAAAAAAAAAAAAAAGAAAAGAAAAAGAAAAAGTCTAACTGAAAAGCTGTAGGGCAGACCCTAGTTCTCTCTTATTCACAAATACTCTGCACTAAGTGTGCTAATAAAAAGTTGTAAGAATCCTATTGAATACATATATTTTTACCCTATATTTTTATGTGTTTTTTCATAAAAGGGAAACTAAAACTGTGCATACAACAGCAAAAAATATTTTGTTGCTGAGTACTGCTTCCTAGACTGTAAAAATTTTCTACTGTAATAATTTTCAATAGATTAAAATATCATCTTCTTTGACAGCTAAACAGTTTTATATTTAATTTGTTTTTAAGCAACCAGAAATGAGTGTTAAAGTTTTGGGGGTTTATTTCAATTACAAAAATAAGGCAATAACATGATGAGTCTAGTTAGCAATATTTCTCCACTTTTTAAAAAAATCATTATCTTAAAATTACTGACTTTGGAATAGTATGTGAATTAGAATGTTTTATAAACATTTCAAAAAAATGTTAGCATTAAAGACATAGTTATATGTTTGTAATTCATTCACAAAGTAGGGTTTTCTGCTTATACCCACAGAAGTCATCCTGAATAATAAGTAATATTTAAGCAACCCTCTACTGTTTTCAAAGAACTTTCAGCTTCATTTCACTGAGATTTAAAGAGGTGACTTGTTCAAAGTTACCTAAAGAACAGAATGCGGAGCCCACACTTACACCCGTATTTAAAACTCATGTTCTAAAAAAATGGTGTACAAGCTCCATAACTTTGCAAAACCTCTCCATTCTTGTGATCTTCCTCTCAAATTTTTATAAACTCAGGTTATGCCACATACATGGCAAGATTGTCCTCAGCTGTCATACATGACATGTTCTGTCTTTACTACTAAATTGGCACTTCATTACAGGTCAAGATCTCATGTGCGGGCTAGGCTGTTTCTTCAGTATCTCTCTTCTGTACCCCAAAGCCCTTAACGTCTTCAAGCTTATCATTGGCTCAATAACATTTGGCAACTGAACATAAAGAAGTGATTTATCATTCATGTAACTTATAGCATTTCAAAGTTCAAGCTAATTTGAAGTTTCTTTGATTTAGTACACAGGACTTAATGTGTGTGGGTATGTGCTTCTAAATCATCGAGGATCTCGTAACAATAAATGGTACTGAGTTTTCAGAATATATGAGAATCTGATCTAAGGAGGGTTTTCAGAGTTTTGTTGAATCAATTATCTTTCCTGAGGTTTAAATTAATGCTTTCTCTTCCCATTCACTAAAGTTCCTAAATCTGCTTCTTAAAAAATAAATGTATGTTTTTCTGCTCTAAATGTTGAAAGGCGTCCAGTATGTCCTGAAAGCACAGCATTTCATATCCTGGAGTTTCAATGACCTTTTTTTTTTCTTAATAGCTCAGTGAGACTGGAGAACAGTTACTTTTTTGGTTAATGTTAAACCGATAGCATTTTTAAACAAGAAGCTGGCAGCAAATATTATGTCAAGCTATAGTGCATTGAAGAGTGGTTTGGCCGCTTTGCAGCTCACCTCTGAAATACCAGACTTCCTTTGTCGGGCCAAGGACAGCATTAAGAAATCACACCCTAGAGGTGGAGGGGGTGCTGGGAATTTTTGCTTCAGACATAGAGTCTATTTCTCTGCACACTGCTACTTGAGCCTGACTTTCCAATCTGTTTTACAACCCGGCAGTTCTTTTGCAAAGACCTGAAGTTCCATTTTCTCATAGGCTGACAAATATGTAGATATAAATAGGTTAACATTAGAAAGCCATTTAAATGCTTTAGTGTCTCTCTGACTTTTTAAAAATTGGGACAAATTCGGGGTCTTTTCCCATACATTTTGCAATGCCTTAAGAAGACAGGAAGGTAATATTTTCCAGCAGCAACTGAAGCATCTGTGCGTACTATACTGATAACTGTGATAAACTGTAGCAGAGCCAACCCTTTCACTTAAACTCTACAGATATTTCAGTCAATCAGGACACTTCTGAAAACATTCTGTCTTGTGAGCAAAGCTCTGTATTCCATACTTTGAAAGATATGAAGTAAAGATGAGACAGTTGAGGTTATGACAACTACATACATAACTATATTTCATACATAGTGGAAAGTATTAAATTTCCTAATAGATGTACAGATAGCAGGCTTTATATGTGGAAAAGAAAAAGAGACGGCTTCCTCTTTGAAGGGGTTAAGAGATGGTGGGGGAGGGGCGAGGGCAGAGGCAGAAGATCTGGTTCAGAATTGGTTTAGATGTGGCCAGAGTAGAGGGTTTATCCCAGAGACAGACACGCAGGAGACAAACTGTGCAGAGAGAGAGATCAATTCAAAGCGATAAATCTATGGTCAGTGATCAACACTGGGGTCACAGAGTTGGGAGTTCAGAGCTGGGAAGATCAAAATGAGACCTGAGAGGATTAGAATTAGAATAATTTGGGAACGAGCAAAGACAGATACGTAACCACAAGCACTGAAAACAGTTCTTGGGACACTGGACTTGAGTACTTGGTTTGGGCTGACTCCTTGATGGGGCAGGAGGATCGTGTGGAGAAGATGTTATGTGAGCAATGAAAGCTTATGTCTAATTTTGCTCGCGCTAGTAGCTGTTTATGCCCAATTCTGCTCGCGCTAGTAGCTGTTTATGCCCAATTCTGCTCGCGCTAGTAGCTGTGTGTGTGTGTGTGTGTGTGTGTATCTATCTGTGTGAAGAAGAACTGTGTCATTTGTGCTACAGTTTATGTTTGGAATAAAGTTTTATGTGATCCAGAAAACAGCTGAAAAATTTTACATCATTCTGAATCTAAAACTCACGTTAAGTCCTACATTACCTATGTAGTTAAGTTTCAGGTTATCAACTGGATAACACAATTTCTTAATCTCACCTTTAACTGAATAAATGCGATTTTAGTGAACATAGATTTTCTAAATATATGAAGGCTATAAAGGAGGCAACTGAATAATTGGTGCACTTTGACCTTGTCCTTAGTTCTATTATCTTCCCTGTAGAAACTTTATGAGGTATATTTTACATATCATAAAAGTTCAGCCATTGCAGGTATACAGTTCAACGACCGTTTTGTAATTCTGGGAGCATTTTCTCATGCCCCATCTGAAATCCCAACTGTTTATTTACAGTTAATCCCTTTACACACTTTAATCCCCAGGCAACTATTAATCTAATATTGGTCACTAAAAGCCGAATCTACAGTCTGTGGTCTCTTCTGTCTGGCTTCTTTCACTTAGTGAATGTTGTTGTGTTCATCTGTGATACGGCATGTGCCAGCAGTTTATCCTTTTTATTATCCGATCCTATCTTATCATAGGAATATACCATAATTTTATTTATTTACCAATTGTTGGGTATTTAGGTTGTTTTCAGGTCCTGGCTGTTATGAATAATGCTGCTATAAATATTTATGTGCAAGTCTTTATGTAGATATATGTTTCTTTTCACTTGGACGGATACTTAGGAGTGGAATTGCTTGGTGATATAGTAGTTTTGTCTATAACATTTTGAGGAAATGCCAGATTATTTTCCAAGGGGGCTGAATTGGTTCTATTATCTTGAGGATGATGAAGACAATATCTGACGGATACTTAGGGGTGGAATTGCTTGGTGATATGGTAGTTTTGTCTATAACATTTTGAGGAAATGCCAGATTATTTTCCAAAGGGGCTGAATTGGTTCTATTATCTTGAGGATGATGAAGACAATATCTGCCACTGCTGCTTCTGTGTGATGTGTGCCAGGATTGAAAGTTACATATTATTCCCCATAGGTGCATCTTGAATACTTTCACTATGTTTGTGATTTCAGTTGCTGACTAGACTGGTAGTCTGCTCTTTAACAAATATACCTAATACATTTAGGGAGAAGACATCATGTGATCTACTATAAAACAGGGAAGTATCAATATTTGTTGGTATTTGGAAGCTGGGCAATTTTTGAACAATTCTAAAATCATGTATGGAGGAACTGAATTAGATGAGTGAGAAGGCATATGTCTTCCTTGGGTGGCCGATTTATTCCAGAAATGTACTGTATTTTAGAAGATGAGGAATCAACCTGATGCCTGAGAAGTATCTATGATTGGTCCCGTTCTAAGCCAATTGTAATGCAAACTTGGCAAACATCAGCTCAGTAGAACGAGTAGATGAATTCTTTGAGGTCAGAGATTGGTCCTGTTTATTGTTGTATCATTGGTGACTAGATCAAAATAAGGACACAGTGTATATTTGGTTGATTATATGCGGCATCAAATGAATAGGCACCCTACAGGCATGTTCTCAGCAGTGTCAGAGTTACATCATGGTAAGTCCAAATCAAATGGAAAGTTGCGACAACCATGTGTATCCAGATTATGGGACTGATGCTTTACAATCGCTAAAACTCTAAATGCATTCTAGCAAGGTGGACTCAGCTTTGTGCTTTAAATTAGCCATTATGGACTTTTGTCCCAAGGCTAACCTAAAGCTCTGCAGGTACTTCTATTGCAAGCAGTCACATATACTTCTCATAGAGAAACGTAAGTTAAAGATGACTCAGCAATGTGGAACTTAGAGTGCCACATATCTCTGTTGAAAGGGAAAGAAAAGAACATCCTACCTGTGTGTGTTGTATTAAATGAAACTAAATCACATTTGGATAAAGTCAGCATTTTTTTTCATGCCAGTTAAGATTTAGGCTTGGATCCTCATATCTTCTCCTTTATTAATTTTTTTAAATATTAAGGAGCTTTAATTTAATAAATATTTAATAATTTTCTCTCTTTTTCTAATTGACTTTGAAAGAAGACAGGTAAACAATGGTGAATAATTAGGGCAAAAATTTGTTATGACATTGATTTACTTCATGATTAAATCTATAAGAAATGTTAGAAAGACAGCTCATATATATACGTATATATGGGCTATATATAGGTTTTATAGATATATGGGCTATATATATATATAATATATATGAGAGAGAGAAAGAGAGAAAGTAAAAAAATGCAACCAGGAAAAATGCTGGGAAAATTGTACCAAAATGCTAACAGAAGTTGTTAGGGTCTTGCAGTTAGGAACATCTCTCTCTCTTTTTTCTTCAAATTTTATTTTAAGTTCAGGGGTACATGTGTAGGATGTGCAGGTTTGTTGCACAGGTGTGTCACGGTGGTTTGCTGCACAGATCATCCCATCTCCTAGGTATGAAGCCTGGCATCATTAGCTATCCTTCCTGCTGCTCTTCCTTTCCCCATACCCCTCCCCAGGCATTAGTATGTGTTGTTTCCCCCACGTGTCCATGTGTTCTCATCATTCAGCTCCCACTTATGAGTGACAACATGTGGTGTTTGGTTTTCTGATCCTGCATTACTTTGCTGAGGATAATGCTTCCAACTCCATCCATGTCCCTGCAAAGGACATAATCTTGTTCCTTTTTATGGCTTATGGTATTCCATGGTGTCTATGTACCATAGTTTCTTTATCTAGTCTATCACTGATGGACATTTAGGTTGATTCCATGTCTTTGCTATTGTGAATAGTGCTGCAATGAACAAACGCTTGGGTGTATCTTTATAATAGAATGATTTATATCCCTTTGAGTATATATCCAGTAGTAGGACTCCTGAGTCAAATGATATTTCTTCCTCCAGGTCTTCGAGGAGGAGTTGATACACTGTCTTCCCCTATGGTTGAACTAATTTGCACTCTAATCTACACTGTAAAAGCATTCCTTTTTCTCCACAACCTTGTCAGAATCTGTTGTTTTTTGACTTTATAATAATAATGCCATTCATTCTGACATGCATGAGATGATATCTCATTGTGGTTTTTCTCTAATGATCAGTGATGTTAAGCTTTTTTCATGTTTGTTGGCCACATGTATGTCTTCTATTGAGAAGTGTCTGTTCATGCCCTTTGCCCACTTATTTATTTATTTTTCTTGTAAATTAGTTTAAGTTCCTTATAGACTCTTGATATTAGACCTTTGTCAGATGTATATATTGCAAAATTTTTCTCCCATTCTGTAGGTTGTCTGTTCACTCTGATAACAGTTTCTTTTGCTGCACAGAAACTTTTTAATTTAATTAGATCCCATTTGTCAATTTTTGCTTTTGTTGCAATTGCTTTTGGTATTGTCTTCATGAAATCTTTGCCCATGTCTAGGTCCTGAATGGTATTCCCTAGATTTTCTTCCAGGGTTTTTATTGTTTTAGGTTTTACATTTAAGTCTTTAATTCATCTTGCATTAACTTTTGTGTATGTTGTAAGGAGGGGGTCTAGTTTCAATTTTCTGCATACGATTAACCAGCTTTCTCAGCACCATTTATTATATAGGGAGCCATTTTCCCATTGCATTTTTTTGTAAGATTTGTCAAAGATCAGATGCTTGTAGGTGTACAGTCTCATTTCTGAGTTCTCTGTTCTGCACCATTGGTTTGTGTGTCTAAGAACATCTTGTTTTCTGTTTTCCAGTTTCTGTATGTGGTTACATAAATGAAACAATAAATAATGATGAAATTAATTATTAACCCCCTAGGCTGAAAAGAAATCTTTGGAGTGTAGTGGTGTAATCATAGCTCACTGAAACACTGGCCTCAAGCAATCCTTCCATCTTGACCTTCCAAAATACTTGGATTACAAGCATGAGCCACTGTGCCTGGCCCTAGATTTTTCTTTTAGTTGTAAGTAGTATTCATTGATTGTAAAGCATGTGCCATATAGGATGCTTCCATATATCACATAATTTAATTGTATTACTATTTCCATAGCATAGATATTACTATTACTTTCATTTTAAAGAGTAGGAAATGGTGGCTTACATAATTAATTGTGCTAAGTCAGGTTAAGTAAGGAGTTAAGTATATCATTGAGTAAAACTCCAGTTCTGACCAGTTCTTAATCAGGGCATAACCTCTTAGTTCTTGTTCAGGGCTCAAAATAGGAACCTCTAATAGGAACTAAGGACTGAATAATAAACTTGAGACCTAACAAATTCAGTGTCTTGGGGAAAAATGTATTCTTTCTAGATTTTGGCTTTGAATAAACAATTTTTATATGTCTAACTGAGTTTTAGTTTAAGTTTCACATGTCTAACTGACTTGTAATTAGAATATTTAGCAACATGAAGTTAGCTTCATGGGATCAGAAGTCAGAGAAGGCAAATGTTTTTGACATGTTTCCTCATGTCTAATTTTACTTTTCTACCCCACCCAATTCTAAACTGCTATCCCATTCTTGCCTGACCTCGGAGATCACTCAGGTTTCTTGGAGACAAAATTTGCTGGCCGTATTTGTTAGTCCTGGGCAATTGTCCATCTTCCAAGTAGGAGAGTTTGGGGATATGTGCACCCTCTGTAAACAAGGAAACAGGAGAACCCTTTCCTGCTCAGTGAATTGTAAGGCCAAGTGCTCCTGTAGCCCGAATTCAAGGGCAATGGCAGCCGGATCATATGCAGCCTTTCCAGTGGGACCTTCACAGAGTGTGTGGGTAGAATTTTCTCTCTCTTTCCTGGGGACCATCTGATGCACCATGTCTGATCGTCTGAGGCCGTCCTCTAGAGCAACTCTGAATGACAGCAACAGCCTTTGTCTGACAGCAAAGAGGTTTCTCTGCACCAATGTGTTTGGCCTGGATATGAGCCCAAAACAGTTTTACACTAGAACAGTTGAATTTGTCTCAAAAAAAAAATTTGTTTGTACTGACTGATTGGAACTTGAGTGGGGGTTAGGTGAATCTTGCTAGTGGCTACGAAGTACGACAGTGGTAATATGAGTTCGATGGGTAAACAGGGAGCATAATTTAGGGAAAAAACATCTTTTCACGTGAAAGGTTAGTACTTTCCATCCTGATGAGTCCCTCCCGCTCTTTCCTTTTGAATTGATTGAGATGTTTGCTTTGGTTTTAAAACAAAAACAAAGATAAAGAGAAGAAGGCCATATAGTGTCTTTATCTCCTTATTACACAGTAGACTAGCGAAGACTGCTGAAGGAATTGAAGAAAGAACAGTGCAACTTCCATGATGCTGAAAACCATGTGTAACACAGCCCAGAGGAACCTGGACACGTTCAGCCTTGTCTAATTTAGAAAGATGAAGAGCCAAGTTGGGAGGAATAATGGCCATCGGGTCACAGTGTGGCATTGTGCGGTGAGTAGAGCACAGCCTGTCTTTCTTTCATGGGCCACACTCAGTTTTCTCCTTGAATTGTCAGAATTTCACCGAGTAAAAGGCACTCACGACCTCAATCTCCAAATTCATATTCCCTGTTTCTACTGCCCCAAAGATGTGCAATTTGTAACAATTTGCCCAATAATAAACAAATGATCTTATTGTGATGAAACAAATGGCCTTTAATCATGGAATTTTCATTGTATCTTTAATGAACATTGATTACCATCGTGATTATAATGATTGTGATTTTTTACAGAAAATTTTTAAGTAAATAGTGCTACACCTGCAGGCAGCCAGGGAAGATGTGAAATCAATCCAGCAACAAAAGTTATCTTTCTAACCTTCCGTGTTCTCAACTGCTATTTGTTTTGAAAGGGATTTTAAATGAACATTAAACATGTCACAAAACTTGCTTTTCGTGCTCAATAATTTATTTCTTGTTAGAACAGTCTTTCAGGCTAATTAAGATGAATTGTTTGTAATTAACAGAAGCCTGGCATTCATAGATTGGCTTGAAGTCTGAATTTTAAATGACTAAAAGAATAAGAACCTTGAAATTAGAAAATGATTACTCGTTCTATAGTTTGCTGCCCAAGTGAGTACCTATTCAGGAAGTAGATTACCACACATATTTAGCTTCTGTTTTCTAAAGCAATACCAATATTGAAAAGCAAATCTTAAGGGTTTAAAAAAAAATAAGTTTTTAAAGAAGATCACAGATCCAAGTTGAGTACATCTTGAACAATTAGAACATTTCTCTGAAACTGGTTAGCTGACTTCTTCCAGATATGTGTTTCTTTCCTTTTCCATCCTTTCAGATTTTCTTCATTTCTCTTCATTTCTGCACTAATGATGTTTTAGATGGGAAAGAATGTCAACGGACTGAACTTGGAGACCTGGGTTAAATCACATATTTTTTTTTTATAAAGACATAGTGTTGAGCTAGATGATCTTTTAAGGCTCCTTACAGCCCCTAAATTACAAAATTTCAACTAGTTTTTCTTCATCCTTTTGTGTTCCCTTTGTACTCTGAGTGATTCTTAGGGCCAGGTTTGCTATCTGTGAAGATCCAACCCAGTGGTTCAGAGACCAGTAACATTCAGATTCCTTGGCTCCGTCCCGGGTTCTCAAGATTAATAGGTCCAGGGCAGCCTTAGGAATCAGCATGTTGAAAGCCCATCTGTGTTGATTCTGGGGCAGATATTCTGTGGACCCATCCCTATGGACCAAACAGCTTGCTTCCTTGTTTACAAGTTTTCTGTAATAACATATCATTAAATTGCAGATTTTGCAAAACCCAGCTGGCCTTGTATTGAGCGTCATCTATTATAAGCAAAGTTTACTAAATATCATGAAAGGCAATTTTTAAAGAATTCTATTTAAGGAAGATGTCTATTTTTCTTACAGTTTTTAAATAAAGTAACATAAAAGAGTGAAGATACTGAAACAATGAATAAAGCTTCAGTTCTAACTACCAGAAAAAGTCATTTATCCATCTCTGTCTGGAGAAAGGTATGGTTCAAGACGAAGATTCTATGTGGCCTGGCCATGTTTAAGTGGAAACAGCTGAAGAACTTAATGTATAGTTAGTTAAAGCCATCAAAATTGAGAGGGAACACTTTGTTTACATCTGATCATATTATATGCTAAAGGGTTTCAGGTATCTGGAGTTGAGCTTCTTGGGTTAACTTGAGTTAGCAGAATTCTTGCTGGTAGGGGCAGCTGAGTGGTCTCACTGGCAGGAGTCCGGGGCCCGCAGTGACCTTATGTGCCTTGTCCAAGCAGACTGTCCCTTGTCCATGTGGCCGCCTTGTGTGCTGGTCTGTCCATCACTGTTTTATGTAGGAAATCCAGTACTGTCCACTTTCCTCATCTTGCCGACGTTTACTGATGGCCTAAGGAAGGGTGGTGTCCTGCGCCCTTCTCTTCTGACTTCTTTATCCATGTCTCCATTGTCTTCTTGCCCACACTTTTATTATTTATTTATAATTTTATTTATTTATTTTTTGAGATGGAGTCTCACTCTATCACCCAGACTGGAGTTCAATGGCATGATCTTGGCTCACTGCAACCTCCGCCTCCTGGGTTTAAAGTAGTTCTCCTGCCTCAGCCTCCCGAGTAGCTTGGATTACAGGTGCCTGCCAACACAGCTGGCTCATTTTTGTAGAGACTATGTTTCCCCATGTTGGCCAGGCTGGTCTTGAACTCCTGACCTCAGGTGATCCGCCTGCCTCGGCCTCCCGAAGAGTTGGGATTAAAAGCCTGAGTCACCGTGCCCAGCCATTTTCACCCTTTAAAAATCTTTACAGTAGAAATCGCTCCCTTGTTTTAGAAAGGACAGTGTCTGAGATCCACAATTTCTTCTGATCACGATGTTTTCTAGGTAATTATGGTGCTGCCTGAAAAAAAATTCTGATGAATTTCTCTCTCTCCACCTGCTACCCATGGGCCTCTTGACGTGAGAATATAAATAGTTTGGAATCCTACTTTATTAATTGTTATAATTCTAATACTTCTCAAACCCTTTAATGGGCTGTTAAATATTGTGCATCTCCATGTGTGGAAAGAGGGAGAAGTGTCATGAGTTGTATTAAAGAGATAGAATCTTTGTTTCATGGAACCTTTAGTGACATCTTGCGTAATACCAGGATCTTGTGGGGCACAGTTTTAGAAAGTTTCTCTTGGGAAAGAGAAAGAGAAAGAGAAAGAGAAATTTTCCCTTGTGTGCTTTGAGTGAATGTAAAATTGGGAAGAAAGAGGAGGCACAGGCGGAACTGGGAGGTCGTACCAGAGTATCCGGCAGAGGAATGGAGTGTGGCCAGAAAGGAAAACGGGACACTTTGGCACAAGTACTTCCAAATTTACAGTTTTCTCATCAAAATCTTTTTACATAATGGTTGCTAACCTCTTTAAATATGAGAGTCCCTCTTCCACAATAAACTTTTGAGTTTCCCCTTATGATTAAGTAATTATACTTTTTCTATGTTTTTATTGCGATACTATGTCATGATGAAAAGCTACTGTGATAAGCAGCAAGGAAATGTCACTACATACTTCCTAAGATGGCTGAAATCTACAACAGGAACACCACCAGATGCTGCTGAGGATGTGGAGCAACAGGGACTCCATTCACTACTGGTGGGAATGCAAAATGGTTCGGCCACTTGGGAAGACAGTTTGGCAATTTCTTTAAAAATGAAACGTACCCTTACAGGATTCAGCAATTGCACTCTTTGATAGTTACCCAGATGCATTAAAAACTTATGTCCACGTGAAAACCTTCACATGATGCTTACAGCAGCTTTATTCATAATTGCTCAAACTTGGAAGCAAGCGAGATGCTCCCCAGCAGGTGAATATATGAACAAACTGTGCTACGTTGGACGACGGACTAGTATTCATCAGTAAAAGGAACCTGACTATCAAGGATGACAAAATGCAGAGGATCCTTAAATAAACCTTACTTAGTGAAATCAACCAATCTGAAAAGGCTACATACTGTGTCATTGCAACTAAATGATCTTCTGAAAAAGGCAGAAAGATGATCAGTGAGTGCCGTGAATTGTAGAAGGGCAGGTTGAGTAGACAGAACACAAGGTTTTTAGGGCAATGAAAATTTCTGGATGGTACTAAAATGGTGGATATGTATCTTTATACATTTGCCAAAACTCATAGAATATACAACACCAAGAATGAACCTTAATGTGTACCACAGACACTTTGGGTAATAATGATGTGTCTCTGCAAGTTCATGGATCTAGCAAGTGTTCTGCTCTGGTTCAGCATGTTGATAATGGGGGAAGCTGCGCATGTGTGGAGGCAAAGGGTCTGTATGAACTCTCTTCACTTGCTCTAAAACTGCTCTAAAAATCAAATCTATTATATTTTAAATCATTGAAAATGGACTTACCCTATGAATCAGCAGTCACATTATTGGCCTTTTACCTGAGAGAAAGAAAATCTTCTGTACACACACAAAAAAGACACACACACACACACACACACACACGCATGCTGTACTGTGATGTTAACAATCCATTTGAGTTAATTTGTAGTCTTATTAATAGGAATAGTAGCTTGTGATTACTTTGCAAATAGTGCTTGGTGCAATTGTAGTTTGGGGGAACTCTTATGGGGTGGTGCTAGGAACCAGCAGATTGGGACCATTGTCTTATGGTTAAATGGCCTACTTTCAAGCATCGGAGATTCTACTACCAAAGTCTCTGTCTTACATAGATCAGTTTCATGCTATATAAACATTTGGAGTTGCTATACACATCTGCTGTTTGCATATTGATATTTTCAGCCAAACCCTTTAATGTGGGAGAATGATCATTGAAACTCAGCATAGACATCAGCCCCAAGCAAATATTAAACACCTTCCCTGGACACCCTATTTTTAAAACTGAGGGTGTGAAATCTGGACCGAGGCCTTTCCTTCTGCGCTTAGTTATATGTAAGTGATACACAACAGTAAAACACTAGATCTAGAAAGTTCTTTTTAATGACCCAACACATTTTTTGAAATGTTTTATTGAGATGTTTGCTGAATTTATACTTTTATTGATATTCAGACTTATATCTGCTTAATCACGTTGCAAGCAGTTAATGTATGCAGCATGCCATTTATCACTTCCCTTATCATATTTATAATAAAAGTACCCTTTTTTGAATACCTGCTATGTGGCAGGAAGTTGTGTTGGTGGTTTACATACATTCATAACAATCTCGCACTAACCCTGAAAGACAGCTGTTGTACTATTTTACAGAGGTTAAGAAATATGATGGTAATGACAGAGTTCATAAGTAACAGAACCAAAATGTGCTTTAAACCCAGGCAGATCCAATATTTAAGTTAAGGTGGTGAGCACAATGTTAAGATTACTTTTCATAGTTTTAGATAAGGGCTGTTCTTTCTGCAAATGTTTGCTTACCATTATGCCTAGTGGATAAGAGCCTAGGCTCCAGCCCAAACTGTTAGAGTTAAAATCTTATTTACAGAATTTATGTGCCTATGATCTTTGGCAAGATATCGACTTCTTTGTGTTTCTATTTCCCCATTTTAAAATGGAGATCATAATATGCTCACAGAAATGTAAGAGCCAAATGAATTAATATATATAAAGATGTTTAGATGTTTAGAACAGTCCGTGGCACATTGTAAGCACTTAATCTATATTAGCTAATATTATTGTTAAAGATTTTTTAAAATTTAGGTGGCATTACTGCAACATTTTTATTGTAGAGTGTTTATGAGTTTTCTGTGCCATTGGCTGCTGCTTGAAATTCTTGATTACTCAGTATTTTCCATTCTGTGTGAAATTCCCTGGAACTGGCAGGTCCCTGCCCTTAACTGGTTTGATTGGGTTCATCCCTGAACACCTCTAATCAGCACCTTCAGATTGCTGTCCAGCCACCATCTCTCTGATTGCAGAAATGGCACACATTTAGAAGATGCTTGAAATGAAGGCTGTGGAGCCCAAAATTTGTATTTTTGAAAATGTTATGGAGTACAAGCTACATAGCATCCTTTTATTGCAAAAATATGAGATTATTCTTATTTGCTTATTTGTAATATGGATACCTGGGATAATTTAGTGTCAGGGTTGATAAGAACTCAAAGTATTACAAAGTAGATTTAGAAGTGTATTTGCGAGTCCTATTATTCTATAAGAAAAATGCTTTAAAACCTCATGATTACTCTATGTTAGGCTATGTGCAGTGGTTTGGAATTACATTAGTTGTAGAAACATCAACTTTGTTGATATAAGATACTTTTCTTCTGAGAGGAAGACTGAAAACAGCATATGAGCGGTTAATTAGAATGAGCTGCTCTGTCTGTGATGTGCCCTGATGTTCATTCACTAGAATTGATATGATTGTATTCAGCATCTCACATGCAAAATGTAGGTACTCATTTGTGGCAAAGTCTAGTACACAAACCCATTCCTTCATTGATCTTTTAAGATCAAAATGTAAATTTCTAAAACTATGTTTTCAAGCCATGACTGTATTCTGGGTTGGAGTTTTTCTTTGATCTTAAACGCACCTTTTTGTTTTTCTAACAGTGACGTGAGAACATAAACAATGGTTGAGCTCCAACTCTATTGAGGGGGGATCAGTTATACCCAGTCTAGGTTTAATGCGACTGAAGTAAGACAAGTATATGAAATATACTTATTTTATGTCAGGCCATTAGTAGCAATATGTATGAGAGAAATTAGGATATTGGAAGTTACAAACCAGAATACTGTTTTATAGTTAAATTATACTTTATTTTAAAGAATAGAAACATACAAGTAATTTGGAGAAAATTGTTCACTGAATAGATTCCAGATACTTAGGTAAAGAGTTGCCATAAACAGGCCTTAGCCTTTTCATCTCTGTTGTATGGTGCAAAACAAATATGCCGTTAAGAGGTGTGTTTAATGGGGAAAACGATATGAAAAAAGATAATTCTTAAGCAGAAGAACAATCCACAAAACTTATCCAGTGAGGACCATCAGGAGATGCAGACGAAAATTGCTTCCCTCTGCGCTCCCCGGCCCCCTGAGGTGAGGCTTACATGAGAAAAGGAATGTGTATCTCATTAAAAATTGTAGTTTCGAACATGTTGTAAATCTTTCATTTCCCACTCAAGAATGTAGTCCTTCTGCAGCCTGACACAGAGACAGAGAAAGGAAGCAAGGTTTTTTTCTTCTTTTTCTTAAGTTAATTAAGAGTCTGCTCTAGCTCTAAAGCATTTTTATTCTTACAAAGAAAGAAAATGATGGCAAGTGTGTTTTAAAATGTAATAGATGCTTCTTCAAAGAAATGAACATAATACAGTTGCAGATAGTGTCACTACAAAATGAAAACTTTAGCTATTGCTCATCTGAGATGAGCATGGCTGGAAAATGTGAATTTAAATAAATATTCTCTTAGTACCTACAGTGTTTGTGGAAACTTTTGAATGTAGTAATTGAGTAATTTAGATAGAGTGTATTTCTATTCCATTGAACTCTAAGTTGGATAAACATGAAATGGAGATGTGTGAGGAAATGCAATGGTAGTTTTACTTAGGACTTAGTAGATGAAAGTCATCAGTAATAAACGCATCTTATAACAGCAAAATACTGTGAGACAACTGGTATAAAATATTGTGTAATAAATTCAGGAAATTAAGGTTTGTCTTTCTGAAGGTAGTTGATTGCTCTATCTGGTCATTAATGCTCATTTTAAGGTTGTCCAGCAAATGAATGAATTCACAAAGGACTGAAGGGCCCTGAAAAGAGCAATCAGCGGATTTATCCACTTTTCCTCAATTCCTCTAGGGTATCTGTAGTCTAGGCCTGCAAAGGAAAGAAACACATGTGTGGTCCAATGGGAGGAGTCAGAAGTCACTAATGATGCAAAAAGCACATTCCAATCTTTGTCAATGCCATATAAGTTAGTAATTATACTACAGTGCAATTGGAACATGTATTTTTAAAAAGTCCAAAATAATGAATGAACTCTCTGGCATCAGGCTGCAAAACTCTTCGTTATCTTTTTCCACTAGATAAACATGGAAATTGCAAACCTAAGTGTTCAGAAACTCCTGTAGTAATTTAGCAGAATAATTTTGTTTATTGATTCTAATTATTAAATGTTGGGGGCTGTATTTTGTGTGTCTTGTTTTTTAAAAATGTCATTTTTATAGTAACTCAGGTTTTTTTGTTTGTTTGTTTAACAAAGTATTGATTCTGGAACAAACTGGGAAAAAAAAACTGGCGATTCACCATAGATAGCTGGGAAACCAAAGTCTGGATTCCAGCTAAATAGGAGCAGACTAAATAGAGAACAGCCGGCGAACTACAGCCCATGAGCAAGACCCGGTCCACCGCCTAATGAATCTGTCTTTACAGATGAATGTCTGTGACTGATTTGACAACAGGGAACACTCACTTTGAACCCCAACTAAGCAAGATGTTATCACCTTTCCCTTCAAGAAAAGTTTTTGTTCTTCTCATTAGTAAATTTGCATTATGACAAAATCATAGTTAGTTTTTTCATATTCTAAATTTTGACAATACAAATTGTGAGTTTTTTTCTCCTTGTTATATATGTACACACTATCCTCAATTGTTTCTCATGACCCACAAAGCCCTAAATATTTACTGTCTGGCCTTTATGGAAAGAAACTGTCAACTTCTAGCATAGAAAAAATACTTTCCAACTCTTAACAGTTCTTACAAGTACAAAAATATGTGTATTTCCCAAGCTTACACAATAAACATTTTAGGTATATACATAGTAATACCATTCAAATGTTTACAGATATTAGTCTAAGATTATCCAAATTAAAGTTTTCTAGAACCATAGCTTTATAATTAGATATTTTACTCATGTGTTTATGCACACTTTTTTTTTTTTGAGACAGAGTTTTGTTCTTGTTGCCCAGGCTGGAGGGCAATGGCACAATCTAGGCTCACTGCAACCTCCGCCTCCCAGGTTCAAGCAATTCTCCTGTCTCAGCCTCTCAAGTAGTTGGAATTACAGGTGCATGCCACCACGCCCAGCTAATTTTTGTGTTTTTAGTAGAGTTGAGGTTTCATCATATTGGTCAGGCTGGTCTCGAACTCCCGACCTCAGGTGATCTGCCCGTTTTGGCTTCCCAACGTGCTGGAATTGCAGGCGTGAGCCACCGCGCCTGGCCTATGCACACATTTTTATCACAAAATAATATAATTGTCCCTGGGCATCCACGGTGGACTGGTTCCAGGACACCTGAAGGCACCAAATCCTGGGATGCTGAAGTCCCTGAAAGAGAAAATGATGTAATGTTTGCATTTAACCCATGCACATCCTCCTTATACTTTAAATCATCTCTAGATTACTTATAATACCAATACAATGTAAATGCTATGTAAATAGTTGTTATACTGTGTCATTTAGGAAATGACAAGAAAAAACGTCTGTACATGTTCAGTGCAGTTGCAATATTTTTCCCTCTGAATATTTTCTATACACAGTTGGTTGAATCTATGGATGTGGAGACCACAGGCACAGAGGACTGACTGCACATGCAAATTGCCTTTTAAAAAATAGAGAAGAATATAAAATAAAAGCTAATAGAGATTCCCTCAATTCCTTTTGAAACCAAATCCAACTCTCCAGAGAGACCTTCTAATAATTTCTCTTTTAAATTCTCCTGGTGTTCCCTACCATAATTGTAAATAACATACTGCTTCAGTTTATCAGCTTTAGGTACTAATTGTTGATTCTCTTCTACATAAGAGGAGAGATTTAGCTTACCTGACAGTCCCTCTTCTTAAATTAAGGAAAGCTATTTTAGTTATTATGTTAATATTATAGTAGCTTTAAATAATGTACATAAATGGTTCTTTTTTTTGACAATTTTTTTTTTTTGTCCCTTATCAGAGCTCAAGTGCTGTGCTGGGATTTTTTTTTGACAATTTTAAACATCACTTGAAGCATCAATTTAAGGGGGCCTATTCTCTACACATAACTTACATAGTTCTTTTTCTTATCTTATGTAAACTGTACCTTTACATAGGCAAGACTGATAACATTTGCATTCAGATCCATAAATTTTTGCATCCTTGTTGTGTCTTTAAGCCATCTTACCATTTAAAAATGAATATGTCACCTTCACTTTTTCTCCATATCTCTGATACAGTAATTATTTAAGGATATGGTTACAATTGAAGTTAGTCCAGTGAGACTCAATCCCAGGACTTACGTTTTGATTATTGGAGAAGAGAAGCTTTTCAGTTGTCACAGGTCTGGACTTCCAAAACCTGTATTAGATATTTATTGGACCATCTGGATCCAGCCTCCGTTTCTCTTACTGTTTGTTTCATATTATCTTTTTGCCTTTTTATTTTGTATTTGGTGAAATTTCCTGTGCTGCTTTTTTATGTATTTTTATTTTTCCAGCTGACTAGTGTGGAATTCAGCTTCAGTTACCTGACAACCTTATTTTAATTTCCAAGAATTGTTTCTTAGTCTCTGATGACTCCTTCCTCATTGCAACCTCTATTTTATGGTAACGTGTGTTCTCACATCGCTTAAGAAATTAGAATTGTTTAAGGTTCTTCATTTCTCACTTCATTGTTTCTGTGTCCAGCAGACTCCGTGGTTCTCACTGCAGTGTTGTTTCTCTTTCGTAAGCTTAGTGTTCCACAAACGTCCAATATCCTCAGAGTTGGATAGTGGGGGTCTCTCCCCGGATTCCCGCTCCGGATCATGGAGCATCACAGATAGCTCAGGGTTCAAGGTTTGCAGTACTGGAGTAGAGGCCATGCGGGGAAAGGGAAGTGAAGATGACACTTTACACAAAGAGAAGGTTCTTTTGGAGCATCCACAAGTCAGAGGGGCATTGCTGAGACAGTGGGAGCAAAGAAATTTCTCACTCTGATGTCACCTAGACCATTGGTTCCCAACCTTTTTGGCATCAGAGACCAGTTTGATGAAAGACAATTTTTCCATGAATGGGATGAGGGATGATTTCAGGATGAAAGTATTTCACCTCAGATCATCAGGCTTTAGATTCTCATAAGGAGCATACAACCTAGGTCCCTCGCATGCACAGTTCAAAAGAGGGCTCACACTCCTGTGAGAATCTAATACCGCAGCCGATCTGACAGGAACGGCGTTTAGGTGGGAATGCGCCGTTGTTCACCGCTCACCTGCTGTGTGTACCGGTCCGCCACCCAGGGAGTTGAGGACCCTTGACCTAGAAAAGGGCCTCCATTTTGATGCATTTCATATGGGGGAAGATGTGGGAGAGGATGTGGGTGTTTATGCTTCATGTGCATCTTCCAGTGGGCCAAGCTGTAGTGACAGCCAGATAGGCTGAGCTTCTAGATAGACTGTCTGCTCTCAACAGAATGACATGTTCAGGCACAATGGAATAGCTGGGCTGCACAGACCATCTTTATATACTCACAGCAGAGGGGCAGTGATTACTTTAGATAGGCCGATCCACACTATGGAGAGGCTCGATTTACTCATCCCGTAATACAAAATGACACTTCTCAATACAAAAGAAAACCAGACCACTCCAGTATACTTCAGAACCCTTGGAGTCCTGCGGCCACACTGCCCTGGCCATCTTGCTGGGGAGGAGGCCAGACTGAGGTCATTAGGATCCCTCTGTGGACCAGCTTTCATAGACTTTATACTTACAAAATACTTTGAAACATTTCCCTAACTTTCAACTTGGTGGGGATTTCCCATGCTCATTCCAGCTAAAGTGCATTTATGCATTCAGAGACCATGGCGAGTCATGTCAATTTGGAGATACCAGCAGTGACAGATGAAAGGTCAGTAAGTTCAAGATTCCAAAGTTCCAACAGCTTAACAGTTCCAAAGATTTACATACAGCTATAGTGTTCACTTAACTTTCTGGAAATTAATCTAACAATTTATACTGGTATGCACTGTTAACATTTGTCATTATTTTGACCCCAGTAAAGCATTCAGCAGTAATTTTATATACCTCATTCTCAGTCTGCAGTCAAGCCTACCTCAGCAGAATGCTGATTCTTTCCAAAACCTGTTTTAGTCATTGACATAATGGTGCTACCAAATATTATATTAAGAAGAACAAAATGGTTAATTGTATTACCAATGAAATATGTAAATAAATACACAAATGCATTAATATAATACTAATAACAATGTTTAAAATGTTAGATGAAAAATAATGGCTATGAAGGCCTTAACAACTGGCCTGATGAAGATCCTAAGATCATTCTTACATGCCGGAGAGCAAGAATCTGTAATAGAGATGACTAACTTTTATAAATAAAATATTATCCATCCCAATGTACTCAGTTAAAACACTATTTATTAAAACCAACACTAAAAAGGAATAATACCTTTAAAACAATACATACGCTGTCTAAAATGAAGTTGAAGAGAAGCTGAATAGGCCATTCATTGCATTTACTGTTCTCCCTTTTACCACATGTTTTAAAAGATAAGATTTTTCATTGAAGTCTCAGATAGTTACAGTATAGACACTATGCATAATGAAATGACCCTTGGTTTGAAAACGCATGGACAGGCTGGGCGCCGTGGCTCACGCCTATAATCCCAGCACTTTGGGAGGCCAAGGTGGGTGGATCACCTGAGGTCAGGAGCTCGAGACCAGCCTGGTCAACATGGTGAAACCCCGTCTCTACTAAAAATACAAAAATTAGCTGGGTGTGGTGGCATTCACCTGTAGTCCCAGCTACTAAGGAGGCTGAGGCACGGGAATTGCTGGAACTCAGGAGGCAGACGTTGCAATGAGCCAAGATCATTCCACTGCACTACAGCCTGGGTGACAGAATGAGACTCTGTCTCAAAAAAAAAAAAAAAAAGAAAAAAGAAAAAAAGAGAAAGAAAATGCGTGAATAAATGTGCAGCTCACCAAAAACGTATTTTGTGCTTCTCACTTAATATGTGAAATCTGACACATTCATGATACTTACTTCTTATTTTCTTTCACATCTCTAGCAGCTGTCCAGATTCCAAAACATCCTGTATTTTGTCATTTGTATGATGCCTTAAAATCTCTATAATCACTTAAAATTTTTCTTGTATATCCAGTTTTTTTTGTGCACTATTTATGACACTAATTAGACCGAGCAACATACTATGGCTTATTATTTTAAATTATGAATGCATGTTGTCTTCTGCGATTGAGTGACTTACTTTCAGGACGTTAAAATTGTTATAATCTAAGTTTGAAAGGAAAGGGAATGCTCTAATGATTATTTTCATTTTTTTCTTGACAGACTGTCAAATCATCAGGAGCCAGCATGATGACTATAAGTATATAGCAGTTGAGTATCATATGAATGCTTTCATTTTAAACATGTAATTTGTTTGGTTATATTTTGAAATTTATCTGGACAATAAAATAAAAAATAAAATCAAGACAATTTCCTGCATTTATGAGACTCTTTAAATTAAATGAATATATTTATTTTGTAATATACAATCAAATAAAATTTAGAAATGATATATTCATGATGCGATATGATCTTAAATTCCATGAGAATTATGTGATAATATTATAGAAATTATATCTTCTTCAATGAGCATTTAAAATCAATGAATATTTTCATTTATTTTGTACTTTTGCTTGGTTCTTAAAAGATCATTTAGGTATTATGCTTACTTGTTTATTTATTTTCAACTTTTATTTTAGATCCGGGGTGCTATATATGCATGGCTGTTACATGGGTATATTGAGTGATGCTGCGGTTTGATGTGCAGATGATTCCATCACCCACGTGTTGAACCTCGTATCCAAAAGTTAGTTTTTCAACCCTTCCCTCTCCTTTCCCGTCTATTAGTCCCCATTGTCTGTTGTTACCATCTTTATTTCCATGAGTATTCGATGTTTAGCTTTCACTTATAAATAAGAATATTTATAAGTGAACTGTATTTGTTTTTCTTTTCCTGCATTAATTTGCTTAGGATAATGGCCTCCAGCTGCATCTATGTTGCTGCAAAGGACACAGTTTCATTCTCTTTTATGGCTGTGTAGTATTCCATGGTGTATATGTGCCACATTTTCTTTATTAAATCCACTGTTGATTGGCACCTATGTTGACTCAATCTCTTTGCTATAAATAGTGACTCAATTAACATGCAATGTGGCTTTCTGGTAGAATAATTTATTTTCCCTTGGGTATATACTCAGTTAATGGTAGTTCTAGGGAGAATAGTAATAGTAGGTCTGCTTCAAATTCTTTGAGAACTCTCCAAATTGCTTTTCACAGTAACTGAACTAGGTTAAATTCCCACCAACCATTTATAGGTATTCCCCTTTCTTTGCAGCTTGCCCAGAATCTAGTTTTCTTTTCTTTTCTTTTTTTTTTTTTTTTAACATTTTTTTAAAAGAATACTTTAAGTTCTGGGATACATGTGCAGAATGTGCAGGTTTGTTACATAGGTATACATGTGCCATGGTGGTTTGCTGCACCCATCAACCTGTTATCTACATTAGATATTTCTCCTAATGCTCTCCCTCCCCTAGGCCCCCACCCCATTACAGGCTCTGGTGTGTGATGTTCCCCTCCCTGTGTCCATGTGTTCTCGTCGTTCAACTCCCACTTATGAGTGAGAACATGTGGTGTTTGGTTTTCTGTTTCTGTGTCAGTTTACTGAGAATGATGGTTTCCAGTTTTATCCATGTCTCTGCAAAGGACATGAACTCATGCTTTTTATGGCTGCATAATATTCTGTGGTGTATATGTGCCACATTTTCTTTATCCAGTCTATCATTGATGGACATGTGGGTTGGTTCCAAGTCTTTGTTATTGTGAACAGTGCTGCAATAAACATACGTGTGCATGTGTCTTTACAGGAGAATGATTTATATTGCATTGGCTATATATCCAGTAATGGAATTGCTGGGTCAAATGGTATTTCTGCTTCTAGATCCTTGAGGAATCGCCACACTGTCTTCCACAATGGTTGAACTAATTTTCACTCCCACCAACAGTGTAAAAGCCTTCCTGTTTCTCCACATCCTCTCCAGCTCTGTTGTTTCCTGACTTTTTAATGATCGCCATTCTAACTGGCATGAGATGGTATCTCAATGAGGTTTTCACTTGCATTTCTTTAATGACCAGTGATGATGAGTTCTTTTTCGTATGTTTGTTGGCCAAATAAATGTCTTCTTTTGAGAAATGTCTATTCATATCCTTCACCCACTGTTTGATGGCATTGTTTGTGTTTTCCTTATAATTTTTTTTTAAGTTCCTTATAGATTCTGGATATTAACCCTTTGTCTGATGGATAGGTTGCAAAAATTTTCTCCTGTTCTATAGGTTGCCTGTTCACTCTGACGATAGTTTCTTTTGTTGTGCAGAAGCTGTTTGGTTTAATTAGATCCCATTTGTCAATTTTGGCTTTTGTTGCCACTGTTTTTGGTGTTTTAGTCATGAGGACTTTGCTGATGCCTATGTCCTGAATGGTATTGCCTAGGTTTTCTTCTAGGGTTTTTATGGCTTTAGGTCTTAAGTATTTAATCTATCTTTAGTCAATTTTTGGGTAAAGTGTAAGAAAGGGGTTCAGTTTCAGTTTTCTGCATATGGCTAGCCAGTTTTCCCAACGTCATTTATTAAATAGGGAATCCTTTCCCCAATGCTTGTTTTTGTCAGGTTTGTCAAAGATCAGATGTTTGTTGATGTGTGACGCTGTTTCTGAGGCCTCTGTTCTGTTCCATTGGTCTATATATCTGTTTTGGTATCAATACACTGCTGTTTTGGTTACTGTAGACTTGTACTATAGTTTGAAGTCAAGTAGTGTTATGCCTCCAGCTTTGTTCTTTTTGCTTAAGATTGTCTTGGCTATATGGGCTCTTTTTTGGTTCCATATGAAATTTAAAGCAGTTTTTTTCTAATTCTGTGAAGAAAGTCAGTTGTAGCTTGATGGGGATAGCACTGAATCTATAAATTACTTTGGACAATATGGCCATTTTCACGATATTGATTTTTCCTATCCATTAGCATGAAATATTTTTCCATCTGTTTGTGTCCTCTCTTATTTGCTTCAGCAGTGGTTTGTAGTTCTCCTTGAAGCAGTCCTTCACATTCATTTTAAGTTGTATTCCTAGATATTTTATTCTCTTTGTAGCAATTGTGAATGGGAGTTCACTCATGATTTCGCTCTCTGTCTGTTATTGGTGTATAGAAATGCTTGTGATTTCTGCACATTGATTTTGTATCCTGAGACTTTGCTGAAGTTGCTTATCAGCTTTAGGAGATTTTGGGCTGAAATGATGGGGTTTTCTAAATATACAATGATGTCGCCTGCAAACAGAGACAATTTCACTTCCTCTCTTCCTATTCGAATACCATTTCTTTCTTTCTCTTACCTGTTTGCCCTGGCCAGAACTTCCAGTACTGTGTTGAATAGGAGTGCTGAGAGAGGGCATCCTTGTCTTCTGCTGGTTTTCAAAGGGAATGCTTCCAGTTGTTGCCCATTCAGTATGATATTGGCTGTGGGTTTGTCATAAACAGCTCTTACTATTTTGAGATACGTTCCATCAATACCTAGTTTATTGAGCATTTTTAGAGTGAATGGGTGTTGAACTTTATTGAAGGACTTCTCTGCATCTATTGAGATAATCATGTGGTTTTTGTCATCTGTTTATGTGATGGATTATGTTTATTGATTTGTATATGTTGAACCAGCCTTGCATTCCAAGAATGAATCTGACTTGATCGTGGTGGATAAGCTTTATGATGTACTCCTGGATTTGGTTTGCCAGTATTTTATTGAGGATTTTCTCATTGATGTTTATCAGGGATATTGACCTGAAATTTTCTTTTTTTGTTGTGTCTGTGCCAGGTTTTGGTATCAGGATGATGCTGGCCCCATAAAATGACTTACAGAGGAGTCCCTCTTTCTATCATTTGGAGTAGTTTCAGAAGGAATGGTACGAGCTTCTCTTTGCACCTCTGGTTTTGGCTGTGAATCAGGGCTTTTGTTGGTTAATAGGCTATTAATTACTACTTCAATTTCAGAACTTGTATTGGTCTATTCAGGGATTCTACTGCTTTCTGGTTTAGTCTTGGGAAGGTGTATCTGTCCAGGAATTTGTCCATTTCTTCTAGATTTTCTGGTTCATTTGAATAGAGGTGTTCGTAGTATTCTCTGATGGTAGTTTGTATTTCTGTGGGATCAGTGGTGATATCTCCTTTATCATGTTTTATTGTGTCTATTTGATTCTTCTCTCTTTTCTTCTTTATTAGTCTGGCTAGCTATGTATTTTGTTGATCTTTTCAAAAAACCAGCTCCTGGATTCATTGATTTTTTGAAAGGTTTTTTTCTTTTCTGTCTCTATCTCCTTCAGTCCTGCTCTGATCTTAGTTATTTCTTGTCTTCTGCTAGCTTTTGAATTTGTTTGCTCTTGTTTCTCTAGTTTTTTTTTTTTTTTTTTGAGATGGAGTTTTGCTCTTTCACCAGGCTGTAGTGCAGTGGTGAGACCTTGGCTCGCTGAAACCTCTGTATCCTGGGTTCAAGCGATTCTTCTACCTCAGCCTCTGGAGTAGCTGAGATTACAGGTGTGCACCACCATGCCCAGCTAATTTTTTTGTGATTTTTTTCAGGGTTTCACCATGTTGGCCAGGATCTCTAGTTCTTTTAATTGTGATGTTAGGGTGTCAATTTTAGATCTTTGCCACTTTCTCCTGTGGGCATTTAGTGACATAAATTTCCCTCAAAACATTGCTTTAGCTGTGTTCCAGAGATTCTGGTATGTTGTGTCTTTGTTCTCATTGATTTTAAGAACTTACTTATTTCTGTCTTAATTTTGTCATTTACCCTGTAGTCATTAAGGAGCAGGTCATTCAGTTTCCATGCAGCTGTGCAGTTTTGAGTGAGTTTCTTAATCCTGAGTTCTAATTTGATTGTTCTGTGGTCTGAGAGACTGTTTGTTATGATTTTCATTGTTTTGCATTTGCTGAGGAGTGTTTTACTTCCAATTATGTGGTCAATTTTAGAGTAAGTCCAGTCTGGTGCTGAGAAGAATGTATATTCTGTTGATTTGTGGTGGAGAGTTCTGTAGATGTCTATTAGGTCTGCTTGGTCAGAACTGAGTTCAAGTTAGTATCCTTGTTTATTTTCTGTCTTGTTGATCTGTCTAATATTGACAGTAGGGTTTTAAAATCTCTCACTATTATTGCATGGTAGTCTAAGTCTCTTTGTAGTTCTCTAAGAACTTGCTTTACAAAGCTGGATGCTCCTGTAATGGGTTCATATATATTTAGTATAGTTAGCTCTTCTTGTTGTGTAGATCCCTTTACCATTATGTGATGCCCTTCTTTGTCTTTTTCAGTCTTTTTTGGTTTAAAGTCTTTTATCATAGTACAGGATTGCATCCCCTCCTTTATTATTTTTGCTTTCCATTTGTTTGATAAATCTTCCTCCATCCATTTATTTTGAGCCTATGTGTGTCTTTGCACATGAGGTGGGCGTCCTGAATACAGCACACTGATAGGTCTTGACTCTTTATCCAATTTGCCAGTCTGTGTCTTTTAACTGTGGCGTTTAGCCCATTTACATTTAAGGTTAATATTTTTATGTGTGAATTTGATCCTGTCATTGTGATTCTAGCTGGTTATTTTGCCCGTTAGTTGATGCAGTTTCTTCAAAGTGTCAATGGTCTTTACAACTTAGTATGTTTTTGAAGTGTCTGGTACCAGTTTTTCCTTTACATTTTAGTGCTTCCTTCAGGAGCTCTTGTAAGGCAGGCCTGGTAGTAACAAAATTCTCAGCATTTGCTTGTTTGTAAAGAATTTTATTTCTCCTTCACTTATGAAGCTTAGTTTGGCTGGATATGAAATTCTGCATTGAAAATTCTATTCTTTAAGGATGAAGAATATTGGCCCCCACTCTCTTCTGGCTTGTAGGGATTCTGAAGAGAGATCCACTGTGAGTCTGATGGGCTTCCCTTTGTGGGTAACCTGACCTTTCTCTCTGGTTGTCCTTAACATGTTTCCTTCATTTCAATTTTGGTGAATTTGATGATAATATGTCTTGGGGTTGCTCTTCTCAAGGAGTATCTTTGTGGTGTGCTCTGTATTTCCTGAATTAGAATGTTAGCCTGTCTTGCTAGGTTAGGGAAGTTCTTCTGGATAATATCCTGAAAAATGTTTTCCAACTTGGTTTCATTCTCCCCGTCACTTTCAGGTACCTCAATCAAATGTAGGTTTGGTCTTTTCACATAGTCCCATATTTCTTGGGGGCTTTGTTCATTCCTTTTCATTCTTTTTTCTTTAGTCTTGCCTTTACAGTTTATTTCACTAAGTTAATCTTAAATCTCTGATATTCTTTCTTCTGCTTGATTGATTTGGCTATTGATACTTGTGTAGACTTCACAAAGTTCTCATGATGTGTTTTTCAGCTCCAACAGGTCATTTATTTTCCTCTCTACACTGATTATTCTAGTTAGCAATTCCTCTAACCTTTTATCAAGATTCTTAGCATACTTGCATTGGGTTAGAACATGCTCCTTTAGCTTGGAGGAGTTTGTTATAACCCACCTTCTAAAGCCTAGTTCTGTCAGTTTGTCAAACTCATTCTTCATCTAGCTTTGCTCCCTGGCTGGTAAGGCATTGTGACTTAGGAAGAGAAGAGGCATTCTGGTTTCTCGAATTTTTAGCCTTTTGGCACTGTTTTTTTTCTCACCTTCCTGGATTTATCTACCTTTGGTTTTTTGATGTTGGTGACCTTTGGATGGGGTTTCTTGTGGACTATTTTTTGTTGTTGTTGATGTTGATACTCTTCCTTTCTGTTTGTTAGTTTTCTTTTTAATAGTCAGGTCCCTCTATTGCAAGTTTGCTTGAGTTTGCTAAAGGTCCACTCTGTTTATCTGGGTGTCAGCAACGGAGCTTGCAGAACAGCAAAGATTGCTACCTGTTTTTCCCTCTGGAAGCTTTGTCCCAGAAGGGCACCTGCCACATGCCACCTGGAGCTCTCCTGTATGAGGAGTCTGTTGATCCCTGCTGTGAGGTGGCGGTCAGGAGGCACGGGGGTGACATGAACCCACTTGAGGAGGCGGTCCGTATCTTAGTCAAGCTCGAGCACTGTACTGGGAGATCTGCTGTTCTCTTCAAAGCTGGCAGCCAGGAATGTTTAAATCTGCTGAAGCTGACCCATAGCCACCCCTTTCTCCAGGTGCTCTGTCGCAGGGAGATGGGAATTTTATCTATAAGTCCCTGACTGGGTTTGCTGCATCCTTTCAGAGATGCCCTGCCAGAGAGATGGAATCTTGAGATGTTTTTACCTTTTTAGTAATAACTGTTGTGACTATTGTAAGATGGTGTCTCACTGTGGTTCTGATTTGCATTTCTCTGATGATTAGTGATGTTGAGCATTTTTTCATGTTTGTTGGTCACTTGTATGTCTTCTTTGAGAAGTATCCATTCATGTTCTTTGTCTACTTTTTAATTGGGTGGTATTTTTACTTGTTGAATTAAGTGATGGACATTTTAAAAACATTTCAGAGGTGGTACATTTGTCTCCAAAGAAAGAAAACTATTAATTAGATCTCATTTAATTTGAAATTAAGGAGAAGCCCAGTGATATTTCTTACATAATTTTACCTTGTAAATTAGTATTTCAATTATGTTTTTAGAGTCTAAGTTGTGACTTTCTATAACATTTATGAACAAAACAAGATGTTTTCAAATGGTCATGTATACATACAGTTTATTTTCATACCATGAAGAAAAATATATTAGGATAAGTTGGAATGAAAATACTGTAAATTACCAACTTATTTGTTCACAGGACACTTATTATTAATATAGTTGGGCCTTTATGAGGAACAAAGCTTTCAGTCAATCATCATGCAGAAGACCTTGTGCTAATGAAGACTTGCATGGGAAATTAGGCATGCTTACCAAATTAAGGGACTACATCACATAGTAGGGAAAAAGTTTGTTGAAGATCAAACAACACATTGCTGAAAGAGTTAGCTTTTCAAAAGCAGACTGTAATTTTCCATATTTAGAGGCTATGTCACTCTGCTCCTATATATTTGGAGTTAGACCTACAAGTAGACAGAAAACAGAAACTCACCCTGACCAACTTAAGCAAATAATAATAAAGTGAAAGCATTGGCAAGGTGAAGGAAGCAAGGTGAATCCTGAAAACTCAGGCTCCGAAGCAGGCAAGAACCAAAGGTGTTGCAAACTCAGCCAAGACGAAGCCATCTGAAAATTGTGGTTACAATGGTTCTGTAGGATGCTTGATATTCTTGCCAACGAATGCAAGACTCCAGGGTTACTCCTGAGATTTGTAAAAAATTAGCTTTATTGCTGTCTAATTTACACAGACTATCATACACAATTTTAATGTATAATTTGATGACTTTTGATAAGCATGTGCACCTCTGTAACTACCGTCAGGGTAAAGACACAAAACATTTTCTTCCCCCAGAATATTCTCTTTAGAATCCTTAGTCTCCCACTCCTGGCAACTACTGATCTAGTAGTCCTATTTTCACTTAGCATTACATTTTGAGATTGATCCATGTTGTTGAGTATATCGGTTGGTTGTTCTTTGGTGCTGAATAGTATTCAATCATATAAATATTGCATAATTTGTTTACGCATCCATCAGTTGATGGACATTTGGATTGGTTTCCATTTTGAGGCTATTAAGAATAATGCTGCTGTCAACATTCTTGTACAGGCCTTTGTATGGATATATATTTTTTTTCTCTGAGGTAAATATGTAAAAGTTGAATTGCTGTGCAATGTTTAAATGTATGTTTAACTTTATAGGAAACCAACAAGGAGTTTCGGGCATTTCAGTTTCACTTGAAGTGTATGAGAACTCCAGGTACTCCACATTCTCACCAATATTTCATATTGTGACAGTTTTTTTTTTTTTTTTTTTTTTTTTTGAGACAGAGTTTCGTTCTTGTTACCCAGGCTGGAGTGCAATGGCGCGATCTCGGCTCACCGCAACCTCTGCCTCCTGGGTTCAGGCAATTCTCCTGCCTCAGCCTCCTGAGTAGCTGGGATTACAGGCACGCGCCACCATGCCCAGCTAATTTTTTGTGTTTTTAGTAGAGACGGGGTTTCACCATGTTGACCAGGATGGTCTCGATCTCTTGACCTTGTGATCCACCCGCCTCGGCCTCCCAAAGTGCTGGGATTACAGGCGTGAGCCTCCGCGCCCGGCCTTGTGACAGTTTTTAACTTTATCCTTTCTAGTGGGTAAGTAGTATGGCATTTTATTATAATTTGTATTTTACTGATAACATGATATTGAGCATATTTTCATGTGTTTATTGATCTTTATCTTCTCTTTTGTTGGATCTGTTTTAAGACCTTTGACAATTTTGTAGTTGAGCTGTTTATTTCACTATTGAGTTATAAAAATTCTCTTTATATTCTGGACATTAGTACTTTGTCTGATGCATATTGGCAGATATTTTTCAATCTGGCTGGATTTTTCATTTTCTTCATGGTATTTTTTTGAAGAGCAGAATTAATTTAAAGTCTATTTCATCATTTAAAAAGCATTTCATGCTTTTAAAGTATTCTCTAAGAAATCTGCCTATATCCAGGTCAAAAACATTTTTCCTCTATGTTTCCTTTTTAAAGCTTTCTAGTTTTGGCATTTACATTGAATTCTATGATCCATTTTAAATTAATTACTGTGTTAGTGTAAGGAAGTATGCTACTTTGTTCAGGGTTCATTTTTGTTGATATGCATACAGATGTCTGACTTCTCTATCACTATTTTTTGAAAATAGTCTATTTTTCTCTTATTAAGTTAGTTTGGTGCTTTTATTAAAAAAATCAATTGCTCATATGTGTGGGCACACTTTGGACTCTGGTGTTTTTAATTGATCCTGTGTAACATAAACCATCTTGTTTACTGTAGCCCTATGATAAATTTTGAAGTCAAGTAGATTAAATCTTCCAACTTTTTAGTTATTTCTTTTTTTTCAGAATTGCTCAATTTTCTAGGTCATTTGATTTCATATAACATTTAGAATCAATTTACCAATTTTTAAAAAGTCAGTTGGAATTTTGATTGAAATTGCATTGAATGTATAGATTTTTGGAGAACAGACATTATGTCAATATTGAATCTCTCCAGTCTGTTGTCCTGCAGATAGTAGCCCATTCAGCAGTCTTAGATTCTGATCTGCACTTTTCATCCTATTGAGACCATAGTTATCTGCTTGGACTTCAACTCCTTGTGTTTGGATTAGGAAATTGTTCTAGACTGAGAGTGAGTGTCCATGCATCTCATCTCCTAGAGGTCCCTTTTCTCAGAGATAACGTAAAGCATGTGATCCTATTGTCCAATGCCAGAAAACCATTTCTCCATATATGTTTTTAGAGTTTAGTTTTAGAGTTGCTTACAGAGAGTTACTCCAGCACGGTTGGAGGCAGAGATGCACTTCCTGGATCTTGGGTCATACTGCCCTTCTTCTTAGGAGATTTTTAAAGCTTATTGCCATTACTAATACCGTATTAACTGTTCTTTCATCTTTGAGCTTCGGTTTCTACATCTTAAAAATGTGGAAAATAGAAGTCTCTGTTATATAGGGTTGTTGTAAGAATTAAATAAGACCATTTAGAACATAGTCTGCAACATAATCAGAAGTATATGTGTATTAATTATCTGATTATATTTAAATCACCAAATTAGTGTTCAAACGTGTAAAATAGAAACATGCACTGGCAGAGCCTAGTTGATGTGCTCTGCTGATTCCCTTGATACCAAGGAGTGTCTAGTTCTTTCAACCCCATAATTAGAGATTCTTTCAAAACAAGAAGGGTTTGAGCCAGATACCAGAAAACATAAATGCCCTTTAGTACGTTGAAGAAGGTGTTTGCAAATAGAATCACTGAAAGGTGAAAACAATGAAGATCCCTTTGAAGATTCTATTCAGCATTATCACTGCATCATAAGAAAATCATAAAAAATATATATTTTAAAATATATATTTTAAAAATATATAGAAATAATACCAAAAGAATTGTGTGGATTCAGAAATGTCATGCCATGTTATTCCTCTACTTTTGATTTGTTCTCCAATTATGCATAGGTGTCTGAGGGCAAGGGCTGAATGAGAAGAAAAGGAAACAATGAAGAAGAAGATAGTGAAGTTAGCTTTAAAGATATCAGACCATTTGACTGTAAGTATTATTGACACATTTACCATTCTCTCTCAACTTAAGGTAGGCCACTTGTGCTGAGTAATCTTAGCAATGGAATTTTCCCTGAGTTTACAGGGTTGGCAGCAAAACCCAGGATGAATCTCATTGAATAACCTCCCACTGGTGGATATTTGTCAAATGGGATTGCCCAAGATCCCTTTCTCTTGCATCTTACTAACTTTAAGCCCCCGTTGCATGATATCCTTTGTCCATGAAACACCTATACTTCACGGAAACTGACTGCTGCCTCAATCCTCCCCTCCACCACTGGAAATGTAAAACCGTTTTGGGCAATGCAAATTGTAGTGACATTTTCTGTGGACTTTTCCAATAAAAGTTGGATTGTGTTTTCAAGAATCATAGTGGAAGAAACAATCTTGCTTTCTATTATTGAGCATAATTATGGAGGCATGGCTCTCCTGCTAACAACTGGCCTCCGTCTTATTACCAGAAACAGAGCTTTAGATGAAAGCTAAAGCCAGTTTTGGATTGAAGCAATACTGTAGAAGACAGAGATGGAAGAAATCTGTCTTCAGTAATATTGCGCCACTTGATCAAGTCTTTGTAGACATCTTCCAAGCCAGTGATATGTCTTCATTATTTAAGACAGTTTGAGTTTTATCATTATGTGCAACAGATTCCTGAACAATGCACTCACGTGGAATGACAGCTTTTATTCACTATCTATCTGAAAACATTTCTCAACAGATAATTCCCATTTCCTTTTTCCCATTATTTTGAAGAAAAAAATCTGTAATTTCAAATCATAGCTCATTGTCTATTCAAGTTCAAGATCAACCATTTTCTCACCAGATATTGTAATCTCAGTTCTTTCAAAGAGATCCCACATGTCTATTACTAAATTTTAATTTAATTTTTTACCTTGTTTTTGATATTTTTATATCAAAAATATTCAATCATTGAATATTTTTTGTTAACACTGGTCATTTCTTCTCTCCCCATCTCATTATTCATGGACCTTCCATTTCATTCTCCTCAGTTAGCAATGTTTCAATCTAAACTATCGAATACCTAAGAAGGAACCAGATAGATTACTAAGCGTATCATTTATCTTAAAAGAATAAGAGACTTAAAGACCAGTGAAAATAAATGTATATAATGGAGGTGGTTAATATTAAAATATGAGAATGTAAGAGCCTCTGTTAAATAGAAAATAAAAGCAACCACATTATAGCTATTACTGTCTACATTACAGGTAGTATAGCTACATCATGAAATAAGATGTATTCATTTACAAATGGATTCTAATTTCCCAAGCCTTCTGCAATCACTTTTTAATCATTAGTTTCTCAATTTCTAAAATTTGAGTGTATTATTGGAATATAAAATTTAATCTGTGTGTTTTTGTTAGAAATATTTCATGAGAAGTTTTGATAGAAGAATGGAACTGAAAATTTTGACCAAAGACAAAGGGAAAAACTGTGAGAAATTCACATGAAACAATTACTAGTAGTGACTTTCCTAATGCAGTGGTCTGTGGGTTCACTGGGGTCCATGAGTGTCTTCCAAGTTCTGGGAACTGATCACTTATTAATGTCATAATAGCTTATCCTTATGCCTCTATTGTGAATACTTAATTTGTGATATTTAGTAAAAAACAGTTTAACATTATATTTCATTGAAGGTAATTTTATTCTTCATCAAAGCTATCTCTATTATTCACATAATTCAGAGTTTTTCTTTATTCAGTGGACTCAGGGATAGGTAGAAAATGTGATCTGTAATTTGGTAGCTCCAATAAAATATAAAACTAGTGAGAAAAAGGTGGAGGTCCTCTGCTGTAGAGGCAGCTGATGCCTGCCTAAGTAAACAGTAAGCTGGAAAGAAACCGGGGCTGATGCTGCATCATGCTGTGTGTCTATGTGTTTGCATGTGTGGATTTCATGTAACAAGCCAGAGAAAGGGACCATTTTATAAATGCATAAGAAAAGCTAAAATACCTTAGGAAACAAAAGAAAATGTTTGCTTTTTATGTGTCTATATCTTATAACTTTATCTCATCCGTAGAGATTCATGGGAAAATATTAAATGATGGAATGTATTCACAAATTCTTAAGCTAGACTTCATTTATGGCATTGGACATTTGTATGATAATAACAAAGAGGTCTTTATTACAAATGGAAAAAAAGCTGAAACTTAATGGAAAAATGCACAGAATACTTTTCCACTCATATGGATGGATTTGTGTTAAACAGTTTCTCTGTGCTTGGTCCCTAAGCACTACATTGTATGCATTTTAGAGCAGGTGGTCAAAATGGAAGAAGGCTCAAAGAACCAGCAGAAATGCCTTGAAGAGTGGAAATACATGAAATGCATGGGCATCTCACTTGCAGTGCTCCCTTGGATGCAGCTTCGGAGGAATGTTTGTAAGTGTAATGAGACACTCCCTAGCCAAAAACACCTCTTCCAGAATGCTATTGCTTCTGTTCCCTCATTGTTCTCCTCACTTCCTTCAGTTTCTATATTTTGCAATTAAAATAAAAAGGTTAGCCATTACAGATAGGAATTTATTTTAATAATAATAAAGAACATTAGTGTAAAATCTCATAATGCATCGTGGACTCGCAGATAATAAAAAGAACAGCACTTTTTCAATCAAGTTAAAATATTTCTTTATTAGGGACGGGAACAATACTCACTGGGCTAGGTAGGGAGGTGTAGGGGAGGGGAGGGGAGGGACAGCAGGGGGCGGGGCGGATGGTGGGGGATAACACCAGGAGAAATGCCTGATGTAGGCTATGAGGGAGGGAGGAGATGTGGCATGCATGTACTTATGCAACAATCCTGCAGGATGCAGGATGTGCACGTGTACCCCAAAGTGCAAGTAAAATAAAAAATCATGCTTAGGTTAGGATGTCCTTTTCTGCCCATGTTTATGCACCCAATCATGATTGATCTTATATTTATTGCCAGTAGTAGAACCTTATACATACTTGTAAGGGGTTCTTAATGCTGATGAAGATTTGCAAAAGAATGCATCCTGTTTGAAAGGGACAGAAGAATTGACCTCAGGACACGGACTGAAAAATGTTTCACAAAACCAAACAGGAGCCCAAAAAGTGAGTGAAGTATGGAGCCTGAGTAATTTAAAAAATGGGAAGAAAAGTGAGGCGATCAGAGGGAAGGGTTGATGACAGTGCCTCTTCACAGAAACAAATTACAATCAATCATTAGGCACCTGTGTGATTATAAAATGAGGAGGTAAATATTACTGTGAGGCTTGTGGAGATATCCTCTTACTTCAGAATCACACCATGCTTTTAAATCTGCTAACATTTGTCATGTGCTGATCCCCATAGCAACAAATATCCCATTAGGTAAAATTTGGAAATGCAAAAGGCCTACATGATGAATTTCTCAAGGACAAGAACGGTGTCATTCACAATTGAATATTCAGTTCTCAACACAGTGTGTGGCACACAGGGTACATCAATACATGTTTAATGAACAAATATATTAATAAAAAGAAATTTAAATATAATTGAAATGATAATCACATTTAAAATTAATATCTAGACATTATCTCAATTTCTATTTCTTCTGAATTTTAGCTAATGAATTCCACAATTGATTTATCTTACTTTGAAGCTACTTATTAAATATAGGCATAACATTAAGTAGTTTTACAGAAAACATAATTATTTTTAATAACTATCAAGCTGTAGCCTTTTTTCTAACACTGAATATTGTGGCAGAAAGGGCTTGACTTTGCATTTACATCTCTGGGCGTGAATTTCAGATCCACTATTTACTGTGTCAAGTTGGGCATGTTATCTAACTTGTCTGAGTCTTGAAACGGGTATAAAGTAACCTAAAAGTAATATTGTTCAATTGAATGAGATAGTGTGTGAACTGACATATAAATATCAATTTATTTCTTCTTCCCTTCTGAATTTTGATGGGATTGACTGGTAGGCAGGAATTGGCCTTATAATATTCTAAACAGGAATTTGTTTCTATTCTGTTGGAAATCAGTATATTTCTCTACTCCTCTGAGTAAAGGAGAACAAAAAATATGTTCTCCTTTACTCAATTCATCTCCATTGGTCAAAATGCTATTACTGTGTGTCTTTTTTCCCTTTATAGAATTCCAATGCCTACTAATTTGCTGAAAGTTATGTATCTAATTGAATAGTTTTTTGAGTTTATATTCCTGTAGAGAAGTATTTAAACAGTTTCCCAGAAGTAAAAAGAAAAAGTTTTTAAACCTAAATTTTATAATTTTTCCTTGTCATTACCTATTTGCCTTTCAATGCCCAACTCATTGTCACAAAGAAGGCTCCATCTCTCCCTTCAAAACTTCTTTGTTTCCTGGATTCTTCGAGTTCCTATTCAGCTTTATTCTACCATATGCAGTAATAATTTTATCTAATTAACTAACATTTATTAAAGGCCAATAATGAGTCAGAATAAAAATATACATAAATTTGACAAAGGAGACACAAATATAACTATAATATAATGAGATATTTATAATGAATATGCATTTATTCTAGCTACATTTTATAATTTAAACATCTTTATTACATTTAGAGAACATTGGGAAAAATCTTTGCTATATACAATCTTCCCATTATATTTGGTAATGAGAAAACCCCAGAAACTAAATTTAAATGCTTTGAACAATACTACTTAGAAGGAATCTAACATTTTAATGATTAACATTCTTCTAAATGAGATTTGTGTGCAGTCTAGCAGTTACATAGAATTGAAATCAAAATTTTCACAAATAGAACAAAATCTTGCCAAGGTCAAAACTAAAATGCTCAATAGCACATCAGCTGGTTACAAACCATATGTTACTCTTTTCAGATGTCATTAATTACTTGGCTACTCATCCTCTCTGTTCATATAAAATAAATTTTCCAGTTCAAAATGGAACCAGCATCATTTCCCATGGACTGTATTATAGCAGAGTCCCTCTGATTAGTCCTAAGAACTTTGAAAAACACTCAAAATTCTATCAGTGACTTAGATGTCAACCTCCTCCCCATTTCAGTCTCGATCTCAATAAAGAGAAATGCAATATATTTAATGTACATTGTAAAGTTGGTCTTCTCATGTGTTATCATTTCTTTATACCTGTGCTTTTAGTGAACACAAAATATGTTTCTCTCCTATGCATTACCCTCAATTTCATAACAAACATATAGTAACTATTAGGGGATGTTGACAGTGAAGAATCCAGTAATTCTTTGGTCATGCCCATCTGATACACATTTTGTGGAAGGATAAGTACAATACTGATTTTCAGAAGGAGATTTTTTATTTTATTTTATTTTGTACTGTCATATTTTGTTATGTATGAATTGCTTTAATGCACTAGCAATCAACCCCGGGCAGAGTTTGTGAAATCTCTGCTACACTGGTTACCCTATTACAGTTGGCTAAGAGAGTAAGCAAGCTTCTGCATTGTGAAACACGGTGACAGAAGTATTTAACGAGTGGAAACTAAATGCGGCGTGGGGGTTCTTCGATTGCCTTGCAAAGTGGTGCGCTGGTGAAATCTTACCAGCATTATCATCGCCATAAGAAATTAAACCTGTCTCTTCCTGTGGTAACTGGAAGAGAAATGATCTAAACTTGAACACCTAATTGCATCTCTTGCTCAGGAAGGGTCTGAGCCAGAAACTCAGGTAGGGAAATTCTGCACTAGGCTCTCATTTTGTCATTGGCAATGCATTCCATTTTTGGCAGTAAATCCTGGACAGCGAGTAGAATCCTGAGAGGAGATAGCCAGGCTTCCTTCTGCGCCTCACAAGGGCCTTCCAGATGTTTGCTTTTGCCATTCAGATTGAATGGCTAAACACCTATCATACCTACATGTTCTAAAGTAAAATACAAAATGGATTTTGGTGCTCTCAGTAACTTAAACGATCTGCTCGATCACGCCCATCTATTAGTGCGGGTAATAGAGAATTGACTGAGCATCTATTCCATGCAGGAACAATCGAACATACCCTTCATCTGCAAGAGTGACTGTTGGAATTACCGAATGTGTTCAAAACCCACCCTGAATTCTTACTGAAAGTAGGTAGAAAATAAATGACTCCTTGAGGTATTTAATGGCTGGGGAAAGGGAAATTAAATACTATAATCATTTGAAGTGAAAATTATTTTAAGAAACAATCTGTGGGATACTCAAACTCTAAGAGCCAGAGGCTTGCATTATTAAACAAACATAGTAGAATTTTCTAAGCAACTGCAGTTCAGCTACCACATAAAACCTTACCTCCTAAATATTTATGAAACATTTTCGAAGGGGGCATGATAGATATAATCTACACACACACACACACACACACACACACACACACACACACACGAATGTAGAAAACACCCATAACAGCATATGCTCGAAAGGCCATCTTTTTAGATGGGACTGTAAACCGAGCTTCTGTAAACCAGTAAGGCAGAGCAATCCCATACTTCTTGGGAGCATTTTAGCTGTGTGATAAGAAAAAGCCAATGCTCTATCAACATATGTAGTTTTAGTTGAAGACTCTCTTCTAAAAAAAAAAGAAAAAAGAAAAAAGAGTAGAATAAAATAGCTTCAGTTTATCACTCCCTCTCTTTCTCTGTGTCTGTGTGTGTGTGTTTCAGCAATCTAAGATTGTCTCCTGCAGCTATATTAAAACTACTGCAGGCTGGGCACAGTGGCTCACGCCTGTAATCCCTGCACTTTGGGAGGCTGAAGTGGGCAGATCACGAGGTCAGGAGATCAAGACCATCCTGATTAACATGGTGAGACCCCCTTTCTACTAAAAATGCAAAAACTTAGCCAGACATGGTGGCGCGCACCTGTGATCCCAGCTGCTCAGGAGGCTGAGGCTTAAGAATCGCTTGAACCTGGGAGGTGGAGGTTGCAGTGAACTGAGATCGTGCCACTGCAGTCCAGCCGGGGTGACAAGAGTGAGACTCCTCCTCAAAAAAAGAGAAAAAATACTAGTGCAAAGACTAAGACATAGAGGTGGTATCAGCATTTCTTCCACATCTCTAGATTAATATTTAAAAGACAAGCTAACTATGTGTTAAATTAAAGATATTGTGGGAAAAAAATCTCTAAGAGTTTTATTTCCAGAATCTGATAGCAGTAAAGGTGCTTATAGGTCGTTGGCCCTGCTCCTTGTTTTACAGGCGGAAACGCTGCAGCTCTTAGAGAACCATTTGAGTTGTCTAACATTACACAGTGAGACAGGAGAGGGGTCTAGCCTGGAACACAAAACGCATCTCTGACACAGAATTATTTGTAGGAAAATATAAAATATTGGGAAGACAAATTACTTGATCAAAAACATATTTATTTTGTGGAATTGTTTAACATGTTTGTTGATAATGATTTGTCTTGCTGTCTTGAGTCTCTGAATCAATTTTTGCTCATATAAATTTGTTTTATAGAGCTTGACATTCTGCTGTATTGCCGGTTTGTTAAGCTCCTATGTGATGAGGAATGTTATACTCGCTGATTCAATAAACCTCTCAATAGACAGTGCAGGATGTTGTCAGTACAAGCACCCTGGAATGTGATATCCCAAAGGTCAGGGCTGCATTTTATTCGTAAGTGTATCCTAGCCACTAGCCGTATTGGCTACTTAAATTTAGATTAATGACAATTAAGTAGTTAAAATTCATTTTCTCAGTTGCACTAGCTGCATTTAAAGTGCTGAACAGCTTGAAATGCCTCAAGAGCTCAAGTGGGGCTCCTGCAAACCATATTGGATGGACAGTGCAGGTGTGGAATGCCATCGACATCACAGAAGGTTCTATGGGACAGTGCTGGTGCCGAGTAATAAAATAGAAACCAATTTAGGAAGAGAGTGGAGGAAGAGATAGAGGAAGAAAGGTGACAGAGGAAGGGAAGAAGAAAGAGATTTTTAAAAGAGAGTAGAGGAAGGGAGATAACTAGCTGATATTCTGAGTGTTTTCAGACGTGTTCTGCTGCTGGGAAACTGTACAAGTTGGCTCCACAGCACTTTTCTAAGCCTTGTAAACTGAGTCTAACCCACGATGCACAGGGCAGAGGAGCCATGACTTGTTAGAGGAAGCGCCTTACCTCAATTAAAGCACCATGCCCACCATGAGGTCCGTGCTTTGAAGCGGAGGCAAACATAGTGGCTTTTAAATTCTTCAGGCCAAAAGGAGACAAAAACAGCAGTAATAATAATTTAGGATGTGGTGCCTCTGACATTTATATCAGTGGTACCGGGATACGAAAATGAATAAAACTGTCTGTATACCTGTGGTTTAAACCCATATTTATAACTTTTCCTTGAAAGTTGTATGCTGCATTTTCACTGTTCTCATTTTTCTGTCATTTCCTACTTGTTTTAAGATTGTATGATTATATTATCCTCAGAACTAATGTTAATATCTCACAAGCCATTTACCAAAGCCAGTACGCATCTGTTATTAGCCATTAAATATCACCAATGAGGATTATGATCCTTGTCTAATGGCTGCATGCAGGAATTAAAAAAAAAATTTCTTAGAAATATATCAAATGGAATGTAAAAAGTGAACCTCTCAGGTTACGTAGTACGTTCCCAGAGCTGAATGTTTCTCCAAAGAATTATCTCAGTGGCTTCTTATCAGCGCAGGTGGAAGTGGCATGTGGGGTTGCATGGCAGCCTGCTCGCTGGGAAAGCTTCTGGTTCTGGAGTGAGGCCTGGCGTCCTCACAGGTTCCCGTGGCAGCAGAGCAGTGTTTCCCATCATGAAAGATCATGCGTGAACTAGAGGCCCTAACACGTAAAAACATTTCATTAAATATTCTACTAAATCTATATAGACTTTTCACTTTGATCTTATAAATTTTTGTGATTCAGAATATAAACCATTCGAACGGGAAGGCATCGCGCCTTTTCTTTTTCCCGAAGGCATACTCACCAGAAAACATAACCCACTTCAGATGAACGTTGACATTTTGATACGTCAGTATGTTGAAATATTTTAAAAAGTCAACAATATGACCCACAAGGCAAATCATACCAATATTTATTGAATATCATCCAGCCTGAAGATCCATTCTCCTTCACAGCGAAGGCTGCTCTTAGTCCAAGGAAACCTTCCAACTGATCTCTTCTGTAAATACGCAAAACGTGTTTTAGTTTCCATCACCCATGTTCTTTTCCGTACAGCTTGTATGTTGGAATATTTTATCCAATTATTCAGTTAACACTATACCAACAATCTGCTAATTCTGGAGATGTGGCAGTGGATAAAAATTTTATAGTTTTTGATTTTACAATTTTTGATTTTACAAATTACAACTGCATATGCTTCAAGCTAATACTCTTCTCAATAGTCCTATGTAGTAGATACCATTTTTATCTCAATTTTAAAATGGGAAAGTGAGGCACAGTGGGTTAAATAACTTGACAAGGCTGCTGAGCTCCTACGTGGCACTGCCACACGTCAGATGCATGCAGTCTGCACTGGAGTCCCCTTTGAAACTGCTTGCTATGCTGCCTCAATCTCATAGCTACAGACCTCAGGAGAGCAAAAGGATGGAAACAAAATAAATGTCCATTAACAGAGGAATTGACTAATACCTTGATGTACATTCACACAACAGAATGTGACAAATAGCAAGTTCAAGAAACTGGACTTACTCGTATTAATCCACATTAGGTAAGAAAAGAGAGATTCCAGGAAAACATATATAGCAGTGGCGATTTGTATTGTGGTCAGGAACATACAAAGCAGTGCTACGTACTGTTTAGCACCAAGGATATGTGTGACACACATGAAAAGATCTGTGAGAACGCCAAACACCAAAGGAAGACGCTGGGTAAAGGCGGGTGCAGGAGGCCGCTGGGGAAGGGCTAGGAGGAATATCAGCTGTTTCGGTGATGGCTGATTTTTAATAAAGTCATGGGTACATGGATAATTGTTATCTCCTTCTTAAGGCAATTCTGCAGCCAGGGAGAGGAGAAGGAAAACACACCCATAGTAAACAACTTTGAATGAATGATATGAGGAATAAAGACATTAATACGCACACTTGTGGAGTGGGGAAAGCAAGAAAAGCACAACATTAAAACTTTAAAAGGTGTAAACAGAGAAATGATCCCTTTTATGAAAAATTAATTTATATTTGCATATTTTCAGAACAGGAAACAGATACCAAAATCTTAACACTGGTTGCCTCAGCATGATGAGATTTTGAAATGATTTATATGTTTTTTCTTATGTCTTTATGTAGTCTTCCAGTGTTTTACAGTGTAGTTACATGTAGTCAGGAAAATGCACAGCACTCTAGACACATGAAAAGAGTGAAAGACAGCAGTGTGAAGGGAACCCGAGTGTGAACTAGATCTTGAAGGATGGCAAATGCAGGTTTTTCTCCCTTTTAGGGATGACAGGCGGTTAGTATCTCTACCAAAATCATGCATCAGTTTCAAATTCTAGGTCTGGAGGGTCAGTCTAATAAATTATATGGCAAGACCCCTGGGAAAGTTTGGGCTGGGAAGCCATCTTCTTCCCGGATCTGCTTATGTCTTTGGCATGCATGGAAGTCATTGTGTTTAACTGGACAGGTTTTAACGAGGCAAGTTTGGGAGCTGGGAGAAAGGAAGAATTCTCAGTTCTAAGCTGGGAATAGACTTTAGGAGATAAATAACATGGGAGATGGATTATAGGAGGATGCACGGCGGCGGGGCGGGGGGGGGCGCGGTTCAAAGTGGGGATCGAATTTAGGAGGATAGCAGGAGGTTCTCTCCCTCAGGGGAAGAGATCTGTTTCACACACGCCCCTTGGGCTTAGAGTGAGCCTTGTATTGCCCCAGATCTGGCTGAAAAATGGCAGTTGTCTTTTTCACAAAAAACAGAGGTGCCCACAGAAGCAGAACGTGCCGTAGTCCAGCTGATGCAGTGTGGGAGATCCTGGAGAGGGGCATTCTCCCCACCTCTACCTGGACTCCAGAGATTCTTTGTCCTGACAGGGATGAGATTTCATTGGCATCCAGGGTCAGCATCTTGGCAGGGCCCGCGACCTACTCCAGAAGGGCAGATGGAGGCCATGCTGCACCAGATGGCTTCCCAGGAGCCAGAGCAGAAGCAGGTGGCATGTAAGCCAGGCCCAGAGTCTCCCACTGACAGACTAGGTTGGGAGCTGTTGCTTCCAGAACTCCAAAAAAATTACTGGAAGACGTGGGGAAGCTAGTTTCTGGTAACAGGGAAGATTGGTCATTTGTTCATTACAAGTGAATCTCATTTTGTGACACCATGGTAGAAAGTGAGAGTGTGTGTGGTCCTGATTTTGTTAAATGTTTGTATATTGTATTGTAAAAATATTAGCAGTGCTTTTTAGTGCTGTGGAGGATGTTTCAAGAAGTTAGTAGACATTTCCACATTGGGTTAGTGTTTTAAAGTTGTGGAGTGAGTGAGAGAGCAGTATAGTATGAAGAAGAATGAGAGCAAGATTGAGGGAAAGGGACAGCTAGAAACACAGCAAAGGAATGCGGAGGGTAATAAAGAGCTTTGGGAGACACAGACACTGGGGGGATGGGGAAGAGGGATGGAGGCTTAGCAAAGCTCTTCAATCTGGTTTTATAGGTGTAAACAATTCTTAATAGTGAAAATACAGAGCTGAAACTTTAGATCCGAAAGGCGCCATCACTTGCATAAATTCCAGAAAGCTCATTATACTGATTAGGAAACGTGTCTAGAGACTTCCTAATGGAAAAGTATCAGAGGGAACAGATTTCTGTTGAATGTCATGTGTTAAGGCTTAATATATGTATTGTTAGTATTTCCGGAATTGAGTTTTCAGCAAATTAGTAGCAAATGAATCATCCATAATTATCCACATTGGATTAAAGGAGAGTGTTTTCCTACTTAAAAGGTAGGCTGGGGTCAATTTCATGGCAGTGTTATTTATGCAGATGCATAAAGACATCTGGTGGTCTGAAATTTCCATTCCTTTTATGTTTTAACAAGTTTGTACAAGTTGAACAGGAATGTTGGTTTCCTGCTAAATCCATTAGAAACTGATATGAGGGCGAGAAGAAAGGATGTGATAGAAAACGTAAGGTATTAGAATTTAAAAGAATGTAGAATAACAGACCAGACTATGGAAAACGTGGGTGAAAACCTGTATTCTCATCTTCAGAATGGAAAAGCTAAACCACAAAAAGCGAAATCATATACGTATGTGCTGTGCTATTTAAGAACGCATGCCTCTGATGTGGATACGAAATGCTGTCTTATCATAGTTTTAATTTGCGTTTCTCTGATTACTAGTAAGATTGGATATTTTTCGTATCTCATGCATCAAGTATGCTGCTTATTTTGAAAAATTTCTATTTATAGCTTTTGCCAATTATCACATCGTTTATCATTTTTAAAATTCATTTGTAAGAATTTCTATGTTCTTTCTCGGTTCTGTGTTGTGCAAACACATTCTTCCTACTGGAGGTTTGTCCAGTCACTTTTTAATAGTGTCTTGTGACAATCAGAAGCTCTGTATTTAAATGTAGTAGAATTATCCATCTTTTTCATGGTTAGTTCTTTTACGTCTTTTAAAGAAGTCCTACCCTGAGGTAATTAAGATATTTGTGATATTGTCTTTTGAAAGATTGTGTTTTGCCTTAAACATTTAAGTCTGAACTCTACCTTAAAGCTATGCAGTTATGCATCCCTTAATGATGACAAGGATGCATTCTGAGAAGCACAGCAGGGATATGTTCTGAGAAGTGCACCATGAGGTAACTTAATCACTGTGCAAATATCACAGAGTGTACTTACACAAACCTAGGTGGTATAGCCTCCTACACATCTACACTGTATGGTATAGCATATTGCTGCTGGGCTACAAACCTGTACAGCAGGTTACTGCACTCAATACTGTAAGCAACTGTAACATAATTGTGTATATTTATGTATCAAACATAACTAAATGTAGAAAAGGTCATGCACTGTGTGACTATGTTCTGACAGCTGCTGCATCACCAGGCCACAGGGATATTTTAGCTCGCTGATTACCTTATGGGACCACCGTTGTGTATGCAGTCCACTGTCAATCAAAATATTATGTGGGAGCATGTGAACAACCTGTATAGGCTGTGAAGTAGGAATCCAGTTTCCAGAATTTTGCATCCGTAAGTAAATGTACCAGTACCTTTCATAAACAGCCCTTCTTTTCACCACGGAGCTTCGATCCCTGCTTTTGCAGTTAATACATTTCCATCTATGTGAGTTTATTTCTGGCATTTCTATTCTATTTCTTTGGCCTATTTGCCAATTTCTAGACAACTCTTGCTCTATCTTAATTACTTTGGATTTACCATGAGGTTTGATATATCCAATGGCTAACCTCCATTGGATATATCAAACCTTGGCCCTTTACTCTTCCATATAAATTTAAAGTCAGCTTGTCTAATTATATAGAAAAACTCTTAGGGGCTTTTTAGTGGAATTGCACTGAATCTGTAAATAAATCTGTGGACAATGGACATTTTTATGATATTGAATACTTAAAGTCTGGTTGTAGTCTCTGATAGGAAAGTCATTATTTTCTTAGACCAATAAGCATGACATTTTTTAAATTTTAAAAGTAATTTATATCGGGATCAACACTTAATAAACCAGGACAAGATTATTATTTATAAAAATCTGAAGTTCTTCTCTAATACTGGATGCTAAGGGGTAACTCACAAAACTGTGATACTTTCATAAAGCATGTATTACCCAAAACACTTTTTCTTCACAAAATGTATTGAAATATGAGAGCAGTCAACCAGCTTTTGGTATTTTAAGGAACTTAATTCATCTGCTTTGATATTAAAATAAGGCAAAATCTATCTCTACAGGTTACTAAGAAGTTTAATGTCTTTTGAGATTAATTATAATTCTTGTGTGGATTTTTTTTCTTAAAAAAAAACTCTTTTTTTACACCAACAAATCCATTTAGAGTGACAATCTCATCAAAATATTTTTATTTATGTATTTCTGATTTTATGTATTCTTCTCACAATAAAATTAACAAGCAACTGACCTAATAGGGTTTGGAAACTGCAGAGGACTTTTTTCTTGGATGTGGGATTCCAGATTCATTTGTAAAACCAGTCTGAAGTTCTTATTGCTCATATGGTGGTATAAATGGAGCTTCCAATTCCCTCCCCATGGATAGAGAGAAAGTCTTGCAGCTGGGGTGAGGTGGCCCAGCCACAGCATCTGCTGACTGGGCTTCTCCATTTGGTAGTGGGGAGACTCGTGTGCAGGGATGTGAGCAGCTTGGCCACGTGGGCTGTGTGGGAGCTGGCGCTGCTCATGCGAATGCAGGAGACGAAGCAAATCGCACCTCTTCTCACACGCTGAGCAAAAGTTCTAGCTCTCTTACAGTGCTGCAGGGCAGGAAATAAAAGTCAGTCCACAGAGCACGTACTTAAGAGTTAAAGGAGAAAAGGTTCAGGAAGGATTTGAGTTTTTTCTGAAGGTAAAGTACCTGTACCTGTTAGTGAAATGGAGCATCATAAAAGGCTCTGACCCTCAGTAAGGAGGAGAAAGGAAGTGAAAAAGGTGAAACAGGACAGATGTGTTTTCCCCAAAACCACCTGCTCAGGCACCCACATCTTAGACCAGGCTAAGCCTTCATTCCTTGTGCCCATCTGAAACTGATGGTCACGTTTACACTAGGGGCCTGACAGTACTTGCTTGTATTAGTGTCCTTTCTTCTCGTAGCTACTTGTGTGGCAGACATCCCTTTCAGTTTGCTGTGTGTCTGTCTTCTCTGGTAAACTGACTGTTTTCTGAGGGTGCGATTCTTGCTGCATACCTCCTTGTTTTTTTTCCCTGCACATGAAGTCCGGCTGGAACTGGTGAGGACTCACGATTGGAAGTCACACTGGTCTCAAGGGCTTTCCTGCACAGACGGCTCCATGCAAGTCTGGAATCTCCTGTGACCTAATGCATCCTAAGAGAGGTGAGGTTAAAGCAAACAAAGATGTGGTTCAAAATCACACCGTTATTCCCCAAAACAGAGTAGTTTTGAGCACCTAGCCCTCAGATTTATTCTCTCACTTCATGTACATGAAACTTGCAGGAGATTCTACAGACAAAAACAAATAACAATAAAACAAAGCAGACAAAATTGAGATTTATTCACACACAAAAATATCTTTGTGGTGGAGGGAGTGTGAGACATTTTTGCCTGTCACATGGAACACCAAGAGGCTTCAATATATTTAGGGCCTCAAAGGACACAACACGGTTTCACCCAGTGCATTTAGGACACTGTTGCTTTGCTGAGTGGGTTAAACCAGCCATCGGGGTAGCACCATGGCCTGAGTCGATAGTTTAAGAGTGTTGGGGGAACCCTGTGCTTGACTTGAGTGTCACACTCATCACCGCTTTGAGATGCCAACTGAACTTATGACAAGCTTTGTGTTTTCTTGCACAGAAATTGCCTTGGCCATTAGGAGAAGCATCCGTTTACTCATGAGCTCAGCTGAAACACTTGTACTTATAAGTGTGGGAAATTTTGAAGAGGACGGAGACCTCAGGTTTAGAGACCCCACAATGATCAAAGGAGATAAAGAGAACTCCTTTACCTGTGATTAGCAGATGCCCAAAAAAATTTGTTGACTGCCAGCCAATCTTCACAATTGTTTCTACGGGGAACCAATTCAAAATCACTGGAATCCATGCAGACATAGAAGAAATTGAGAGAATATTCCTTTTCACAGCATTGTTTTTCTATATCTTTGATTGTCCAAATCAGTTGTGGACTTGGATTGGCAGAACTGGATTTATGGAGACTTGTGTTTTCCCCCTGGTTCCATGGCTGCGATTTGTCCAGTGCGTAACAGCCTTGGGTTGTGCTTACATGTGGGCCACCAAACAGGCCTGTGCTCACCCTCCCCTTGGATGATTGCACTGCTTATCTGCTACCTTTCATTTTAGAAGAAACTAGGGGAAAAACTCCTAACTGTTCAAGCATATCTCTAATCCGCAGCCCTTTGTCTAATTTTTTTTTAATGACAATCAGCAGATTGTGTTCCCGATGCCCAAGCTGCCGTATCACTTACTCTAATTAAGGGCTTAGGCCCTTCCTATGCTATACTTCAACAATTCAGATTATAAAACAACCAGCCCAGGAGATTCATAACGCATATTTAAACATGCTTTTTAATAGGGCTTTGCATTTTCCCCTCTCTGGACGCTGTAAAATTCAATCAGACAGAACCAGTTGTAAACTTTATATTCAGGGCATTGCTTCTCTCAGTCTATTTCAGGACCTCACCTAATTTGCCTGTTTTTCTTATTTCCTTCATTGAACAGAAAGAGTAGCCAACTTCTTTGTAGCCCAGAAAATATCAATGACAGTTTTTGAAGGTTAAATGATAGCCATAGAGAATGATAAATTATAGGCAGGTGTATATGATGTGACAAAGCAGACTATTTTGAAGAATGCATTTGGCTTTAACAGCCTATAAATTGCTAAAGCAGAAAATATAATTTCGGGCTTGGAAGGAAAAAAACTACATGTGAATCTGCTATTGTTTCTTAGGAACATATTTTAAATCAAAGACACAAAAACACCATATGGCAGCATTATCAGCATTTTAGAAAAATGCACTTTTTCAAAGACTAAAGTTTATATATATATTTTTAAAAGATAATGAAGTAGCTCTTAGACCCATTAAGAAACATTTTTCAGATGGTCTATAACTTCAGAAATGCTTTACAACATCAAAATTCTCTCCAGAAGTTTGGTATTTGAAAACTGCAGACTGAAAAGGCATAGCAAACATCTCGATGGTCAAATTTATGAAAAATAATATTTCTGGGGTAACATAGCACAAATACAGCAATGGATGTTTTTAATCCTTGTCCTCTTTAAACAAACCTCCTTCTAAAATATGAAAGATACATTTTGATTGAAGAAATTATTTTGTAAGGCAGGTGTTTATCTTTTCCACAAGGCAGGTATTGTGAAAACGAATAACAAAAAATTCACGAGCTCAGCCTTGCACTGAGCTAAACCTGTCATTTGGGCTCAGAAATCAAGAGCTGCTCAACATTACAATCTCATTGTTATCATTGTTTGTTTTCTCCTCATTTACTGCATAGCCCTAAAAAAAGGCTGAAATACTTTGAGTCCAGAAACTTCTCCCTGCTCTTTTTTATTTTATTTTATTTTTTTATTCTACTTTAAGTTCTGGGGCTCATGTGCAGAATGCACAGGTTGGTTACATAGGTATACACGTGCCATGGTGGTTTGCTGCATCCATCACCCTGTCATCTACATTAGGTATTTCTCCTAATGCTATCCCTCCCCTAGCCCCTGAGCCCCTGCTATTCCCGCCCCAGTCCCCCACCCCTGACAGGCCCTGGTGTGTGATGTTCCCCTCCCTGTGTCCATGTGTTCTTATTGTTCAACACCCACTTATGAGTGAGAACATGTGGTGTTTGGTTTTCTGTTCTTGTGTCAGTTTGCTGAGAATGATGGTTTCCAGCTTCATCCATGTCCCTGCAAAGGACATGAACTCATCCTTTTTTATGGCTACATAGTATTCTATGGCATATATGTGCCACATTTTCTTTATCCAGTTTATCACTGATGGGCATTTGGGTTGGTTCCAAGTCTTTGCTATTGTGAACAGTGCCACAATAAACATACACGTGCATGTGTTCTTATAATAGAATAATTTATAATCCTTTGGATATAGACCCAGTAATGGGATTGCTGGGTCAAATGCTATTTCTATTTCTAGATCCTGGAGGAATCGTCACACTGTCTTCCACAATAGTTGAACTAATTTACACTCCCACCAACAGTATAAAAGTGTTCCTATTTCTCCACATCCTCTCCAGTGTCTGTTGTCTCCTGATTTTTTAATGATCACCATTCTAACTGGTATGAGGTGGTATCTCAATGTGGTTTTGATTTGCATTTCTCTAATGACTAGTGATGATGAGCATTTTTTCATATGTTTGTTGCCTGCATAAATGTCTTCTTTTGAAAAGTGTCTGTTCATATCCTTTGCCCACTTTCTGATGGGGTTGTTTTTTTCTTGTAAATTTAAGTTCTCCATAGATTCTGGGTATTAGCCGTTTGTCTGGTGGGTAGTTTGCAATTATTTTTCCCATTCTGTTGGTTGCCAGTGCACTCTATTGATAGTTTCTTTTGCTGTGCAGAAGGTCTTAAGTTTAATTAGATGCCTCTTGTCTATTTTGGAGTTCATGTCCTTTGCAGGGACATGGATGAAGCTGGAAACTATCATTCTCAGCAAACTGACACAAGAACAGAAAACCAAACACTGCATGTTCTCACTCATAAGTGGGTGTTGAACAATGAGAACACACGGACAGGGGAGGGGAACATCACACACTGGAGCCCGGTGGGTGGAGGGCTAGGGGAGGAATACCAGGGGGTGGGGGGATTGGGAAGGGATAGCATTAGGAAAAATACCTAATGTAGATGACGGGGCGATGGATACAGCAAACCACCACCATGGCACATGTATACCTATGTAACAAACCTGCATGATCTGCGTGTGTACCCCAGAACTTAAAGTGTAATAAATAAATAATTTTAAAAAACCAAGCAGATCTCACAAGAACTCACAATCACGATGACAGCTCTAAGGCAGATGGTGTTAAGCCATGAGGAACCGCCCCCACGATCCAGTCACCCCGCACCAGACCCACCTCCAACACTGGGGATTACAATTGAACACGAGAATTGGGTGGGATCACAGACCCGAACCATGTCAATATCTATCCAGGCTTTGCCCGGGAATCCATAGTATCCTGTTCCGTTCTTCTTCCACATACAATTCGTTTCCATTTCTGTCTGTTTCAATCCTGTCTTGAGGCCTGAGTCAGAGATTCCCATTGGCTTTGCCGCTGTTTGGATTACCGTCACAGCTGTCTTACTGCGAGTTGCTCCTCTTTTCTGATTTATCTTCCACACTACTGACAGGCTATTTTTCCTGAAAAAGAGTCATCCTTTCCAAGCCTGCTTTGAAGCCTTTGTTGGCTTTCCATTGCCAGTAAGACAGTGATCAGGCTGCTCACCGGGGCACGGGAAATGCAGTGCACATTTTCAGTTGCAGCCCTTGCCCTCTCTTCGCTAAATTGAAAATCTGGCCACGCCAACCCCTGATGGTTCCTAAGACCCAGTTCTCTTCTCCTCTCTGTCCTCCTCTTCCCCACTTCCACTACACCCTCTTCTACACCACGTAAATGTCTGTATGCGCTCAAGGCCCGACCCAGATGTTACCTTTTCTCTTGAACCTGTTTCCAATTCTTTTAAAGGCACATTTTGTGATATTTTCCATTGTCGCATCACAGTTTTCCTGTATGTCTATTCCAGCAGCTGTAGTATGGGTCCTACATGGTGAGTGACTGATTATCTTACTCTCAATTGCCATTCCTTTGAAGGCAATGGCCTAGTTTATTTTCTCTGTGTTGATAAAAATTTGCCAAGTCATAATACACTATTGGTACTTTAGATGTATTTGTTGGCTGGGCGTGGTGGCTCACACCTGTAATTCCAGCACTTTGGGAGACTGAGGTGGGTGGATCACAAGGTCAAGAGATCGAGATCATCCTGGCCAACATGGTGAAACCCCATCTTTACTAAAAATACAAAAATTATCTGGGCATAATGGTGCATGCCTGTGGTTCCAGCTATTTGGGAGACTGAGGCAGGAGAATTGCTTCAACCTGGCAGGCGGAGGTTGCAGTGAGCTGAGATCGCACCACTGCACTCCAGCCTGGCAACAGAGTGAGACTGAGTCTCAGAAAAAAAAAGATGTATTTGTTTATGAAGGTAAAGGTGTTTTTCGTAAATTCCACCCATGAGAACTCTCTGTGCTTGTTTTCCACTTTCCACTGGAAAACATGTATGCACTTTAGTTTTTATTTTGTATAATTCTGCTTCTCTTTAGTTTTTTACTCTTTGTATTTCTCAAAGTTAGTATTTGCAGAGTCCCAAGATAACCCTAAGCATTCTTCTGATTCCAGTTGGGGATATATAACATAAATTAATTTTGATATTCATGGTGATCACTTGGAACTACAGTGATAAAATACAATAATAATATTGCAGATACCAAAATTACATTTACTGAGAGTTCACATGCCAGGTAATGTTCTGTTTATCTTACATATATTAAATCATTTAGACTGCAAAATAACCCTAAGAATTAGGTGCTATTTCTCTTTTTTCTTTTTTTCTTTCTTTTTTGTTTTTTTTTTTTTGAGACCGAGTCTTGCTCTGTGGCCCAGGCTGGAGTACAATGGCAAGATCTTGGCTCACTGCAGCCTCCGCTTCCTGGGTTCAAGCGATTCTCCTGTCTCAGCCTCCTGAGTAGCTGGGACTACAGGCGTGCACCACCATGCCTGGCTCATTTTTGTATTTTTAGTAAAAACATGGTTTCACCATATTGGCCAGGCTGGTCTCAAACTCCTGACCTCAGGTAAACCACCCACTTTGGCTTCCCAAAGTGCTGGGATTACAGATGGAGATGGGGAAACTGCCAAGTGTCATATCTATTGATATTACCATTATCATCCAATCTTCTTTCCAATAAAGGCTTTGGTCACAAAGAGGACTGAGTAAGGACAACTTGACGCAGAAAAAACACATCTTTATGGTCAGAAGTAAATTTGGAACATACGCCCTACTAGATGTAAGTATTTTTAGTCAATTTTACCAAAATAAGTATTTATTTAATGAACATATATTAAGCTTAAACTTAAAGACACTGGGCTAGGATCCACGAATAAGCAGATGTCATGTAACCAATAACTGCGAAATATATGTGGAAACATCTTATGTGTGGAAAGCCATGTCTCTAAAGAGCAGGACTCTATTTAGAAGACCTTCAGAGGGGGCCGGGCGCGGTGGCTCACGCCTGTAATCCCAGCACTTTGGGAGGCTGAGGCGGGTGGATCACGATGTCAAGAGATCGAGACCAGCCTGGTCAACATGGTGAAACCTCATTTCTACTAAAAATACAAAAAATTAGCTGGGTGTGGTGGCGCACGCCTGTAATCCCAGGAGGCTGAGGCAGGAGAATTGCCTGAACCCAGGAAGCGGAGGTTGCGGTGAGCCAAGATCGCACCATTGCACTCCAGCCTGGGTAACAAGAGCAAAACTTCATCTCAAAAAAAAAAAAAAAAAAAAAAAAAAGAAGACCTTCAGAGGAACCATGTAACTCCCCAGACTTCTAGTTCATTCTTTCTAGCCCCATAGAAGAATTCACCGAGGCAATACCATTTTCACTTCAAAATAGGTCCATTCTAGTCTTTGTGCCTGAAAGCCAAGACTCTATTTATTGCCCTCTTCTTCCTAGGACTGACCAGAGGAGACTGCATTGTGTCTAAATAGGACAGTCATTTGTCCACTCAGAAAATTTTGTTGAGCACCTACTACCTGCCAGACACTGCCAGGTGCTGGTTAGACCGTGGTGAACGAGACAAAAATGTTCTAATTCCCATTCTCCTGGAGTTTACTGCCTAGTGTGTGCTTTGGTGGGCTACAGCTAAGTGGAAAAACATCTGCTATAAATCACCGAAGCCATTTATTCAAATTTCCAGCAGTAAGGTGGCACATCTCCAGTGATTTATCGTGCCGGATTCTCCCTTGCTGTGCATGTTCCTGCAAAGTCTCATTAGGACCTTTACACTAAAAATATCTGACGGAGCTAAATTTTGGAAAAGGAAACTATGATTTGAGGAATTGATTTTCAGCAGCTGAGTGGCTCAGGAAGTCAGGATTGCCCTGTGAAGCTTTATGCCTCTGGTCCTCTCATTTGAAAGCAGCAGAGGTTGGAACAGCTCTTAGTTATTAACATCTAATGGCTGCTTTGTGACTTCTCAAGTGCGTTGGACTCCTCCTCCCAAGTCCCAGGGAATGGAAAGATACTTATTTGAATTTAATTAACTCAGAGGAGATTGGGCCCAAAGGATGATGATTGCATATACCAGGGACTGAATGTTCCTACATCTCCCCTAAAACTTTATGATGGATTTGTTGGACTAATAATTGCCAGGAGTATGTGAAAAAGAAGTCTCCCCCAGAAGTAAAACCAAGGGCAGAAAGTATCCATGGCTATCCCCCTGTGCCTCAGTTGTGTTCCCACCTCTGTCTGTATGTGCCTTTGCTGCAGTACTCCTTTTGCAGAAAACCACTTCGTGGCCCAGGAAAAACTCCATCAAAAACGCAGAGAAGAGAAGAGCAACAAAGGAAGCTTCCAGTCATTGCTTTGCCCTTTGAGGCAGACCGTCAGTCTGTCTTTCATTCCTAACTATGTGCATAGAGATTGTTACTTTGTTAACTTAAACGACCTTTCACCTTGCTGAGAGTCTTCTATAACCTTTTTTATGCCACCAAACTTCCTGTGGAGACTGTAGACATGCTACGTGCAGGAAACGTGATTTTGTAGATGTAATCATGCACAAAGCCATTCGTGTATGTGGTCATTCATTCTCACATATGTGCTGAGGGTCTGCTATGTGTCCAGCACTGTTAGGCCCTGCAGGGGTCAGTCTGAGCAAGACAGGTATAACTGTGGCCTCACGCAGCTTACAAGCATTTTGCTTCTCACTTGCTTAACCGGTACAGGGCATGTGCTAGGCACTGTATAAGGGATCACAGAAGATTCCAAAATAAATAGGAAGCATTTTTTTTTGAGAATGAGTCTTGCTCTGTTACTGAGGCTGGAGTGCAGTGATGCGATATTGCCTTACTTCAACCTCTGCCTCCTGGGTTCAAGTGATTCTCCTGCTTCAGCCTCCCAAGTAGCTGGGACTACAGGTGTGTGCCACCACACCTAGCTAATTTTTATTTTTAGTAGATACGAGGTTTCACTATGTTGGTCAGGATGGTCTCGATATCTTGACCTTGTGATCCAAAACTGATCCTGCCTCGGTCCCAAAGTGCTGGGATTACAGGCATGAGCCACCGTGCCGGGCAAAAAGAAATATTTCTAAGGAAAGAGTGTAGGATATCTGAACTAGGCTAATGGCAGTGGGGCCATAAGAGAGAGGCAAAGTCTTCAAAGAAGTTTGGAAGCAGAGTCAGCCTGTGGTTTGAAGGAGGAGAAGCAGATGGAGGACAGCTCTAGGGAGGGGAAGCAGTAGTAACAGGAGGGCAGGAGGGAGAGGGCAGCCCTGCACTGCACTTGAGACACTCGGAATTGGAGATGACTACCATCCATGTACTTTTAAGGTCAAATGAGAGACTATGAGCCTTTCTAATGTCAAGAAAGAACAGAACTGTAGCCATCCCTGCTAGACACACATGCCAGATCCCATTAATTACTCCTTCTAGTTCTTCTCAAAGGATTGTTGGTAGTTTAAAAAGCCACACGGAAAGAATAAGGTAGAAATGAGTACATAAGGGCTATGGTGAACATATTCCGCTTGTAAAACCTCTCTCTAGGCTGGGTGCAGTGGCTCACGCCTATAATCCCAGTACTTTCGGAGGCTGAGGTGGGTGGATTACCTGAGGTCAGGAGTTGAGACCAGGTTGGCCAACATGACAAAACCCTGTTTCTGCTAAAAATAACAAAAACTAGCTGGGTGTGGTGGTGCACTACTGCAATCCCAGCTACTTGAGAGGCTGAGTCAGGAGAATCCCTTGAACCTGGGAGGTAGAGTTTGCAGTGAGCCAAGATCGCGCCACTGCACTCCAGCCTGGAAGACAGAGCAAGACTCCATCTCCAAAAAAAAAAAAAAAAAAAAAAAACTACTCCCAAATATAAAAGCTAGTAGTTCCTGCTGCTTATATTTCTACAGATTTGTTTCTAGATCTGATGCTATATAAAGTCCGATGTTTGATTTTTCTACATTTCTGTGAGCTAATTTAGAACTTTTCAAAACAATTTTTTTTTCTTAAACTTGCCAGAGTGGATTTTCTTTGTTTTCAACCAAAGAACTCTCACCTTATTTTAAAAGGTTCCTAGAAGTGAGACATTGCAAATCACAGAGCCTCAGTCGTGTCACCAGTTGAGCTGAGGTAACAGGAGGTACCGTGAGAACGCTCTCCATGGCTGGACAGTTAGGAATCCCTGTGATAAACCCAGCAAAGTGAATGGCTTACTTCCATGTTTTTTGCCTTGGGAATTGGTTCACTGTATTAGTTGTTTTCATGTTGCTGATAAAGACATATCTGAGACTGGGCAATTTACAAAAGAAAGAGGTTTAATGGGCTTACAGTTCCACATGGCTGGGGAAGCCTCATAATCATGGCAGAAGACAAGGAAGAGCAAGTCCCGTCTTATATGGATGGCAGCAGGCAGAGAGCTTGTGAAGGAAGGTGCCCATTTTTAAAGCTATCAGATCTCATGAGACTTACTATCAGAACAGCATGGAAAGACCCGCCCCCATGATTCAATCACCTCCCACTGGGTTCCTCCCACCACACGTAGGAATTGTGGGAGTTACAATGTGGGGACACAGTCAACCCATATTATTCCACCTCTTACCCCCCAAATCTCATGTTCTTACATTTCAAAACCAATCATGCCTCCCCAACAGTCCCCCAAAGTCTTAACTCATTTCAGCATTAACTCAAAAATCCACAGTCTAAAGTCTCATCTGATATAAGGCAGGTCTCTTCCACCTATGAGCTTGTAAAATCGAAAGCAAGTTAAGTTACTTCCTAGATACAATGGGGGTACAGGCATTGGGTAAATACAGCCATTCAATTGGGAGGAATTGGCCAAAACAAAGGGGCCACAGGCTCTATTCAAGTCTGAAATCCAGCAAGGCAGTCAAATCTGAAAGGTCCAAAATGATCTCCTTTGACTCCATGTCTCATATCCAGGTCATGCCGATGCAAGAGGTGGGTTCCCATGGTCTTGGGCAGCTCCACCACTGTGGCTCTGCAGGGTATAGCCTCCCTCCCGGCTGCTTTCATGGGCTGGCATTGAGTGTCGGTGGCTTTTCCAGGTGCACAGTGCAAGCTGTCAGTGGATCTACCATTCTAGGGTCTAGAGGATGGTGGCTCTCTTCTCACAGCTCCAGTAGGCAGTGCCCCAGTGGGGACTCTGTGTGAGAAGTCAGGAAGGATGGGCTGGCTAACCACAGAGCTCACTCTGCCAGAGGTCTGCAAGTCCAGCTTGCTGTGAACCCTTAACCATATAATTCTGCTGTTTGCCTTTGCCTCCTTTTCAAAAAAAAAGAGGAGAATTTTACCTTGTTTTGTTTTATAATTAGTCTTTTTTATTTCCACTACTGCATATTATGTGTATTGGGCAGTGATTAAATATGTTATTTGAATATATTTAAATACTTCATTCAACCATAGGTATCTCCATCAGTAGAAGCTACTCTGGCCTTGACCATCAGTTCACATCATTGAAAGATCTTGAACCTAAATCTTAGGCAGTGATTGGACAGTCATTGGACAGACTTATAATTTTCTTATTTGGGGAGGAAGTGAGTGGATTTTAGATTTTAATTAATGTTTAAATTAAATGCGGTTGGGATATTTTTGAAATCATCATATTGGCAAAGGAGATTTGGTTTGCATGTTGGAATGAGATGAGTGGACTATTGTGAACAACTGTTGTTTCTGCCTATTTTATCAGTCAGTTTAAGCTAAGAATTGCTTTAACAACAAGCAAGTCCTGGACACAGTGGCTTACAGCAGTAGAGGCTTATATCCTACCCACAATGTGTGTCCATATGCGTTGGACCCAGGCGGAAGAAGCAGCCCTTACCTGGGAGATTGCAATGCGCTGGGGGAGCACAGAGAAGCACATTCGAGTTCTTCAAACTTCCTGTAGAAGTGATGCTCACTTCTTCTCACGTGCCATCTGTCAGAGCAGCTCACAGGTCAATGCTGACAGCCGTGGGCTGGGGATGGATATGTCCTGCAAGAAAAGGCATCCTGGGAAGAACTCTGGACACTCTTCCTTTTTCTGTGAATAGCTACCTACTCTTCTTTGTGAGAATGATGCCTGGCCAACTCTAAGCCAATATACATCTGACAGAGTTGACCCAGGTCCAGGGGGCATGAGAGCCAGGGTTAGCTAACCTGAGCTTTCCGTTTCTCTGTCCAAAGCAAATCTAATAAAATCCAATTCCTGGAAGAGGAAATCTGTTATCTGTTGGAGTTGCTAAGAAGATGGCCTGTAATACTGGAGCTACAAGGAATAATCTAGGTGAAGAAAGAGGTGGCTAAAAGTGAATTCATCATAGAAGCAAACATAACTGAGAGACTGAGCAGATGAGCTGAAGCCTGAAGACTGACGTCACCGCTGCAGTCCCTGTATCCACCTATGCCAGCAGGAGACGGTCTAAACCTGCAGTTCCTAAATATGTAAGTCAACATTTCTTTTTTCTTAAGCTAGTGAATGTAGGTTTCTATTACTTGCAATTAAAGAGTTCTCATTTATAAAAGAAGGAAAGTTATTATAAATGTTTAAACTTAAACTCTGCCCCATATAGATGGTTCTGTACACTTTGCTTTAGGCGAGTCACTCCTTTGGTAACAAGCGTCATAGATATCAACTCAAAGAGAAACACTGAATTACTATACTATACTGTTGTTATGCTGCATCTACACTGTGAGAAATTGCCCAATATATGTCAAATATGATCAAAAATTGGTGATTTCATATGGTCCAACTCAATGCAATCCCCAATATTGCATAATAAAAACAAACCACTTGTTCAGCAATTAAAGCTTTTCTGAGAGTAAATTTCTGCTGTGGGACACCTATAAAGCCAGGTACAAAGTGTAGCACAGGCCAGCAATATCAGCGTCACTGAGAATTTGCTATAAATGCAGAATCTCAGGCCCCATCCAGACCAACTAAATCAGAATGTGCATTTTAACGAGATCACTAGGTGATTTTTTTTTTTCACATTAAAATTTAAGAGGTACCCACAGGCCAGGCATGGTGGCTCACGCCTGTAATCCCAGCACTTTGAGGGGCCAAAATGGGTGGATCACACAAGGTCATGAGTTCGAGACCAGCCTGACTAACAGGATAAAACCCTGTTTCCACTCAAAATACAAAAATTAGCCAGGTATAGTGGCAGACACCTGTAATACGAGCTACTTGGGAGGCTGAGGCAGGAGAATTGCTTGAACCTGGGAGCTGGAGTTTGCAGTGAGCTGAGATTGCGGCATTGAACTCTCCAGCCTGGGAGACATAGTGAGACTCGGTCTCAAAAAAAAAAAAAAAGAGGTACCCATAAAGAAGACTATGTGATATGGTAAATATCATCAAGAACACCCCTATAAAAATGCATTAAAACAAATGTAGGCTTGTATAACAGTTCTCATGATAACTTAATGGCCTAATGTCAAGTAATTCTAACAGGGATGAAAAATTCCTAAGGTAAATCTTTGGAAGCAGTTGAGATTATATGCTCCAGCAATATAATACTATTGCTATTTTCCCAAAGACCAAAGCAATTGATAAAATCAAGCAACTAGTAACCCCCCTGTTCTCCCCGACACATTATGCAATAAGGAGATCCAAAAACTTCGTTTGAGTAAACTGTGGGGTCACCCAATGGCATGGCCCACTCTCCTGTCCAATGTGGGCAGCAGTTGAGTCCACCTGGTTATGGCGGTCCACTTGCATTTAAATACTTATGCACACTCAGGCTCCCGTGCTGTGACTCCCCAGGCAGCAGTGGAAATGCTGGTTGTCAGTTCCAGTTCACCATCGTGACAACCCAACCTGGAGAGCGTGGGTCTGGAGAAGCCTGGGAAGTGGGGACTGACTCAGCCTTCATGCTTCCTCTGCCCAGGCTACCCCCATTTCACCACCTAGTTTTTGCCTTCCCTCCTGCTTCATTTTTCCTCTGCCACCCAAGATAAGAATTTTTACCTGTCAGGTTGAAGAATAGACTCTGGGCATATGACACAGCCAGGCTCCCATTATATTCAAACTCATTTTTCAGTGGGTTATAGTCTGTTCTTATTCCAATGTAGGAAAAACTATTTCACTAAGGAGAAAACTAGTAAGAGGGGACAGTACATTTTTTTTTTTAAGACTGAGTTCCCAATGCTTGGGTGCACAGTCATCATTGACGTGTCAGTGTATCCGATTACACATTGCCAGCGTTCTGCCTCCCCATTAATCAGAGGGTGGATTACATGGCTAATCCGTGGAGGAGGGTGCATGTGAGCAAAACTGACCTGACTTCATATGGAGTTCTCCGGAACCAGCCACCAAATAGAGGTATAAAGCATCTGGTGAAAATCATTATAAAAATAATTAGATTTTTAAAATCTCCCTGCTTCAGCTCCTCAGATGAATTTGCAGCTGAGGAGATCTTTAAACACAATATTAAGCTCCTGATTAGTGAAGGTAACATTTGGGTATATTTTATCCAGCATAAGTAAACATTCTGAGTTCTTTAATTTGAAACCAGCAAAAAAAAAAAAATTACATTTCTTTTTTTTTTTCCTGCGGCTGCTGCTTCTGTCTTTTGTTAGAGAATTAACTTCAATAGCCCCATCATTGGAAGAGAAGATTGCACTAGAAAGCCTTATTTTTCTGCATTAGAATGTATTTCTCTATATTACTGGTATGAAATAACAGAATGAAACTTGATGGTGCTGCTCCATTTTCCTTACCATTAACATGAGTAAGTATTCTGGGCATTTGCTTAGACCTTTCCATCAACACAACTCACAGTCAGAAGGACCAAAGGGCAGGAGGTAGACAAGCGTGTGTGTAGCCAACCTGTTTCCTCTCCTGTTGCCTCTGCATTCCTGGGTGCTAAGCCAGAATGAAAGCATCCCAGAAAAATGCAGATGAGCAGGGAGCTCAAGATGGACAAGATTTGGAGTGACACTGACTCAATATCCTTAAAACGCATAACAAACTACTTGGTCTTTGCTTTTATATATTGAGCAAGTTTTTTCTGTATGTTTAGTTGTAGCCAATATTTCTTCCAAACAACTGTAAATTCCAGAATGTAGGGGTGTGTCTAACCTTCATGCATGTTCTTAACTAAATTAAAATAGCCATTTTGATAAGGTCATTTGAAGAATCAGGGTACCATGGCAGTAAAAGAAGAAAAAACACCATTGAAAGAGAATTATGTGAGACACACCTTAGAATTCATTGAAATATAAATACGGTGAGCTTAGAAATCAAATATGCACCGACTTTACTATTATCCTTTCTTCTTTTTTCCTTTCTTTGAGTTTTGTCCTTTCTTCCTTCTTTCTTCTAGATAATACTGATAAAGTAGTCTAGAAAATAACTTGTAACCTACAAATATTAATGTTCTGGTACATATCCTAGTATTTAAAGTAGTAATTATTTTGATGGGACTAACATGCGAAAAGAAATAAACATACGTTATTAAGTATTCAGAAAAATGCATAAGTTCATTTTCTATTAAAAATGCTATCTTTTTTAAAAAAAAGTAAAAGATGCCCTGTTAGTCTTTATTTTGCTGAGTGCTTACTGTGGCCCACACCTCTGTCACTCGTGTGTTTTTCATTGCCTCTGTTAAGTTTTGCACCATCCTTTAGGCATGTTAAAAGTAAAATGGAGGCTGGGTATGGTGGCTCATGCCTGTAATCCCAGCACTTTGGGAGGCCAAGGCGGGTGGATCACCTTAGGTCAGGAATTTGACCAGCCTGGCCAACATGGTGAAACCCTGTCTCTACCAAAAATACAGAAAAATTAGCTGGGGGTGGTGGCAGGTGCCTGTAACCCCAGCTACTCAGGAGGCTGAGGCAGGAGAATCTCTTGAACTCAGGAGTTGGAGGTTGCAGTGAGCCAAGATCGCGCCACAGCACTCCAGCCTGGGCAGGAGAGCCAGACTCCATTTCAAGAAGAAAAAAAAAAAAGTAAAACAGCACACAATAACATTTGAACAATTTATTTGAGCAAACAGCAATTCATGAATCAGGAAGCTCCAAACCACAACTGGGTCAGGAACCCAACAAAATGAAAGGAAGAATGAGCATGGAATAAAGGAAAAAAAATTAATGGGTTGCAGTTATACAGTTTTCCTCATGTGGCCTATTTTAGTGGAAAGTCCCTACTTCCATAATTATAAGTTAGTTGGCTGCTTCAGATTGGTTGGACTTAAATTCTGTTTTTCTTTAATATAGGCATTTACAAGAAATAGCTCAAATTAAGTTTCACTTCTGTTTCCCAATCAAGCAAGGTTAGGGTCACTGATGAGGGCTCACTGGCTATGTCTGGTCATTTCATATTAATTTGCCTTCATAGGCATGACTTGTCTTTTGAGGGAAGAGGCTCTTGGAGGAAAGGTTCCACTGAAGGTGTAACCATAACATGCTGTATGATTTTCCAGATAGAGAAAGTGAGGGAAGAGTCTCAGTGCAGCAGGTTAAGGAAACAGAAACAATGACATTCTAGATGGAAAAGCAGAGATTTGAATGGAGCCTTCGGTGATGCCAAAGCCTTGTGACTCCACCAAGAACCTCTTTATTTCTTTTTTATTTTTCTTTCTTTCTTTCTGTTTCTTTCTTTCTTTCTTTTCTTTCTCTCTCTCTCTTTTTTTTTTTTTTTTGACGGAGTCTTGCTTTGTCTCCAGGCTGGAGTGCGATGGTGTGATCTTCGCTCACTGTAACCTCCGCCTCCTGGGTTCAAGTGATCCTCCTGCCTCAGCCTCCCGAGTAGCTGGGACGACAGGCGTGCACCACCACACCCAACTAATTTTTGTACTTTTAGTAGAGACAGAGTTTCACCATGTTGGCCAGGTTAGTCTCGATCGTTTGACCTCGTGATCCCACCCGCTTCAGCCTCCCAAAGTGCTAGGATTACAGGCATGAGCCACCGCGCCTGGCCAAACCTCTTCATTTCTTGAAAGCAAAGTGTTGTGCATTTTCGCCTTTACTTATTCAATGCTAACATAGCACCTGGTAATTTCTCAATGAAACCTGTGAATTTTACCTTTTAAACACATGTCCTTACTACTTGCTCTGCTCCTTTTAAAACCTGCTTCCGCATTAGGTCATTGCCTCATGTGGACAGCTGAAATAATCTCCAGAGTCATTTTCCTGAGTCGTATTGTTACTTTCAGTCTATCCACTGTATGATTCATTCCCTGCTTCCTTCTTCAATATTTCCTCAGATTACCATCCAAGCTTCGCAATTGACCCATGAAGCTACTTAGTGTTGCCTGAACAGCCAATGCAAATTCTATGCTAATACTTCTCCATGACAATGTCACTTTCTCTCTTTGCTGAAATGACCTTGTATACATGAAAAAACGTCTGACTTATTCTTTGAGACTCATTTCAAGGTGTCCTCTATGGCACTGTTTAGAATCTGCCCAGAACTGGCAGCTCTGTTCTTTTTGCTAGTGTTGGGTCTTGTGTAAATATGGTTACAGCGGATGTTACAGTGTATCATAAGGATCGTACTTATGTCTGTTTCCCATACTAATCTGGAAGTTCCTGGAGGCAGGGACATCGTACTTGGCATTGTAACCTTGGAGCACATGCACTTGAGCTCAATAAATGTTATTTAATGAATCATTTGTTGCACAAATAAGTGGGTAATCTATTCTTGAGCAACAAGACACTCACAAGTGCCAAAAATACACTGTTCTCTAATTAGAGGTTATAACTGGTGACAAAGACACTTTAGACAGTGCATGAATTCACGGAACCTGAGTCTGCTGGCATGCTGAGGATAGCAGTGTGACACCAAATGACTCGGGAAATTTCGAGCAGGGTGACATATTAGCCTCTTATACCACCTAGAAATGCACGTGGTTTACAACCACATTGGGTAAAATCAACATCAAAACCCCAAGCATGAATACTGCTCAGTGGAATGGTATGGTTAGGTCAAAAGTAAACAAAGTCCACAAGGAAAAAAATATAAAAATAATGGCCTGAAAAGTGATGACTCTTCTCTCTATGATGTAATTGTTTCTGAAGGAATTGCTTATCTGAATAATCTTATAATGAGCTCATCAAAGTTAGGGAGAACATTAGGGTCCCTTAATTCTAGCATTCCACCTAAGGCAGGACTTCTGGGGAGATGCCAGTCCAGATTCTACTTGAACACTTCCAGAAATGAGTCTCATCACTGGAGAGGGAAGCATCTCCTTATTTTGGAGGCAACTCATTTAATTTTGGATTATTCACGCTGAGATGAAATCTGCCTTCAGTCCATTGACCCTGGTTGTTTTCCCAGAGCTACATAGAACACTTCAACTTGTTTTTCTGTGTGACAACCTTTCACTTATTTAAAGACAGCTATCATTTCTGCCAAAAGCTTATTTTCCATTAGACTAGAAACACTTCATTTCATGCAATAATTTCTTATGTGATGTTCATTTAAAGCCTTCAGCTCTCTCTGGCCATATTCCAAAAGACACACTTCAGAATGATAAGGAAACGTGGACCCAACACCGCAAGTATACCTGAGCATGGCAGGCATGTCTCACCTTGTGTGTGCAACCTATTTCATTATCAAAATCAAATATTGTACCGTATTCAATGAATAAATGGATTGAAAATATTATTAGCTAGGAATTGTTCTTGGATAGAAAGGTAAGACAGTCTTTGCTTCAAGAAACCTACAACCTAGCAAAATAAAAAATACTCTTTCAATAAATTTTGATATTGTCTAAGCACTATAATTGAGGCATAGCAAGATATGATTATCAAGTAGCTGACATATTAGGTTGTTACTCAATGGGAGATCTCTGCTTCTTTCAGACCACTTGATATTAATTAAGGCCTTCCAGACTGTGCCATTTAAAAATCTAAATGCGGCACCCTCTCCACATCTTTCCTAATTTCATGATGTTGATTTTGCTATGATTCCAGCAGAGCAAGGTCTTTTAAATCTTTGTTCTGTCATCAAGTATGTTCGTTTTCCTTTCTAAGCTTCATGTCACCTCTGACAGCAACAGGGAAGCTGGCTGCACTGTTCATGAGCAGTAGTCTGTGTTCAGCTTTCCCAGCAGAAGGATGTGCTGGGGAATTTGGCTAATGGGAAGTGGTAAGGCATATATTTAGAAAAGACAGTTTATTTTGCCCCAGACAAATATAGATGCTTGGAATTCTATCCACCATGACTCACACAAAGTGCAGAGGGTTCTTGGCCCCTGAGGGCTGTGTGGTGTAGGATGTTGGCATACAGTGAAGCCAGGGCCTGAGAAACAGAGGAAAATGCATTAACAGCTGATGGTTTAGGCCAGTTTCTGACACCAAACACCAGATTGCAAGTTGAAATGTCCCCTTATCTCCAGTCCTGCAAGGTCGCTTATAATGTTCTTAGAATAATTTTTTTTAAATTGCATTTTAGGTTTTGGGGTACATGTGAAGAACATGCAAGATTGTTGCATAGGTACACACGTGGCAGTGTGATTTGCTGCCTTCCTCCCCTTCACCTATATCTGGCATTTCTCCCCATGCTATCTCTCCTCAACTCCCCACCCCGCACTGTCCCTCCCCTATTTCCCCCTGACAGACCCCAGTGTGTGATGCTCGCCTCCCTGTGTCCGTGTGTTCTCATTGTTCAACACCCACTTATGAGTGAGAACATGTGGTGTTTGATTTTCTGTTCTCGTGTCAGTTTGCTGAGAATGATGGTTTCCAGGTTCATCCATGTCCCTATAAAGGACATGAATTCATCATTTTTTATGGCTGCATAGTATTCCATGGTGCATTAAACTTCCTTTTCATTGTCTCTGTTCAAATTGCATGTAGCGTCTTGTTAAAGAGGCCTTTCCTGACCACCCTGTGTAGCAGCACCAGCCCTGCCTCTGTGCTGGCTCTGTCATTGCCCAGCCCTTTTTCCCATGGCTCTTATCGCTGTGAGACTCACTACAGAGTTCCTACTCGTAGAGTGTTCGACTCCCTTCATCCCTACATCCACATGCACCAGAATGGGAGCTCTGCGAAAGCACGGGCTTGGGTTTGTTGACTGTGAACAGGGCCTGGCACGAACACGCATTCTATTGGCCTGTGCTCAGTAAATATTTGTTGAATACATGAATGAATCTGAAGCAAAATGATTGTAAATTATTTATGTACTTAGCTGATAGAAGATTAAAAAAAATAATGACAATGGAAACCACTGAGAATGTCATGTTTATTTGATCCTTCCTAGAAGGGTAAGATTAATTATGCAAAGAATTTTGAGCTTCTCTAAATGAAAGAGCTTTCTATGTAGTTTCAGTGTGTGCTGGTGTTATTTAGCATGTGGAGAAAAGAGTTTATGAAATAGTAATCATAGCTACCCATTACCAAATACTGAGTAACGGGGTAATGGCTTAACATACATTTTCTCATTAAGCATAGATTTTATTGTACATCTTGTTTATATAACAGAGGGAGCTCAGAGGGCGTCAGTCATTTGCCAATGGCCCACAGCTGGAAAGGGCCACAGTCTAACTCCTCTCACCTTGCAACGCTTACTAACAAGCAGTAAGCAAAGAAACACATGTATCTTCATTTTATGAAACATGCCAGAACAGTCACCACCCTCGCTGGGGAACTTTATATCCAGGTGAGGCTTTTGTGCTACCTACAGCTGATCAGAGTCCTGTAGATTATAACCACATAATCATGATGGCTTTGCTTAGAAAAGTGACCACCGAAGTGACACCTGGGTATTTTCTACTCCTCGCATTGCTTTCAAATTGAATTTGCCAAGAAAATCAGGTAAAGCGATGTTTTTGAAGCGGTCAGCATTCTTTACATCTGAAACAAGTTACGTGTCTTTCTATCACATTCATCACTCCCTCAACGTAGATTTTACAATCCAAATGAGAGAGCTATATCAAGAAAAGTTTGCACTTCTCTCTTGCTGACAATTTTGTTAGGTAAGATAAACGACAAAGCTTGCTCTTCAGAGCCTATCTGAATTCTAAAACTCTTGCAGAAGCAATTCTTACCCAAGAGTTCATGGGAGGAAGTAAAGGGATTGCCCATAAAGCAGACACATATTGGGAAGGGACAGAAAGCAGAAAAGTGCAGCCACAAAGGCCTTGTGCAGAGATGCTCTTAGAGATCCACCCACGCCAGGTCGCCGATTGTAAGCAGCGAGTTTGCATGGCTGAGCTTTGGGGCACACTGGAGACCTTCCGGGCCTTGCGTCTCCAGTGCATGCCATGATTATTGACCCCATGCTCATACACTTGACTGAAATGTGTGTGGTCTGCACCTAAACTAAGGTCATATCTCTCCCACGTGGGAAACTCTCCTTCCCTGCTCCAACATCACGTATCGCCTTTCAGCACCACTTACATATAGAAATAAAATGGGTGAGGAGAAAGCGGGAAAAACGTAACACTCAGCAAAGACCACTCGAAGGTGCAATTCCTGAAACATTTTCTGCAGCTTTCACCCCGGAGGTCTCCTTCCTATCAACATTTGTGTGAAGGAGGAGTTGGCTCTCAGGGCAGTTGCGGTGCCTTTCATCTCTTCGGGCAGACATAAAGCATCTGATTTAGGAAGTCTTAGGATTCCCCCCAAAAGGCATCTCAGGTTCTGATCTTAGTTATGACAAAGCCTATGATCTAGGCTACTGTCCAACAAGGGTCGCAGTCAGGGTTAATGCCGGAAGAGTTTGCAACAAAAGATGTTGAACTTACAAGTAGAAAATAAACAACCACCAAGGACTTTATAGGACCTCATCCTCAGATCTCAAACCAGCTTGAGGCATCACACTCAGGAAAACAGTGGTGACCATTAAAAGCCATCAGTTTCTCCTTGTCCAAGCAGAGGGTGGAGAGAAAGGGGTGCAGAAATCCTACTTCCTAAAGGGCATTGCCATCCTGGCCTCAGGTCTCCATAGCCTGGATGACCGGGCAGAATTGTCCCAGAGCACCCAGTTTCTCCCATGCAGGGTCAGTGGGAGCACACATAGTCACAGACACCTTTCTCCAAACACTGTTTTCCTCCCTTCACTCCTACATTAATAACGGTAATAACACATTCAGTGACCAGACCACTCAAACATAATAACTTTAAACCTCTTCATTTATTCACAAAATAAAAACATTATTAAGTAGCTGTTATATGTGGGAGGTTGCATGAACTTCTAGGACAGCAACAAATGTAAAATCAGCACAGTTCCTTCTCTTTCAAAAGCCTTAATTTGTGTGTGTGTGTGGGTGGAGGGCTGGCGGGGACGGGGGAGAAGGCAGTCATAGAAACCAGAATTGCCGAAGTGGTCTCTTATGCAGTCATGTCACAGCTCTTCTCTACCTGTGAAAGTCCTCCCTGCACGCTCAGGTTCCTCTGCGGCAAGTCAAGCTCTTTGCCTGGCGAGCAAGATCATCCAGAGTCCTTCTGACCCCACTGCCTCCCCCACTCCCTGTCCCCTTTCTCCTGCCCAGCATCTTAACACTCCCATCAGCAGGCTGCCCAAACTTTCTTCACCGTTTCACAATGTTTTTCATCTCTGTTACCCCTTTCATCTAGAACACCCTCCCCTCTTATCTTGACTACCTATGTGTTTTTTAAAGACTCAACTTCAGCCTCCTTCTGGAAGCTTTTCCTGAATTTCTTACATAGTCTTGAGCACTCATTCATCAAAGCTCCCGCTGTACTGTTACTTCTATGAGGGTTTAAAAGAAACTCATTGCAAGTGACTGTCTTCATATTAGACTGTGTGCCCCTTGAGGCTGGACAGCTTCAATTCCTTCTGTTTTCTTAGCACAGGTCCCAATGCTTCTTATCCCATATGCCTTAAAAATGTTGGCTGGGCACGGTAGCTCACACCTGTAATCCCAGCACTTTGGGAGGCTGAGGTGGGCAGATCACAAGGTTGGGAGTTCGAGACCAGCCTGGCCAACATGGTGAAACCCCATCTCTACTAAAAATACAAAAATTAGCCAGGTGTGGTGGCACGTGCCTGTAGTCCCAGCTACTCGGGAGGCTGAGGCAGGAGAATTGCTTGAACCCGGGATGCAGAGGTTGCAGTGAGCCAAGATCGTGCCACTATGCTCCAGCCTGGGTGACAGTGTGAGAGTCTGTCTCAAAAAAAAAAAAAAAAAAAAAGTTAAGTAGATTACCAAATGAAAGAAAAAAGATGATACAAAATATTTAACAAAACACAGAAAGGAACGCTAAATAGAAGTGCAAGGCAGGTGTTCAATGTTGGAAGAAAGATGAGTTTATCATGTGTCGACTGAAGCCTGAGTTGGAGAAGTGGATCTGAGGAGAGCCTTGAGGAATGGGTTGGATTCAGGAGGAGAGAAAACGTTTTTCAGAATGAAGATTTAACTTGAAGAAAAGCAGAGATGTCTGAAACAAACAACTGAATAAAGCCCTACAAAATAGACAAAAAAGCAGGGTAAGATTATTTATGGAGAGTTAAGACCACCGTGAAAGGACTGTGATCTTTATTTAGAAAGCCGCAGGGAGCCATTGACAGTTCCTGAGAGAGAAAATTTCACAGTATAATGCTTGTTTTAGGAAGACCATATTGCAGCATTGTGAAGGATGGTTTAAAAGTCAGTGTTTTAGAAAGCCAGGGAAGAAAGTATCTCAAAAAGAATGCTGCCACTGTGAAGTTGGATGAGAACTGAGAACAGGTCTCTTGTTGGCGTAGGTAAGGTGGGAGGGTGGAGGAAAGGAATGAAAATGTTACTAGGGGTGAGTAGAAGAGAACAAAGAGGCTGAGATGACAAGCAAAGTGGGAGGATTAGCCTTGGAAATTAGTGTCAATTTCTCCTCCAGGAGAAGAAAGAGGAGAAAGAGGAGGAGAATATGGTTGAAGATTTGAGCTCTCAGAGAATAACTTATATTCATCATTCATTTAGGATTTTTTTGATACTTTCTTTTAATGGAAGACAAGGTCTTGTGATGATTGTAAGAAAAGCGACGGATGTGGTTTGGGTTTGGACCGAGTGGAAAAGCTCCAGAAGAACAGTGCCAGGGGCAATAAGAGACAGAGACAGCCAGAGTGCAGGGAAGAACTGCCTGGGCCACTGCGGTCGTGCCCGAAATAACACAGCACGGGTTTTTGGTTTGCTTTTGTGAAGACAACCACCAAGCTTCCAGTTATCTGCTGCTGACTAGCAAACCACCCCAAGTTCAATGGTTTAACCCAGTAACCACTTGCTTACGTTCCTGGTCTGTTGGTCAGAGTCTAGGGCAGGGCATGCCCGGGTGATCTTCTGCTCCATGTGATGATCATAGGGGTCTCCAGCTTATGGAGACCTCTCCATGGACTCTCTATTCAAACACCCAGGCTTTCAACAGCATGGCTCAGGGACAGAGAACAGCCAGGCCTGCAGTTCTGGCACCAAAAACCACCACCAAACATTGGTCAAAGTGAATAGAGAACCCACCACACTCTTGGTGGAAGCGGTGTTACAGTATTCTTTCTAGATCTCACTGTTTTTGCATAGTGTTAATCACTTTCTATATGATTATTTTCTATCATCCCCCACTGGAATGGAAGTTCTGTAGATTGAGGAGTTTTCTGTTTTGACTTTTCTGAAATGTTTGATCTGTAGTAGACACAATAAATAATTGTTACATGAAGGATGGGAGAAGGTAGAGAGGAATGGAGAATATGGGCCTAAATTGCCTGGGGCTGTGGTCTTCCAGGAAGATGGAGAAGCATGAGGGGGACTGCGGGGTGGTGGTTCCCTCTGTTCTATAATGGTTCCAGCATTTACCTGCCAGCAACAATGTCTCAGCAGTGCTGTGGCTCAGGATACAGCTCTCGCCTTCACAAAGCAAACACACCATCTTCCTTAGGACATGAGCTATCAGTGCTAGGGAACATATTTATGTTTATTCCAATGGCAAGCCCTCCTTCAATAAAAATCATTGCATCTGACAACTAATTAATCATACGGTCTGAAAGTGTCTTCTGTTACGTTTCACAGAGGAACTTAGGGGTATGAACCCCCCTGAAATCGTACTGGGAAATGAGTCATCTTACTGGTGTTTGTATGAGTTCTATCAGAATCTACAAAGAAGGTTTGACCCAAACATATTAATACTCTCAGAATGAGCTCTATGTTGACTTTGCTTTTTAAACAGGAAAGTTAAGCTTTTCAAATACAATGAAGGAAAAAAATAATCTGAAATGGGGGAAAAAAAGCACTTACAACATTAACTAAGGTCACATATGTAGCAAGAAAATTGATGAAATAGTCTTTAAAGATTTCCCAGGAGCTATTAAGTTTGATTTGGCTAGTGGCATGTAAGCCCACAGGATTTACAGGTAAAGTGATTCTAGACAAAGAGAAACCACACCATCATGTAAAAGTAACTAAAAAAATGTATTTTTGAAAACTTAGACTATACAAAATGTATGTTTCTCAGTGAGTCAGTGCTTAAAAGCCTCTGGTGATTACAATGTGATATTTCTTTAAAAATATCTTAAGTATCTCTTAACTATGGAACTTGAACTAAAATGATCACTCCATTATTTGAAGGTACTTTTAGATACTTTTCTTTCCTCCTCTTCTATTAAATTACTTACAAAAACTCAGATTTAAAAAAAAGCTTATGGTTGCCACACATAACAACATAATAGGGATATAAATGGTCAATTATTTTGAGAATCAAATAGTTTGTAAACTGAGGAGGCTATATCAGAGAGAGAGATTATATCCAGAAACAAAACCTACAGATAAAATAACATGGATTAAAATACTGCTACAATATTAAAATACAGACTTTTAAGAGTTGTATTGTTTGCCTGCTTCCTTATTTATTTTACTTTTTTGTTTTTTTTTAATTTGACAGATAACATTGTAGCTATTTATTGTTTATGGCATCATATTTTGAATGGTTAAGTCTAGCTAATTAACAACTGCATTATCTCCCATGGTTATTTGGTGGTGAAAGCATTACCACCTACTCTCTGCATTTTTCAAGAATACAATAAATTGTCATGGATTATCATAACCTTGCTGTACACTAGGTCTTTTGAGTTCATTCTTCCTAACTGTAATTATGTATCCTTTGACCACCCTCTCCCATGCTCCCATTTTCTTATTTTTAAGCATAACTACCTAAAATATATCTACTAGAATTTTTTTCCATGATCTGAATTTTAGGCAGTTTAAAAAGCTAAATCTCAGCGCTGGCTAACCACCCCCAACCCCGGCCCCCAGTGCTTGCATTTATGTCAGATGAGCTGCCATGACCCAGGGTTACTCTTGACTTCCTCCCAACCATATAGACTTGGAACCGTCCCTCAGCTTGAATGTCACTTCTGGCACCTCTGGGTCCTGTTCCCCAGGTGAAAAATGGACAAACACTGTGCAAATAGAAATGTGAAATAAACACATTTGCACACTCTCTGCTCTGATTCGTTCTGTGTTTCCAATCTGTAGCTCAAATCCCATTTATTTGCACCCTCAATTGAATGTCTACCACCTTAATTGAGATCTTTATGATCTTTCTCCAAGATAATAAAAAACAGCAATCCATGATCTCATCTGCCTAGTGAGATGACTACATTATTTTTTATTTCAAATGCTGCCGAGGAACAGAACTTTGTGAAACAGTTCCTTTTTTCTTCAAGTACCAGTAGTGGCTTCTCATTACTCAATGAATTAACACTAGGCCTCTTCCATCTGTGATACCAACGCGTAAGTGACATGAACAGTTAGGCAAGAGTTAGAAAGATGGAATAGAAGCTGGAACAAAGGTGTTCGGGTAGGTTTTTTTTTTTCAGTTGTTGTTGTTTATTTTGGCCAGTTTTGGGTCCAGGAACCAGGAGTTGGCTAAGTCCAAATACAGTATTAGCAACACCGAGTGAGTGAGTCTGACACACGGCACGGATACTAAGGAGTGTGTTGTGCTTTCCAGCTCACAGGAACCTGGGTCCCGTGCAGGTTGCTCTGATGCAAATTGTGTGCACTGTGTGTTCAAGAGACACTTACGGCGAAGCAGCCTCTTGGTCCTAGCTGTGTATTTGTATTGGAGTAAGAATTGCAAGAAATGGGTTTACAAAGTCTTTAGCCAACCTATTTTATCAGTCACCTACATACGCTTTCTCACCTAACTGGGAGAGGCTCTTTCCTTGGCCCCCAAATTATCATGTTTACTGTCTGAGTCTAATTTGGTGTTATAAAGGAATCCCTGAGGCTGGATAATTTATAAAGGAGGGTTTATGGCTGGGTGTGGTGGCTGATGCCTGTAATCCCAGCACTTTGGGAGGCCGAGGTCAGGAGATAGAGACCATCTTGACCAACACGGTGAAACCCCATCTCTACTAAAATACAAAATGTTAACCAGGTGTAGTGGTGCGTGCCTGTAATCCCAGCTACTCAGGAGGCTAAGGCTTGAACCTGGGAGGCAGAGGTTGCAGTGAGCCAAGATTGCCCAGTGCCCTCCAGCCTGGATGACAGAATGAGACTCCATATCAAAAAACAAAAACAAAAAAAAAGGGTTTATTTGGCCTACGGTCCAGCAGGCTGGACAAAAAGCACAGCACTGACACTGCCTGGCTTCTGGTGAGGCCGCAGGGAGCTTCCACCACGGTGGAAGGAGAAGGCGAAGGGGAGCCAGCCTGTAGGGACCACGTGGTGAGAGAGGACACGTGGCGTGGGCGGACACAAGCGCCAGGCTCTTTTGAACAACCAGCTATTGTTGGAACCGTGGACACGGATACAAAGGAGTGTGTTGTACTTCCTGGCTTTGCGAGGTGAGAACTCACCGCCAAGGAAGGCCGTTCATCTATTCATCAAGGATCTGCCCCCGTGACCCAAACTCCTCTCATTAGGCCCCGCCTCCATCAGGACCAGATTTCAATGTAGGATTTGGAGAGGAAACATCCACATGATAGCAGCTGTCTTCTAATCTCTGCTTCTGTTGATGCGTCTCCCTTTGTTTGAGATGTTCCTTCATATTTTCTCCACCTAACCGTATCTTTTATTCTACCTCATGTTTAATTTTCAGTGCTAGTGAGACGGCATTGAGTCCCAGTTCCATTTCACCTGTGAAGCCATCTTCAGATGGCTTATGTCATTCTGACTTATCTCTTCTTGGACCCTCAGCATCACAGTGAATCATGGCCACACTACGTGTGCTTACTGTCATCCATGGAGAGTGGTGGGCATGTCTTTCACCAGTTTTCTGTCTTACATGCAGCCTAGCATAGTGCTGAGAACAATAAATAACCTTTGGAGGACTCTCTTAATCAAAGTTCAGTAGTTCCAGAAAATTATTAAGCTTTTGAAAACATAAAACTGTTTTTTAAAAGAATAGGGAGAAATATGACAATCATGAAACCACCAAATGTAAGACCTAAAAGTGATAGCATCTATTCTAACCTCCACATTTAATGAAAGAGGAAAATTATATGCAGAATAGTTAGGTAATTGATACAAAGCTAAGCAGTAAACTAGAGACAGACACAAGGCTGTCGAGATTCTGGCCCCAGCCTAATGCTCCTTGCTAAACTGGACTAGAGTATATACTGAACCATCATGGAATGCAAAATTGAATGAATGTATTTCAACTATGCTTGTCATTTGAGTTTATCTTCAAGCATGCCCTCTTATAAGCTGAAAAATGAATTGTCTAAATATAACCATGGCTGACATTGCTGGTTGGCTATCCAATATACCTTCTCCTTTCTTCTTTTGTTCTCTCTCTTTCTTTCTCTCGTGTCTCTCTCTACACACACACACACACACACACACACAGACAGAGAGAGAGAGAGAGAGAGAGAGAGAGAGAGAGAGAGAGAGAGAGAGGCAGAAACAGAGATAGAGAAAGAAAGGAATAGCTATGTTTCCAGTTAAGACCTAAAACCTCCTACCCCTCTTTGTGTTAAATGGCAATTTGGTATATTTCTTCTCACTAATAGAGTATGATTAAAAGTTAGCTAGAAAGTGGTTATCTTTCCAAATGAAAAAGAAAAAAATACTTACATGAATAAGATGTTGGGCTTTTCCCCTTTTTCCTTCTTTGTGGTTGGAATGCAGACATGACATTGGATGTGCAGCAGCCATCTTGGAATCATGAGGATGAAAGTCACAACCAAGGATTAGGCCTGGAGAGATGGAAGGAGCTCAGGTCCTTGACAACATTCTTTTTTTTTTTTTTTTGGCCATATTTTTATTTACTGCATATACTATAAACATATACAATACATGCTACAAAAAAACACATTTTTTAAAATTTAACTGTCAAGAAAGTGTATAGTGTTATAATACAATGGCACATGTTTATACTTTATTTCAAATTGGTTTGCTTATCACCTATTTCAAACCATTAATAGTGGGTCAGTGGGAAGGGGAGTGCAATGGCAAACGAGGTCACTTCCCTTTCACACATGTCCGTCTGCTGGATCAACAGAATCCCGATGAGGACTTCAGCTGAGTAGAGCTCAACAGTTTTGCTGACACATGGGAACAATATTTTTTTTTCTAACTGCCATCTATACAATTTTCTTACAGATGTCAAAAGCAGTCTAGTTTATATAAGCATTCTGTTACCTGTGATCTTTTTTAGACTGAACGACTCCATTCCTAGTCTTACTTAGCACATTCAGGGTACGAACTGGAGGGCTGTGTGTTAGCTTCTGAATTGGCGATTTAAGGAGGTAGTGGCGGTGCCCGTGTATCAGGAGGGAGAGGTGTCTTGCCTCCTTTCTCTCAGGCAGTGCAGCTCACCTGTGGAAAACCGATGGACAGGAAGGAGTGTTAGACACTGCTTACCCTGATTTATTCAGTGGTTTTGTTTTCATTCTGGAACCATACTATCGAATGGCAACAGACTGTTCCCTACCACCCCCATGAAGTAATCATGCACCGTGTGAATAGTATCGAGCAGGACCGCTTTCATTTATGGAACATGACCGTTGTATGACTCATTCTGACACTGCAGACCCTAAGAATTCTAAGAACACTACTAGAAGCATTTGTCTTCCTTCTTAGTCAGTGCTTCATACTTTTTCTTGGGATTCTTTTAGCCCTTGTCATTCTTTTCCCCCAAACCTGTAAGTAGGTTAATTCCTAAGATGAGTTTGTATTTTCATTCCAGGTGAGAAGGAGGATGTACCGAGCACTTTATTCAGTGCATAGCTTTAAGCCAGTGTTGGATTCACTAAGTGGACAGCCAGTCTCCCAGCTCTCTGCCTTCCCCAAAAGGGTCGTGGTAGGTCACCCTTCTAGAGCAGCTCAACAGAGTCCTAACTAATGGGATCCAGCAGGGCCGTTTCTGCCGAGTGCCAGTATCCTATCAGGAGACTATTGGAATTCTTAGGTTCTGCTCGGAGTGGAAGGACCAATCACCTCTAATATTCTGTGGAAGTTTTTGAGGCCAAATTCTGCCCTCTGTATTCAGTGCAACTTGTATAAAAGTCAAGTTAGTATTACATGAGTTTGGGGTAGGGTTAGTGCTTTGAAAAGTGTTTGAAGCAATGGTAAGTTACTTATGTATCCCTCAAGTCTTATGGGCAGAGTGATGCTATTGAAGTACATTACATTATAAACCGCCTTATTTCTGGCTCTTTCTGTTCATGTTCAGGTTTCATTTACAAACCCATTTAAGTATGGAATGATTTATATGGGGTCAGGTGCTCCAAAAAATAGACAGATGAGACCAAAAATGAGCTAGGCAATTTAGACTACGGCATGAAACTTCCAAGTGAGTTCTCAGTCCATAAAGGCACTTACTGGTCTGTGATGTGGCATGACAATAGAAACACCTTATCGTTTGCTTTGGAACTAATTTTGGAAGAAGAATCTACCTTTCTAATTGTTCTGCATAGGTGAATATGATAAATTTGCATTCTTTGAACATTCACTAAATCATGGTATCCCAGGGACTGGCGCATTGCCTGACACACAGTCAGTGTGCACGTGTCTGTCTGAGTGAATGAGGAGACTGAGAAGCTGGTTACGTGGCACAGGATCCCCACATGGCCACAAGCAGACTGGTGCGTTGACGCTAATTTAAAGTATTTTTACCTCACACTAAGGTAATGCTTGATAAAGACATATTAGCACAGTGCTCTGTGCACAGTGGGTGCTCAGTAATGTTGAGTGAACAAATCCCCGATACTAGATGTCATCCATCTGACTGCTTTGTTAACTTTCCAGTTAGAGCATAGATACTGTAAAATCCAGATACACCTTAAATCTTGTTTTCCTGAAAGTATGCCATCTAAAATATTTGTAGAAAAGCCTTGTCACAACTGATTTGAATATTCTTTTCCTTCCACTTTGGTCTCGGCTTGTCGTGTCTCTTTTCATCATATGAAATCTCAGAGGAGCATGCAGCGCCACTCACGTCCTGAGGCCCCTCAGTGGGCGTAGTCCAGAGCCACTGACGAACTGCTGGGTTCGATTGGGCTGCATGTGACAACATTCTTGAAAAGCTAACTCTGTCCTGGGCCAACTCCGTATTTTTAAGAGAGAACTATCGATCTCTTATGTATGTAATCCAATAACTTTTAAGTTTTCTGTTACTTGTGTTTGACTAGTCACTTTTGCAGTGACTTTGGTGCCACAGAACTTTTCAATATATAAAAGCAAAACATTTTTAGATGGTTTAAATATGCTAGGCACCTTTCTATACCCTTTAAATATATTATCTCATTTTATCATCATATCTATATATGGACTTCATTGACATCCTCATTTATACAGATAAAAAAGTTGAAGTTAATTATGTTGCTTATGATTACGTAGTAAGTGGCAGATGTTCTTGTCATGCTAATGGCCACTTTCTGTTCATCCCTCACACTATTCATGAGAAGCAGAGCTCTGTCCGTCCATGTACTATTTCATAGTTTAAGATATGTGACTGACAACCTTATTTTCTTCTCCAGAAATGAAATACCAAAACTACGGTAAAAACACGTAACCTGTACGATCTGCGTATCATCCAGACAAAGGGTAAGTTAAAGTTGTGCAATTTTGCAACTGTGAATTTAGTAGTTTCAAAGAGAACCAATTATAGAACTGATTCTATTTTTCACTCTGGCTCTTGAACTTGGCCTTAAGCTGTTATCGTAATTGTCCAGGTATAGCTGCCTCAAACTTAAAAATAAGTAATATTTTGCAGCTTTTCAACACTTTAGCACAAGCTCTGTTTAAATAGAAAGGCCTTCTAGAGTTGCTTTTCTCCTGCAACACGTCATTTAAGTTCTGTTCCAAATGTTATAAGCTTTAAGTCTTTCAGGTAATTCATGGTTTCTTATCCTTTATTCGCTAGAGATTATTTTCTTTGTTGTTACCCCAGAAAACAAAGGTAAGCATAAAAGAAAACCTGGATATTCTTGGATATGTGTTAAATATATATAATAATAAAACCAAGTAATTCGATACTGACATCACTTAAATTATTAGTATTAGAACAACTTTTTAAAAGATGATTGCAAATCTAATTGTGTCTGTTCAACTGAGTGAAGTGGTATGTTGAGGTCAACTCTAAATACACCTCAGGGTAAAAAGATATCTCTCACTTCCTCACCAATACTACATAGTTAAGAAAAATATGTTTTTCTGGTTTCAATTTTATGTACATTTGTGACAATAAAGTGAAGAAACTTTGCCATGGATATATAGATAATAGCCTTAGATGCTTTTATTCAGTGTTCAGTGTTTTAGATGAGAGTCAAAATAAAAAAGTCCAAATGTATAGTTTCAGATGAAATCTTCTGTAACATTGTTTAAAGATTTTGAACCAAATCTAACACCAATAAGACTCACTGATGATGAGCTGGTTTTTAACGGGCTGTGAGAATCTCCACTGGGTTCTCTTCAGAAGGCACTCTGCCACCTTCACTGAATTTTTATATATTTTCCATAATAAAAGTCAATGTGGCTGAACACAGGCTCTGTTTTATGGAGACTCCCTGACTTCCAGTTGGGATTAATTTAGAGGTAATTTCTGCAGAGGGAAACTTCCTCAGTCTCTAAGAACCCTCATCTCTACAGCAATCCATTGTATTCTGCTAGCTGTAAGACCTGGGTGAGTGTGAGCACTAATTTTACACGTCACCATGACTGGGTTAAAGGATGCCCATACAGCTGGTGAAGCATTATTTCTGGGTGTGTGTGTGAGGCTGTTTCTAGAAGGGGTAGCATGTGAAATCAGTGGACTCGGTAAAGAAGACCACCTTCAGCAATGTGGGCGAGCACCCCCAATCCACTGAGGGCTCTGGGGGAACCAAAGGGCAGAGCAGGAGCGAATGCACTCGGGCTCTGGAGCTGGGACGGCCACCGTCGGAGACCTAGCTTCTTGGGTTGTCAGCCCCGGACTGATTTGTACCCCAACTTCGCTGGTTCTCCAGTTTGCAGACAGCAGAATATCTCAGCCTCCATAATCATGCAAACTAATCCCCATCATCGGTCCTCTCCTGTCTCTCTCTGTCTATCATCTGTCTATCTCCTGTTGACTCTGTTTCTCTAGAGAATTCTGACTAATGCAATGAATTAATTAACAGCCTAGTGGAGAGACAAAATTTACAAACGAAAAATGAGTAAATAAATAAAAGGAAAATGAGAAACAGGCTGTACCACAGGTTAAATAGAGTGGCACAAACGACAAATGTCCTCTGACACCAGTGGGAGAGAAAGCTCACTGACATGGTTTGGGTGTCTGACCCCTCCAAATCTCATGTTGAAATTTTATCCCCAGTGCTGGGGTGCGGCCTGGTGGGTGGGGTGTGGGCCAGACTGGCAGATCCCTCATGGCTTGGTGCTGTCCTCGATAATGAGTGAGTTCTCGAGCCATCCAGTTGCTAAAAAGTGTGTGGCACCTGGCCCCTCCACGTCCTCCTCCTGCTCCTGCTCTCGCCGTGTGAAATGATGCTCCTCCTTTGCCTTTGACCGTGATTGGAAGCTTCATGAGGCCTCCCAAAAAGCAGATGCTAGCATCACACTCCTTGTCCTGTCTGCCGAACTGTGAATCTATTACACTTCTTTTCCTTATAGATTACCCAGTGTCAGGTACTTCTTTATAGCAATATAAAAACAGCCCAATGCAGACATACCCACATACCCTGGAGACTGTATGGGCTGCCCTTTGGGTTCAGTCCCTCATTCATTTAATACTGGGTGACTGCTGTATGCCGATCGCAATGGTAGACTCAGAATATACAGATGAGTACAACACAAGCTGTGACCTCAAAGAGTCTGTGATCTATGGGGTATCCGAGGAGAAACAACTAATGACTAGCTGTGCTGTACTGTGATAAAGGCTATATGCAGAGCTTCTGCGGGTTACATAGGAGGGAGTTTCTAATGCCCTGGCAATTTGGGAAAGAAAGTACTGAGAATAAAAGATACGTGATGATTAATTAATTAAAGAAATATTTATGGAGTATCTACTCTGTCTGAATTATTGTATAGTTTCAACAAAATATGGTTAAAAAAAACCCCACAAAGTTTTGAGGAGTTAAAAAGAAAAGAATGATTTGTCCTTAAGACAGAGGGCTTTAGATGAAGCCTCCGTAGAGAGAAAACTACCAAGTAGAATGCGTTTTCTGAAAACAGAGGAATTAAAGGATAGTAAAGTAACAAGTACAGCAATGTGAAGGAACGTCGGTGTGGGGACCAGAGGGACTCCACGTGGGGACCAGAGGGGCTCTGCGTGGGGATCAGAGGGGCTCCGCCTGGGGATCAGGGGGCTCTGCGTGGGGATCAGAGGGACTCTGCTGTGCTGAGACAAAGAGGGGCAGGGGTGAAGTTGGAGGGAAGGAAGGGAGGCAGGAGACAAGGCTGGAAAATTAAACAGGGGTCAGATAATCTAGACATGCAGGCCATGCTAATGAGAGGGCTGGAAGTCAGCCACAAAGAGATTGATAAGAAATCCATGAAAATGAACGATGTCTCCAAGGAAGAAAGTATATATTCAAATAGAAGAGCTAAGAGTAGAGAAAGACGAATCCACTTCTTTTCACAAAGTTTCTTAGGAAAGCCAGGAAGAATTGTCTTCATTAAGTGCAAATTTTACTGGTCTTCACCTATGGCACAAAGATTATTGATGCGCCATTAGCAGACACCAGGTTTCATGGTTTTCCCAGCAGTAGGGATGAATTCTCACAAAATGTCAAAGCTGTCTTGTCACCACCTTTTCAAGAAGGCTGGGAGTTATTAAAAGGTGTGGTCTGGGGCTTAGACACAGACAAGATTCTGAAGTAGGCAAAGTTGTTTTTCAGTGACCACTTAATTTCCTATTGGGACAAGAAAGAGACAGAGAGAAACAGAGAGAGAGATTGAGAAGACGGATACCACAAACAAGTGCTTTTCCTGTGGATTGAGCTCTCTCTATATATATGTCAAGAAAAATGTCACCTATTTCTAATTACAGTAATTATACCTCCACAAAATTTGATTGGCAAGAAATACTACCATCCCACTTCCTCACAATCTCTCTTCCAAGCCTCCTGAAATCTCTTTCCTTTGCAGTAAGAATTCATGGCTTGCCAGCTCTCAATGAGTCTTGCATCTTGAGAGACTTGAGTTTTGTTCTTGGCATTGGAATGGCAAAATACATTCTACGACTTCTAATTGTAAGAGCAAGAAGACTCTTGTCGGGGCACTCTAAATACAAGACAATTATGTATGAACAGTAATTTCTGAGGACACAAATGCACAAGTGTGAACCAATTTCTCTCTTCTGAGAAGTGCAAGGGAAACACAACATGAAAAGGGGTTGCTAAAATAATAGTGAGCAAAGCCCTGTAACATAGCTATTTTGATTCTTTTAGACTGGCTGGCTGCTTAGGGGGTGACCTGGGGCAGTTTCAGAAGCAAAGAAAAAGGGATTTAAGTCAAAAGTTGGTGAAGGGGAGGGGAAAAGGGAAAAAGATTCTGTATTTCTCAGGCTGACTTGCGAAGATTTTCAGAGACCAAGGGCTGGTTGTACATGCTTATGTTTAATTTTAATATGCAGGAGTGGTACAATTGCTCACAATACCATATGTGACATTTTAATTTAACTTTAATTTTCATTGATTTTTGAAACAGAATGCTATTTTCACCACATTAACAAATGTGACAATCTGTCAGTTCTAAGAATGGGTATAATAATATTTTGATCCATATTCATCCTTAAATAAATTTATTAAAAAACTCTTGATATTCTTCAGATACTCATGTCAGGGACAACCGATTTTAATTTGTCTTTTTGAAGTCTTCTCAGAACATTCATTAAATAAGGCAGGGGCTGCAAAAGTTCATACATCAAGGATTTTCTGCTTGACAAATTCCTAGAAGAAGACTTAAGTATTGTGTGATTCTTAAAAACATTTACTCCCAGATGATTGCGATTTGCTGACATTTGGAAAGAAAAGTATATGCATTTGATTCAAATTTAGAACAATGTTGAAATCTTCAAGTGTCCAGTACATAAAGTCAGAAATGTACAGTCAGTAGAAAAAAGAAAAAAAGTCACTTTAAAATGCAGTGCTGATCATTTTAAAGAAAAAAAAAGCATATCCGATTTAATATAAATGAAAATATCTGTGCTGTATAGATAGGGCTGATTATTTCATTATCCGGTCAGTAGTAGAGAGAGAATCATGACGAGAAGTGTATGGGAGAGTTACAGTTTTCAGCACATTTCTAGTTTTATTTCATCTTAGCAAAAAACAATAAATGAGAAGTTGTGCTGCTTGTGCTGAAGTTTTCAGAAGTAGATTCATTGTAAATGGTGCTGCAGTGTGGATGCCCCCTGTCGCACCCAGGGCCTCCTCCCATCCTGCCGCCACTGCCCTCGTTTGGGCTCCTGTTGTTTCCCGAGGGCACTGCAGGCTCCTCACTGCTGCCAAGGGCACATATTCCTAAATCACTGAAAGTTCGCTGGATTTCCCAGTGCCTCCATTCTCCACTTCCGGTGGGTTGTGGGTTGAATTATATCTGCCCAAGGAGATGTGGAAGTCCTAACTTCTAGAACCTATGAATTTGACCTTGTCTGGAAATAAGATCTGCCTTGGTCCATTCATGCAAAATAGCAAAATAAACAGAACTGGACAATATGACAAACAGAAATTGATTGCTCACAATTCGGGAGACTGCTAAGTCCAAAATCAAGGTTCCCTTTCTGGTGGGGGCCATTCCTCATAGATGGTGCCTTCTATGTGTGCCCACATGGCACAGGAGTGAACAAGTGCCCTCAGGCCTCTTTTATGAGGCACTGATTCAATTCTTGAGGGGGGTGTCCTCATGGCCTCCCAAAGGTCTGACCTCTTAATACCATCACCTCGAGAGCTAGGTTTCACATATGTATTGGGAGGAGCATAAACATTCAGACTACAGCAGGGTCTTTGTTGATGATCAGTTGAGATGAGGTTATAAGGGTGGGCACAGTCATCCAATGTGACTTAATAAAACATGTCCTTCTTAGAAGGGGAAATTTGGACACAGCTGCAGAGACACACACAGAGAGAACAGCCTGTGAGGACTGCAGTTACGCTACCTCTGGAACTGCAGGCAGCCAGGAGACAGGCCCAGACGGTGGTCCCTGGCATCCTTCAGAGGGAGCACGGCCCTGCCCACACCTTGACCTTGGACTTGTGACCTCCAGAACTGTGACAATACACTTGTTTAAGTCACTCTGTTGGTAGCACTTTGTTACAGCCATCCTATCAAACTAATACACAGTCCCCCATTCATTCTATTTTGCGGCCAGAATTGACGTTCTAAAGCTCTGTGTGATTTTACCCCTTCCCCAGTGAAAAGCCTTTGATGGCTCTCCATCACCTCCATGCCTGGGGTAAGGTTAGGCACTGGTAGCTGCTCATAATTAAATAAACAACCATATTAACTACCTACCTTGTTAAGACAAATGACCTCATTACCGTCTGGCCCCAGTCTGCTTTTCCAGAGTCTTCTTTTCTCCCATTATCTCACGTGTATCATACCTTACGCCCACACCTGGCTCCTGGTCACACTTTTGAAACACTGAGTGCATGCATTTAACTGAGATATTTTCAGGCCCAGTGACATTCATTTTGCACTGGCTGCTTCTCCAAATTTCAGCTGGTCAGGACACTACCCATCGTCTGACGCCTGGCACACCACCCTCAAGAACTTTTGTGAGTTGTTTTAGGCCATGTATATTCTTCTTTGAAATTTAAATATCTGGAAACGAATTTTACATCTACAATTAAATGATTCATTATTCAAGGGCTAGGACTGCATTTCATTTGGATGAACACCTCACGTCGCATGAGTGAAAGTAATCCCCAGAACAGACACTCAGCACGCATTTTAAATTAAACAAGATTACTTTAAAATGAATGAGACCTGTTCAAACGTGATTCTTGGAGGATCCTTGCCAATTTTACGGGAAAAAGGAGCTGTGACAACAGAATCGGAAGTTGGAGCACCAGGGCCAAAGAGTGCACGGGCGCCCCGTGGAGCTGGAAGCGGCAAGGCAAGGCCTTCTCCGCAGAGCCCCCCGATCTATTACACCGTGATATCAGTGTGTAAAACGCACCTCAGAATTGTGACCTCCAGAGCTACAGCGAGGTTAATTTGTGTGGCTTCGACTCTCCAGGTTGTGGTAATTTTTGTTGCAGCAGCAATTGGGAACTAATACAGAACAGAAAGTATTACTATAGAAGATGCCAGCACTTTCCAAAATGTTTTCTGGGAATTGAAAATCTTGTGAAATGCTGCAGGAAAAATTTGTAGTCAAATACTTTTGGCAAATGTCGCACATCCTTCTTAAAGATTCAAGTTCAAATCACCATATTAGGCTCCCAGTAGGTTGAAAGCATCTGTTTAGCCCAGCACTTAGCAAAAGTATTCAGCCGTGTGATCACCTTCCCTACCATCATGCACACACACACACACACACACGCACACACACACTCCCTCATATATCATCTATTAACATCCCACAAAAACACATTTGGGAAATTCTTTTTGTTTTTTTCTGAGACAGAGTCTCACTCTGTCACCCAGCTGGAGTGCAGTGGCACAATCTTGGCTTACTGCAGTCTCCGCCTCCCAGGTTCAAGCAATTCTCTGGCCTCAGCCTCCCGAGTAGCTGGGATTACAGGTGCCCAACACCACACCCAGCTAATTTTCTTTTGTATTTTTAGTAGAGACTGTGTTTCACCATGTTGGCCAGGATGGTCTCAATCTCCTGACCTCATGATCTGCCCGCCTCCGCCTCCCAAAGTGCTGGGATTATAGGCGTGAGCCACCGTGCCCCGCCAGGAAAGTCTAATGTAAGCTAGTTAGATCATTGTAGAGTGTTGCTCACTGCTGTTGTGTCACAGAGAGATATTCCCTTAGGATACCCTCATGTAACAAAATCCAAAATAGAAATTTCTAGTTTTCAAATTTGAGCTTATCTGAATTCATGTCTCATTCATTGTGAACATACCTACCAACAGGTAATAAGAAGCATGCGACATTCTAAATAATAAAAGGATTTTAATTCAAAATCTCAGGGCTTTAGATATTTAAGAATTTTAGGTAGTCAAGTGTTAAATTGCTGCATTCTAGTGACAGCATCAAGAATTCCCACTTTGCTTTAGTGACTTAGGTAAGGAGCTTCCCAGATGCTCACGAAGTGATTTTCTCCACGCCCTCCTTTTGATTCTATAGTATGTAGTACCCATGGATGAATGGAGATTAGCTGGGAGGAGACATGTCCCAAGCGAAAGAAATTGAATGCTCTAGCATTTGTATGTAGTTTCATAAGGCTCTCTGGCCGCTTGTGACAGATCCCCAATTTTTGCAAAGTTGAATGTTCTGATTCTAAATCATCAGAAACAATAAGGCAAAAATTATCTGGAGCATCTAATGAGGTTGTTACCCTATTTTCCTTCAGCCAGAGATGTGTTAGCTGACATCCACGTTCCTATACTATAAGATTGATGATTAGTTCATTTGCAGTATTAATCAGTATGTATTGCTACAGTGGTGAGGTTAACAACAACAGCAAAAGCCACTATCCTCGCCCTCATAAATCTACTCTAGTGGGGTCCAGGGGCAGAGAAGCCACAGAATAAACTGCTGCTGGCCATTTAATTACCAGCTGTCATTCAAAGATGAGCTTATCTCTAGGGCTCATGTCACAAACAGAAGATCAAAACCAAGCAGTTTCTGGCAAAGAAACTTTATGAGTATACATAATCTTGCTTGTTTCAGAAAACAGGGGAGCTCTTCAGACTTCATATTATAAAATACATCAGGTTTGCACACATATTTTCAGAACTTGGGTTTTAAAACTGTTATTCAAAATGCATTCATGAAAGAAACACACATAATGAAACACACAGTAAAATTATGGGTATTTGCCAAAAAGCAAAATGCAGTGTATTGATTCTAATTACCTGGGCTGAGATTCGAGTTTGGAGAGTGAGATACTCAGCTTGAGTAGAAAATTTAAGGAGTCACCAAAAAAACTCAGTAATCAGGACAAATAATATTGTAATGCCATATCTTAAAAATAAGATTGATGTCAAAAAACTGTGATAAATCACAATGTCAAAATTGTAAGCAAGAGAGCAGCATCATCACAGATACTTCCTTTAGTCTTGGGCTCCAGCACGGCTCAGCACAGCGCTGATGACCAGCCTGCAGTCCTGTAGCAGGCCTGGGATGCTGGCTGAGATCACCCAAATTCTGTCTTTCCCCTTTTCCAACTTGTTTTGTGCCCTGAGAGGCTGACTTTAAGGACTTTCGTTAATGGTCTCCCTTTCTCTCCAACTTCTTGATTAGGCGTAGCCAATGGGAAATTTAGGCAGATTGTCAGAGGACACAAGAATAATGAGATTGAAATATTTATTTCCAGACTTCTTTCCTACCAAGTAATGGGCCAGAAGTGGGGCCTCTGAGTCCAGGAGCGGTGATGGCTTTCTGCTGCTACCTGGAGGCTTCGGTGTCCCTCCTGGGTTCCCACAGCTCAGCCCATACCTCTGTAAATTCACTTTCCATTCAACTCTCCTTCAAAATCCTGTTTGCACAGCCCAGATATTCCCTGATGGGACCCAACAGCCTTGGGGCAAGCCAGGTCTCATGTGACGCCCAAACGCAGACCGTGACTAGGGCAGTGTCTTCTGCACTCATAGTTGAGAGCTTAGTTTGATGAGGCCCTGTCTCAAAGGCAATGCTGAGTTTTGCCCTGGTCACTTTGCCTTCAGAAGACATACTGCCATCCAAACATGGCAAATTGTTTGATTCCCCTATGGTGAGCAAGTTTTAATATTAAGACTAGAAAAAATATTTGCATAATTAATTACACCAAAAAACTTTGGCAATTATTTAATGAATCCGCTCAATGCATTTATTTCATGATTCAGCCATCCTATCAATATTTCAATATGCCCCTCAACTGAGGGAAATATTTATAAAATGGCTGAACTGTGAAATAAATAAATAAATAAACAAATAAATAAATAAAAATATCTTGTGGATTCATTATATTAGTTCCCAATATTTCTAGGCTAATTTGAATAAAAATTGTTTAAAAAAAATTCCTGGTCTCTTGTGATGACTCATGACTGTATTCCCAGCACTTTGAGAGGCTGCAGTGAAAGGATTGCTTGAGCCCAGGAGTTCAAGACCAGCCTGGGCAACTTAGTGAGACTCCCCAGCTCTACAAGAAATACAGAAAGTAGCCGGGTGTGGTGGCATGCGCTTTTAATTGCAGCTAGTAAGGAAGCGAGGTGGAAGTATCCACCACCTGCGCTGGGATTTTGAGACTGCAGTGAGCCATTGTTGTGCCACTGCACTCAGCCTGGATGGCAGAGCAAGACTTTGTTTCAAAAAAACAAAACAAAATTCCTGGCTGGTTGAGGTAATTAGATGTATGATGTGCCTCTAATGCGGTCTCTAAACTGACATCAAAGGAATGATTCATATGGGTGCAACCGGTTCATCTTGGAAACGATGCATTTTTCACATTAATACCAACAAAAATAATATTCACAACAGTTTGTGTGTTCTGACATAATTTGCCTAATAGTCCAATCCTTTCTCATGAGGATCATAAAATTTGGTTAGCGTAATTTCCTCATATACCAGTAATACTTCAGGCTTGATTACATTAATTTTTCTTATTTTCTAAATTTAGTGAATGCTGCTTATTTTAACTTTTTACTTTTAAATATGCATTTATAATTACAATTCTTTATCATTAGGAAATAGGCTACATTTTGTTCTAAAAGACTGGAAATATGAAAGAGAGCAATACAAGGCAGGTATTTGGATATATTTATAAAAAGCATTAATTTTCACCTAAATGTTAGCGAGGATATAATAGATAGGAATAATGATCTACACTTATTCTTTATGATAAAAGTTAATTAACAAATACAAAGTTGCTTGTTTCAAGACAGAACATATTATACCAACAATGTAATTTCTACTTTTAATATGCTGATTTTTTTCTTATGAATTGATACAAAATTCTTTGAAATCCTCAGAAGGACACTGCTATGTAAATGGAAATTAATAGAGAATCTATGATATTTTGGTTATGAATTATATTATGTTCCACTCATTTGTATTCAATCACATTTCTAATCTCATCTCACTCAGGTCATAATGTATTTAGGTTCACATTGGGTAGTGGGGATATGAGGGAAACCTAACTTATTAAAATCTTCTCTATATTCTTTATCTCTTTTAAGTTTCAGAGCTTCATGAAAGACACTAATACTGACACTAATTTTTACATACTATGCAAACACCCTTTATGAGATCAAACATTTTGGATCGACATTTTATTTACTCACATTTATATTATTGTGAGAATTTTGCAAACTTACAACATAAATTCATACTAAATTGGAGCACTGAGCCTTCAAAAGCATTCAGACAACTCAAATTCTAAATCCTTCTAAAATAAAATAAGAGAAGGCACAGGCAAAAGTGGAATCGATTAAATTTTTCCTGTTGAGATAGATCAGTCAGGATGTGATGAAATCAATCCAATTCTGGAAGCCAAGCCACAGAAGCATTGCACTAAAAGCAAACATTTTTCTGTGTGTTCATGAGCTTTCGTTTGACAGACTAAAGGAGTTTAATTAAATGTGAATTGAGACTCCCATCCACAAAATCAAGTCCATGTGATGATAGCTCTAAGTAGCTATCCAGCTCTAAGACTACACATTTAACCCATCTTACTTTTCTGCTGCCAGAAAATGCGTAAATAAATACACCTCTGCCCTTAACATCTACTTAATGCTTTATTTTTTGACTGCAATAGCAAATCAGATGAGGGAAAACATAACCAAATATGTCACGGTTGAGAGGCCTCCATCTCTTCTGGGCCCCCCTTCACCCTCCGCTGAAAGGTTTGTAAACACAGTGTACGCATGTTCATACTCACCGACGTCTGTGCGAGCGTAGGTCTCTCACGGCTGTTACTTCACTGGCCATCTATTTTCAGTGTAAATTAAAATGCCTACTGAAATGGATCGAAAAGAAAATTCGTAAGATCAATTACACAGGCCAAAGGAGACCAAACTAATAGTATGGATCTTCAAACAGTGGTGAACATAAAAGAGCCAGGATGTCAGGCAATTTACCACAGAAGCACATATTCGGGGTGACCTCAAGTCTAGTTGTGGATGCCACCTTATTACTGTATCACGTTTTGTTTTGTTCCTAGTGGTTTTCGGGTTCCGCTACAATTCTAAAATGTGCAGATTATGGAAAGCTGTCTATGATGTGCCTTCATCTAAAAATTGCCTTAGCCTAACAAGTGTGACAATTCATCATCTCAATGTCGTGCCCTCACTGCAATCGTCACACTCTGAGGCCCGTGGCAGGCATTCTGACGTGCCACCGGAGGCAATGGCAAGGCGCCTGAGGGTGGTCAGGGCACACGTACCTTGTTTTGCTTTGTAATCCCCTCTGATCACATTCCCAGTAACAGACAATGAAATTGGCTATAAGGCACAGATTTGTGATCATATGTGTGAATTTTGGAGTCATATGCCTCTGGATTTGAAACCACACTGTACTATTTGCTCCCTTCGTAGCTGGGCGAGTGACTGAACACCACTAAGCTTTATCTTTCTCACCTGTAAATGGAAACTAGTGGGAATGGTCCCTCCCCACAGGGCTCCCACGAGGATTACATTAAGTAGTATATGCAGATAGCCTAGCAAATTGTCTAGTGCTATAGAGACGGTAGCTGTTTTCAATAAGGAGCTGCAAAGTTTGTTTTTCTGCATTTCCTCTTTGCTTCCACACAGTTCACTGACTCTCCTGCTTTCCCATCTGCATCTCACAGTCTAAAAGAATAGAAAGCACGAAGCACTCCGTGTCCTTTTCTGGCTCAGCTCCCATGAGCCCCTCATCCACTCCATCATCCAGCCCCACTGATCTTTCCCCAGCACACAACACTGACCTCCTCTGAATCCACATCTTTGCATGTGCTGCTCTGTCCACTGTATGAGGACACTGTATGGCTAGGGTAATATTTATGTGTCACCTCTTCTTCAGGCTAGGATTCTTCACTCTCTGCATTGCAGTCGGCCCCTGTAGCATTGATCTTGCATTGTAATTATGACCTGGTTACCTCTTCCACCAGATGACACTGTACAGAGATCAACAAGCATCTCTGAATTTTTTATCTTTTAATTTTCTTGTTCTTATCTTGACACTCTGAAAATCATATTACAGGAGTTCAATAAATGTTTGTTGAATCAAAGTCTGGGAACCCATGAGATGGGAAATGGCCATATTATTCAATCAAATGCAATGTATGTTCATGCATTATACACACACAGGCAGTCCCTGCCCTCTAGATGCTTAATGTCTTAGAGGAGACGTGAACAGGTCAATAAACATCGCAATATAACATGTAGTAAAAAAGGCTATATGAGAACCGACAGGAGGATCCCCCAGGAGACGATCATTTATTTCCATATAAAAAGGTTTAAAAGGCATTCTGAAAGAGTTGAAACTTGTGCTTCAAAAGAACGTCTCTAGAGCATTATCATTATCCTTTATTTTCAAATTTCAAGTATAGCAAATTTCAAACATAGGATCAGCAAGAATATCTATGAACTTCTAATGTTAATAAGCAACTTATAGACATTATTAGTCTAATGTACCAATTTCAAATAATTCGTATTAATAACATATTCTTAGCACTAAAACTAAAGTGACCATAACTGTAACTCTGATAATTCAGAAAGCACTTTGGAATGTTGGAGTGATTCAAAGTCAGTGTGAAATTATCTCCTAATACATAAAGAAAATGATTATTGGAATATTCTATTGTTTGAATTATCTGCAATAAAGCATTTACTGAAACAGCTAGAATTTTGCCACCCTGTGTGTAGAGGGACCGTATATTTGGTACTCCGAAGACCATTTGTAGTTATAAATAACATAATTTAAAAAGTTACTCTGATTCCCTGTCTTTCTCTTCTCCAGATTTCAGACTATAATTTTATAGAACTCGAAGCATAGCCATGAGGAATTTCTGCAAAATGGAAGAGAGATAATCATTTTGTTAAATTTTATCAGATTACTTTAAATTTTTAATCGGGTTGACACAGAATTAATAGATGGAAAGATTTCAAATGTAGCACTGAGGTGGTGGATAAACTGAAATGGAGTATTGTAATTCAGTCTTTGCGTGTGTACCTCTTGCTGGATTGGGAATTCCTTGAGGACTACTTTGTACTGAAATGTCATTCATCTGTGGGGAAAACTTAATTCTGAAACCTTTTTTTTTTTTTTAGCATTTTTTTCCTGTCTACTGGTTCCATTCAACAAATTTTCACAGTTCATCTTCTCTTGGAACTCATGTTTTCCTAAAAATTTTGGATTAGATTACATAGAGAGTAGTTTATTTCAAATAAAATTCTTAGTCTACACTCTCTTTGCTAATATCTGTAGCAATATTTAGGGTCAACAAGTAAGTTGTGAAACATTAAGTTGAAACAACATTTACAATATCTTTTATATTTTTGGTGTTTGTATTGTGCATTACGCAGATCTTATATTTGTATACATATATTAGTCATATATGTATACAATATATGGATTAATTAGTCACCAAGATGAACATGAGTTACCTGAAAAATAAACTGAGGACATTCCAGATCACTATACATAAACTTGCTTCTTTCACCTTGCCTTTTGTAGACCTGGCATTGCTGTCTTCCTGCTCTACAATAAATGTGGACACCCTCATAAGCATATTTCAGGATTCATCAGGAATGGAGATTTTATATATGTGATTACACAGCAGATAAAAATATTTGATGTCACACAAAATGGATTTATTTCATGGCATTTATGTCAACTCTTCCAAGAAAAACAACAGCCAGAACCAAGCATAAGCACAAACAAGCGGAAGGCACCAGCTTCTGCAGCTTTGTTCTGGGGACTCCTGGCAGACGCCTGGGCATCTGCAGCTCTCCGATTATAGGCACGCGCTTCCAAAAGCAGCTGGGGACAAAAATAAGTCCTCATTCCGAGTGACACAAAAAGCGCTCTTCTAAAAACATTCATTTTACAATACATAGTAGCCTGGCTAAAATAGCATCGCTCTTTTTACACTCCTCTCATTCTCATGAAAATGAAGACAATAATTGAAAATACACGGGAACACGCTTTGATTCTCATTTCTTATATTAATTTGCTTAGGGAGAAGTGAGGTGAAAGCAAGCCCTCTTTTTCCTGTCTATATGTTTTGTTTATATCTGATAAGGTAAAATACTAAGTTTCATATTTTTTATACAGGCAATATGTTCAAATGGTTTAAAAATCAAAACAGCAAATAAAAGATATATATGGAAAATAACCACATTTGTGAGTTTCTTTGTATGCTTTAGTGTTTATATATGCAGATATAAATACGTTATTTTTCTACTTTCTTAGCAAAAGGTTGCATACTGCAAAGCTAATTCTATACCTTTATGCATGATACCTGTTTCTTCATTAATGCTTGGAGGGTTAGGAAGATACAAGCTTTAAGTTTCATGCCTTTCTTTAAAAATAAAAATTCTTAAAGGAAATGATAATATTAGGCCAGAGGTGAAAAAAGAAGTTAAATCCCCTGCTGTAAGATCTTCAGTGAATGTGATAGCCACAAATCAAAAGATGATAGTTTCATGTTTATGTTGCAAAATACTATTCGTTATTTGCATAAAAGGTAAGCACTCACGGATAGTTGCATATCAGTATAATAACTGCCATCTCTAAATGCAAAGACCATTCAAATATTGGCCATAAAATTAATTATCTAGAGATTTATTGATATTATACTCTGCCTAACAGTATTATATCATTTGTAGTGACTTACGTTAACACTTTCTCCTTCCTTTTAAGTTAATAAGCTGCTTCCCTTCTATGTCTATTGTCTACAAACAGGGCAGAATTGAAGGTATTGGGATTTGCAAAGAGATTTAGTCTATTACAGCAGTAAATGCTCCTTTTTGGTATTTCTAAGGCTATTATATGTTTCTTCCTTTGTATTCTTTTTGATTCTCTGAACTACAAGTTCGCGCTGTAAAGTGAATAAATTAAGGAGACATCTGATAGATTTATCTCCTAGACATAAATCTAGGAGACATCTGACAGTATCCATTCATAGCGAGAGAAGTATGAACAAGAAAAGGACCTTGCGGAATGATGCCCAGTTTGCAGATGATTTGAGTGAGTGCAAAGAAGTTAACCAAAGTTACCCATGCTTGTGCAGCTGAGCTTGACTTCAGGACAGGCTGGTCTTGGTCCTAACAGACACTATCCCATGAATAAGTGAACCTGTGTCTGTGTGTGACTGTGCTGTGCATAGAATGATATGAGGAAATGAATAGGTTGACATTTTGTAATGACTAAAAATAAACAGAACTTGTCAAACTTAGCAGAAAAGTAACTTTAATGAAAGATTACTATTACATTTTTAAGGCATTTAAAAGGTGAATTTTCACGTAGCTGGCAATTGTTCCTGTAACAGCGGTGTTACGTCTTAGCCTGTTCCCAGGATAAGGTCGGATCCCCTGCGTTTTGTGGGTGGATTTGGAGTTGGCGGAGTCATAGGGAAGAGCTGAGCAGTCCAGGTGGCCTTCCTGGCCTTTGGGTCTGGTAAGTGAAAGGCTACTTGGTCGCTGTCCTGGAAGAAATAGATTCTGGAGAAAGAATATGTCAAGGGTTTGGAAAGATGGCTTCATTCAATCAACAATTATTTAGCACCTACTATGTGCCCTGAAACTGTTTTATATTTTGGGGAAGGCATTTGTTCTAACTTCTTGTGGGTAAAGACACAATTTTTATAGTATGCTAGAAGGTGAGGTACTATAAGAAAAAAGATAAGGTGCAGATGAGGATGTAATTTAAAATAGATGGTTCGAGAAGGTGTTTGGGGTTGAATTATTTCTCCTCTAAATTTATATGTTGAAATCACAACCCACAGCACCTCAGATGGAGAAAAGATCTTGACAGAGGTGATTAAATTAGAATGTGGACCTTAGAATGGGCCTTAATCCAGTGTGACTGCTGTCCTTTCAAACAGGGGAAATTCAGACACAAAAGTGAAGACAATGTGAAGGTACAGGACAAACCCCAAGTGAGCGTGAAGATAGCCACCCACATGACCAGGAGAGGCCGGGAACAGGCCTCACAAGGAGCCGGACTTGATGACACACCTTGATTTTGGACCTCCAGTCTGCAGGTATTTCCATAGCTGAAGCCACCTGCTTCGTGGTACTTTGTGATGGCAGCAGCCCTAGACAGCTCACACAAGAGCTTCGCCGTGAAGACAGCATCTGAGTGAAGACATGAGAGCAAAGACAGCATGGGTTACAGAGCTATTTGGGAGCAGAGAGCAGTGTCAGCATGAAAAACTCAGGCTGGATGTGTGCTCAGGACCCTCTGCAGGGCCGGTGCGGCTGCAGGCGGGTGTGGTAAGGGAAGAGGCGCCGTAGAAGGTGAGATTAGACAGATGAGGGATTGGGAGCCACAGATCCAGTGAGGCCTTGTGTGCCATGGTTAGGGTCTTAGCTTTCACTCTGAGTGAGGCAGGAAGCTCCTGGAGGGTTTGGGCGGGGGATGGATATGACTTTTACTCAACAAGATCCGTTTGTTTCTGTGTTGAAAAACAACTCTATGGGAACTGGGACAAACAGAAATCAGGGAGGTCATTTGCAATCCATTGTGACACTCCAGGTTGCAGATGGTGATAGCTTGCATCGGGTTAGTGAGTGTCCCATAAAAGGGGTCGTAGCTGCAAAGAGATCACAAAGACAGAAGGAGCAGAGGAGCCAAGAACAAGGCAGAGAAATCCAGTTTATTGGTAGAAGGCAATTTATAGGAAAACATATGAACAGCAGCGTGGTCTTAGGCAGCAGCCAGACAGGTAGATTTCCACACTGTTGCCCCCAGACCCAGTGTTCATATACCGCAGAGAGAGGGTGTATGTCCTCTATATGGACAGCTAAGTGCAGCCTCCAGAACAGGCAAGAAGGCCTTGTGCGTCTCAGACTGTAATTTGTGTAATATGTCAAGGTTGGCATGTTTCTTCACTAGAGACACTCAGGAATCAGGAGGCATTCATGGGACTGGGTCTGATGAGACATCACTGTGGCAGGTTAGCATCAAGGTGGGGTCACTTATGTCTCCACAGAGAGTCTGAGAAACAGGTGTATTGGAGAAATGTTTTAAAGGTACAAAAGGTAAGATTATATAATGGTTTTGATGTGAACCATGAGAGTGAAGTCAGGAAAAACTCCAATATGTTTTGGCCTGAGACATTAGAAGGCTGGAATTATTATCTGCAGAATTGAGGATCATTGAGGGAAAATCAGGTGCAGGAAGAAAATTAGGAGTTGCATTTCATTTACAATTGCCATAATAGTGCTATGTAACAAAGCATTCCAAAACTGAGTGACTGCAAAGTAAGGCATGGATTCTCTCTCTCTTGACTGAACTGGCTTGGTATTGGCTGAGTGGGGCTGAGCTCACTGGTCATAACTCTAAGCTGCTGGTTAGGTCCAAGTTACTCCAATGTCTCTTTCACCATCTTTGGACGAGCAGGGTAGCTGTTGAATGGCTTCATGGAATGTAGAACCACTATGGGAATTTGGAGGATAGGAGCGTTTAGTGTTTCTTAAGGCCTAGACTCAGAACAGGCACTTCCGTTCACATTTCATCAGCTAACGAAAGTCATGTGATCAAGCCCCAAATCAAGCGGCTGACACTGGGTGAGGGAACTGCAAAGTCCCAGGACTAAGGGCAAGGGTGTCTGAGTCTGGAGTTCATGGGAGCAGTTTGGGCAGAAGATATAAATTGTGGTGTCATCAGCATGGAAATGACATTAAATGCTAAGGGAGTGGATAAGATTATCAAATGAGTGAGTGTGATAGACAAGAGGTTCATGGTCTGTTGATCTTGTAACTCAAAGTTTATGTGGTCAGGACAGTGAGGAAGATCTCGTTATATCATCATGTCAAGGGGGAGAAAGCGATCGACGACGTAAGCACTGCATAGAGACGAGGGATAGAAGAACTGTTGGGTTTAGCAATGTGAGGGTCACTGGAGGCACTGAAGAGCACAGCTTTATTGGAGTAGCAAGGGAAAAGCCTGATTGAAGTTGATTTAAGAAAGAACAAAAGATTGGTAGTAAGTACAGACATTTGCAAGGAATGTTACTACACAGGCACAAAAGAAATCACAGGATAGATAAAAGGTGAAGTGGGCTATGAGAGATTTTTGGGAAGGAATAAAAGCGTGTTTGTATGTAATGGGAATGATCCAATAAACAGGGGAAAGCCGATGAGATTGGGGAGACCATAAAGTGAGAAGAGAATTGCTGGAGCAATGACCCGGGAGGGGACGGAATCTCGTGACCTGGGAGGGGACGGAATCTTGTGCTCACCTTGAGGGCTTGACTCTAGGAGCACAAAGAGTTTATTTAAAACTGGGGGCAGATCATCCCCCGCAGAACACTTGGCAATGGCTAAAGACATATATTAGTTGTCACAAGTGTGGGTGCTACTGAATCTAGTGGATAGAGGCCAGAGAGGCTGCCAAGCATCCTGCAGTGCAGAGTACAGCTTCCCCACGGTGAGAATGACGCTCGGAGCACGGATAGCACTGAGGCCGAGAAGCATGATGCACAGCAGCATAAGGAGAGAGAGAGGATGTGGGCTTTGTTGTCAGTGGGAGTAGACGTGAAGGTGGGAACTTAGAAATCCTTCTTCTCATTTTATGATGGCTAATTTTACACATCGACTTGGCTAGGCTACACTGCCCGGCTGTTTGGTCAAACACTAGGCATTGCTATGAATTTTTTAGGTGTGATTAACATTTAAATCAGTAGATGGAGTAAGATAGATTTCTCTTTGTCATGTGGGTGAGCCTCATCCAATCAGTTGAAGGCCATAAGAGCAAAAATGAGGTTTCCCAAAGGAGAAGCAATACTGCCTTAAGACAGCAACATAGAAATCTTGCCCGAGTTCCAGCCTGCACATTTGGGACTTGAGACTGCAGTATCAACTCCTGCTTTAATTCTGTCTGTTTCTATCTATGTATCTATCGATGTGTATATTTATCTGTGTATCCATCCATCTTTCCACACACACGTATATTTGATTCTGATTCTCTGGAGAATCCTGGTTCATGCACCTTGCTGCCATATTTTTCACAGAAATAGAATGCAAAGTCCTCAGACAACAGTGAGCAGAATGAGAATGCACTGTAGGTTTGGGGAGAAGAGTGAAAGGGGAAGGGAAGCTCAGCTAGTTGCCTGGCTGCACTCAGGGCCAACTGGAAGTTAATGGTCATGCACCTTACATGATTCCTCAGCAAGAACGTATTTTTGTTTTTGTGTTTTTTGAGACAGAGTCTCCCTCTGTCCCTCATGCTGGAGTGCAGTGGTGAGATCTTGGCTCACTGCAACCTCTACCTCCTGGCTTCAAGCAATTCTCCTGCCTCAGCCTCTCAAGAAGCTGGGAGTACAGGTGTACGCCACCATGCTTGGCTAAATTTTGTGTTTCTAGTAGAGACGTGGTTTCACCATGTTGTCCAGGCTGGTCTGAAACTCCTGAGCTCAGGTAATCTGCCCACCTTGGCCTCCCAAAGTGCTGGGATTACAGGCATGAGCAACCACACCAGGCCAAAGGAAGATGGTTTTAGTGTGGACCCATTGGCCTTGGGGGGACGGGTCGAGGTTGTTTACCTATACCTATGCTAGGATGGGGTGAGAGGAAAGATGGATAAGATCTGTTTGGGTTTTCCTAGGGCAGTAACATGGAAAAGAAGGAAGGAGTTGAAAGTGAGGATGAGAGAGTGATTATAAAAGATCGATCACGTAATTTCAGTTGGGTAATGAGAACAGTTAGAAGAGGGAATTAGAAAATGAAAAGGCGAGTTCTTTGTTTCGAGGACGTGGGAGGATTGTGTTTTAGAGGGAGCATGTTAGAACAGTAAGTGGTGGTATGCAATGCTGAAATTTCAGTTATGAAGAGTTTGCTCTTATAAGTAATGCCAGCCTAGGCTATGAGGATGGAAGGGAGACGCTAAACTGGGGAGAAGAACAAGTGTACTTGAGAGGAGGCCAAAGAGCCAAGTGGTCTGTTTTAGGAAGATTATCTATGTGGACATTGAAATCACCAAGAGTAACGAATGTATCGTTTTAGAAAGAAGGTCATTAAGCCAGTAACTAAAATCTCCTGGAGGGGAGAAGAGTGAGCCACAGGTCAGTAGATGCCTACAGCTCGGAGTGGTAGCAGGTCGTCTGACAGTATGTGATTCCAAACCAGACGGTTTTACGGAGGACATTGGGTAAACCATCCAGAAACGGACAGGAGGAGCCAGAGAGTCCTCACTGTCGTACGCATGGCATTTGAAGGGAGACACAGCTAGAGTCATGCTTCGATAGAATCATGGTGTGAACAAACTTTTCTGCCAGCTCCATTTAGAAAAGTCTCAAAAGAAAAAAAAAAGGGATTTAAAATGGATCTAGTTTGGACACATTTCTGGCCAATTATTGTGTTCAGGAAGGTAGGGGCTTAAAATTGACAGTATTCACTAGCACCATATTTCTCATGAGAGAGTTATACACTAAAGCCATAAAAATAAAGGAAAAGAAGTAAAACGAAAGCAGGCCGAAGTAACAGGGCACAAAGAAATACTTAAATAATAGTCTGTAGTACTATAATGAATGTAAGAATATCAGCAAATTGGTTAACAATACAGCAATATGTTGCTTGAGAGTTTAGAAACGAAAGAAAAAGAAATGAGCCAATGTACCAAGAATATTAAAAATACTGAATCTAAAGACTATAAGTCCTGAAGATTTTAGAATTTCATCTGTAATTCTTCTCTTGGCATTCACACATTCTGCTAGATTTTCTTACTTTTAAATTGCCAGAACTCATTGCTGAAGACGTATTCTGAAAGGTGGCTCTTTTTATATCACAGAAGTAGTAAGTTAAGAAGAAGTGTTTTCATATAGTAGGCAGTTTTTGACTGGCTCCAAGTCTATGTTACTTGAGTGAAGCACAGTTGAAAAGTATTGCTCAGTGGATTGTTTTTTTTAAAAAGTTGGTTGGTCAGATTAGGCTATTATCACCTTCCCAAAAGAACTGGAGCTCTAATTCCACTGTATAATTATTCAACTTCCCAGTTCATTTGAATAGGCACATTTAGCTCTTAATAATCAGCTCCTGGATAGAAAAGGGGCAAATTGTAAAAGATGGAAAATTAAAGTGAATATTTATAATAGAATTTACAATTCAAATGCCTAGAGTGAAACAGGACCGAGAAAAGAAAGAAGAAAAGTTAACAAAAGATATCAGCTCCTTGACCTAGAAGAGAAATCTCAGTATTCACCAAAAGTAAGGAATTATAACACAGGAATCTTTTGATATATTTCTAAATACTTCTTCACCAAAGGTCTTACATTGGATCTAGTCTTGTCTAATTGAGCTAGCCAGTGAACTCGTAGCAAGCCACTGACCATCTCTGAGTCTTGCTGAGTAAACTTTGTAAACTGACATAAAACATTAATTATTGCTCTTATTTTGAAACTCTACGATTGGTTAAATATGTATACATATATGCATATATATATGTATATATTTGTATATAACTTTTGTATGGACTTACATTCTTACTTCTTTAGGGTAGATACCTGGGATTGAAATGCTGGGTCACATGGTAATTCTATGCTTAACATTTTGAAGAACTGCCAACATGTTTCCACAGTGGGCCATTTTGTATTCTCAACAAGGAATGAGAATTCCAATTTCTACACATTCTTGTCAACATTTGTTACTGTATTTGATCTGAGCTGGGGGATAATTTTTAAATTCTTATTTAGAGTCTATATATGCTTATTAATTGTGTAGCCTTGGACTACGTGCTTGGCCTCTCTGAGTTTATGTTTTTTCATTTCTATCTTTATAGGCTTTTCTTGAGGATTATATACGATTATATATAGTTTCTGCCACACATAGCAACTTAAAACTAGAAAATTATCAATAGGCTTGTTCTCTATCTAGTTTCACATTCTTTGGGGCTTTAAATGTTATCACACCTTGTGAAGATTCTTAATGATCTAAGTTTTCCATTCTTCACTGTTAGGCCTCTAGCCATGGGAGGAGAGACGCCATACACATTCTTACTGTTGAGCTCTGTATCATTATCCATATATTGTGGGCACTAAATGTAATAGAGAGTGTAAACTTACAGGGACAAATTGTGACTCACATATAGAAATGAGTCTTATCGGCTGGGCGCGGTGGCTCATGCCTGTGATCTCAGCGCTTTGGGAGGCTGAGGAGGGCAAATCATGAGATCAGGAGATCGAGACCATCCTGGCTAACACAGTGAAACCCTGTCTATACTAAAAACACAAAAAATTAGCCAGGCTTGGTGGTATGCACCTGTATTCCCAGCTACTCAGAAGACTGAGGCAGGAGAATCACTTGAACTCGGGAGGTGGAGGTTGCAGTGAGCCAAGATCACGGCACTGTACTCCAGCCTGGGTGACAGAGTGAGGCTCCGTCTCAAAAAAAAAAATTAGTCTTATTAAGGACTTAGGTTACCCTTCTGTAGCAGTGAATCACTAATTTTGAAGAAACATGCTCTTGGAGTGTCAGTGAGAGGTTTTTCCAGGTAGATCAGGATTCCATTCAACTGTGTGAGAGACCATCTTTAACTAGGTCTCCCATCAATTCTGGTAGAAAAATATGGAAGGCCCTAATGACCCCATATTCCATTCCTTCAGAATTAAATGATGTTGGTTGAAGCACAGAGATCTGGTTGGTGACTGACTGTCAGGTTCATGTTTGTATATTTAAATAAGTGGTGATAACTTTAAAATAAACGTAAGTTTTACTACATAAAATTTAAGCATTATATTCTGATGTAATTTAAATAAATTTAAATCATTGTATTTTCAAACTTTAAGTAATTTTTAGTGAATTTTCTGAGTAACTTTTTTAGCAGTTTTATTGGTGCGTAATTGACATGCCATAAAATCAACCACTTGAAGTTTACAATTCAGTGGTTTTCAGTATATTCATAGAGTTGTACAGCATGACCGCAATCCAAGTTTGGAAAACTTTCATTAACTCAAAAATAAATCCTATAATCATTAGCATTCACTTCATAATCCTTCTTCCCAACAGTCTTCAGCCCTAGATACTAGGTCTAATGTGCTTACTGTCTTTATAAACTTGCCTATTCTGAATATTCTGAATACTTTATATAAATATGTGGCTTTTGTGGCTGGCTTCTTTCACTCAGTGTGATGTTTTCAAGGTTCATCCATGTTGTAGCATGCATTGGTATTTGTATTCTTTCTATTTTCATTTCTTTGATTCAAATAATAATCTATCATATGAGCATACCACATTTATTTATCCATTCATCAGTTTAAGGACATTTGCCCTGTTTTTGGTTTTTGCTATTTTGGATAACACTACTATGAACATTCATGTACAGACTTTTCCATGGACATACTTATTCATTTCTCTTGGGTATATAGCTGGGATTGAAATGCTAGGTCATATGGTAACACCGGGTTTAACATTTTGAGGAACTGCCAAAATGTTTTGAAAGCAGGTGCGCTATTTAATATTCCCAGCAAGGAATGGGAGGTAGAGTTTCTCCACATCCTTGTTAACACAGGTTGCTGTCTGTTTCTTTGATTATAATCATCCTAGTGAGTGTGGGCTGGCATCTCATTGTGTTTCTGAATTGCTTTTTTCAAATGACTAATGATGTTGAATATCTTTTTATGTGTTAAATGGCCATTTGTGTATCTACTTTGTAGAAATACCTGTTCAGGTTCTACACTCATTTTTTAATTGGATTATTCGTCTTATTATTGAGTTGTAAGATTTCTTTACACAGTGTAGGTAAATACAAGTCCATTGTCAGATATATGAATTTTCAACTATTTTTTTTCTCGTTCTCTGGATTGTCTTTTCATTTTCTTGATGGTATGAAGAAATTTTTTAGTTTTTAAATTTTCATGTAGTCTAATTTATATTTACTGCTGTTGTTGCTTGTAATTTTGGGGTGCTCTCATATTTAGGGCTATGGTATATTTTGACTTAATCTTTATAAACCGTAAGAGCAAGGGGGGGTCCAAATTTATTTTTATTTTTATTTCTTTGAGATGGAGTTTTGCTCTTGTTGCCCAGGCTGGAGTGCAATGGTGCAGTCTCGGCTCACCACAACCTCTGCCTCCTGGGTTAAAGTGATTCTCCTGCCTCAGCCTCCCAAGTAGCTGGGATTACAGGCCTGCGCCACCATGCCCAACTAATTTTGTATTTTTAGTAGAGATGGGGTTTCTCCATGTTGGTCAGGCTGGTCTTGGACTCCTGACCTTAGGTGATCCACCTGCCTTGGCCTCCCAAAGTGCTGGTATTACAAGGTGTCAGTCACTGCGCCAGGCCAAATTTATTCTTTTGTGTTTATTCAGTTGTCCCAGAGTCATTTGTTGAACACTATTTTTTCCCCGTTGATTGATTTTGGGCACTGTTGTCAAAGTCAATGAACTGTAAGTGTATGAGTTTATCTGTGCACTCACAGTTCTGTTCAGCTGATCTGCAGGTTTATCTTCTTGCCAGTGCCACACAACCTGAATTACAGTCTGGGTCTCTTACAAATTATCTCAGCCACTCTTGCAAAAACGCTGGAATCCTTCTGCTAAATTGCTGCAGTCCTTCCTCCCAGAGGGGCCCCCCCGTCTTGCCTAAGCTGCCTCTACTACTCGGGTTGTATCAGGGAGTGATAACTGCCCCAAAGCAATATGTGACCAGTGAACGGCGGCTCTCAACTCAAGGGGAAATGACTCAGCTTTGTGAACTGATGGACTGGAGTAGAGAATTCCTTGCAAAGAACTTACATCATCTGGGTATTGTGCTTGGGGCTCCTGATATACAGGAACACCTTTTCAGGGTTCTTGCTGTTTTGTTCATGAGGTTTTCTGTGCCTACCGTTCTTGAGTTCGAAACACTGTTCTCACAGGTTTTGCTTTTCATCAGTGCTTATGATGGGGAGCACATTCAATGTGCAACAAATAATTTTACTCAGCTTTGCCACCAGTTAATAAATGCATTCGCAAAAAGAAAACAGTCCCTGGGAGGAACTGGCACCCTAAAGGAGCCATAACAAGCTGCAGATGAATACAAACCAACTGACCTGAATACATGCTGATTTCTGCCAGCTTTGTTTGCAGGCAAAATGCTTTAAGCCTGCCCTTCCAGCTTTTGACATGGTATAATGGATATCTGTAAGGAAAATGGAGCCCTATTAATCATATTTTCTATTTTCTGTATTTTACCATGCTTTGAACATATTTGGAGTCTTGTGGACCTGGGGGTGGGGCACTGCTAATTAGCTAATTTCCTAGAGATAGCTAACAAGTTTCCTGTGAGCACACTTTTGATATGCAAGCCGACCAATTCCAAGTATATACCCACATCACTTTCCTTCCTCAGGCTCCTGCAGTACAGGGCATCCTCCTCCTGCCCTAAATCACCCCAGGGCAGGATGCCAGATAACTAGGGATGACCCTTATGTCCCAGAGTCTGATGAAATTATTCACACTATCAATCCTACCACTGCTCAGCTCTTCTACCCTGTCTTAATCATCTGCTCCCTCAACAGGGCAGTGTTGGCTCTGGTCCACACTTTCCCTCCCCTTCTCCTTCCCGACTGCCCTGTGCCTCCTTGTGTGACCCTCAGTGTGTTGTGCTCCTCTCTTGGGAACTGTGAGTGACAAACTATCTTTTCTTCTTTTTTTGAGATGGACTCTAGTTCTGTAACCCAGGCTGGAGTGCGGTGGTGCAATCTCGATTCACTGCAACCTCTGCCTCCCAGGTTCAAGCGATTCTCCTGCCTCAGGCTCCCAAGTAGCTGGGATTACAGGTGCCTGCCACCATGCCTGGCTAATTTTTATATTTTTAGTAGAGATGGGGTTTCACTGTGTTGGCCAGGTTGCTCTCAAACTGCTGACGTCAGGTGATCCACCTGCCTCAGGCTCCCAAAGTGCTGGGATTACAGGCGTGAGCCACCATGCCTGGCCCAAACTATATTTTCAATGACAGTTGACTCCTGGTCTATTGGGGTTACCATATCTGAATTAAAAACAAAATCCTAGACACATTGTAAAATAGGAAACGGTGATGCAAAGTACTTTCTATGTTACCCTTCTCATGGAGGGATGACCCACACCAGCTGAGGAACACTTTGCCTTCTGAACAAGCTGAACCCACCCTGCCGTGTCGGGTAGTCGTATCATGTTGCATTGAAATCATAAGTTTGTTGCCCCATGAATGTGGCAAGTCAATACATAGATATACTCAGTTGCAGCAGAGAAAGAGATTTAATTGTAGGGCTGCCAAATGATGAGATGAGAGGGAACCTCAAAATTTGTCTCCCTGAGTAGTTTGGTGCTAGGAATTTTAAGGGTTTTGAAGCAGGCTGGAGTGCGGTAATCGTTGCTTGGTTGAATTGTGCAGTGTGATGTTATGGGAACAGGAGATGAAGACACCATATTCTCATGCTCATTCAGGTCTTCTGTGAGGTCTTTAAGCCGGGTGACCTCTATTGTTCTGGTGGAAGTCAGGATCTGCTTAAGCAATTCTTAGCACAAGCTTTATGATTCAAATGTCAGAGATCCTGTTTTGAGCAAAAGCCCTGTGATTCTAAGGTCAGAAATCCTACCTACAGGAACAGTGGGAATGCAAGTGGTCAGTACCCAGTGCAACAGGACTTTCAGTTACAAGGAAATGGGTCAAAGACAGCCTGGTTAATGCTTAATTATAACTACATTTCTGTCCATAATTCTTAATAACCTTGTGAAGATGATTTCAGAATCACATAAAAAGTTGATTATATTGATATTACTTGTCGGAGTACAATAGTTACCAAATATAGATCTCAAATTACTGGTAGATTAATTAAGCTCCTTAGCAATGCATACTATGAGTTAGCACAAGTCTGTTCAACAAGTAACCTCTCAGAACTCCCAGATCTGAACCTGGTAAACAAGCACAATGAAATTATTACTTATGAAAACAACAAAGGGCTGGTGGAGCAAAACTTGTTATGTCTTTGTAAGAACAACACTCCGTGGCTTACAAAGAGTTTTCAGCACTATCCTTTCACCGTATGGCAAAACATGTGCAGAGAGCTAGACCTTAAAGGCAGAAAAATGTGTCAAAGCATGATAGAGATAGAAGATGGCAAAATTTGTGCATGTATTCAGCAATAGAATGGCATGGTTAGTTTTTAATAATGGCGCTGAAAATTATGATGTAAAACCCAGCCACGTTTCATAGCACTGATTGGGAGAAGCTGAAGCGGAAAGCACTTGATGAGCAGCTGAAAACCAGGGATCGAGAGACTACCGTGAACACCCAAGGTGTAACAAGGGTGTGCGATCGCAGGAGGATTCTGTAAACGTCTCCACTTAAAACGGAAACTAGCAGACATCCTGAGATGCCACGATTGAAACAAAGAAATGTAAGATGTAATTAATTACTGAAAAATTGAGTCTTTTATTGGAAAACATTCTCACCAAGAAAACTCCAGATATAGATGGATCAACTGTGAATTTTTCTAAATTTTTAGGAAAGAAATAACTCAGCCTTATAGAAACTCTCCCAAAGAATAGAAAAAGAGAAAATTCTCCCAAACTACTATTATGAGGCCGACACCACTTGATATCCAACCTTAAGAAGAGCATGATAAATAAAGAAAATTATAGGCTAATATCTCTCTTAAACATGGATACAAAATTCTTAAGCAAAACATAAATAAATAATTTAATAGAGTGACATAGAAAACAAATAATACATTACAGCCTAGTGAAATTTCTATTGAAAATACAAAAGTGGTTTAACATTTAAATATCAATAAATATAACATGCCACACTAACAGAAATACTAAGAACATCGTATAATCATATTATAGATGCTAAAACAGTATTTAATCAAATTCAACGCTCATACGTGATTTAAAAAACAAAACAAAACTCAACTATAAATCAAAGTAAACTCCTTGATGTCTCACTTTTCTTTATTTCCCATCATCAATCCATCACAAAGTCTTGCTAGTTTTATCTTCACAATATGTTTCAAATATCTCTACCGCCCTCCATCCCACTGCCACTCCCCATCATAATTCAGACCCAACCGCCACGTCCATCTACTACAGCCACACTCCTCAACTGGTCTCCTAGATTCAGTCCACAGTCCTTTAAATAATCACAATGATTTCCGTAGAATGTAAATCGTATCTTGCATTTTACTTTTCAAAACTTTTTGGAAATCTTCCCTTTTCCCTGAGGAGGAACATGGGCAAGTTTGATCTGCTCCTTGTCTACATATCCAGTTCAGCTGCAGATATTCCATCCATTTTTCTTTAAGCTGTAGTCACACTGACTTCTTTAGACACACAGATCTCTAAACGTGACCAAGAGTTTCACAGATGACCTACCCTCTGTCTTCGACATGGTTAGACCAAGAATCTTTAATGGCCCCCACCTTGCATCTGCGAACTCTTAAAACCATCCTTTGCTATCTTGACTTCACATGATGTAACTTCTTGGGCTACAAAGTAGTTCAGAGCGTAATCTCCAAAAGGATTCCTGCAACGAACTCAGTAATTCATTTTTCTTAATTTATAAAACTAATATATAGTAAAGATAATAAACACATAAAATTAGAAAAGATTAAAAAATCCTTAATTCAACTTTCTAATAAAGTATTATTAACATTGTTGAATAGAGTTTTACTCATTTTTTAATGTAATTTTAAATATCTTTCCAGGTTATTATAGCCATTTTAATGAGTCCATATTATTCAATCATGTGACTATATCATAAATAATTATTTCCCTTCTGATGAAAAATTAGCATTTGATTCTTTTCTATATAAATAATATTTTGATGAACACTGTTTTCTAAAAAGCATTTTCTGAATTTAGAGTTATTTCCTTAAATTTTTCTACTTATGAAATTATTAGGTCAAAAAATGTGCACAATTTTGGAAATTACTACATAATGCCAAATTATTATATGAAGGGTAATGCTACAGCCTGCTTCTCAAGAAGAATATGACCATGCCTATTTATTTTTAGCTCTTTCTGATAATGCATTTTCTTAATTTTTAAAATATTTTCTAATTGGACAACAGAAACTATGTCTCAATTGAAAGAAGAACTTCTATTGACTTTATTACAAGTATTTTTTTTTTTAGATGGAGTCTTGCTCTGTTGCCAGGCTGGAGTGCAGTAGTGTGATCTCGGCTCAATGCAACCTCTGCCTCCCAGGGTTAAGAGATTCTCCTGCCTCAGCCTCCCTAGTAGCTTGGACTACAGGTGCACACCACCATGCCCAGCTAATTTTTGTATTTGTAGTAGAGATGGGATTTCACCATGTTGGCCAGGATGGTTTCTATCTCTTGACCTTGTGATCCACTTGCCTTTGGCCTCCCAAAGTGCTGAGATTACAGGCGTGAGTCACCGTGCCCCGCCTATTACAAGTATTTTCTATAAAGGTTTGTGGTGGAGTTGCATTTCTTAAATGTATTTTATTTATTTTGCTTTACAAGAAAATTGTCTTTAGTTGACAAATTTTCAGTTTGCTTAAAGTTATCAGCAGCTAAGTCACCAGTCCAAATGTATAAACTGATAAACAATGAGTAGAATCCTTTAAGAAGAAAAGAACAAAGTTTTAGTTTTCCATGAAAACTACTTGAAATGACATTTGAAACATTCATTGAGTAGCTCATGGAAATTAATAATTTCTTAATTTTTATCCTTTGCTAACCCCTGCAAAGCACTATGTTAGACCTAGTTAAAATCACAAAGTTACTAAGGCATGATATCTGCTCTGTTTTGGGGAAAGGTTGCTGATAAAATTGTTAATTAGCAATTTATCAAGATATCCATGTCATTGTGTATTGTAAAATGCCCATGGGCCAAATGTAAATTATTCGTAAATTAATACAGGAAAAGCAAAAGCTAGATCAGCAAGTTGAAGGTCATATCTACCCAATCGAATAAAATGCTAATCAACCCGTAATTATTAAAGATGAATATAAATATAAATAAACATTTCTAATCAAAAATACGCATTAAAATTTACCTTTCTTAGCTTAATCAAACTTACATATTAAATGTGTGAAACTGTTAAATGTCAGTCTTGATTTGTTTTTGATAAATCTAAAATTTATCTGGTAAAACCTTCATGATACAGTATAAATGGAAAGGATTTCAGTTAATTGTAAATAATACAAAAGGAAAATCAAGAAAACAAGGGTTATTGTTCTGCACCTCTAATTCATATGAACTCTCTAAAGTTTGTTCAATTTGTATCATTTCTTGTTTTAAAAAATAAGATCAACTTTTATTTTAGATTCAAAGGTACATGTGCAGGTTTGTTACATGGTATATTGCATGATGCTGAAGTTTGGGATATGAATAATCCCATCACCCAGATAGTGAGGACAGTGCCCAGTCATTACTTTTTCAACCTTTTCCCCATCTTCTTCCTTTTATTAGTCCCCAGTGTCAATGAGCACCCAATGTTTAGTTCCCACTTCTAAGTAAGAACGTGATATTTGGTTTTCTAACATTTCTAAATATGATTTCGACATTTAAAAAATTCATGTTAACCCATACAGAGTTCCATGGAGAGCGTTTGGGAATCCTTGCAGAATTTATGTTCCGTCAATAATAAACAGAACAAAGACATTGTTCTGATTGATAAAGGTTATAGTTTCTTGGCAAACAGCTGACTATGTCTGGATAACAATGTAGCTGATCTGTCATTCTTGGTTAGTTATTTTTCATTTCCATTCAACATTAGTTTTATTCCTACATGATAAAAAAAAAACATGTGCAACAGCTAAACTTTAGATTTTCTACTTCTAAAAACTGTATTACCAAGTATGTCAGAACATTTCAAGTTAGTAAATATCAATTGGGCCCTATGCTGTTTCCAGCATTATACTGGGTGCTGGTGAAACTGCCTTTGCAAAGATTATGACACTGAGAAAAATCCAATATGGCTGACTGCATCTTGCCTCTAGCCTAATAGGCTGGTTGTCGTTGCTCATTCTTAGGTGTAGGCCAAGCTAACCATGGGAAGAATTCAGTTAATGGTAACTTAAAAGCAAGGATAACAAGAGATCCTGCCTAAAACCAACCCCATCCTTGCTCAAGGACCAGAAACTCATGGAAGGGCATAAGTTTAAGATCATGAGAAGAGCCTGAATGCTTCTAAAATGTAGCAGAATTATAGTTTCTCTAATCCCTTGCTGCACAGGAATCATGTGGCCAGAAGTCAGATTTGTGACTTCCCCAATTGCTCCTACAGATAACATCACTATTGTAGAACCTAAGATTGGTCTTTGGAGATATTTTTCAGATTTTTGCATTCTGGCAACTGACAGACCAAAGCTGGACTTGCGACTCATGACGAGTGGTCCTGTGGCCCCACCCAAAGGTGTACCAGTGCATAAGGACCATTTTCCATACCCTATGATATCATCCCCAACCAATCAGCTACACCCATTCCCTAGCCTCCTGCACACCAAATAATCCACAAAAACCCTAGCCTCTGAATTCTTGGGGAGACTGATTTGACTGATAACTCTAGTTCTCTTGCATGGCCAGCCTTGTGTAATTTAAGCTTTTCCTTTACTGCAGTGTCACCATCTCAGTGAATTTGTTTTGTCTGTGCAAAGAGCAGAAAGAACTCACTGGACTATCACGCTAGCATTGTCATGATGATGACAACCCAGGGCCTTCCCTCAGCAACACTGCAGGAATGGAAAAGTTGACTCATGGAACTGGGGATATTAGTTCACAAACATTCTATTACTTAACAGTTCACCACCAAAACTGTCAACTCAGCTCTGCTCCATGGAGCTGATCAAGGTATCTAAAAGGGTACAGAAGAGACTCAGATGGCTCTAAATCAAGAACTAACAAACAATAGTGTTTTATTTATTGAGTACTTTTCATGTGATGTATCCAATAAGAAATTCTTTTCATTATATATATATATAATGATACATTATATATATATACACATTATATATATATAATGAAATGTATATATATATATAATGAAATGTGTGTGTGTGTGTATATATATATATATATACACACACACACATGCTTTCAACCCTTACAATACAAGAAGTTATTTTTATGAAATCCACTTTACAGATGAGGAGACTAGGGCTCAGAGGAATTGGTGATTTCACCAAGATCCTATGAGTGGTGGGCAGCGAGGCTGAGCCAGCTCTCAGATCCCACAACCTATGTCTCTCACTGCCATGCCGTTTCTATGGTGTTCAACAGGATGGTGTTCTTCAGGGCAAAGCCATTGTCTCCAGGACCACTTTGCTCCTAGGGCAAGACTCAACATTTTTTGTAAATTGCTTCTTCATAAAGAAAGTAAAGAAATAACATGTCGTCCTGCAGGAAACTTCCTGACATCCACTTCTAATCTGCAAACAGTGGGAATCTTTCCACTGCTTTGAACTCTGATTAATATTTTCATTCTATTGCACGTCAACTGTGGCCTGGTGCCCATCAGAGAAGGAGGGAAAGCCTTTGTGTTAATTTTTTAAAATAATAATTTTAATAGAGTGTGGAGTAAAATGATCAAAACAGTGAGAAAATGAAATATGCAATAACAATGTCAATATAACACTTCTGCACACAGCAGACACTTAATGTTCAAAGATTTCAATGACCTGCTGATTGTATTTCTAAGGGAACAAGTCTATGCTCCTGAGTATTTTTCAGAGTCTTAATGAGCAGTCACAACAATAAAGCAATTTGCTTATTCCTCTTTAATTTATTTGTATTGAATAGAGCTTATTCAGCGAACAGGAAATGTGCTCAGTCTTGTGGTCGCTAAGACACAGAGAAGGTTGTGAGCACTTTTGAGAAAAGGAAGGTTCTGTAGGGAAAAAAGCAGAGGAAATCATGGGCTCTGAGGATAGTACAAAGTAAGCAAGTCTGGTAACCAAGAAACACAGCAGAAGGGGGGCGTTGAGAGAAACCAGCCTTCCCTGAGAGACGCTTGGCCCGGAACCATCCAGAGGGTCAGATGGGGAGAACACGTGTATTGCTTCTGAGGCCTCTTAAAATGTACAAAAGTGCTCTTTTCCAATAGCACTGACCCATGCATTCATAATTGCTTTAAATAGACCAACTCTAAGAGAACAATTTACAGGCAAGTCAGCAGAGCCTTGTGTTCCATTGTACTTCTTCAGGTATGCACTGCCAAGCTGGTAACTGCCTCTTGGCAAGGCTTAGGCAGGCCCAGAGCCCACTGCCTGAATCGCTTCAATCCCCGCACCCTCATAACTGTCATCAGACCAAGGGGAAGGTTACAAAGGTGAAAAGGAAGACCTGGGTTTTGTTTAACGTTTTATCAAAGTGTAACAGTGATTCTATTTCAACATGTTATGTACTCTCTTTTTAAAGTTTTACAAATTTGTAAATAATTATTCTAAAATGCTGCTTCTCATGGCTGTAAGACAAGAACATGCCATACCTCACCCTCACCCACCAAATGAGCTGCTTTGCTTTCCTATATGCAGTTAGTGTATCTGAAAAACCACTCTTTTTGCTTTTTGGTAAACAATAATAATATTTTCAGTTTTTTAAAATGTTTGATATTTCAGTAAGTTCTATGATTAATTTTTGTTGAAACTCACAAATGGATCCACAAAAAAGATAGTTCATTGATTATATTTGGTGGTGAGGGGCCTCTGAGAGTTTCAAATGAGACAGTGGAAATTGCTTTGAAAACTGTAAAGAATTATACAAAATTTGGGTATTATTTGGATGTTGTGATAGTACAAAGAATAGCAACGAAAATATTTGCATTTTGGTCTTGTCTAATGAAGCGCAAAGATGTTTTGTGGGGATGTATTGAAAAGGAGGAGTGAAGAAACATCTGCCCCTTACCCCACAAATGAGAAAATATTTGAAGTCCAATCGTATTTTCTTTCAGCACTAAGAACATGTCATGCTCTTTCTTGCTTCGATGCCTTTCCACGTGTAGTTTCTCTGCTTGGACTCCAAACCTCAGTCTCTTTAGTTAGTTACCTTCTTCTTTAGTCTCAACTTAGGCCTCACTTGAGAACATGGGCTGGTGAGGATGCAGCGGAACCCGAGGAGAAGTCTGCTTTCTGTCCGTTTTGTCTCGAGTGTAACATAAAGACAGGACGTGTGGGAAATGTCACAGAATAAACTAATTCCAATAAAGCACTAACTCAAGACACAAGTGACCGTGAAAAGGTAACCCTTGTCTCCTTGCTCAAGTTCTCCTTCCCACCCTGGAATTTGCTAAGTGCTTGTGGAGAACTTGGTCATCTCCAGCATTTGGGATAGGGGTTTGAGCCAACCTTCTGTACATTTCAGGGAGCTTGGGAAACCTCAGCCGATACCTGGAATATGCGAGCACAACAAGGAGAGTTGAAGGCTCTGTCAGGAGGTCACTTTACAGAGAGGTGGGGGAAGAGAAGATGATTACTGTCATTTACGGTACAGTTTAGCACTCACAGAGATGCCTGGATGCTATTTGGGGATTCATTGCTTTCTCCTATCCGTCTACCTGTCTGGATCACAGATTCACAATGTTTTATCACTGTAAGGTTGCTGGACTCCTCACACAAGCAATCACCTCTTTTATTAGATGAAAGACAAATTTATAGACAAAAGGACAAATAGCATGTCTGGCTGTATCTTCTTATAGCCCTAGTAATCTTCCTGGCAAATTCGAATCTATAAAAACCCATTCCCAATGTACCAACAATATAGAATGGACAATGCTACATCCAATTTGCTACAGGGCTCACATCGTATACCTGTGGCATACATAATCCAGTAAAAGTGCGTGGACATGCCGTTGTCCTCATTAGCTTTTAGTTTAGAAGAAATTGAGCTGATGTCTGTAGAAATAAAATGCCAGTAAATGAGTGCATTTGGTAATTCTGTTCTCTCTTTGCTAATTTTTAAAGATGGCGTGTGCTTCACAAGGAACTCATCGCTCCAACAAAGCCTTGTTTTTTAAAATAATGTTAAGGAATGTAATTCGTTTAAACTATAATATTTATCATAAAAGTTTAAACAAGGAAACTTTATAGAGAAAGTTATGTTTTGAAGCTTCTACTGAATAATTCAGAAAAATGTGCTTTGTTTTATATGTTTCAGACCATGTAAAGATATGTTTAGAAGCTTCTACTGAATAGTTCAGAAAAATGTGCTTTGCAAAATCTGTTGAACTGTCTGGTGGTTGTTGCGCCTGGTAGGATATTTCTTCCTCTGCTTGAGGGCAGTTAGAAGAGAGTGTGTGGGAAGTACTGGGTTTAAAACTTGACGAGAGTGCCCTAGGATATTCAGTCATTAGTGAGATTCTTCAGCTGGCAAAGTGGATAGGCACTAGCGATTTAACTCAAAACAGTTGCCATAATTTAAGAAATTGCAACATTAAAAGAAAAATTAGCTAAGGGCTCCTAAGGGCAACAGATGGGGAGTGCCCATGATACAGACTGTAGCATTTGTTCCTTAAGTCCCACAACTAGAGAGCCTCTGTAATTGGAGTAAAATTAACTTACACATACTTATAATAACAGCATTCAACCTGAGTCCTGAGAAACACTCTTGACAACAAATAGTAGTACTGACCTTTGCAAATCATCCTCACAGTAATCATTGTGTTCATGGGCTCTGAAGTCATACGAACTGGGCTTCAGTTCTAGTTCCACTTGTCAGTAATTGTGTGACTCAAGACACCTGTCAACTTCTCTAAGCTGTCATTTCTTCCTCTATCATATGGGGATAATTATAGTATCGACTTCATCTATAAGTGTGTGGGTAATAACAGTGCCTATTTCATAGAGTTGTTTTGAGATTTCAGACAATAAATGTAAAGCATTCAGAACAGTATATATTTAGCAAGGTCTCAGTAATATTAGCTATTATAATCTTTTCAATATCCTAAATTTACAAATCAGCAAACTGAAGCTCAGAGAGCCTGAATGCTACAAATTATGCCACTAGGAAATAACAGGGCAGGGAATAAAACCGAGAGATACCTGATACCAAAGCACATATTCTTTTCCACATCACCATATTATTGCCCTGTATACAGGTCAAAACAAAATTAGAACAACAATCATGTCATTGTGCTGGTTAGATACATGAGCGAGGGGAACGAGGGGACTGCTCTGGTGAGATCATTTCAGCTGATGACTTAGGATACGTTTGTGGGAATGAGGTAAGAAAGTGAAATAAGAGTGGTCGCATTTTGAAAACCATTTAAAATGTCATCCTGTCTGGGGGTATGCAATATAGGATTGCAAATAATTCTGTTACTATTCCGCTTCTTAATTTGACTCTGTTATATAGTTAGCATTAGATTTTGTCTGATCTAAGCTTCTGTCTTTTCTGTCTTTTATTAGAGAGAGAGAGAGAGAGAAAAACACAGCTCCCATGATGTTGTGGGAGGGGACCCAGAGAGGGCATCCCCTGTCTTTTGTATTCTAAATGAATCCTTGCTACCTTATCCATGAATAAATATTTATTTTATTTTCAAACATATAAACTATGGCAACTATTAAAAGTGTTAAAGAGATGAAGCAATATGAATCTTGCTCCCAGGAATGCCACATCCCAGTAGGAAGAGCAAGGTGTGCACATAAAACTTCCAATCCAAGCTGGAAAGGGATCATATATGTTCTGCAGATACAAGTAGCATGCTGCTGAAATCCAAACATTACTTCTGGTTGGGGAATTAGGAAAGAATTTGAAAGATACGGGGTTTGGATAGGGTCTAGAATTTGGATGTGCAGAAATGGAGGAGAAAAGACAGATCTTGATCAAGCTGAAGGAACATAAAATACTTAAGTGAGCCACAGCAGCTTTGCAGGAGCACAGTGGATAGGAAAGAAGAGGTGGAAGACGGAGAGCAATTTCCCAGCAGGTAAGTGCTCCCTGACTCGGGCTATGGGGCCAGGCTGAGCGCTGGACTGTGGTGTGGAGCAACAGGCAGCCGTTGGGAGTTTTAAGCAGAGGAGGAACACCCCAGAGCTCTGTTTTTAGGAGGAAAATCTGAGAGCAGATGGTTTGGAAGGGGAAAAATAAAAGGCAGGTCAACCAATAAGGAATTGCCATCATTCCTGTCTAAATCACTGAAGGGACAAATCTGCGTCTTTGCTTCGTAGACTTGGTGGTGCCCTTGTTCACCTACTATTGTGCTTATTGAATTACTGAATAACAGTTTGTTTGGAAAAATATGGGAAGATGCTCTGCTGACCCATAATAGAATCCAATATACTCGAGTTGACAAGGATTAGAGTAATCCTGAGAAAAATATAGTACTATAGAAAACAGGTTAAGGAACAGGAATGTTTTCATCCACAAGACCAAAACTATAATTTAGTACATTAAAATATCCATGTTATTTGCAGAATGGTCCTGTTTTATGTTTTATTTTCATGTATTTCCACATATGCAATCAAAAGTCCAATTTATTTTACATCCAAGCTTATGCTAGGAAGTGTGATACTCTGGTCAACAATACTGTAATACACAGTCTCTAAAAATTTACACAAAGTCTTTCAAAGAAAGTTTCCTCCACAGTCCATTGTAAAACCATTTCATGAGTTTTTTTTTTTTACAAAATTTCTCCTTTGCTTCAGTTCAGTTTTCGGGGTGTGTATAGTGGGACTAAATTAAATAAAACAAGACTGCGTTAGTCATTTCAGCAATAATTAGCACAAGCCTTCACTGATGACTGTAAAGAATCCTTGTAGGCTGGGCACCAGGGCTCACAACTGTAATCCCACCACTCCGGGAGGCTGAGGAAGGGGGATCATGAGGTCAAGAATTCGAGACCAGCCTGACCAACATGGTGAAACCCCATATCTTAAAAATACAAAAATTAGCTGGGCGTGGTGGCACATGCCTGTAATCCCAGCTACTTGGGAGACTGAGGCAGGGTTCATTGCTTGAACCCAGGAGGCAGAGGTTGCAGTGAGCCGAGATCGCGCCACTGCACTCCAGCCTGGGTGACGACAGAGCAAGACTCCGTCTCAAAAAGAGAATCCTTGTAAATATAAGGACTATATTTAACAGGTCTCCTCTCCTTACATGGCTTTTCTGATATTATTAAGATGACTAATGACTAAAACATATTCTTTTCTACTTACCCTGGGAGTCTTGGCAAATGACAATTTACAAGCTTATATTAGAGCTTTATAAAATCATCAACTCTTTATGTAATGGATTGCTATTGCATTTTCTTTTCTCTTCTTAGGTTTCTTTGTAGTTTCCATATCTTCTGTTATATGACTGACGATCTTGGAAAAAAGGGGAGATCTGTTCCCCCATACCTCCCTTATTGCTGAAGAGACATTTCCTCTCTTAGAGAAATGCCTCACTCATTCCATTTTTACCTGCCCTTTTATCCCGAGCCACAGGTCTTGAGCAAAAGAAGGGGAAGACTATGAAAGTGGTTACTGGGGAATGCCTTGAACAGCAAAGATCTAGGAGTAGATGCTTCTGAAGTTGAACAGCTTGCCAATCTTCCTTCTCCATGGCCATTGACACTCATGTGGAGACCTGGAAGGACTCCAGAGGAGGAGATAAAATGTTATGTCCTCTTACTGATTCAATCAAGTCTACTTGCTGACTTATTATTAGAGACAATAAATTGGAAAGTCATAAAAAATGACATTTACATACCTTTATATTTTATTATCTACTTATCTATTTAATTGTTAATTTTTTATAGGAGATCCATTTTTGAATATGGGTTCACAGACTGAGGATCCATTTTTTTTTCATAAGCCACACTCATAATACATCTACAATTTTAGATTATTTTTTCTTCTTAACACTGCCCCAGCAATGTGGATGCAGCATCCTGCAGAGCACTCCTCCCCATGCCCTTGGGGTTTGCTGTCCTTGCCTTGCCTACATACAATCAACAGCGTATTTTAATAGTTTATATTGAAAATACTTCAAAAGAAGTTTTATTAGTTTTTGTGGAAACAACTCTTTTTTGTACTCCTATTTCATCACTTTATTAAACAGCTAATTAAAGCCTATAATCATAATAATACGTGAAATTGGAATAAACAATCTTAGAAAAAAATACACATAGCACTTAATATGCATAGGCCCCAACTTGTGGGGGTAAAATTACACATTGGTTTGGAGTAGAGGCGACCAGCCATAGGGTCTCAGCGTGCCGGGGCAGCCGTGTTGAACAGAAGAAATGGAGGTTGTCACCTAATTGTTGAGTCAGTTAACTGGAGGTTGATTAAGTAAGCTTATTCATTCCCAAGTTTGTCAGCAGTGTGTTCTTACTGAATCTCTAAAACAGTAACTAAATTCAAGTTCATATAATATATATGAGGTATGTTGATCCTGTGCAGTTCCCAAAAATAAAGTTTCTTTCACCTTTAAATAATTAAGACATTTCAATTATTGTAGCTAACAGCTGATAATTATCGTTATTGGGCACTCACAACAGGTACTGTGTTAAGTGTTTTGTTTTATTTAAACCTTTTAATAACCCTTTGAGTTTGGTCCTGTTACTATCAGCATGAGTGGATGTGGACGCTGAGGCTCAAAGCTGCAAAGTAACTTAACATGGGGTCTCACAGGTAATAGGCAGGCATCATGAATCGAAATTTAGTTCTCTCTGACTCTCAAGTCTTAGCTGTTCCTCATTATGCTATTTTTCACCATTGTTTTATTGTTTGTTTGTTTGTTCTTAAAAGAACCTGAAGTTTGTGGTCCATGTAAGGGATTTTGTAGGTTGCTCAGCCCTGACTGCACAGTCATTCTTCTTTCCTAAAGAATCTTGAACTTCTTTCTGGAGCCAGCACTAATTTCTAAGTTTCAATCATCAATGCCTTTATAACTGAACACTTTAGCATCACAGGTTTTTTTCTTTTTTGAAATGGAGTCTTGCTGTGTCACCAGGCTGGAGTGCCGTGGCGTGATACCAGCTCATGGCAACCTCTGCTTCCTGGGTTCAAGTGACTCTCCTGCCTCAGTCTCCCCAGTAGCTGGGATTACAGGTATGCACCCCCATGCCTGGCTAATTTTTATATATTTTAGTAGAGATGGGGTTTCACCATGTTGACCAGGATGGTCTTGATTTCCTGACCTCGTGATCCGCCCACCTCGGCCTCCCAAAGTGCTGGGATTACAGGCATGAGCCACCGTGCCTGGCCTCGTCACACTTATCTGTTAAGGGTCTGAGGTTTCTTAAATTACAAGACCCATATCATAGAAAATCTTCCAGTCTGATATGGCTTTGACGTGTGTCCCCTCCAAATGTTGAAATGGGATCTCTGAAGTTGGAGGTGGGGCCTGGTGGAAGGAGTTTGGGTCATGGGGCAGATTCCTCATGAACGGCTTGGTGCCCCCAAGGTAATGAACTCACCTGAGGTCTGGTTGTTAGAAAGAGTCTGGGACCTCCCTCTTCTCACCCTTGCTCCCGCTCACCATGTGACACACCTGCTGCCCATTTGCCCTGCACCACAATTCTAGGCTTCCTGAACCCTCACCAGAAGCAGATGCTGGAGCCATAGTGGTACAGCCTGCAGAACTGTGAGTCAAGGAAACCTCTTATAAATTGCCCAGCCTCAGGTTTTCCTTTATAGCAATACAAAATGGACTACCACACAATCTTTACAAAAGTCATGCACACTGTGATGCCTTTTAGAGTCCTGAGGAGTCTCAGCCTCATCCGGGAACAGTCAGAGTAACTCTACTGAAGCTCGAGTTAAATCACACTGTTTTCCAAAAAGGTTGAACTAATTTACATTCCTATCAGCAATGTATGAGTTCCCTTTTCTCTGCATCCACTCCAACATCTGCTACTGTATGTCTTTTCAATAACAGCCATTCTAACTAGTGTGAGATGCTATCTCATTGTGGTTTCAATTTGCATTTCTCTGTTGATTAGTGACGTGGAATATTTTTACATATGCATGTGGGTCATTCGTATGTCTTATTTGAAAAGTGGCTGCTCATGTCCTTTATCCACTTCAAGGCCATATGATTTCTCTGCTCAGGCTGTCCACTGGCTTCCAGCCTCATGTGCTCCTGCCTCAGGACGTCCACATTTGCTGCTACCTTACTTGAAATTCACTTTTCCCACTACGCCCTAGCTACAGTCAGTTTTTGGGTTCTAATGTTATCTTTTCATTGATTTCTTTGGCTGGCCACCCTATTTAAAACTGCAACCTCCCCAAATTTTCTGTCCCCCTTCCTACTTACTATACTACATGTTTCTCCATAGTACTTACCACCTTCTGATAGTATGTATATTTTACTCATTTATGGTGTGCTATGCTATTTATTGTGTGAGTGAAACAGGTGCTCTGTGCCAAAGATGAGTCCTCAAAGCCCAGGCCTGTGCCCAGCACAGACTGGCCCTCTACCTTTTGATGGATGAATGATTAAAAGAAGGAATGAGGACTTCAATTCAAATGTTATAAAATCATGATATACGTGAGTAGGAAAGCGAACATATTTAAGAGCATTTGTGAGAGTAGTCAGTTAGAGGATCAGTCATTTAGACATAAAATTTAAGATAGAAAAATAAAATCATGGCAAAGCTTTTTTTTTTTTTTTTTTTTTTTTTTTTGAGATGGAGTCTCACTCTGTTGCCAGGCTGGAGTGCAGTGGCGCAATCTCGGCTCACTGCAACCTCCACCTTCTTGGTTCAAGTGATTCTCTTCTCTCAGCCTCCCGAGTAACTGGGACTACAGGCACATGCCATCATGCCCAGCTAATTTGTTGTATTTTAGTAGAGATGGGGTTTCACCATGTTGGCCAGGATGGTCTTGATCCCTTGACCTCCTGATCCACCAGCCTTGCCTCCCAAGGTGCTGGGATTATAGGTGTGAGCCACCGTGCCTAGTGGGAAAGCTTTAAAAATGGTTTTGTTTTGTTTTTAATTTAGTGATAGAATAAAGACAAGTGTATCTGACTGCATATATATACAAACAAATGATTTATGTATAATTTTATACATAAATATATACACACACAGATATACATCTTTGTATTAGAATCTTAGGAAGTAGACTCTCAGGTTTTTTTCAATAGAACCTACCACAGTACTCTGTCTTTGTAGTAGTTTTATAACCTACCAAGGCAACTCCATCTAGGTGTATTATAATTAAGGAACACAGACTAGCTCGAAATGGACTGTATCAAGTAGTTCTTCAACTGAAATCTTGACTAGGAGGGAATTACATCAACTCTCTTTTTTTTTTTTTTGAGACAGAGTCTTGCTCTATCACCCAGGCTGGAGTGCAGTGGCGAGATCTCGGTTCACTGCAACCTCTGCCTCCTGGGCCTCCTGAACAGCTGGGATTACAGGCACCCGCCGCCACGTCTGGCTAATTAAAAAAAATTTTTTTTTTTAATAGAGACGGGGTTTTGCCATCTTGGCAAGGCAGGTCTTGAGCTTCTGACCTTGTGATTCACCCACTTTGACCTCCCAAAATGCTGGCACCACAGGCGTGAGCCACTGAGCCTGGACAACCGGTTCTTAAAATCTTGAGCGGCTTATGAGTTCAGGTTGATTAAATTACACAGCTGAAAGAAACATTTTCAAATCATGATCTCTGCATGAGTTTCCATGAAAAGTGCAGAGACAAAAAATAATCACCAAAGCCTTAACTTGGCCCAGAACAGTGTCACATGTTGGCTAGGTTAGGAGACATGGAAATCTCATACCGATTGTGGCTATTTAGAAGAAATATTCTGCTTTTCTGGTATATTTTTTGTCACAATAGCTCTTACTCATTTGACAGAACAGATACATCAAGTATACTTTTAAGGTCACAATTAAGGGGAGGAATTTTCACTCAGAAGAATCCAATGTTTCCACATCTGTAATATTAATAAAAGGGTTTGAACTAGATAATCTATGTGGTTCCCTTCAGAATAGGATGCTAATAATTCTCAGAATTCACAATGGGTCTAATGTCATAGATTTTTTTTTTGAGGCCTATATTATGACCTCTTATTCTAGACATACTATAGTTCTGCTCATAATTCTCTATGAAGCTCATGTTCAGATTTGTGTTGTCTCTGGAGAGGCAGAGAAAATAGCAATTTCTATTTAATCCAATATAAAAAAGAGAGTGTAGCTCACTCAGGTTTTCAGTTAGCGGTAATAAGAAATAGGCTATATTGAGTTGTGCCTATTTCTGTTAGTTTGTGTCAGCTTCTAAAATTTTATGAGCAATCATTAAAGACAAAGTCTCAAAAATGGGTCAACAAATGTTTTCTTGAAACATGTTACAGATACAGCTTCATGGAAACTGAACAACTTTCTCCTGAATGTTGACTGGATAAACAATGAAATGAAGGCAGAAATAAAGATGTTCTTCGAAACCAATGAGAACAAAGACATCACATACCAGACTTTCTGGGACACATTTAAAGCAGTCTCTAGAGGAAAATATATAGCAATAAGTGCCCACATGAGAAGAAAGGAGAGATCTAAAATTGACACCCTATTGTCAAAATTGAAAGAGCTAGAGGAGCAAGATCAAAAAAACTCAAAACCTAGCAGAAGACAAGAAATAACTAAGATCAAAGCAGAATTGAAGGAGATAGAGACATGAAAAACCCTTCAAAAAATCAATAAATCCAGGAGCTGGTTTTTTGAAAAGATCAACAAAATAGACAGACCACTAGCCAGATTAACAAAAAAGAAAAGAGAGTATAACCAAATAGATGCAATAAAAAATGATGAAGGGGATATCACCACAGATTCCACAGAAATTAAAACCATCATCAGAGATTATTACAAACAACTCTATGCACATAAACTAGAAAATCTGGAAGAAATGGATAAATTCCTGGACAGTTGCCTCCTCCCAAGTCTAAACCAGGAAGAAGTCGAAACCCTGAATAGACCAATAACAAGGTCTGAAGTCAAGGCAGCAATTAAGAGCCTACCACCCAAAAAAAAGCCCAGGTCCAGATGGGTTCACAGCCGAATTCTACCAGACATACAAGGAGGAACTGGTACCATTCCTTCTGAAACGATTCTAAATAATCCAAAAAGAGGGAATCCTTCCCAAATCATTTTATGAGACCAACATCATCCTGATACCAAAACCCGGCAGAGACTCAACAAGAAAAGAAAACTACAGGCCAATATCCATGATGAACATAGATGCAAAAATCTTCAATAAAATACTGGCAAGACGATTACAACAGCACATCAAAAAGCTTATCCACCATGATCAAGTAGGATTCATCCCGGGGATGCACAGCTGGTTCAATATACGCAAGTCTATAAATGTAATTCACCACATAAACAGAACCAAAGACAAAAACCACATGATTATCTCAATTGATGCAGAGAAGGCCTTCGACAAAATTCAACAGCCCTTTATGCTAAAAACCCTCAATAAACTAGGTATCGACGGAATGTATCTCAAAATAATAAAAGCTATTTACGACAAACCAACAGCCAATATCATACTGAATGGGCAAAAACTGGAAGCATTCCCTTTGAAATCTGGCACTAGACAATGATGCCCTCTCTCACCACTCCTATTCAATATAGTACTGGAAGTTCTAGCCAGAGCAATCAGGCAAGAAAAATAAATAAAGGGTATTCAATTAGGAAAGGAGGAAGTCAAGTTGTCTCTATTTGCAGACGACATGATTGTATATCTAGAAGACCCCATCATCTCAGCCCAAAATCTCCTGAAACTGATAAGCAACTTCAGCAAAGTCTCAGGATACAAAATCAATGTGCAAAAATCACAAGCATTCCTATACACCAATAACAGACTTAAAGAGAGCCAAATCAAGAACAAACTGCCATTCACAATTGCTACAAAGATTTTTAAAACTTTTAAATGAGCTTAACTGCCTCACTGGGTTTGTTTCTGCTCCTGGAGTTAGTCTCATGTAAGGCCGCTAGGACGCTTTTGGAGGGAAGTTGGATTGCTTTCTTCACTCTCATCTTTTTGACTGGGAGACAATCTTGATTAGCCCTCCTGAACCAGTGAAGTCCCTGACTACCATTTCCTGCATCTATGCCCAGCTTCTTACCAAGCAGATACATAGAAGACCTAGAATTTTAAACAAGCTTTAACTCAAGTCATCTTTTGTAAATCTCAGTTGTACAGAGTTGAGTTGGAGACCGGAAACATTAACACTCCTCTTTCTAGATCTTTTTTCTACCAGCATCTTGCAAAAACACAGAGCCATAAAGTGGAGGTGCTCAGGTCTTCCCTGGATATTTGCAGCTCCTCTCTTTTCTCCTTCACACCACTGCCTTTTCTATTCCAGTTCTTTTTCCTCTGAAATTCCAGCCTTCCTCCTTCTGCCAGATGCATGATTGCATTTCTTAGGGTTCACTAAGTCACAACTATACCTTTATATTTTGTCAAATGTTGCACTGACTGTAAATGCAAATCATCCTACCTCTAGGTAAAGGGGTTATGGTTTCATTTCTGGATGTGGAAGGGACAAGAATGAACACTGGATTTCTCCTCCAATCACTACTTGGAATTAATTCAAACTTACTCTGCTAAGTCCTATTCGTCACATTCTTAAAGACTCTGCTAAAGACCCACCTTGTCCAAAAAGCATTCCCCACCTATCTCTCTCAAATTACTTTAGATTCCATTAACACTTTTCATACTACTTAAATATTTGCTCATGTTTTCTGGTATTTTTACATACAAATACTGTATTTCTGCATACATAAGTTTAAATCAAGGAAAGAGACTTTCTTCTCTCATGTAGAAATTTACATGTCGAATCACAGAGTACTAGATCTGTAATTCACTTTAGAGATCATGCAGTTCAATGGCCTCATTGCAGTGATGAGTAAATGGAATCATTTTACACCCTCCCATTAACATATAACACAATGTACAGAGTAAATATGCAACAAGCGCTTGCTGAATAAATGGAGTTCAGCTGCTCATTTAACTGCTCTCATTACCTTTACATGGTTGGCAGCATTTATTAAATGCCCACCTCTATGTGAAACAGTGCTAGATGCTAAGCAAATGGAAAGGAAGTGAGGCAATCAGACCGAGGCAGATAACTCAGAAGCAGACAACTCTATTAAAGCCATAAGCATAGTGGAGGGGTGGGAGGGGACGGAGGGGCAGCTGTGGCATCCCTGCTGCGAAGTGGCTGCTAAAGAGGAAATTTCTAGTAGGGTGGAATGCAGGTGTCAAGGAATCTGCCAGTCCTCTGCAAATCAGTAAAATAACAATTTAATTCAAAGGGTAAGAGTTTAGAATAATAGTCCTGAAGCAACCAGAATGACTCGTTATTAATTGGTTAAGTACAGGATCAATTCTCTTGAGAGAATCTAAATTATATTTACATTCCCAATTGGTTCTATTCTTTCCTATAACATGATTCTTCCAAGACGATTCTTCCAATTGTTGAATCTTTAACACAAATTCACAGTTGTTAGAGAAAATATCTTTATTGGTTATGTGCCTCATGTTGGAAGCATTTAATTTAAATATTAGATTGTACAAAACTAATTTTGGGTTTTGCCCTTTACTTTCAAAGGCAAAAACCCAATTACTTTTGCACTAACTTATATTTAATTTAAAAATAAAGTTAGTTGGTCTTTGGACTAAGAGGGAAAATGACCGAAGTCATGCTCAGTAGATGGGAATGACTGATGTCATTCTTTCCCAAGAGAGGTAAATTTTAAAGTTTGAAAATGCAAAGAAAGGCCAAATCTAGGTAGAAGGCGATTTCAGACAACAGGCAATGAGTGAAAATAGCTAAGACGTCTAAGTGGGAAATAAGTGACTGAGAAAATGCCATGTCTAGCAGTGAGACAGGCAGAGCATCTGGGACACAGGGCAAATGCTATGTGCTCTGAAAAGATAATGGTAAAAATTTAAGTGTATTACGGGGTACGAAAATAGAAAGAATAAATTAGATCTAGTGTTTGTTAGAACAACAGGGTGACAACAGTCAATAATCATTTAATTCTACATTTAAAAGTAACTAAAACAGTATAATTGGATTGTCTGTAACACAAAGGTTAAATACCTGCGGTGATGGGTACACTGTTCGTTATTATTAAACACTGAATGCCTGTATCAAAATATCTCATATACCCCATAAATGTATATCCCTACTCTGTACCTGGAATCGAAATGCAGGTTCGGTCCCTTGCCACTTGCAAAGTCCAGTTAAAAAGGTTGAGGTCTGGTATAAACAAAGTCGCTTTTTTTTTATTCCAAAGCTACCTTAGGAGAAGAAGCTCCTATGGTAACTGCCTACCACAGGCTCCTATGGTAAGGGTGCTGCTTCCCTTTTGGAGCAGAAAGTGGGCCCTTTTAAATTATGACCCATAATTTAATTTAATTATGGGTTATATTATGGCCCAATTAACTTTATTTTTAAATTAAATATAGGTTGGTGCAAAGGTTCCGCATTTTTTGCCATTGAAGGGAAATGCTAAAAACCACAATTACTTTTGCACCGATCTAATATTTAAATTAAATGCTTCCAACATGAGGGACATAACAAATAAAGATATTTTCTCTAACAACCATGAATACGTGTTAAAGATTCAACAATTGGAAGAACTGTCTTGGAAGAATCACATTATAGGAAAGAATAGAACTAATTAGGAACGTACATATAATTTAGAATACGTTCTCTCAGGAGAGCTGACCTGTGGGAGGTGGAAGTGAGCAGGTAAGGGGTCTGCATGCTTACTTTGGTGCCTTATCTGCCCGGTAATCGAGTTGGATTCTTCATGGGCAGAAACAAGTTGTGAAGGTGGCGGAAAACTCTAGCTGGCATATGTTGAGTTGTCAGTTAGCTGTTACCTCCCGAGGCAACCTCCTGATGGGTGAGGGTTTGGCTCTGGAGATGAACTTGCCCTGTAACAGTTTACAATAGCAAAGACCTGGAACCAGCCCAAATGCCCATCGATGATAGACTGGACAGGAAAAATGTGGCACATATACACCATGGAATATTATGCAGCCATTAAAAAGGAGGAGTTCACATCCTTCGTAGGGACATGGATGAACCTGGAAAACATCATTCTCAGCAAACTGACACAAGAACACAAAATCAAACATCACATGTTCTCACTCATAGGCGGGTGTTGAACAAGGAGAACACATGGACACAGGGAGGGGAGCACTATACACGGGGGTCTGTTGGGGGGGAGGGGGGATAGTGGAGGGGTGGGGAGTTGGGGAGGGATAGCATGGGGAGAAATGCCAGATATAGGTGAAGGGGAGGGAGGCAGCAAATCATACTGCCACGTGTGCACCTGTGCAACAACCTTGCATGTTATTCACATGTACCCCAAAACCTAAAATGCAATAAAAAAAAAAAAAAAAAAAGAAGTGCCTGGTATAGTAAAAGGCTATAACTGCATTTCTAAAGAGCTAAGTCAGAAGTGAGGAAAAGGAGGGGAGAAAAAAGAAGAGAGAGAAAAAGAATAATTAAGCTATCTCTTAGAAAAATGGGGATACTCAGTTACATACCTACAAAAATTAACAATTAAAAAATTAAGTGTAATACTCATTTACAAAAATTCACTCTATAAAGGTATTTAGAAGAAAGTGAAAGTTTTTCTCACATTTCATTTGAACTCCCCAAGAAACAGCATTCGCTATAAGAATCTTTCGATTATTTTTCAAAAATTCCCATGAGTATCTTCATTTCTACTTCCTATTTGTCTTTACACCCACCTATCCATCCACCCTTCTTTATTTTAATCTATCTATAGCTGTAGATATTAATCTGTTTACCTTCGTGTGTCTCAAGCTATGGGCATGTAGAGTTTTAACACAAGTGCAATGATTGCACACTTCATTCTGAAACTTTTCTTTTTGTTTTAGAAATTAGCATCATATCTGGTCATTTTTCCAAACAAACAATTGTATTCTATCTTACTTTTTTCCAATTGCAAAATATTACATTACATGAGTGCACAATATTTTTAATTTAATTACTTTCTTACTAATAGACACTTAAGTTATTTCAAGGTTTGTTACAATTGACTTCCCTGGCATTCATCTCTGTGATTCAGAGCATTTTAAAGGCTCCTCGTAGGAGTATTGAGGGAAGGTTTCAACAAGGGCATCGAGTGAGGGGAGAAGTGAGTAAACATGGTTTAACCAGATGGAACATTGGATGCAATCAGAGTCAGAGCCACACTGCATAGTCATGTACACACAGGAAACTCCTTACCATATTCAAATCATTTTTAGTTAAAGCCAAGAAAGTTCGTGAAATTTTCCGTATTTAAAATCCACTTAACACTGATTATATAATTCAAGTCATCATTCTGGATATTATTAGTTATTATGCTTAAATTTGAATGAGAGGGATTTATATAGATTAGAAGTAGCATTTTTGTCTTGGCAGGAATTTTTTTAACCAGAGTCAGCAATGAGAATGTTCGGGAACTGAGCTGTGTACTAAATCATTCTCTACTTAGCTGTCAGAGCTTCCGAAACCACCAATGATTCTCTTCCTCAAGGCTTGTAATTCCTGCAGACTTTAAGACAGGACACTAATTCCAGTTTGGAAACGCTAATTTACGATACCTTCACAGTTTGTTTATAGTCCACTCCAAACCTGTGAGTCAGGATAAAGCTGCCGATCTCTCTCCTAGGAATGGTGTAAAGACAACAGCATGAAGACAATGTTGTAATGTTTGTAAAAAATCTTCATATTACAAATGTTTAGTAGTGAATTTCAAATATTTTATTTATGCACAAAATGATGAGGGTCCAAATGGGGAGAGAAAATCAATTTTTCATTTTAGATCGTTAAAGTAAGACTTAAACGTCATTCGTCTTATGAGTGTGGTACCCACAATAGGCGCATGGGTTAGAGGCAGGTGTCTCTCCATGCCCATTGGGTGTGTAACTGGCCTCTTTCTGCTGCCTAGAAAAGGGAAGTGTCTGAGCAGGGGAAAAGACCCCAGAAGATTTGAAGGAGCCATTTGGAAAAGCAGTGGAGAGAGAGCTGTGGGTTGGGGACGGCATTGCTCTGCTTTTCAGGACAGTGGATAGATCCAGGCCAATGCTTCTCAATCTCTCATTTGCACATGAGTCACCCGTGGTCTTATGAAACTACGGATTCTGATTCACATTTCTAACACACTGCCAGGTGATGCCTGCCACACTTGAAGTAGCAGGGCAGCCTGGGTATTCACGGGAAGACTAGTCCTGAGAACGGGCGGCACAGCTCTGATGGAAACTGTCGATTCACAGTGAGGGTGGGCAATTTCATCAGGAGCTGGTCCTCAGGCATGGCTTCCAGGGATTGCAAGTTCTCAGTATTTATCGAATACTCAGCAATTTCTGTTACTGTTGGAATGTGAATTTCAGATGCCAAAAAACATTTTTGGCAAACAGTGTGAGAAAATGAAAGAAGAATGAGCATTCAGTTCTCAGAACATTATTTTGGTCTAGAGTTATGATGCCAATTTATAAGCTCTTGAGGATGGATGAGAAGTGAATTGGAGGGAACCAGGAGGAAAAGGGGCAAGAGAATGGAGAGACCTGGAAGAAAGTGACCCCAAAAGTCTCTAACATTTTGTTCAATCCTAACAGAAATGTTAGTAGCTCTTCATAAAGATTAATAACTTGTTAACAAACAGGTGTTCATTACATCTGCATGGACAAGTCAATTTCTTCGGATTAAAAAATAATTCATGTTCATTCTTCTCAAGTGTGATGCCAAATTACTCATTTAATGTAATCTTTCATTCTAAAAAGGTTTTCACCTCATTTTGGCAAAGTCGTATATACTTTTTAAGTTTAGATCGTTTGAAATAATGGAGAACACAGAAACCATGTCACGAGGAGCTACAGTTCTTCCGTATTCTGTCATGCCTCCTGCTAGTGTGATAGCTAAAAATGTCATGCAAGCTGTGTCTAAATATCCATCAATGCCTGTATTTTATAATTGTTGAGAAAGTATATATTTTTTTCATTACCTGAATAATGCTCAAGGAATTTCAAAATGATTGGATTGTTTGAAGATAAAAGAAATATATTGACATCAAAATGTTCTATTTCAAAACTTTATATTTAATATTTCTTTTTATCCCTGTGTATTTTGCAATTAACTTTCATGTTTTGACTAAAGAATGGAGTGTCCCTCAGTCTGACCCCTGCTGTTGTTAGGCGTGGCTACACTTGGTGCTTCCCATACATAATTGCATTTGAAAAACTAGATTTAATGTCTGAAACTTGGGCCGAAGTGTTGAAAGATGTAAACATCAGATAATTTGGCTTTAAATCAGTACCACTTTCTTCTTCCATTCTGCCCTGTCTCTCAATATGTTCACTATTCTCAGATTCTTCTGGTAGCATAATTAAAATGTCGTACACCATTTCCAAGCACATTTAGCTCCTTTGAGAAGTTAAAATATTGAAGCTGGGAAATGTACCAGAAACATGTTTAATTTTCTCCCTATTTTTGAACCAGATAGGAAGCAGTCAGCCAACAGCATTTATTGGGCTTTTACTGGGTGCTGTGAGTAGATTATATGCACAAGTGTTGAAAAACTCTGGGACATGTATCCAGTTTGGAAAAGACGCTCTACTAATGATTCTACAAAGGAAAGTGTCCTTTTGATGTCAGTGAAAATTCAGATAGAATGACAAGTGAGAAGCTGACCCAGAGTTGATAGCTAATACAAAATTTAAATGGACCCTAAAACTCAATAATAAAAAATTTAAAAAGTAAAAAATTAAAATTAAAATGGGAGTTAAAATAAAAAAAACAACAACAACTGCTCTATATGCCAGGAAATCTAAAACAAGGAAGAAATAAAAACATACTAGCAATGTGAAACCATGCAAATGTTTGCTAAGGGTCCTATGTATTCATCTGTTTATCTTTCCATCTATTAATTTTCTTTGATTCAAAATCAGAATTTAAATAGAATGCTAATTTTCTCCTAACCTGATAACTGTTTTGTGGTTTATCTCAATAAGATGACAGTACAATCATCAGGAAGGTACTCTAATCTTCAGTGCCAGAAAAAGGACAGAACAAGACTGAGGCTGTGCCATATACCCTAGTGTTGGTGTTTGTTTGAGAGTCCTCATATTAAACCTGGCTTGATAAAAAAAGAGAATGTTTGCTCTCTTCTTCTGCACTACTCTAATGAAATTTTCCAGTTATATTTGACATAGTTTTATACAGTTAAAATCAATAAGTAAAAATCAACTAATAGGCAACATTTTTTAATTTTAAAACCACATTTTAAAAGGTGGTTGTACTAAACCAAGCCAAACCATACTAGAAAATGCAGAGTGATGATATAATACTCCATCCAAATTCTACATAGCTTTTGTGATGGGCTTATTGGCTTCTTTGACATATTGGCTTATTACACTTCTGAAATAACATCGTTGGAACGTTAGAGAGCAAATATTGTAAGCCATTATCTTCCAGCTTTGCAGTCTAGGGCTATTTCTAAATTTGTCACCACATTAACATTTCAGATGTTATTATTAGTACATGATTATAACAATAGCAATAATAAATGGAGTTTATGATGGTAGAGTCAACTATTAAAATGCTTTTCTACATTTTCATATTGATAAATACAAATAGCATTAACAATTACTTTGTTTAAAGAAGTGATGTCAGCATAGTCCATACAATAAATCAGAAACATCACTTTCTTTCTCTGAAGTGGTATGTACTCATCACAGGCAATGTTTATTGCTAGAATAACTGAAAAAGACATTGTCACAGCAAAAGAACTTGGATAATTTCAAACTCTGCTATATTTGTTTGATAAGTTTGTCTTTATTTACTTAAAGCAAAATATACAAGCACTTAGAATTTTTGAGGAGTAGCTATCTATTCCTTTTGTTTTTATTTACCCCACATTTTTGAATTTGTAATATAGTATCTATCAACGAAACGTAATTTAAAGATATCTTTCTTAACTGAATATCTGACTGGAGCAATCTACCAGGGTCTTGCTTTACTATTCATCTAATTTCTCTTTCTGTCTCTGTTCTTATATTTTCTCTTTATGACTACGTATTGAATGAAGATTTCCCTTTTCTCCATTTGAGATGAGCAAGAATTAACAGTTACAAGAAAATTCTGTTTTATTTTTTTACCTGCTTTGTCAAGAAATGAGAGAAGATTCCAAGGTGGACCAACATTTTTTTTTTATTTTAAACATGATGAACAAAAGCCATTTTGATTTATTATTTTCTTTCAAAGGACAGGTGACATTTCCCGCAACAGTGACTTTAGCTCATAATCCCCTTTTGGCAAGCCAAAGAAAATTACAATTTGAAAGAGTTTCACAGTCAGACGCTCCACTAGAATGAAATGCTATAGAGCACTTCACTTCAGCCAAACCAGCACAATCCTCCCGTTGCCAATTTTTCTTTTATATTTTGAAGTTGGCCTCTCAGCACAGATTTGATTCACACCATTTAAAAATAAATCTGGCATCTGCAAAGCAGAAAATTCAGGCTGTGTTGTCACAGGATCAGTATTTCCATTTTTATGCTTAGAGACAACCTAAACTTCAAAAATAAAAAGCCACAGTTCCAAATTCCATGGCAATGGAAGACTAATTTTATTTTAAATATACACATTTGTTATATTTACTAAAGAAAACAAATTACTACATTTATTACATGGCACATTAAACATTTTTCTGAGTGATTCAATTACGTGAGAAATAGATATTTATGTGACGATGTGATATTCTATGGCAACCAATGATTTTGAGATACATAGCTTAAATAAGAGTTTGGATTCAATATCAATATGCCATTTTGTCCTTAATTTATTATAATGATTTCATCATTCTCTGCCTAAAATCAGCTAAGCAAATGGTGGTATTTTCCTGGCATCTGCATGTGGCTTGACCCTGAAATGACCCTTGACAATCTCACTGTTCTGCTCATGCTTCCTGCACACATAAGCCTTCCTGCCCATCAAGAGCTGGGACTTACATCCTCTCCTTCGAATCTAGGCTGGGCCTGTGACTGCTACGACCAAGGTGAAGCAGAGGAATGGCTGTTCTGGGATTTCGGAACCCAGGCTGCAGAATGTGGCATCTTCTCCTTCCCTCATCTCAGAGCCTTTGGCCAGTAAGTAAGAAATCCAAACGTGTGTGTGTGTGCACGTGTGCATGTGTGTGTGCATGTGTGTGTGTGTGTGTGGTCCTGGAGGATAAGACACCACATAAAGAGCAAGGCCACAATTGCCACAACCAAGAGGAGACCAAGGAGACATGACAACTAAATGTGACCTGGTATCCAGGATGAGATCTTGGAACAAAAAAGGACATTGTGTAACAGCTAAAAAAAAAAAAAAAAAAAAAATTAAAAAACCTCTGGACTTTAGTTAATAACAACACATCACTATGGGTATATTAATTGTAACGTGCACAACACTGATAGAAGGTGTTAGTAACAGGAAAAACTGGGTGTGGGGTTTGTGTGAACTCTCTGTAGTATCGCCCAAGTTTTCTGTATATCAATAACTGTTCTTAAAAAATAAAGCTTATTTAAAACAACAACATAGAGTGAAGCCCCTAGGGGGAGCATGAAACAGTTAGACCTGCAGCCTCAGCAGCTTCAGCCCAGTCTGACGGCACCAGCACAGGAAGGTACGCGTATGAGCAGCAGAAGAGGCACGCAGCTGAGCCCTGCCGAAAGCTGAAGAAACAGCTGTTTAAACCTCTCCATCCTGGAGTTGTTGTGCTGTAGTAGATAAACATGCTACTTTAATTTGCTTATATCTACAACATAGATCTATTTTATGATATTTAACTTTAAAAAATAAATCACTAAGAATTTCATTCTATTGAGAGAAATAGAGATGTCTGGAAAAGAGGTTGCTTTCTGGGAAAGATGATAGTTTAGTTTGAAATATGAACATATAGGTTCTGAGGGCAAAACTTAAGGTTCATTTGTTTGGCTTACTTCCAACTAGCAGTGTGCACTAGGCAAAGTTATCTCTCTTCTTATTACATAGGAGTTTTTTCTCCTCTATCAAATGTCTTATGGTCTTTATATTAAAGAGTTATGTTGATGACTGAAAGAGATAATGCATGTAGGCTGATAACATGATTTCAAACATGAGACTTAACTGCTTAAAAGTTACCTCTGAGCAGATGTGCTCAACACGCTACACTCCCAAGCTTTGTCCCTTCACCCCACCCGTGAGGCTGCCCAGGAGAGCCCTTTTCTTCCAATGTGCACTTAACTGCAGATGTAGGTCCAGTCCTTTTAGATGATGTCTGAGTAAACATCTACCCTTTCAGTTATTGGGTGATTAGCATATGCCAAGATTTTACGTATATCATCGCTTCATGACTACTATCCAAGATGGATATTTTTATAGTCTTTTATCCTACAAGGAAATCTGTGCTTTGCACCAAGTTACCTGTCCAGACTCAATAGGAAGCAAGTGGTAGAGCTGGGGTCCAAGCTCAGGTTGCCTGATTCCCAAATCCATGTACTCACACATGCCATTTCTTTTTTTTTTAAATTGTCTTTAGATTCTGGGGTACATGTGCAGATCATGCAAGATTGTTGCATAGGTACATTCATGGCAAGGTGGTTTGCTGCCACCATCTCCCATCACCCATACCTGACATTTCTCCTCACTTTATCCCTCCCCCACCTCCCTCCCACTGTTCCTCCCCTAGCTCCCCGCAACAGACCCTGGTGTGTGATGCTCCCCTCTCTGTGTCCACATGTTCTCATTGTTCAACACCAGCCTATGAGTGAGAACATGTGGTGTTTGATTTTCTGTTCTTGTGTCAGTTTGCTGAGAATGATGGTTTCCAGTTTCATTCATGTCCCTACAAAGGACACGAATTCATCATTTTTTATGGCTGCATAGTATTCCATGGTGTATATGTGCCACATTTTCTTTGTCCAGTCTATCATTGATGGGCATTTGGGTTGGTTCCAGGTCTTTGCTATTGTAAACAGTGCCATGATGAACATGGGTGTGCATGTGTCTTTATAATAGAACGATTTATAGTCCTTTGGGTATATACCTAGTAATGGGATTGCTGGGTCAAATGGAATTTCTACTTCTAGATCCTTGAGGAATCACCATTTCTTATGTCATCTGTCTGTATGACTTATTAATTGGTTAAATCCTGTTCTACAATTTTCTATTTTACCTTGACTTTATCTTGTGTTATGCTGAAGGAGGTGCTTCCTGTCTTTAGGACACAAGCTTAGCACTTCACAGGCTGTCATTTTACTCATATGAAACCAACTAGCTATTAACCAGTCTGATTTAGGCCAGAATTTGTTACTATTGTTTTTTGATGTGAAACTCCATTGGAAAGGAAGAGATGAAGATACATATAGGTGCTTAAATTGGGAAGGTCTGGTAGAATACTCAAGCAGAGGCAGGAAATATTTTTATACTTAAAAAATGAAAAACTCTGTATAGCTAGATACAGGTCAAGGAAAAAACTCAGTTCTGCCATGATTGAGTTGAAGAATAGAATCAGGTTATGACAAAGGGCAAAAGATGATAATGACAGAGACATGAAAAGGAAAAAAAATAAACAAGATAGGAGAAATGCAATATGGTCCGCTAATATTGGCAATGTTCTCAGGAATTCAGCCACAGAAGAGAGAGCCAATGTCACATAACTAACCTCTGATCATAATCTCTTGAGGGTAAATAAGGAAGGAACAGGAACATTTCTACACAAATATTTCACAAAATAACATGCTTTAAAAAGCCTTAAAGTTGATTATCTGAACAAATATCCAGGATGCCTAAGCCCACCGGGTAGGAACTGTACTTCCTGAGTATGGGAAACGCTTTCCCTCCTGTAAGTGGCATTTCCACTTCATCTTCGCTGATCTGTAATTGCTGCAGGAACAGCAATCAATGAGGGACAGGGAGACCAGGACAAGAGAAAACAATCCCTTATACAGGGGAATATCCTAGTATAAAAGCTTTAGAATGATATATGATAAAAGGAAGAGTTATATTACTCCCTTCTAATTAGATATGTAACAGTGAATTTGTAGTTCCTTACAGCAAGATGCACATTTGGATTTATGTGGCTGTTATTTATATACTTGTTTTATTTACTTTCCCAGATATATAAAAGGTTCAGGTTTGTGGTAGAGAGGATAATGCCTCTCCCAAAGAGGTTATGCCCCAGTTCCTGGGACCCGTGAATTTGTCATATCACATAGCAAAAGGGACTTTGCAGATGTCCCTTTGCATATAGGTACGGACCTTCAGATGGGGAGAGGATCCTGGGCTATCACAGGTGATCCACTGTAATCACATGAATTCTTAACAGCTAAGAACCTTTACTGGTGGGTCAGGGAGATTTGACATGAGAGAGACTCTATTTATCATGGCTGATATTGAAGATAGAGAAAGAAACCAGAAACCCATAAATCTGGCAGCCTCAAGAAGTTAATAATGGCCCAGAGTTTACAGCCAACAAGAACACAGGAACCTGAATCCTGTAACTGCAGATAAATTAATCCTGCCAACAATCTCAGTGAGCAAGGAAACAGATTCTTTCTGAGAGACTCCTGAAAGGAACTCCGCCATACAGACCTTGATGTTAGCCTTATGAGAACAGCAACAGAGTTTTGAGATACAAAACTGTAAGATAATTAGTGTTGTTCTAAGCCCCTACATTTGTGGTAATTTGTTTCAGCAGGAATAGAAAATTGATACAAGGATAATTACTACATCTTGTAGAGGATAGCACAGTGCCTTGTGTGTGTATAATAATGATCATTGCTAAAATTTATTGATCATTTATTCAATTGTTCTAAAAACAAACACAGAGGGGCGTATCATTATCATTCCCATTTTACAGACAAGGAATCTAGGCTTAAACAGAACTGACAGTGATCCTCAGGAACTTCCATTTCCCTTTCAGATTTTCAGAGCTATAGAATAACTTGTGTGTGTGTCCATTACAGTAAGCCTAATTTAAACAGCCTTCACATAATAGTGAAGCTAACCCCCTACATCTTTGTTAACAATGTAGACATTAATGGTAAGTATGGGCTAGAAATATTTTTCATCAAGGTTAAATTTAAGCCATAATTGATACAATTTATTTTAAAAGCTAAAAGCATTGATGTGATTACTTGAGGCCAAGCTTAGTGAATCAATCAAATTTTGTAATTTTGTTCAGAAACATCTTTTTGTTACCAAAAACATTCCCAATTCAATTAACATTTTACTTTAAACCTAAAACAATATTCAATAGAATAATCATACTTTAATAAGCTCATAACCATTAGTTTTTGTGCTTCAAATCTCCCCATACTCAAAAAATGTTATATTGTTTAAATAAACCATATGTGTGCAGGTTAATTACTTAGAAGAGAAGCTGCCAGATCTCTTAGAGATGTTATCTGTATGTCTACTAAAGATGTGTCTTATAGATGTTAACTATATAGCTATTAAATTGTACTTGTTACCTTCCTTTTCTTTTGAAGATACTTAGAATAGGAAGGTAACAAACACAGTCTAATTCAGTGACTAGCTCTAATTTTCTTGTATGGAACAGTAGAATTAGGTAAAGCAACAGAAGCATTGTGTTTCTTGTGATAATGATTATGGAAAAGGACGAAGAAGCCATCAGTATGTATCTAAGAGTTTACACTAATTTTCACATTGACTTCCCCAACAAATAGTGAAGGCATCTTTAGCTATCTTTCATGTATGGAAATCCAGGCTTTGTAAGGTTGGGTGTCTTGTACAAAGGCACAGATAAAACACAATAGCTAAATATGAAAGTGTCTAGAATTAGCAAGCTTCTATGTTTATATATTTCAACTTTTCATGGTTCCTCTCAGTTCTAAAAATTCTATCTTGAAATTGCTTCAGGTCTCCACCAGAGCAAAAAAAATAATTAACCCAAATAGTAAATGTATAAATAATACTTTTTGTTATGTGGAAATAAGTGACATTGCTATGATAAATAAATTTGTCCTTGAAAATGTTTCCATTGCTTTTGCTTTTAGCTGAATTCTACTTGTACTAAAAAACACCTAATACTTTATATCCAATACTTCCAAATTAAGATAATAATAAATGTATGTGCTCAGATGAAATCAGGGCTATGTTTGTGTGAATATATGTGTGAATAATACTTATGAAAGATATATGAAAAAATGTATATCTGAAATAGAGATGTCTCTGGCCACTATATAAGTATGTGTGTATGTGTGTGTGTACATATATCTATCATAGCTATATATTTCACATATGTACATATATATGAAAGATATAGATGTTTGAGTTTCAAAAGTTAAATTCTTAGTCTATGTACATTTTTAAGTTTTCTTTTATTTCACCTTTATGATATAGCCCCTGAAATAATAGGGAGGAAAATAAATATATATGTATATAGTTGCCCCAAAATGTTTTTCCTGAGAAAATTGTTTAATATTTTCATTGTCTTAGAATTCAGGATCTCCGCTGATCAATAATTTAATGTTTATTGCATTCACACAGAAACTCCATCAGAAGGTCACCAACATCAAAGACCAAAGGTAGATAAACCCATGAAGATAAGAAAAAAACAGTGCAAAAATGCTGAAAATTCCAAAAACCATAATGCCTGTTCTCATCCAAAGGATCACAAATCCTTGCCAGCAGGGGAACAAAACTGGACAGAGAATGAGTTTAACAAATTGACAGAAGTAGGCTTCAGAAGGTGGGTAATAACAAACTCCTCCAAGCTAGAGGATCATGTTCTAACCCAATGCAAGGAAGCTAAGAACCTTGAAAAAAGATTAGAGGAATTGCTAACTAGAATAACCAGTTTAGAGAAGAACATAAAAGACCTGATGGAGCAGACTAACATAGCACCAGAACTTCGTGAAGCGTACATAATTATAAATAGCCAAATTGATTAAGCAGAAGAAAGGATATCATAGATTGAAGATCAACTTAATGAAATAAAGCATGAAGACAAGATTAGAGAGAAAAGAATGGAAAAGAACAAAGACTCCAAGAAATACAGGACTATGTGAAAAGATCAAACCTACCTTTAACTGGTGTACCTGAAAGTGACAGGCAGAATTGACCAAGTTGGAAAACACTCTTCAGGATATTATTCAGGAGAACCTACCCAGTCTAGCAAGACAGGCCAACATTCAAATTCAAGAAATAAAGAGAACACCACAAAAATACTTCTCGAGAAGAGCAACCCCAAGACACCTAATTGTCAGTTTCACCAAAGTTGAAATGAACAAAAAAATGTTAAGGGCAACCAGAGATATAGGCCGGGTTACCCACAAAGGGAAGCCCATTAAAATAATAGCAGATCTCTCTGCAGAAACTCCTACAAACCAGAAGAGAATGGAGACAATATTCCACATTCTTAAAGAAAAGAATTTTCAACCCAGAATTTCATATCCAGCCACATTAAGCTTCATAAGTGAAGAAAAAATAAAATCCTTTACAGAAAAGCAAATACTGAGAGATTTTGTCACCACCAGGCCTGCCTTACAGGAGCTTCTGAAGGAAGCATTAAACATGGAAAGGAATGACTGGTACCAGCCACTGTAAAAACATACCTAATTGTAAATGACATCGACACTATGAAGAAATGGAATCGACTAATGGGCAAAATAACCAGCTAGCATCACAATGACAGAATCAGATTCACACATAGCAACATTAACCTTGAATGTAAATGGGCTAAATACCACAATTAAAAAACACAGACTGGCAAATTGGATAGAGTCAAGACTTATTGGTGTGCTGTATTCAGGAGACCCAACTCATGTGCAAAGACACAAAGAGGCTCAAATTAATGCATGGAGGATCTTTACCAAACAAATGGAAAGAAAAAAAATCAGGTGTTGCAATCCTAGTTTCTAATAAAACAGACTTTAAACCAACAAAAATTAAAAAAGACAAAGAAGAGCATTACATAATGGTAAAGGGATCAATGCAACAAGAAGAGCTAACTATCCTAAATATATATGTACCCAATACAGGAGCACCAAGAGTCATAAAGCAAGTTCTTAGAGACCTACAAAGAGATTTAGACTCCCACACAATAATAGTGGGAGACTTTAACACCTCACTGTAAAATTAACAAGGATATTCAGGGCTTGAACTCAGCTCTGGACCAAGTGGACCTAATAGACATCTACAAAACTCTCCACCACAAATCAACAGAATATACAATCTTCTCAGTACCACATCACACTTATTCTAAAATTGACCAAATAATTGGAAGTAAAACAATCATCAGCAAATGCAAAAGAATGGAAATCATAACAAACAGTCTCTCAGACCACAGTGCAATCAAATTGGATCTCAGGATTAAGAAACTCACCCAAAACTGCACAACTATATGGAAACTGAACAACCTGCTCCTGAATGACTACTGGGTAAATAATGAAATTAAGGCAGAAATAAATAAGTTCTTTGAAACCAGTGAGAACAAAGACACAATGTACTGGTATCTCTGGGACACAACTAAAGCAGTGTCTAGAGGGAAATTTATAGCACTAAATGTCCACAGGAGAAAGCAGGAAAGATCTAAAATTGACACCCTAACATCACAATTAAAAGAACTAGAGAAGCAAAGCAAACAAATTCAAAAGCTAGCAGAAGACAAAAAATAACAGATCAGAGCAGAACTGAAGGAGATAGAGACATGAAAAACTCTTCAAAAAATCAGTGAATCTAGGAGTTGGTTTTTTAAAAGATTAACAGAATAGATAAGACTGCTAGCCAGACAATAAAGAAGAAAAGAGAGAAGACTCAAATAGACACAATAAAAAATGATAAAGGGGATATCATCACTGATCCCACAGAAATACAAACTACCATCAAAGAATACTATAAACACCCTTATGCAAATAAACTAGAAAATCTAGAAGAAATGAATAAATTCTGGGACACATATGCCCTCCCAAGACTAAACCAGAAAGCAGTTGAATCACTGAATAGACAAAACTTCTGAAATTGAAGCAGTAATTCATAGTCTATCAACCAAAAAATCCCAGGACCAGACGGATTCACACCTGAATTCTACCAGAGGTACAAAGAGGAGCTGGTACCATTTCTTCTGAAAGTATTCCAAACAATAGAAAAAAAGGAACTCCTCCCTAACTCATTTTATAAGGGTGGCATCATCCTGATACCGAAACCTGGCAGAGACACAACACGAAAAGAAAATTTCAGACTAAAATCCCTGATGAACACTGATGAGAAAATTCTCAATAAAATGCTGACAAACTGAATCCAGCAGCACATCAAAAAGCTTATTCACCATGATCAAGTTGGCTTCATCCCTGGGATGCAAGACTGGTTCCACATATGCAACTCAATAAACGTAATCCATCATATAAACAGAATCGATGACAAAACCACAACCATATCTATTATCTCAACAGATGCAGAAAAGGCCTTTGATAAAATTCAACATGGCTTCATGCTAAATAAATCAATAAACTAGGTATTGATGGAACATATCTAAAAATAATAAGAGCCATTTATGACACACCCACAGCCAATATCATATTGAATGGGCAAAAGCCGGAAGCATTCCCTTTGAAAACCAGCACAAGACAAGAATGCCCTCTCTCAGCACTCCTATTCAACATAGCATTAGAAGTTCTAGCCAGGGAAATCAGGCATGAGAAAAAATAAAGTGTGTTCAAATTGGAAGAGAGGAAGTCAAATTGTCTCTGCTTGCAGATGACATGATTGTAGATTTAGAAAACCCCATCATCTCAGCCCCAAATCTCCTTAAGCTGATAAACAACTTCAACAGTCTCAGGATATAAAATCAATGTGCAAAAATCACAAGCATTCCTATACATCAGTAATAGACAAACAGAGAGCCAAATCATGAGTGAACTCCCATTCACAACTGCTACAAAGAGAATAAAATACCTAGGAATATAACTCACAAGGGATGTGAAGAACCTCTTCAAGGAGAACTACAAACCACTGCTCAAGGAAATAAGAGAGGACACAAACAAATGGAAAAACAACCCATGCTCATGGATAGGAAGAATCAATATCATGAAAATGGCCATACTGCCTAAAGTAATTATAGATTCAATGCCATGTCCATCAAGCTACCATTGACTTTCTTCACAGAATTGGAAAAAAACCACCTTAAACTTCATAGGGAACCAAAAGAGAGTCTGCATAGCCAAAACAATCCTAAGCAAGAAACAAGCAAAGCTGGAGGCATCATGCTACCTAACTTCAACTATACTACAAAGCTACAGTAATCAAAACAGCATGGTACTGGTACCAAAACAGAGATATAGACCAATGGAACAGAACAGAGGCCTGAGAAATAGTGCTACACATCTACAACCATCTGATCTTTTAGAAACCTGACCAAAACAAGCAATGCTAAAAGGATTCCCTATTTAATAAATGGTGTTGGGAAAACTGGCTAGCCATATGTAGAAAACCCCTTCCTTACACCTTATACAATAATCAGCTCAAGATGGATTAAAGACTTAAATGTAAGATCTAAAATCGTAAAAACCCTAGAAGAAAAACTAGGCAATACCATTCAGGACATAGGCATGGGCAAAGACTTCATGACTAAAACACAAAAAGCAATGGTAACAAAAGCCAAAATTGACAAATGGGATCTAATTAAACTAAAGAGCTTCTGCACAGCAAAGGAAACTATCATCAGAGTGAACAGGCAATGTACAGAATGGGAAAAAATTTTTGCAATTATCCATCTGACAAAAGGCTAATATCCAGAATCTACAAAGAACAAATTTACAAGAAAAATACAACTCCTTCAAAAAGTGCGCAAAGGATATCAACAGACACTTCTCAAAAGAAGATACTTCTCAAAAAAAAGACATTTATGTAGCCAAAAAACAAGTGAAAAAAAGCTCATCATCACTGGTCATTAGAGGAATGCAAATCAAAACCACAATGAGATACCATCCCATGCCAGTTAGAATGGTGATCATTAAAAAGTCAGGAAACAACAGATGCTGGAGAGGATGTGGAGAAATAACACTTTTACACTGTTGGTGGGAGTTTATATTAGTTCAACCATTGTGGAAGACAGTGTGGTGATTCCTCAAGGATCTAGAAGCAGAAATACCATATGACCCAGCAATCCCATTACTGGGTATATACCCAAAGGATTATAAACCATTCTGCTATAACGACACATGCACACATATATTTATTGTAGCACTGTTCACAATTACAAAGACTTGGAACCAACCCAAATGCCCATCAATGATAGACTGGATAAAGAAAATATGTCACATAAATATACACCATGGAATACTATGCAGCCATAAGAAAGGATGAGTTCATGTCCTTTGCAGGGACATGGATGAAACTGGAAACCATCATTCTCAGCACACTGACACAGGAACAGAAAACCATACACCACATGTTCTCACTCATAAGTGGGTGTTGAACAATGAGAACACGTGGACATAGGGAGAGGAACATCACGCGCCAAAGCCTGTGAGTGAGTGTGGGGACTAAGGGAGGGATAGCATTAGGAGAAATAGCTAATGTAGATGACAGGTTGATAGATGCAGCAAACCACCATGGCACATGTATACCTACGTAGCAAACCTGCAGGTTCTGCACATGTATCCCAGAACTTAAAGTATAATAAAAAAATATGTTAGGAAAAAAGAAAACTTAGTCTTTGGCAGCATTCTGTTGGTGAGATGGATTTCATTAGAGGTTTGCCATGTGCCTGAGAGCTCTGTTACTGGACTCCCGGCTCCAGCTCACAGTGATCTGTCCCATCGCATTAGTTTCCCAGGGGTGCCCTAACAAGTCTGCACAAAGTTGGTGGCGTAACAAATGGATGTTTATCATCTCACTATTCAGCAGGCCAGAAGTCTGAATTTCAGTGGTTGACAGAGTTGATTCCCTCTGAAAGTTCTGAAGGAGAATCTGTTCCTGCCTCTCTCCCAGGTTTTGGCATTGTCAGCAATCCTTGGTATGCACTGGCTTATCAACATGTCACTGCAGTCTCTACCGCCAACTTCATTCACTTCTGTGTCAGTTTCCTCCTCTCTTTTTATTTCAACACCGATAATTGGATTTCAGGCTCACTCTAAATCCAGGATGAGGTGATCCGGAGATCCTTAGGCTAACCATATCGGTAAAGATCCTTCTTCCAAATGATGTCATCTTCACAGGTTCTGGGGGTTAGAACTTGGACACATCATTTTGAGGGATGCTATTCAACCCGCTGAACCCACCTTTAAAATTGCATCGCTCTTTGTTCTGCACTGTTCACCAATCACTCTGACCACCATTTTCTTGTGTCCCCTGCCGAAAGGAAGAAATAGAGCATAGTGGATAAAAGTGTAAGGGTTATTGCCGAGTTTAAAATGAGGAAACTGAGACCAGCACAAGAAGATCCAATGTGAATTTATTCAGCTCCCCAGCGAGGTTCTGCAGTCCAACAGGAGGGGCCAGAGAAGTCGCAGGGACTCCTCTCAGATGGAGGGTTTTATAGGGAGTGGAGGTGTTCCGATTGGCTGTGGGAGAGCAGGACGTGGGCGGGGCAAGCTGCCATTGGCAGGTAAGTGGGATGCACAATGCTATTGGGCAGATTTACAAGGCTTCTTTTGCATTTTGGCAGGGTTTTCCAACGGTTGGCTAGGTGCTGAGTGCAAAGCCTAGTGCTGAGTGCAGAAGTGGGCGCGGGGTGATGACGTAGTTTCTAGGTGCGGAGGGGGAGTGGGCGTGTCTGAGCTCCCAGCGGGGGCGGGGGTGTGTCCGAGCTCCCGGCGAGGTGACCAGCCTTACAAAAAGCATCTAGACTTTGGAGCCACACTGGTTTGTTGAAATCCTGCCTACCTGATTAGCAGTGTAACATTAGATGAGTTACTTAAGTCATTCTGCCTTAGATGGTTATTCGTAACAACTGTATATGAGAATAGAACCTACCTCATGGAATGTTGGTATTAAGAAGTTATTATGTGTATGCACATCTACATGAGTGTTGCCAATTACCATCAGGAAACCATTCTCAGGAGTTGTTTTCTTTAGCAGGTGGTGTCACTTTGAAGGGTGGACTTACAGGAATGACCAGTGGGATTGTTAGTTCTGCAGAGTTGCGTTTAGCTGGGAGAGATGCACTTCAGGATCTTAGGTTGATAAATTGACAAAATGGCAGGATGGCTTAAGTATGGAGCAGGCTCAGGGAAAGAAGTCTTCTTATGTCAGTTCTACCCCTCAGTAGAACCTTCCTGCCTCTGGGGGCTACAGAGCATGAGGAGACAAGTCATGGAAAAGGATGGGGAAGCAATCGTTTTTGTTTAAGTGTGTTGAGTTTGAAGCTACAGCAGACATGTTATGCCAGTAATTTGAAATGTGGAATGAATGCTTGGGAGTGAAGATTTGTTAATTATTCACAGGGAAGTCAAAGTGGGGACCAAGGGAGAAAGCTTAGAAAAATAACCTCAGAGAACAACAAAGGCTTAGAAAACATCCAGTTAAGGAGGATGGAAGATGAAGAGTTGCCACTAAGAAAAATAAAAACAGGAGTTTAAGTACAAAAGTGAAAAGACAGAAATATGCAGTCTCTTAGAAAGTATGGGCCGGAATTTCATGAAGGAGATCACAACTGTGGAAGGCTTTAGCAAAGTCAAGGGCACTTCCAAGAACAATGGCCTTTTCTTGGTTTGTAATCAGAAAATCATGATTGAATTTCAGATGAGCAGTATTTGTAGCGTTCTGGGAAATCCACTCAGATTGCAAAAGGTTACTCACTGTGTATGTTAAGAAATTGGAGCCAATCACTACTCAAAACGTTTAGCAGTAAAAGAAATATAGAAAGAAAGGTTGGTAGCAGAGTTATTCTAGAAGGATTTTTCAGCGTATTTGAAAATGATGAAGATGGGGCTAACGGTGTAATAGTGGAAACGATACGGGTCTAGTTTTCAGGAAGACCCACAGGATGCAGAAGGAATGGGGAGCAAGGCGCGGGGACCTCAGGACCGGGAATGATGTAGAGGAGCCACTGAGGGCAATGCCCAAGGGGTCAGTCACAGACAGCACATATTTCTACGACCCAGTGAAGACGTGTGCCTACACTTGACATTGCCTCAGCTGAGCCTTCTCGAGCACCCACGATGAGGCAGCCTCTAAACAATAGACACAAAGCAGTAAAGCAGGCCCAGAATCCTCACAGAGCTCACATTCTTGCTTTTCTGTGAGTCTAGATCCAAGTTCCAGGATGACAAAATAGCATGTCACATTTCGTAGCGTTGTTTAGAAACCAAAGAAAGTCAAAGGTGTGTCACCTGGAGTTGAAGAGTGAATTCAGCAGGTTAATAATCCTGAGTTGTTAATCCAGAGTTCTGGCTGGAGCAGGGTTTATCGGCCTCTGCACTGTTGTTATTGTGGACTGGTTAACTCTTTGCTGCGCTGTGCTGGGCGTCGTAGGCTGTTTAGCAGCGTTCCTACCACTAGATATTGGTCAACAGCACTCTACCCTCCCACAAAAGTTGTGAGAACCAAAAATATCTCCACACATTGCCAAATGTCCCCTGGAAAGCAGAACTGCCCCAGGTGAGTTGCACTGAGCTCACGAGGCAAATATCTAAAAGAGGTCAAGCTGTGAGGCTGTGGAAAGAGGAAGAAGGTTGAGTGATACGGAAGCAGAGAGGAATCAAGGCAACAGAGCCCATAGTGACGGTGACAGATTGACTATGAACGAGAAGTTAGGAGGGTTGAAATGATGGGGCTGTTTTCAGTGGTACCAGACAGAACTTGAGATCGGAAGGCCTGGGTTGAACTGAAATTCGGTGCATGACTGAGTAATACATTTATGTGCTAAGCTTCCACGGCTTCCTCTGTAAAATAAGGGCAATATTACTGGGTTCTTTTTTAAAGTTAAATTAAATACTGCATGTTAAATTATTTTATACAATGCAAAATGCTCTAGAAAAAATACTTTTAAGGTATAACAGCAAAGAGCTTTAGCTATTTCACACTACTGCTTTAGAACATACGCAACACTTCAAAGATGAATAGTTTATCAAACTTCACCTTTTTAGGTTTGATCATCTGTTTCTGAAAACCTTCTAATGCCTTCAACACTTTCTGTATGATCAAAATGGAAGACAGAGTTCGGGCAAAATCAGGCTACAAGGTTTGGATGGTGGCCTAGAATTATGTGTTCTTTTTGTGTCCCGTGAATTTAGAAATAGGACATTTCCGGTTTACTTTAATGTGTTTAAATATGTGTAAAGTACTGCTATATTCAGGCCTGAAAATCCTGTGTTTTTACCACCCTGTAGTCTACATGGACTAAAAATATATAACCCTTTTTCAGAAAGGTTTCAATGCCTAGATTCTGCCTGAATTTTACAGCCAACGTACAAACTCCAGATAACACAGGTTTCTGATGGAAATTTTAGGTCTACCAGTTATAACGTTCTGGCACTGACTCACAGGAAGCAACATTTAAAGGTTATTCATTATGTTCTTTCAAAAAAGAAGACTCCGAGAAGGTGAGTTTGGGTATACAGCATTAAAAACAATATGGATTGATGTTTAAATTAGTTTAATACAGTACTCTCTTGGTCTTAATTCTGGGTGGATGTCAGACTGTCTCTACTTTTAAATAAGTCACCATCTGCGAATGAGTGTGAAAAAACGCTTAGGAGTATCCTTTGTAAAATGTGCATGAACTATTGTAAGAGTTCCTGTGAACCGAATCTGCCTGGAACACCTGCATATATTCTTTCCCATGGCCCACTGGAGCCATGATGGTCTGATTGCTCCAAGAGTTTCTTTTTTCTTTTTTTTTTTTTTGAGACAGAGTCTCACTCTGTCTCCAGGCGCCAGGCTGGAGTGCAGTGACACAATCTTGGCTCACTGCAACCTCCGCCTCCCGAGTTCAAGCAATTCTCCTGCCTCAGCCTCCCGAGTACCTAGGACTACAGGCACATGCCACCATGCCCATCTAATTTTTGTATTTTTGGTAGAGACAGGGTTTCACCATGTTGGCCAGGATGGTCTCGATCTCTTGACCTCGTGATCCACCTGCCTCGGCCTCCCAAAAGTGCTGGGACTACAGGCTTGAGTCACCGCGCCTGGCCTCTGAGAGGTTCTTGTTTGCTTCTCATGGTAGAGAACAGCTTCCTTCTGCCTTACACTGGCATTACGGCCCATACTTCTTCATATATTATTACCCTGGGCAGACCTCCATGTGTTAACAAAGCTGCCAGAATGGCAGAAAAACCAAAATTTAACTAATTTCGTGAGTGTATTAGAAAAATATTCAAAGTTGCTCTCTTACTAGAGGTTTTTTTCATATGAAAACTAGCTATAGGTACACACTGAAATTTAACAAATAACTTCAATAAATTCTCAGTTTCACACCATTACCATTAGTATGAGAATTTATTTGCCATTTGAACTTCAGAACTGGCATCAAACTATAGTGGTTACCGATTTTAATGCTTTGGACCTTTGAGTGCGTGGCAGAAATGAGCATTAGACGATAATAAATCAATACAGAATGCCTTATAATATAATCTCCCAAGCCACTTATTAAGATCTCTTTTGTTAAAATGACATAATTTCTATATACCCATAAATGATACTATGGTCATTTTTCTATATTGTCTTTCTTGCCTGTAAAGTAATACACTTATTTGTCCATGAAATGACAGCAAAATCTTTATTACTGTAAAGAGTTTACTGAAAAAAAATGCACATTAAAATAAACCAGAAGCACTGAAGCAACGTTTTGTCAGTTGATTTCATATTCCTGACCTTTTAAAATGGTCACATGAAAGTGGAAAGATACTGCATATCCTTAGTCAGATATTTTTACTCTTCAGAAGACACAAACACAACTTCCATGTACTAAATCTTCTCTTATCAAACAAAATCTGCTCTAGCCTCAATGTAGAGGCTTCTATTCCATTAATTTTTTGAAGTCCGTATGTTAGGATTTTAAAACCCTAACTACAAAAGTCTTTTTATATGTGCTATTCCTTTTCAAAATGTGCTGTATTATTCTCAACACTGTCTAGATCGCGCACTATTTGTTTGCAGACCTTCTGAGCATTTTCTCCAGTGCCATCCAAATTAGACCCCAGGAGACTTTTCTGTTGAGTAACTCTTCCATTACTGTTTCCTCCGCTTATTTCTAAAAACATATTAATATTGGATAGTGCCAAAAGATTGAATGCAAGCCATGATTATATGAGATGAAGACATTTTTCAAGAAAAAAGATTCACTGCAATTTTTAAGGCAGCTGTATGTAAGACAGGGTTGGGGAAGCAACGAAGTGGGGAGAGAATTATGATGGTACGATGACTTTGATTTTTACAAAAATTCTGTATTTTTCTTCACTTTGAGTGCATAGCCCTGCAGTTGCTGAACTTACTTGGCAATGATCTGCTTTATTTAGTGAGTTTCAAGACTGTGTATGTGTGTGTATGTCTACACATATGCATCTACATACAAAAATAAAGAGAAATTTACCCCTACCTCTTAAATTCCAACACTGTGCAACAGTTTAGATTCATCACTATGGTTAATACTAATCATCCAAAGCAAGGTTAAATATCACATTGTATGTTGCAATCTTTTTATGCATTGGGCTCTTTCTAAAAATTTGACATTCGTATAGTTTTTTTTATAACCATTCTAATCTAACTTCTTTTCAATACATGCTTTTGGTTAAAAACTGTAATGTCTTTCACCTGTGTATTTGTCCCTACTGTCCTGTGATTGAATTTATTGCTTCTTCCTGTTCTCTTTCTGTTAATTTATTCTATTTTTTTTTCATTATTTTCCGCATTCATATTCAAGCTACACTTAGGCTCCATTATTATTTCGTGAATAATTTAAAGTTATTTTAGTAGGAAATGACAGAGATTCAGTTCAAAATTACTTATACAGAAAAGAGACTTCAATGACTTGTGCAAGTAAAATGTCCCAGAGTGGGACATTTACTGTCCCTGTCCTGGCGCTAACTAGCCACAGGCTGCAGGGGCAGGGTCTCCCTAGCAGGAAGGAGCAGTTTACCACCTATGCTGTTCGGTCATTGGCACATGATGGTAGCAAAAAGCACAACTCTATAGTTTTTACTTTTGTGAATTCTGGTTTTCTGATATGATCTTCTATTATTTATGTAAAATACATGGATTTAAAATACAGTGTAAAGCAAGATGCAGTCAGACAAATGAAGCTTCCATCCTTCTGTATATCCTGATGCATGTGTCTCTTGTTAGACGACCACTGTTTGATTTTTAAAATATACAAGTGAATATATATGTATTTACTGTTTATATATAATATGTACATAAGGTATGTGTATAGATATGTATATATACAAACAGTAAATAAATATAAATATATATTCACACAATGCGTGGTACTACATGACACCTTTCTGTGTAATGATAAATGTGATAATATGTGTATTTACTGTTTATACATATGCACACGAATGTATGTGTATAGATATTTATGTATATATATATAAACAGTAAGTATATTCACACAATACATGGTACTACTTGAGACTTCCCTGTGCAATGATAATTTATATAAATTTTCTTCCAATTAGCCTTAATAATAAAATATTTAATTCTAAAGCAACTTTTCTTTTTTCAATGAAATATTTTATTATTACTGAGGCTAGTTGAAAGAAAATTTATATAAATTATCATTGAAAAAATATCATTGAAAGAAAATTTCAATTAGCCTCAATAATAATAAAGTATTTAATTCAAAAGCAACTTTGGCTGGGCATGGTGGCTTATGCCTACAATCCCAGCACTTTGGGAGGTTGAGGCAGGTGGATCACTTGAGGCCAGGAGTTCAAGACCAGCCTGGCCAACATGGTGAAACCCTGTCTCTACTAAAAATACAAAAATTAGTTGGGTGTGGTGGCACATGCCCGTACTCCCAGCTACTCAGGAGGTTGAAATGGGAGAATCACTTGAATCTGGGAGGCAGAGGTTGCAGTGAGCAGAGATTGTGCCACTGCACTCCAGCCTGGGCGACAGAGTAAGATCTTGTCTTTAGAAAAAAAGTAACTCTATTTTAAATATTATAGTAACATATATAAATGTATATATTTAGCTCCACATAACTCCATTTAGGTTCATATTTGAATAACTTTTCTATGAACTGCATTCTATATTAAGTTGTTTATTTTTTGTATGTTTTAAACAATTCTTTCCTACAACATTTCCAATCTAAATAGAATGTAAAACAATTTAGGGAAATGTCCCATACCTCCTACAGGCAAAGATTTTCCCCATTAATCGTTGCTGATGTCTTTGTTCAAGAAAAATTAAGGCATATTTTTCTTTTTCAAAATCAAAAACCTTGCTGAAGGGCATATTCAGTTATTTGACAACTTCTGACTGTGTCTAAGAATCATGATGAATTACTGCTCAACTTCATTGTTCATTTTATCATATAAAATCATCTATGGTTCCCTCAGCATTTTATCACCCCCACCCTGAATAGTCCTCTCCCACCAGTTAACTCATTTTTCAATACCTTACTTATGCTCTCCTCTTAATAAACTCCTTTGATCTACCCACTCACAGACAAAATTGAGGGCCTCTTCTTTATACTATCAGAACATTGAGTGCAAATGCCACTCTCAGTTGTCATTCTGTGTGACCCATTTGCGGCTTGCCTCCTATGTGGTTGAAGTTCCCTTAGGACAAGACTGCATTTTGCTTTCTCAATACTTTTAACACTTAACACAGTGCCCAGCACGTTAAGAAGTTGCTGCACGTTCAGAAAGTTAATTGTGTCCCGTTTATTTTTATACTCTTATGCGCCCAACACAATGGCTAACCGCAGGTGGAATATGAGGCCTCTTTCTTGAACTACAAAGTTGAACCAATAAAAGGGACATTAGCATCTATTTAGGTTCGCTTAGCATTAATGCTTCTATTTTTACTTAACGTTACAAAAAGAAAACTTACCAAAATTGTTCAATTTTGGAAAATGGATATGGAACAGACTATGGGTTTAGAAATACAATAATAACAGCACATTATCCAGAGATAATGAGATTTTGTTTATCCCGTTTTTTCCTAGCCTGCAGTTGCAGTATTCTTTCTAGGTCTTTCTGTCATGCATTCTGAAGTGTTACCTCTCACTGAGTTGACTACAGTGCATAACCTTTCCTCTGATTATAACAATGAAATTTTTTTCTTAAAAAACAAACAAACAAACAAACCCACCCACAGTTAGATTATATGAGGGTGACTGTGCTCTCAAATATTTAGAAAATAAATAACACTGAGAAAATAAATTCAAATGATTTTTGGTAGACCAAATATTTCTGGAATTTGAACATTTGAAAATGTGACCTTCTTTAATGACTTTAATAAGAATTTGTTATTCTTTTTTACTTCCTAAGTATTACATTATTCACTCTGAAATACTCTCATGAAGTTTCTAAAATTCTTGCATTCATTACTTGCACTTCAGAAAATAACATCTGGCCTGTAAACTATGAATAGGAAAAACATATTGTCAAGAGCAGAATGTGGACTTTTTCTATTTTAAAGTTAACTTGAATATGAATATGCTATATGGGAAAGTAGAATACTCCACAGACTAACTTTATGATGGAGGTGAACCGTATGCTCTTCTAGAAGGACTGAGGCAAAGTCATGTGCCAGCATCCAGCAAAGACAGACCACATGTTCTGCCCCAAGGAACCCTTATCTCATCTGTGCCTCTATTTACAAACTCTTCATAAATTTCCTATTAAAAATGACTCATCAAAGTAAAAGATTTAATGTTGAGAAAAGTCAGACTAAATCTGATATTTTTTAGACTTTATAGTTGGTAAAAGAATAATATTAACTTTCTGCCTTGAATGAGGAGTTAATATTTGTTATAATCTTCTTTCTGAGAATGCTCCTAAGTTTCAGAGAGAATTTATTTGCAGGAACTTCCAAAAGGGATGACATGTCATCATAATTATATTAACATGTATTTATAATACTATTGATGGAAAACTATTGTTTCACTTACTACATGCAATATTTTTGTATGTTGCTCTTTTGCTGAGGGAGATTTAGGTTCAGATTTCATTTCTGGTGGATAGCTTCCATTTGCGCTTCCATAGCCACCGCTTCACTCTTCACCCAACTCTATCTGCTTTCTGCCCCAGAAAGTCCAGGTAACACAAACTAAGTCAGTGGGCTCACCTCACCTCTGATTTCTGTTCTGCATGGGCCAGGGAGGCATCAGCAAGAAGTCATCGTGGCTGAGGAGGAAAGTTGGTTCTTTATCCCTCCAGCTTTCTCCCTGCCAGGTATCCTCCAGCTGACTTATCATCCAGGGGAGACTACAGCTCCTAACACAAGGATCTCCCCAGATTTTTGTAAAAACTCCTTTCAGCTTAGTCCTGGAAACAGCTTCCAGTGACTAGCCCTGGAATATTGTACCTCCCCTTTTCGTTTTTCTAAATCCTCTTTTCACTTTGTAAATAGTCATCTATAAAACTCTCCTAAAAATACCCAATTGGAGTTACCATCTGTTTCCAGACAGGACCCTAACTGACACGTAAACCATTTTTGCATATTGTCCATAAACATTGATATACAATCTTTTAATTTTTATGGAGATTTATTAGTGTTCATAAGTATGGTATCTAAATAGACACCTGATAGCAAGTTTGCAGACATCCCAGACACAAGTAAAAATGAGAAACAGCCATATAACATAGACTCTATGTTCACAGACTTGTAGTCCATAACCTTCATTTAGAAGCAAAGGATCTCATTTGGCGTCACATTTCTCGTTTTTAGAACACAATTATAATTAGCTTCTTTCCCTGTTTGCCCTCCCTAAGCCATCTTATAAACTACAATTGGAATGCAAAAGCCTAAAAGCACACTAACAACAAAAGTAAGTGACAGGTGACAGCTAAGCAGCAAGAAAGGTGATAGAAAATATAAATCGCAGGCAAGCTTTAAAACACACAGCTGTCTAGAGCAAAGGGGAAAAGAAACATTTTCGGACACCTTGAAAGACACTTGAAGCATCGTCACCCTCCAACTCAAGGGATAAACTCACGTCCATAGCTCAGGCTACATTTGCCTAGGAATACAGACATAAAACATATCAGAAAAATTCTCTCAATGATAATTGAATTTTGATCATTTTTTAACTCCAAGTGGCATTATTTAGTCATCTGGGGAAAGAGAAGAATTTACACTGGAATTTTTCACACACAGGCACATGTCACCTAAAGGGTGAACAGCATGAATTTGAATCTATCATCTTTTCATTTATCCTTCTATCTTCGAATTCTGTTTATTCTCTCTATCCGCTTCCCTTAATTTTTGATGATTTTAATACACCTGAAGGTGATATTTGTAAGTTTTGGTTACTCAATTTGACTTCCTCTTTTCCGATAATTTTGTCTTCTACCTGACCTCAGCCATGAACTAGACCTTGTCATTACTGGCATGTACTGGCCCACTATGATTTTGGTTTTATAAGTGAACATTTCCTGACCACCACCTCCTCTTTCTAGCTCACTTAACCTATGAAAAGAACTTACCAAAGCTTAAATTTTGCGGCCAGTCTCAGCAACCTCACCGTTGCTTCCCGTTTTTTTTTTTTTTTCAGTGTGCTATGCTGGGTAAGGACCCTACTAAAGATATTCATGTCCTCATCCCTGGACCTGCAAAGGTAACTTTATATGGCAAAATAAAAAAAGAAGGACTTTGGAACTGTGATAAATTAGGAATCTTGAGATGGAGAGGTTATTCTGGATTTTTGGTGGGGCTCTAAGTGCCCTAGAGGGCAACAGAGGGAAAGCTGGCACCTGGATGAGAAGTCCCTGAGGCCAAGAGGGCAGAGCACAAAGTGATGCAGACACAAGCCAACAAACACAGCAGTCACCAGAAGCTGGAAGAGGCAAGAAATGGATTTTCCTCTGGAGCCTTAGAGGGAGTGCAGCTCCGTCCACCCCAGTCCACAGCCCTCAATACTGATTTTGACTTCTGGCCTCCAGAACAGTGAGAGAAGGAATTCCTGTTGTTTTAAGTCACCACATTTGTGACAGTTTGTTTCAACCATGGGAAATGAATCTACTCAGTTTTTAATACTTAAAATGGAAACACAACCTCGGTTAATTCCAACTCCTGCTCATTCCATCCTCGCATTCATGCAGCTGAACATAGTAGGGTGAAAACAATGACTGGTCAAGCTTTAAATTCACACCTGTTCAATTAATGACCAAAACTATCAAGTGGGTCCTGATGTTCCCAGCAATCCTGTAACATTTGCCAATGTATCCAAGCATCTTCATCACAACTGCATATCTTCTCTTCCTCCCTCCTTCCCCTCCAACGCTGCCTCCCTCGTCTTCACTTTCATCTGATGATCTTGCTCCTCACTTCATCGAGAGAAGGCAAGAACCAGAAGAAAGTTCTGCAAAATTCTGTCATGCCATCTACCCACCGCCTTCCTATGCCATCTACCCACCGCCTTCCTATGCCATATACCCACCGCCTTCCTATGCCATCTACCCACCGTCTTCCTATGCCATCTACCCACCACCTTCCTATGCCATCTACCCACTGCCTTCCTATGCCATCTACCCACTGTCTTCCTATGCCATCTACCCACCGCCTTCCTATGCCATCTACCCACCGCCTTCCTATGCCATCTACCCACCGCCTTCCTATGCCATCTACCCACTGCCTTCCTATGCCATCTACCCACCATCTTCCTATGCCATCTACCCACCGCCTTCCTGCCTGAAACCCTAAGTTATTTATGATCCTATGTAAGCACAGTCCCTCTGTTTATGCAGGACAGTCTATTGTTTGTCTTTTCTGAAATAATTCTCTCTCTGTCTTACACCATCAGCCTTCCGTTTCCTACTGAATTACTGCCTTTACCACTGTTATTTCATGAATCTTTAAAAGTCTTTATCCCCGCTTTCTTATTATCCCTGGCAGTAAAACCCTTCCAAAGATTGCCTTTTTTCATAGCTTCAGATTCTCCTTTCCTTATTATCTCTTAACACATTCAAATGTGGCTTTCAGTTCACACATTCCTCTAAAACTGCTTCATCAAAGATCAGCAATGACCTCGATATTGCTAAAACCAATAGTCAATGATCGGCTCTTGTTTCTTGACCTACCAGAAACGTTTGATGCAGTTATGTCCCCTTTTCTCCCTAAACATTGGCTGCTAGAATATTACCTTCTCTTTGGTTTCCTCCAACCTCGCTCATCTGTCTTTCTGTTTCTTAAGTTTGAATAACCTGAGTCCAGTCCTTGGTGGTCTACTCCTTGCATGCTTTTATCCTGTGATAATCTCCAGCTAAGACTACTGTCCTGAGCTCTGATTGTACGTATCCAGCTACCCCTCGATAGCTCCGTTTGGATGACAAATACATGTGTCAAACTAAATGTTGCCCAAAACTGAACTCCTGATTTCCACCTCTTTCAAACGACATGCTTGCAGCCTCCCCATCTCGGTTGCTGAAATTCCATCTGTCTTCCTAAAACACTGGAATCCTGTTTGATTTCCCTCATTCTTTACTCTCCCAGATACATTATGTCAGGAAATCATTTTGACTTCACCTTCAGAATAAACCCACATCTGGATCCCCGCTGCCTCCGGCTTTCTCTCTGCCTCTCTGCAGCTGCCATCATGTCTCTCTTCTACCTCAATGGCCCGCTGACAGGCCCCCTGCTTCCGTGCCTTTCCCTGTGCTGCCTGTTCTTAAAACACGAGCCGGAGCATTCCTTCTGAGTATCAGTCAGAGCATGTAACTCTACTCTTAACTCTAATTCCCCAAACTGGACCGCAAGTTTCTACCTGATGAAGCTCCTCTGTTACCCTTTGAGCACATTTCTAACTGTTCTTCCAACGCAGGGGCCCTTTGCTGTTCCTCAAAGGTGCCAGGAACTCTCCAGCTCCAGGCCCTTGCCCTGGCCCCCTCTCTGCTGGTTACTCTCCTGAATTATCCACACGACTAATTTCCTCACTGCTCTTAAGTGGTTTCACTTAAATCCTTCTCAATGAAGCATACACTGACGACCTTATTTAAAATGGCACTACAGTGGAACTCTTAGTTCTCTTTAACTGTTGAACATGCTAAACAGTTGACTTACTTTTGTGCGTATAGCTGATTGTCTGTCTCCCTCCTCTGAAATGTAAACTCCCTCAAACAAAGGTCTTTGTTTTGCTCCCTGATACAGTCTAAGCACTTAACTTCCTGGCACATAGTAGGTGTTGAAATATTTAGTACATTGCTGGATTGAACTCAGAGTTTCCTCAGAGGTTTAAAATTTTTATCATAAAAGATTTAATGAGTGTAAATTAATATTACAATTTTAATAAGTCATGTCAATCTTTGAAGCTAATATTAAGAACTCTCATCTCTTGAAATATTTTAATTTTGAACAAAAGCACATTATTATTATCATAGGAAATTTTATTACGATGGCCTAGAAATTCACTGGTTTTATAGCAGACTTTCTGTCTTAAACTTACGCTGAAAGATGAAGCAAGCTGTCCTCTTCATCACAAACCACTCAAGATAACGTAAGATAGTCCATCTGTACAGTTCATCAGTGTGGTGCCATATATACGTGGTTTATACAGATAACCTGTACTCCATAGTTTTAGAAAGTTAATGAAGCAGAATTTTAAAACTAATGTATATTGCCTGGTGCATTGGCTCACGCCTGTAATCCCAGCACTTTGGGAGGCTGAGGTGGGTGGATCATGAGGTCAGGAGTTCGAGACCACCCTGACCAACATGGCGAAACCCGGTCTCTACTAAAAATACAAAATTAGCCAGGTGTGGTGGTACACGCCTGTAATCCCAGCTACTTGGGACGCTGAAGCAGGAGAATGGCTCGAACCCGGGAGGCTGAGGTTGCAGTGAGCCAAGATCATGCCACTGCACTCCAGCCTGGGTGACAGAGAGAGACTCTATCTCAAAAAAAACCAAAAAACAAAAAACAGAAAAACTAATGTATATTGCATATCTAGCTTCTATATTTAAGACATTGTGCAACCTAAATTCCACTATTGAAAACATTTTAGTGTTTCTTGTCACTGTGTGAAGTAATTTATGCGTGCTGCTTCAGTTAGTTTTCTCGACAGTTCTATTCAGTAGGTAAAAATTATACACATTTTATATGTTAGGAGACTGAGGTGAGAAGAACTAAAGTCATCTTTTCCAAGTGGCACTAATGGAAGATGCCAGAACAGGGAGCTAGATTTAGAATTCCATGACCTCAAAGCATGTGTAATACCCACTACAGATTTATGAAGGAGTCTAGGTTGAAATACCATTTTTAATTTAGGGACTTCCCTTTCTGAAAATGCAAGTTCTCAAGAAACAGAAAGCAGCTCCATAATAACACATACAGTAGCTATTTGGGATATCCATTATAGAAATCCATGCGTTCTGAACATAACCCGTTCTCAGCTCTTAAGACGCCTTAGGCTGCTCGTCACTCAAAATTTTGGCTAATCTTTTATCATATGACATTATAAAGTAAAGAGTAAAATAAATGTCCTTTATCAGTAGATCTGCAGAAAATCAGCAATCACTGGTTGTTGATTCTTTCAAGAGAAATGCACACACACAAATGTGTTCAGAAATGCACACACACAAATGTGTTCTGAAATGCATACACACAAAACAAGGATTTCCCGAAGGAGAGAAAAATTCCTGTTATCCGCAATGGATATGAGGTTGAAATAGAAATCAGTGAAAAATAAAAAGTCTGGCCAAATTCACAGAGTTAGGCCTGTCCCAGCAATGAAAAGCTTAAGTGATAGGAACCTATAAGTCACTGTCACAATTGTGAAATATCACTGAAGAGGTCTCCAAACAAATATGCTTTGTGGTGGGTGGTCTCCAAACAAATATGCTTTATGGGAAGTATGAGGGGGATCCTTCCATTTTAACATACCTAGAGCAGCAAAATATGTAACCACTGGTGGCTGCTCCAAAGCCTTTGAAGAACTACAGGATGACAGTCTGGCTCTGCTCAAATGTACTTCCCAGATTTTATCTGCTATTATTTAAATGTGAGTCAGTTCTGATGTGTATTTACTCTGAAATTAACAGTGAAAGATTACATTTCAAAATAAAGGAAATGTCTTTTTCCAAGGTATTTATTGATGCTAAAAATCTATCTAAAATTATTCTTTAAAAAATTTAGTGATTTTTAGCAATCACTGAAGGGATAAATTAAAATTGAACAGAATTAATAAGCTAAATAATCATGAAAGTAAGAAAAACAAGGTTATGTTTGGATATATATTTATATTTGAGGATTTATATTTAGTAATTAAAATGTAAATGAAAATCTGGTGACCCATGAATTTACAAATGTTTGATTTCTGTTGGGAAAATTGTGTTCAAGTACTGGTATAATCTGTTTTTAAAACAGCTTTGTTGAGATATAGTTCACATGCCATAAAATACACCCATTGCAAGTGGGTTTGATGGTCCTTAGTGTATTTAGAGCTGTGCATCTATCACCATGATACTTTTTTATACAGTGTCATCACCTCTAAAAAAATCCCTACAGCGATTAGCTATCACATCTAATCACCCCACCCTGGCAGCCCTATCAACCACTAATCTACTTTCTGTCTGTAGATTTGCTGATTCTGGGAATTGTGTATAAATGGAATTATAAATATTTGTGACTGACTTTTGACTTAGCATTATGTTTTCAAGGTTCATCCATGTTGTAACACATCAATATTGCAGTCTTTTTTATTGCCAAATAGTATTTTGTTGTAGGAATATACTTTATTTTGTTTATTCATGAATCACTTAAAGGACATTTGTATTAGTCCTCTTTTTTGTTCTCATGGATAATGCTACTATGAACATTAGTGTACAAGTTTTTGTGTGGACATGTTTTTATTCCTTGGGTATATACCTAAAAGTGAAATTGCTGGCTCAGATAATAACTCTGTATTTAGCCTTTTGAGGAAGAAATGCCCAATGTTTTTCTAAGTTGCTGCATCATTTTACATTTCACCAGTGTCATATGAAGGTTCCAATTTCTCTATCTTTGCCAACACTTAGATCTGTCTTCTTCATTATAACCATCCTAGTAGGCCTGAATGACATTGTGACTTTGCCTTGCATTTCCCTGTTGGCTATTGATACTGAACATCTTTTCATATGTTTTTGGTTATCTGTGCATATTTGGAGAAATTTCTATTCAGATTCTTTGCCCATATTTTAATTGGATTGGTTGCCCTTTCATTATTAAATTGCAAAACTTCTTTATATATTCTAGATACAAGTCGTGTGTGTGTGTATCAACTTCTCTATTAAATTTGCAAATATTTTCTCCCATTTTGTGAGTTGTACTTTTATTTTCTGGATGGCCTCAAAGCACAAAAGTTTTTAATTTTGATGAAGTCCAATTTACCTGTTTTTTCTTTTGCCATTTGTGCTTTCAGTAGACTTTGCCTAACCAGGAGTTATGAAGGTTTACTTCTATGCTTTCTCTAAGAGCTTGGCAGTTTTAGCTCTTACTTTTAGGTCTGTGGTGCATTTGGGGATCCATCTCGTGTGTGGTATGAGGGAGGAGCCCAACCTCATTATTTTGCATGTGGATATCCAGGTGGTCAGTGCTATTTATTAAAAAGACAATTGTTTCCCATATAAATGGCCTTGAAACTTGATGAAAATCGGTTGACCATAAATGTGAGGGTTTATTTTTGAACGCTAATTTCTAGTCCATTGATCTGTCTGTCTATTCTTATGCCAGCACCACATGATCTTCACTAGTGTGTTTTTATATTACGTTTTGAAATCAGGATGTGTAGGTCCTCCAATTTTATTTTTCTTTTTTGAAAATAGTTTTGGCTCTTCTTTGTCCTGGCATTTTGTTGTGAATTTTAAGCTAAGCTTGTTAACTTAAAATATGTAGAACAATTTGGGAAATATGATCATGATAACAGTATTACGTCTTCCAATCTATGAACATGGGATGTCTTTCTTTAATTTCTTTCAATCATGTCCTATAGTTTCAACATACAAATTTTGCACTCGTTTAATATTTTTAAGCATTTTATTCTTTTGTATCCTATCATAAATGAAATTGCCTTCTTTATTTCATTTCAAAATATTTATTGCTAGTGTATGAAAATACAGTTGATTCTTCTATATTGAAGTTGTCTTTCCAAACTAGCTGAACTTATCAGTTTTAACAGTTTGTTTTCAGTGAATTCATTAGAATTTTCTATATGCAAGATCACGCCCTCTACAAATGAAAATAATTTTACCTCTTCCTTCCCAGTTTCAGCATTTTATGTTTCATTTTCTTGCCCAATTTTCCTGGCTATAGTCTCCAGTACAATATTGAATTAATGGAGCAAGGATAGACATCACCATCTTATTCCTCCTCTTAGGCGGAAACATTCAGTCTTTTACCATTGTGTGTTTTTAGCTGGGGGATTTTGTATATGCTCTTTATCAGGTAGAGGAAGTTCCATTGTATATCTAGTTTGTTGAGTGCTTTCATCATAAAGAAATTGGATTTTATCAAAACTTGTTCTGCATCTGTTAATTATGTGGTGTTTGGCCTTTATTTCCTTTGATATGGTGTATTACGTATACTGATTTCCTAAGGTTAAACTGCCTTGCAGTCCTGATATAAACCCCTCTTATTTATGATATATAATCTTTTTATGGGTTGCTGGGTTTGGTTTCCTAGTATTTGGTTGAGGATTTTGCATATATATTCATAAGAGATTCTGATGTGCCATTTCTTTCCTTTTCTTAAAGACTTTTTTTTTTTAAGAGCAAATTTAGGTTCACAGGAAAATTGGGAGGATGATACAGAGATTTCCCATATTTCCTCTGCTCCCACACATAGCCAGTCTCATTAGCAGCATCCCCCAAAAGACTGTTATATTTGTTACAATTGATAATCCTACACTGACACATTATAAAACACTCAAAAGTCCATAGTTCACATTAGAGTTCACTCTTGGTGTTGCACATTCTATGGGTTTGGGCCAATGTATAATGATATGTATCCATCATTATAGTATCATACGAAGAATTTTCATGGTCCTAAAAATTGTCTGTGCTGCAAAATTCATTCCAACCCCCTCTCGCTGCAACTCCTAGCAACCGCTGATCTTTTTTGCTGTCTTCATAGTTTTGCCTTTTCCAGAATGTCATATACAGTTGACCCTTGAGCAACATGGATTTCAACTGCACAGATCTACTAATGTATGTATTTTTTTTCAACCAAACACAGATGGAAAATACAATATTCATGAGATGTGAAATCTGTGTATATAGAGAGTTGACTTTATATACACGGGTTCTCTAGTGCTGACTTCAAGACTCAAGTATGCATGGATTTTGGTATACGCGAGGCTCCTGGAACCAATTGCCTGTAGGGCAAAAGGCAACCTATAGAGATAGTAAAAAAAAAAAAAAAAAAAAAAAAAAGTCAGTGGATGCCAGGGTTTAGGGTGGGGTAAGGATGAATTTTGGAGCACAGACTGTAATTGATATCATATAGTCTTTTCAGATGGTATCAGTTTTGATAGTTTGTAACTTTATAGAAATTTCTCCATTTTGTGTAAGTTACCTAATTTGTTGGTGCTCCGTTGTCCGTTGTCCAAAGTATTTCCTTATTATCCTTTTTGTTTTCTTGTAATGTCAGTAATAATATCCTCTCTTTTATCCCTGGTTTTGATAATTTGGTTATTTCTTATTTTTTTCTTGTTGAGTTTAAAAGTATTTTTTTTTTCAATTTTGTGGATATTTTCAAAGCCAGCTTTTGATTGTGTGGATTTTCTGTTATTTTTCTATCCTCTGTGTCATTAATTCCCTCTCTGATGTTTATTAATTTTTAGTTTTGTCTGCTTTTCGGCCAATGTTTTACAGTAAAATTGAGATTCTTGATTAATGATCTATTTTTCTTAAAAAGGGTATTTATAATCACAAATTTCTTCTAGCAAGATTTTAGCTGTAGCTCACAAATTTTGGTGTGTTGTGCATTTATTTAATTTATGTTAATATTAATATTAATTTCCCTTGTGATTTTTTCTTGACCTATTAGTTATTTAGAAACATGTTAATTCCTGCATATTTATGGCTTCCTCTCATTTCTTTCTGTTTTTAATTTCTAATTTCAAAATTAGAGAAAAAAATCATGGTCGGAGAAGAAAGTAGGGTTTCTGTAGTTATCCGTTAGGTGTGATTGGTTTACAACGCCGTTCAAGCATTCTATTTCCTTGTTGTTCTTCTGCATCATTGTTCATTCATTTTTCAAAGTGACCCATTGATGTCTCCAGATATCACTTTCAACTCACAAGGACTCCTTCCTTCACCAAACTTGAGTCATCCTCCTCTAGGCCCTTTTCCCAGAGAGGCCTCAAACTTAGTCTGCTGCCTTCCTCTGGCTTGCCAAGAACAGTTTTAATAAAGAATCTTGCTAAACAAGTTGAACAAGAATCGCTGTACCCCTAACCAAGTTCCTTTTAGTAATTTTCCGTCCACAGACCCTCCTCACTCTCCTGGTGGGTCTTCTTGACTAGTCTCTCCCGATAACCTCCCACCTATGATTGATCAGGGAGGTGGGCAATTAGGTCTCCAATATTCTGGGCCTGCCACACCTGGAAAAGAGCCTTTGTCCTATGAATAAATGCTGGATGGATAAAGGTAGCCCCCAACCTTTAGCCAAACTTGATTGAAATTTTACCTTCTACAATAGAGGGCTGAAAGTAGGGAGGGAAGGAGCTAAGAAATGCGGGCTCCCAACTCTCCCAGGAAGATATCATATTTCTTCCTATGGAGACTGAAGGTACAGAAGAGGAAAGCCCAGTCTTTTTTTTATCACATCTACCTAGAGTGGAGCCTCCGTCATGCTAAGCTGGGGATGAGGAAGATCAGAGTAGGTTGTGGCTGCAGTGTCAGACTCTCGCTGTTCCTACCAAGATTAGTAGACATTCTTGAATAAATGTTTCTTCATTTGACTGGGCCTAGTGGCTCACACTTGTAATCCCAGTACTTTGGGAGGCCAAGGTAGGCAGATCATTTGAGGTCAAGAGTTCGAGACCAGCCTGGCCAACATGGCAAAACCCCATCTCCACAAAAAAATTACAAAAATTAGCTGAGTGTGACGGCATGCACCTGTAATCCTAGCTATTCGAGAGGTTGAGGCACGAGAATCACTTGAACCTGGAAGGCAGAGGTTGCAGTGAGCCGAAATCGCACTACTGCCCTCCAGCCTGGGCTACAGCTTGAGACTCTGTCTCAAAAAAACAAAAAAACAAAAAACCAGAAGTTTTATTTGCTGTATATCTTTAGGACAATTTCCAAAAACTTTAAACTGTTGGTTTTCAAATACCACATGTTGTAGTGGGAACTAAACATTGAGTGCACATGGCATAAAGATAGACAGCAATGGTAGAAACTGGGAACTACTGGGGAGAAGTGGGGGGCAGGGCCTGGAAAACTAGCCACCAGGTACCGTGCTGACACCTGGGTGACTGGATCAGTCGTACCCCAAACATCAGTATCACACGGTATATCCACACAGCACATGTGATGGTTAATACTGAGTGTCAACTTGATTGGACTGAAGGATACGAAGTATTGATCCTGGGTGTGTCTGTGAGGGTGTTACCAAAGGAGATTAACATTTGAGTCAGTGGACTGGGAGAGGCAGACCCACCCTTAATCGAGTGGGCACCATCTATCTAACCAGCCGCCAGTGAATGTAAAGCAGGCAGAAAAACGTGAAGGGAGGAGACAGGCCTAGCCTCCCAGACTACGTGTTTCTCCCATGCTGGATGCGTCCTGCTCTCGAACATCGAACTCCCAAGTTCTTTGGTTTTGGGACTCAGATTGGCTCTCCTTGCTCCTCAGCTTGTAGATGGCCTATTGTGGGACCTTGTGATCATGTGAGTTGATACTTAATAAACTCGCCTTTACATTGTGTGTGTGTGTGTGTGTGTGTGTGTGTGTGTGTCCTATTAGCTCTGTCCTCTAAGAGAACCCTGACAAACATAGCACACCTGTACATGGACCTTCTGAATCTAACATAAAAGTTGAAATTATTTTTAAAAATAAAAAAACCTTTTTTTTTTTAAGAAAATTTTCATCAATTATGGTAAGACTGGTGTTTCTGTGGAGTCTTTCTTGCCAAAATTCTGGAATTGGATCTCCAATCTGATTTTAACACTGACTTTTTTTTATTTTTTATTTTTTTGAGATGGAGTTTCGCTCTTCTTGCCCAGGCTGGAGTGCAATTGCATGATCTCAGCTCACTGCAACCTCCGCCTTCAGAATTCAAGCGATTCTCCTGCCTCAGCCTCACAAGTTGCTGGGATTAGAGGTGTGTACCACCATGCCTGGCTAATTTTGTATTTTTAGTAGAGACGAGTTTTCACCATGATGGTAAGGCTGGTCTCGAACTCCTGATCTCAAGTGATTCACCCACCTTGGCCTCCCAAACTGCTAGGCTTACAGGCGTGAGCTACTACACCCGGCAAACACTGACTTTAAATAATGGTTGCCTTGACACCAAATTATGATTTAATGTAACTTCAGTATATAAATGTATTTCTTTAGGAATTATTACTTATATTAGGTTACTCAGACAATCTTTTGAGAATATTTTATTTATCTCAATATGCATATTGAGCTAGATAGGAGCTTTTTAAAGGAATAGGTACTCAATGAGAGAAAAATATGTGTAGTTTTAAATGGCCTCAATTCTTTTTTTTTTTTTTTTTTTTTTGAGTCAGAGTCTCACTCTGTTGCCCAGGCTGGAGTGCAGTAGGGTAATCTTGACTCACTGCAACCTCTGCCTTCTGAGTCCCAGTGATTCTCCTGCCTCAGCCTCCTGAGTAGCTGGGACTACAGGTGCATGCCACCATGCCTAGCTAACTTTTTGTATTTTTAGTAGAGACAAGGTTTTGTCATGTTAACCAGGCTGGTTCCGGACTCCTGACCTCAGGTGATCTGCCCACCTCAGCCTCCCAAAGTGCTAGGATTACAGGTGTGAGCCACCGCACCCAGCCCTGGTCTCAATTATTTATATTTCCCTATGTTTAGGTCCTTTCACTGTGAACACTGGTATGTCCTACCCTCTGGCTTTGGGCTCTGCCTTGTGATTCGCTGCAGTCAATTGAATATAAGCAAACGTGACACACGAAAAACTTGAAAAGTGTTTACTCGAATAGGCTGGCTTGCTCTTTCCTGTCTGCAGTCACCACAGGAACAGGCTGGACTGGGCAGCTGGAGAATGAGACACACAGAATAGAATGGAGTTGCCCAGTCATACTAGTTGGGACCATTCTATATCAGAGCAGTAAGCCAGCCCCTAGACATAACGAAACCCAGCAGAAATCAGCAGACCTCTTAGGCAATTCATGGCTGCCTGCAGGGTGAGCCACTGAACTCAGCTGAGCAGAGCCTGTATCAGCTGAACCCACAAACTAGTAAGCTTAGATCTTTTTTGTTGTTTGCCACTGAGGTTTTGTAGTTGTGTGTTATGGTCGAAAATCGTTATTGCAATAGATAATTGTTAGGAGACTTTACTATACATGCTATTATTTTGACAGAGTGAATAATGAATCCATGTCTAAATATTTAAAAAGTAAAAAATTGAGATAAAAATTTTATAATTATTAAAATATAAGCCATTAAAGATCCCTGTAAACTTCTATGTAAAATTATACAAATAAAAATGGAATCACTTAAAAATATACTTGAATCTTATTCACTACTGATTGATAGATGGGAAAATTATTTTGTCAAATTGCTCAATTTTATTATTAATACTTTTAAAATATAAATTTAAAATTTTATATGTTTAAAAATGTAATTTTTTGGAAAAATTGTTTATATTATTGTATTTGTGGTCTATAATATAGAATGGTCTAAACTAGTATTATAAATTGGTTGCATTCTGTTTTACAAGCACAATCTTCTCTGTTATCTAGTTCTGCTTCTGTTTTTTAATAGGAATGTTTCTTATTTGCCAAACTTATATGATGGTTTCTATTTTCTTTAATTCTTTAATGAAAAGAATTAATTTCTTTAATTCTTTAATTCTGTTTTCATTATCCTTTTGGTCTCCCAAGTTCTTTCATGTCTGAGAATGTCTGACTTACTGCCTTTATGTCTGAACTGTAACGAGGCTGCCTGTAATGGAAAAGGAAGGTTACACATCCTTCACTCGGAGCATTAGCTGTGGACTTAGAAGATTTTTCAGTATAAGCCAGTAAAAAAAAATTCCCTGCCAGTTGCTTACATTTTGTGTCTGGGTTTCTGTAATGTTTTTTCTTTAATATTAAATTTAAAAAAATAGCTGAATGCATATCAGTTTCTCTATCAATTTTTCCTAGAAATCAATGTGATATCTTTTTTTTGTTTTTCAGATTCAGTCATGTCAAAGAAAACTGCTCAAATATAATATTTGAAATTTTTTTAAGTTTGTGTGGTTATTGTCTTCACTTTGGGGCCACCAATTACACTTTCATTTCCATGCCTCTGCCTTTGCCTTAATGCTCCCTATTAAACTCTCTCTAATTGATTTAATGCCGTTCTGTTTTTATTTGTATTCTCTAATCTATAAAATTCATTTTACTTGATAACTTAGCCTTATCTATGCCCATTTTGCTTTTCATCCAAATTTATTTATTAATAAAAATAGTTTTGTTCTTCCTTGCTTTATTATGATAGCTTTCCAATATTCCCCTTAATTTCATTGGGATTTTACCTTTGTGAGCTTATTTGATTGAACTTGCATTCTTATTATTTCCTTTAATTATGACACACTCTTGCAGGAGGCTCGTCTCTTCCCTGGTTATTTACTCTTCCAGACAGGAGTATGTGTATTTGCACACTCCATTCTTTTCTATTCTCAAAAAAATTGCTTGGTATGTTTGAAAAATTGTCAAATGTTTTTTCTTTTTCTCACCTTTCAAATACCAAAAATCATAGTCAAGATCAGTTTACCTGGGAGTGAAAGTCCCCGGAAGCCATGCCTGGCTTGCACATTGGGATGGTGACTGGGCAGATTGCTGGAGGCTGAGCGTGGACTGCAGGAGACTGAGGAACTCCGGGAACTCACAGTCTCAGGGACAGCCCTCCTGCCCCTGCCACACTTGTGTGATTACACTTCCAAGAAAACACTCTCTCCTCTCCCTTCCCAGTCTAAGTTCTCAGAGTCAAAAGGAAAGAAAAATCCCCTCATGTTTCTGACAGGGGGAGAAGAAAAGTATGTATTTTGAAATATGCCCAACGCGTTCTCTATAACAAGACCTACTCCATAGGGAAAATCTTGACCACAACCATATCTGACTTGCGAGAACGGCAATTAAGCAACTCCAGCTACTCTAACCTTCTTGTCTCATCTAAAGGAAGGTTCGGTGGAAAGTTAAGAAACACCTTTAAGGCAAATACCTTAAAATTTTACAACTGGCAGCTTGATCAAGAAGTTCTTCTTGTATTTATATAGCAGGTGAACCTTGCTGACACTCTTTTTTTCTTCTATGTTTATCTTAGTTATCCTAGTTAGAGGTTTATGAATTGTATTGATCTTTTCAAAGATCAAGCTTTGGATTACTAATTTTCTTGTCAAAGAAACTTTTCATCTTTATTGCATAATTTTTTATTTCTGACAGGTTATTTTTGGTACTTTCACAGGGGTTCCGTCTCTCTGCTTACATTTCCCATCTGTTTTTTGTCTACATTTTTATTAGAACTCTTAACATGCTAGTCATAGTTAATTTCCTGCCTGACAATTCCACACTTTGTGTTATATCTGGGTCTAGTTCTTATATTTGCTTTGTCTTTTCAGGCTGTGTTTTTTCCTGCCTTTTTAACCTGTCATGTAATTTTTTTGTGTGAAAAGCTGGACATAATGTATTGGAAAATTGAAATTGAGGTAAGTAGACCTTCAGTGTGAAGTTTTATGTTGTTCTGCCTAGGAGTTCTGCTATGCTTCATGTTTCCTGTGGCTTCAGGTGCCAGAGGCTTGAAATACGTCTCGTGTTTTCATTTTTGTCTCTCCTCACGTCTTTGAGCTTCCCTATGCCCCACTTCCCTAGAAGTGGGCTTCCCTACACTCCACTTCCCTCCTTAAGTGGAGTCTGCAGCTCACCTCTTTCGGTTATAGCCCGCCGTTATTATATGGAAGCCCTGCTGAGGAGCTGGTAAGATTTGGGACTGCAGAAGCATTCTATACTTTATAATTATATCTTAGTCTTTCAGTCACCTGTTCCCCGGTCTCCGACTTAAAAGCCTGTCTTAGCTTTCCACCAAACCTTCCTTTAGATGAGACAAGAAGGCTAGAGTAGCTGGAGTTGCTTAATTGCTGTTCTCTCAAGTCAGTTACGGCCGTGGTCAAGATTTTCCCTATGGAGTAGGTCTTGTTATAGAGAACGCGTTGGGCATATTTCAAAATACATACTTCTCTTCTCCCCTTGTCAGAAACATGAGAGGATTTTTCTTTCCTTTTGACTCTGAGAACTTAGACTGGGAAGGGAGAGGAGAGAGTGTTTTCTTGGAAGTGTAATCACACAAGTGTGGCAGGGGCAGGAGGGCTGTCCCTGAGACTGTGAGTTCCCAGAGTTCCTCAGTCTCCTGCAGTCCACGCTCAGCCTCCAGCAATCTGCCCAGTCACCATCTCAATGTGCATGCCAGGTATGGCTTTGGGGGCTTTCACCTTAGAAAGGTGAAAAAAATAAAAACTGATCTGATTATGAACGTCTGAATTTACCTGTCTTCTAGATTTGGGGGTGAAGTTTCACCGTGCAACCTCAATTTTATGATGGGTCAAAGAAGTCATTTACTTTCAGCTTAGTCTGTGTTTCATCATCATAAGAACAGGAATAATGACTTCCAGGTTATTTACGTGTCTGTGGTGAGACTGGACACCCAGCATCCTATCTCCTCACCTGGACCTGTCTGTCCTTCCTTCTGAGCCACAGATTTCTATACACTGAGGCTATGAACGGCGCAAGTAAGGAGAAAGCTAAACTGAGTGGTTTTTTAGTGAACCTGTTTTTTCCTCTTAGATGTCTGAGATTTTGTTGAATGTTCCCTACCATAAATGACTCTATTCCCCTGGTGATAATGCATCTTCAACTTGAATACTAACTTAGCGTAAAGTCTTGGGTGTTCCTTCTTAATTCTGCTGATATCCTCAGTGCCACCTGTCAGAGTGGAGACTGGGTTAGGGGATTCCCAGAGCTAAGCCTCAGTCTTCTACTTCTTTCCTTTCTTTTTAAAAATTATTATTATTTTCTCTCTTCATTCCCCTGCCCTTCTGAAATTTATGGCATGGAATTGTTTCATTTCGTTTATTTAATTACTGGTAATGGGTTTTTTTTTTTTTCACTGAGTTATAACAATTTTGTTAATTATCTATTGCAGTTGGAAGATTCTGTACCTGCTGTCAAGGTGTCGCTCCCCAGAATTTTAAAGAGAAGTTTTAAAGTAAGATGCTTTGGCTAGTATTTGCAAGAATATATATATATATTTCTTACATGATAAGCAAAACAATAGATTTTTTTTTTCATTTCAAGAAAAAAAAAAAACTTGGAGGAAGAATTCAGAGGCAGCATCCTTCATGAGTGCAGTAGACAGCAGGCTTATCTTAGTGAGACACTGGTTCCTGTAGTTGTGTGACTTTGAACAGCGATATCTACAATCTTTCAATATTGTTTGTGCACCAACTGCATTCTCTGCATTGTATCACTGGGGATTTATTGATGAGTAAAACAAATTCCTACCCTCAAGTAGTTTACAAGCAAAAGAGTTAATAACCATGGAATTTCAGAATTCCACTGTCTTTTCATGTGTGCAGAGATTACTTTCTTCATTTTTAAAATGAGAAGTTTGCCTCAATGACTGAACAATATTGCACCTCTAGACCTAATAATCTTTGATTCCCAAGGACAAGAATCAGAACTAACAAGGTATATAGTGACAAAAGAATTTTCATCACGAGGAACCTATAAGAAACCACAGAGTAGAGAGACTTGTGTGTAAAGCACTTAAAATGGACGGGAAGCCCATCAGCATAGTGTGTGTCCGTATTTTCTAAAAAGAGTTAAGTTCATAGGTTATTGTGTAGAAGAGTGGGAATTCTCGATGTCTTTGGACTCTATCATGTTGGTCTCTTGGCAACTTAGATGAAGCAATTTTTTATTGCTTTGTCCATGTAATAAACACTGATACATTTTTCAGTTTAAAATTTACCAAGTCTGCTACTTTATCCCATAATTTTTATAATAATTGAAAGAAAATATCTACAGTTGTTTAACATGACAGGTAGAAAAATGATCAAAGGGATTTTCTTAAATTTCCTTCTAATTCAGGGGCAAAAGAACACAGTCAGTGAGGGTCTTTGCTCTTGTTCTCAAATTTTCTTCTGTCCAAATGCCTCAGCCTTGAATTCAAGAGAAGTGGTGCAGGATTTAATTGCTCCTACTTGTCTTCCCTGGGCAACGCTGCAGCTAGAAGAACAAGCGATAAGGTGAGAGTATTTAACACTCAGCAACAATACCAGGAACTTGTTCAAACTTTGTTTTTGAAGCTTCTTGACTTTCCAGTGATTTATTTCTTCCACACATGGTTTCATAGAACTTCACTTGGAGATGAAGAGAAATAGCAAATAACAGCATCTTTTGTCTATAACCAGAATATTGCAAGCCTTTTCAAAAGGTGTTGCAAAAAGAATAAAGTATAAGCTACCTAGGCGTTGTTCGCCTGAGTCTCAGATCCTACTCATGTAAGTGAAACACGAAATCTTTTCAACAAGGACTAATAACGAGCTTATTATTTTTTAACATATATACAATTTATTCACTATAATATTGCTAGTAGAAGGCTGGAAATAACTCAGATGACAATAAACAGGAAAATTACTAGTTATGTTCTATCTATACAATAAAATTTATGCAACTGATTTAAAGTTAAGGATGCACCCTCTTATTTTAATGTGTATGTATGAGTGGATATGTGATATGTTGTCAAAGAAGATTGAAAAATTCAATTTAAAGAATACCTAGGATATCTGCTATTGTATAAGCAAAGAAAATGCTATACAGACGTTCTAAAATAAAGCAAACACACCCAGACTCTGACCACTGAACTTTGGACCAGTGTTGCTCTTCATTAGTACCCAGAAATGTATGGACATTTTCTACGTCATTGTTTCAAACTTGTCTTTAGAGCTTCCTGGAGCAGCATGGAAAAAGGCTTTCAGAGCTTCGGGAGACAGCATTTCATCTAAGTGCAGCTTCCGGCAGTGAGATGTATTTGGAAGGTTTGCTCCACTATTGTAAGTTCCCAGGCAGGCCCATGTGACTCTGCAAAGCCTAGGCCTGAGCCAGGTTTGTTTGAAACGTCAGCCAAACTGCTGGCACCTTACACCATGATATGATTTGGCTGTGTGTTCCTACCCAAATCTCACATCAAATTGTAATTTCCCAGTGTTGGAGGGGCCCAGTGGGAGGTGATTGAGCCATGGGTGTGGATCACCTTCTTGCAGTTCTTGTGATAGAGTTTTCCTTACATCTGCTTGTTTAAAAGTGTGTAGCACCTTCCCCACACTTCCTGCTGGCCATGTGAAGATGGGCTTGCTTCTCCTTCACCTTCCACTATAATTGTAAGTTTCCCGAGGCCTCCCCAGAAACAGAAGCCTGTACAGCCTGCAGAACCCTGAACTGATTAAACCTCTTTTCTTTAAAAATTACCCAGTCTCAGGTATGTCTTTATAGCAATGTTGAGAATGGACTGATACCATGAGCATCTCAAATGCCATCATCACAGGTAATATCTATCAAACTCTTACTTTAGCTGCTCTATATTTATTCATTTATTTCTAATAATGACTCCATGAGATAGGTGCTGTTACTGTCCTCTTTTTACAGGTGACATTTGCATAAAGTTGGTGACTTATTCTGGACTCTCCAGCTGAGAAGGGGTTGAGCTAGAGCTGAAATGTATGCAGTCTGACAATAGAGACCTTGCTATTGTTCACTCTCTTTTAGGCTCCCTCTAAGGCTCAGTTTCAGCCCAGGATGCAAGACACACTGTGCAAAGATAGCATAACTGTGGTTTAAAGAAAGCTAGACTCACATTGGCCCATATCCCAGTCCCAGCACAATGTAGCAATGTGGAAAATTGGCCCAGGAGTCTAGTTTAGAAATGCCTCTCCAACTAGGTAGGATTACCTGGCTTATGTTGAATTCTATGCTGGGCTACTTTGAGATGTTCCCCTAAAGCATTATTAAATGATGCCACACAGTCATATACTCTGGGCATCGAACAGAGACAAATACAGCTACCTGCAAACATCCCCAAAGGCTTCAGGTTTACTTTTCCTGTCTCCTACTCACTAGCCAAATAAGTAATTCACTGCTTTCCACAACAGGCGCCTGCTCTTCTTGGCTCTCTACAGAGACTCATACCTATGCCTCTGTAAATGTCCATCCTTCATGGCTCCAAAGATAAGGAAGTTTCTCAGTTTTCCTAGGTGAAGTGACAGCAGCTTTTATATATTCATTGTAACATTTATCATTCATCATTCTCCTCATCTAAGATCCATTTTATTCCTCCCTTATTTTTCATAGCCGTAAGAACAAGTTTTGTACCAAATTTGGTCTTCTGTACCAAATGGTGTCTTGCTCAGAGTGTGAATTCAGTAAACATTTTTAAAATAAATAAATAAATAAGTAAAGAGTAAATGGATTGTGTTAGGGAAGCAGGACACAGGGTAATATAGGTTTAGCATTACTAATCCAAACATCTGAAATGTGAAATGCTCCAAGATACGAAATTTTTGAGCACCAACATGATAACACAAGTGGAAAATTCCACACCTGATTTCATGTGACGGGTCAGAGCCAACATACAGTCAAACTTTGTTTTATGCACGAAATTATTTAAAATATTTTATAAAATTGCTTTCAGGCCATGTGTAGAAGATACGTATGAAACATTAATGAACTTTGTGTTTGGACTTGGGTGCCAACCCTAAGAGATCTCATGTACATGCAAATATTCCAAAATCTGAAGAAATTCAAAACACTTCTGGTTCCAAGTATTTTGGATAAGAGACCCTTAACCTGTATCAGCAAATTTTCAGAGAGAGGTTGATGGGAGGATATATTCATAAAGCAATGGAATAATTCTGCATTGCCTCTGTAGAGCAGTGCAGTTACCTAGAAAACATGATGTTCATCTTCATGCAGCTTTGCCAGTTGGATGTGAAACTCCCCCAGCTGATCCCTGTGGAAACCCATCCATCTCTTGTCACTTCGGTGGGGATATATGGAAACGTGACTACTAAGACAAAAGGAAAACAAAACCCTGCTCACGTGAAGTATTTGGGACAAAGTAGCTTTCTTCAGGTGTGGATGTGTTTTTGTCACTGCACAAGGAATCTAACACTGACAGATAAGATTTCTCCACCTGCCTCACTTTCTCTTCCAAGAGATAGTTGGCAGACTCTCTTTCCTATGAAAGGCATGGGCAAATGCTACTTAGGTAGCAGGTGGTGGAATAATTTGCCTAACTATGATTTAAAGCATATCACAATATTCCTGCCTATTCCTTGGGTTCCTTCATGTGGGAGATGCAGACTGGCCTATGTTTAGGACATTGACCTCTTCACACTCCAGTATCTCAATCTCAGCATCCTTTTTCTGGACACTGGAACATTACGTAGCTATAGATGAAAGATCTTTTGGAACTGGCCTCATGAAAAGGTATGTATAAAAGATAATATAAAGGTGCACATTATGATAGAGATTGTCTCCTTGTCACCCCACCCAAAACATATGCTTCCTGATGTTCAGGTACCTGGAAGGCCAAACACCTTGTCACAGACCATGTATGTTTTTTATAGCAAGAGTGTGGGTGTCATTGAGGTGTTGAGTAAGCTGACTGCTACAGTCCTGCTGCTCAGAAAGAATTCGGCTCTAGGGAAGCCTCTGGGTTCACTTTGCTCAGATGGTGCTGAACTCTCACCAACTTTACCTCTGCTTTTCTAGGCTGACCATCCCCTCCTGACACATGATTTCAATAGACAGTGTTGACACTATTGCCACACCCCGGTTCCCATGGACCTGGGAGATATCTTGTGTCTTCCTGATGAACTACTTTAAATAACCTCACCTTCATGGGCAAGAACACCAGCTCCTGCACGCTGTGGAGTTCCGCCACTGTAGAATGTCCAGTTTCCTCCTGCTTCTTTGCCTCTTCAGGTAATGGAATCACACTCTTATTCTGAATTTTAACTCTTTTCATCCCTTCCTTCATACATTTCTCTAGAGTTGAAATGAATTATTATTCTTCGTTTGCAAAGAAACTTCCTTTTCCTTTATGGAGAGCTCTCAGAATCTCCTGACTTTCATAAACTTTCCCAATTAAACAAAAGAACAATTTCTCTTTTCTTCCTTGTGCTAGAAACCAATTCCTATATTATAAATAAGCACTTGGGTTAGAAATATACATGCAAAACTTCTAATCTATGCCTTTTCTGTGATGTCCGTATATCTATATTGATAGAGAAGAAATAATAGAAGATTTCAAATATACAATTTTTTGCATGACATTCTGGATGATATTGCTGCTGAATTCTTTGTGTTGGTTAACTCAGTCTTCCCTACATCTTTTCTCTATTTGGGAAGATTGGAAGGTTCAGTTATACTTCCCAGGTTCCTTTGATGCTAGAATTCTGTACTGATTAACTTATGAGACATTTGGAATACAAGCTTGAGCAGAATCCATCTCTGTGAAAGTTTTGGAGGGTGCTCCTGATAAAAAGGGCCGTGGAAATAAGAGGTTCTTCCAACAGCCAGCCAGCATCTGTTATACAGACTCCTGAATATTGAGAGGCAAGACGGTGGTGGCAGGGAAGCCAGTTTTAACCCCTTATTTCCAGCATAGCTCCAGTGTGGTGGCCTCAGAGAGAACAGCTCTATTATTCCAGTCTGTGTTGTTTGAAGTGTAATGTAATTCCAAAAGGCTAATTCCAGGCCTACTCCTTAGACCTTCTAACAGATCCTGAAAATATCTTACTTTCTGTGTTAAATATCTTTCTGCTTAAAATGACTGGAATTGTTTGTGATTCTTGTAGAAAACCCTGACTGATACATTTCCCCATTGCTTAGCCAGAAAATAGGACTTCCAGCCTCAATCATCAGTCTCTGCTATCAGGCCTCCATCATCAGTCTCTGCTATAAGGCCTCCATCATCAGTCTCTGCTATCAGGCCTCCATCATCAGTCTCTGCTATGAGGCCTCCACCATCAGTCTCTGCTATCAGGCCTCCATCATCAGTCTCTGCTATAAGGCCTCTATCATCAGTCTCTGCTATCAGGCCTCCATCATCAGTCTCTGCTATAAGGCCTCCATCATCAGTCTCTGCTATCAGGCCTCCATCAGTCTCTGCTATAAGGCCTCCATCATCAGTCTCTGCTATCAGGCCTCCATCAGTCTCTGCTATCAGACCTCCATCATCAGTCTCTGCTATCAGGCCTCCATCAGTCTCTGCTATCGGGCCTCCATCATCAGTCTCTGCTATCAGGCCTCCATCATCAGTCTCTGCTATCAGGCCTCCATCATCAGTCTCTGCTATAAGGCCTCTATCATCAGTCTCTGCTATCAGGCCTCCATCATCAGTCTCTGCTATAAGGCCTCCATCATCAGTCTCTGCTATCAGGCCTCCATCAGTCTCTGCTATAAGGCCTCCATCATTAGTCTCTGCTATCAGGCCTCCATCAGTCCCTGCTATAAGGCCTCCATCATTAGTCTCTGCTATCAGGCCTCCATCAGTCTCTGCTATCAGACCTCCATCATCAGTCTCTGCTATCAGGCCTCCATCAGTCTCTGCTATCGGGCCTCTACCATCAGTCTCTGCTATCAGGCCTCCATCATCAGTCTCTGCTATCAGGCCTCCATCATCAGTCTCTGCTATAAGGCCTCTATCATCAGTCTCTGCTATCAGGCCTCCATCATCAGTCTCTGCTATAAGGCCTCCATCATCAGTCTCTGCTATCAGGCCTCCATCAGTCTCTGCTATCAGGCCTCCATCATCAGTCTCTGCTATCAGGCCTCCATCATCAGTCTCTGCTATCAGGCCTCCATCATTAGTCTCTGCTATCAGGCCTCCATCAGTCTCTGCTATCAGGCCTCCATCATTAGTCTCTGCTATCAGGCCTCCATCAGTCTCTGCTATCAGACCTCCATCAGTCTCTGGTATCAGGCCTCCACCATCAGTCTCTGCTATCAGGCCTCCATCATCAGTCTCTGCTATCAGGCCTCCATCATTAGTCTCTGCTATCAGGCCTCCATCAGTCTCTGCTACCAGGCTTCCATCAGTCTCTGCAGCCTTATCTTGCAGTCCTCTTGCCAACCTGTGTGTTCTCATTATGCCATCCAGAATCTATCAAGGTCTTCCAGATTTCTGTGTTTTGAATAGGACATTTACTCCTAAAAAGTGTCCCACTCCCTTTTTCTCACCCCTTCCCTGCCTTCCCTGACTCCCTTTCTTCTATGTCCAACTTAAATATCTTCTCTGGTGACCTTAAGTTGTTAAGGTAAAGCTAATGAGTTTGACTGTATCTGGTAGAAAATTCTGTAATTGAACTCATCACGCCCCGTTGCCGTGTACGTTCAGATTTCTTTCATTTTTATTTTTTTTGGATTCAGGTATCTATCTCCTCTTCTGGACTGCTAGTTTCTTAAGCTCAGGTACTTTATGCACAGTTTGCTCCCAAACATCTAAGAAATTAATGATAACTACTTAATAAAATTTTAAGTAAGGACATTGAAATTATTTACGGTTTCTTATTTTCTTTATATCATTTCTGTTTCTTTTATATTTGATATACTTTGCAGCTACCTGTAAAAATAGTGGCCTCTTGGATAGAAAGGTTGCCTAGCAATGAATGAAGTAAAGCATTAAAACTTTCCACCCTCATAAACAAGATTTACCCGTGCTGAGTGGCTGTTTTCTTGCTGTCCTACCCCACTTAAAGCCTATACATTTGGGTATGGCCTGAACAAATTCTCGGAGGAGAGAAATTGAATCTGTCTAGCTCGTTTGATAGAGATTCTATGCATGGGGGTGAAAAGTGTAGCTGGAGTATAATAATTTACAAAGTCACGCTAAGCGAGACTTTCTTGTTAGAGGCTTTTCCATTCTGGGTTTGAATAGAGAAGTGGCCATATTTACGGCTTTATGTGTATGAAGAACAAGTAGTCAAAACTGTCTCCCACTCTAGGGGCAAAATTACAGCAGAGAGCTGTTATACTGCTTCTGAAAACCGGTATTTCTTTTTATTGGTATTAATATTGAAATATGGCATGGTAATTCTATTACAGGACTTCTGCTAATACTGAAACGTACAGCTACATTTCTGTATAAAATTTGACTCTCTATTAACTTTCTTATGCTGTCCAATCATTTTTCTTTAAAAAAGCACGTACGCATTTGTGGGAAAGCTAAAGCAAGGAATGTATAAAAGTTTATTTGTCTTTGCTTAATATAATTTGAGGGGATTTAGTTTTTCTGGCAGTGTGTGCCTTTAACTTTAAAAAAGTGTGAACTTGTTGACTATTTGTTTTCATAAGGAGACATGTTTTTTCAAAAAAACATTAAGATGACTTTTTAAAACTGAAAATTGTAACCATCATTTCATGCTTTTATGTTTTCTTTATATTACACCCAAAGTCAAAAGTCAGTAATGAATGCAAAATATTTATTAGGAATGAAGGTATAAATAGAGCCATAATGGAATACCGACAGGTTTTATATTGTTTTCATAAGCAATTCTAAGCTCCCTAAAGAAATACATATTCCCTTCAGCAGAAATGCACACCAAATGTGTTTTTGTAAATGTGTTATTTTTACAGAAAGAACATTCCAAGCAGCTTTTATGAACCAGAAATCTTTGCATCTTTGAGAATGAAAGTCAAAATTTGCCTAGTTGCTGGACAGTGTGGGACATATTAGCATCAATGTGTACGATGAATTTTGGAGCATTTATGTCAACTAGATGCTAACTTTATGCTCCATATGAGAGACAAGTTATATTCTATGGCTTGAAGATTCAGTAAATTGAAAATACAGATTTCTTTACATTTAAACATTTCAGTGGTTCATCCTTTTGTGGTCACCCTCAAGAAGTGCGAGAGACTCCCCACACAAAATTTGAATGGGAGGTCAAGACTGTGATTTCACACATACGTCAATAGAACAGGAAAGCTTTATTTCTCACATAATGAGACCTTTTGGGGAGATCAGTGAGCAATTCCCAAGCAGATCCAAAAATGGCTTGAAGGAGCCAGGAAAGGAGACTGGCGTGTTGGTTCAAAGGTGGGGCTGCAGTGAGGGTTCCCTGGTGGGACAGAGCCTTCCTGTGGGTGCCAAAAGGGAGCCGCCCAGACATTCTCATCAGCTTGCCCAGATGTGAGCAAAGAGGAGGAGGGAGAGTCAGGCTTAAAAGCTGTCAGCAATCAAGTATCAAAAATTAAGTAAAGCTCTAATATGATCAGTCTCGGAATTTTCTCCACTGACATTATTGAGTTCCTTAGGAAGTGACAGTAGTTGGTAGCATAGAAAACCTTCAGGCAGGCCAACCTGATGAGCTGAGCAGAACGATCCATCCCATAATGTGCCGCGCTGGGGCCACACTCTCACCGCCATTTACTGGCCCTATCACCAAGCCACTTGCTCTGTGTAAGGTGGTGGTGGTCTTTTCTTTTTGGGGTGGATGGCAGTAAAGGAAAGCACAGCGTCTCCTGTGCAGCAGGTGGGCCATTAACAGCTGCTAGTATCACGTTTTGCTTGAGATTTTCTGAAACGTTAAATCCTGCAGCCCTATGGCAAACGTGGATGCCCTAGCAACAGAGCAAATAAAAATAAAATTTACTCTTTGCCAGAGCTGGACATTAGTTAATGTTAGACTCCTTCCCTCACGCAGAGGCTGGGAGGCAGGGGCTCCGTCTTCAGGTGTTGGCTGGAACAAACAATGAATTTTTCTGGCAGCCTTGAGTTTGCTCAGGTGGGCACCTACCGGGGAGTGGGGTCACCTTTGGGGTGCGGCCTTGAGTGTGGGAAACTATGCTATGTTTGTTCAAGTCTTTACAGGCCAACATCGGCCCTAGTGGAGAAGAGCGCTCAGGGGAGGCTGGCTGGAGTTCAGTCAAGGAGAGAATCTCTGTCATCCTAAAACGGAATATTAGAGAAATGGTTTTTGGAAATTTTATACTAAATTTAAAATTTGCTAAATTTCTTTTTTTTACTAACATAAATGTGAAAATACCTCAGTCCTATTTAGAGGTAAAAACCTCCGTATATGGAGTTATTCACATCAATATGAAATTAACAAAATAAGTTTTCCTTTGTGTGGGGGAGTTAGAGAAGTTCTTTTTTTCTTTGAAGCCAAACCTTCACTTTAAAGTAATTATAGATTCACAGGAAGTTGCACGGAAATGTACAGGAGGTCCTGTCTACCCTTCACCCAGCATCCCCCAATGGTAACTGCTTATGTAATCATGACACAATATCAAAACCAGGAAAATGACATTGGTACCACCTTCAGAGCCCATCCTAATTCTGTGAGTTTTATTCCCATGTAGAAAAGTTAGTATTCCAATCCTACAATAAAATGCTGCATCTAAATGCAGAAAAGAGAGAGTTGTTAGTCTTTATTTTTCCATAGCAAGTTTGGGCATGAACCCATGACTTGGTATGTATTATTTCTGGTACCTTTAATTTGACATCATTTTACCCCAGGATCAACCCTGTCGCCCATTCTTTTGTCTTGTTTTACTTTAATTTTTATTTTAACATAATTTCAGAATCACATAAAGTTGCAAGAATTGTACAAAAAATTCTTGTACATCATTTACCCAGATTCCTCAAATATTAGCATTTTACCATATTTGCTTTATCCACCCCTCTTCCTCCTCTTTGTCCATCTACACACACACACACACACACACACACACACACACATAATAAATATTTGGTCTCTGTCCTCTGTTTTCTGGCACAGAGATCCTAAAACCCTTGTGGTTTTTTGAGCCATGGGATTGGTAGTAGATGCATTTTTTTGTTGTAATCATTGTTCTTTGACCCAGGTTTCTGATGTAGAGCTCCTCATCTTGGAACTTCCTGAGTGACAGGAACACTTTTATTCTGATGTAGCAACTCTTGGGTAGAGGCTGGCCCCTAGAAACAACAAGTCAGAATTAGAAGCTTAGAACTTTCAGCCCCATCACCCGGGAGAGGGGCTGTCGATGGAGTCAATGATGTGACGAAGCCTTAATAAAATCCCCTTCACTGTGGGGTTGGGATTCAACCTCTGGATTGCTGAACATGCGGAGGTACCTGGAGGTCGGTGTGCTCCTTCCCATGTGCCTTGCCCTGTGCAACTCTTCTGTCTGGCCGTTCATCTGTATCCTTCGTAATAAATAGGTAAATGTAAGTTAAATGTTTTCCTGAGTTCTATGAGCTGTTCTTGCAAACTGTTAAATGTGAGGAGAGGGTCCTGAAAACCCTGTGGACAGCTGGGCAGTCAGAAGCACAAGTCACAAGGTCTCCACCTGGGACTTGCGATGGGCAGCTGAAGTGGGGGCATCTTACAAGACTGGGCTCTTCCCCGGTGGGTTCTGCACTGACTCCAGCTAGGGTCAGGAGCAAGATAACTTGCAGGACACCCAGTTGGTGTCTGCTGGGGAATTAGTCGTTGGCTTGGAGAAATCCCCAACGCTTTGGTCACACAGTGTTCTGTTGTGCTGACAGTGCAAGAGAGGAAAAGGTGTTTTTTTCTGATATGCACACACATTTTTTCCCTTTCTCCTCAATACTTTAGTGTTTATTTCAAAACAAGAATTTTTCTTTTTCTTAACCATAGTACAAATGTCAAAATTAGGAAATCCACATTTATACAATAGTATTGTACACCCTCTAGATTTTATTCATGTTTTGCTAACTGTTACAACAATGTCCTATATAGCAAATGCATTAAGTTATCATGCCTTTAAGTCTCCACTAATCCTGAACAGTTCCACCGTGTTCCTTTGTCTTCCATGGCACTGACATTTTTAAAGGGTACAGGCCAGTTATTTTGTAGAACGTCTGTCAATTCAGATTTGTCAGGTACTTCCTCATGATTAGATTCAGGTTATGCATTTTTCGCAAAAAGCACTGCCTAAGTAACACTGTGTCCTCAGTGCTTCAGATCAGGAGGAAGAAGACGTGCATTTGTCTCACTATGGGTTAAATTAACTTTGATTATTTGGTTAAAATTGTTTAGACAGATTGTCTAGTGTCAAGTTATTGTTTTCTGATTGTACTTACCAAACTTACGAGAATATAAGCCTGCATGTCCTCCCCTCCTCCAATCCTCCAAGGCTTAACACAGATATTGCTTCCCTGCTTAAAATATTCTCCACTGTCTACCTACACTACCAACAACTTAGCTTCATTATCGTGTTCATTATGTTGAAAAGTAGCCATTCCTTTTTCTATATCACTCAAGAGATTAGATTCTATATCACCTAATAGATCAGAAGCCTATCTCCTAATAGGTTAGATTAAGGCTTTATCTTATTCCATTGTATATTCTAGGAAAACAGAAGAAACTCAATGGCTATTAATTCAATAAGCTGGTAAATAAACAAAGGAATTCCAATTCCAAGAGGTGGAATGAAGAGGTATTCTCTTCCACATTTTGTAAAAAAGAATCCCGATGATCAGTATAGTGTGATTAAATTATGAGGGCACATTCTCAGCTTGGCTATTTTGTTATGTAACAGTGAATATTATCGGGCTCATTTTATTTGGACCCAAGAGGCTATTTTACTATTCCCTAAGAGTAGAGCAAGAAAAGGACTTTTTTGCATGAGGATTCACAGTCCTGGATGGATTAGAACATACTTCATGGCTGCTGATAGTTCATAGTACATATGATATTAGCTAGTTTAACTACGGTGCCAGGAAACAGCCCACAACTTAGCATCTTCAAACCACACTCAGCACTCTTTCCTTGTATCTGGGTCATCTGGGAGTCAGCTGACCAGCACTGAGTCAGGCTGGCTCCAAGCTTCAGATTAGATGCAGTTATGCTCCACTTGTCTTTCACTGTCCTTGGACCAGCAGGCTACCCAAGGCCAGAAGAGTAGGGGCAGCTCTGTGACATGCAATAGATCTCAGGGCTGATGCTCAGAGCCGGCGCACTGTGACGAACTCCTCCGCTGGTTGTGTGCTGAGCCAATGACACAGCCATGCCCAGCTGCACCAAGACAGACAAGTATGCTCTGTTGCTAGTCAAATGGCAAAGGGTGAGCATACAAGAGGAGTAAAGAATTGAGAAGAGGAATGGGAAAAAGACAAAGTCTACCACGGGAATACATGCATAAGTATGGATATATGCAAACTCCAAATTGGGAACAGACAGCCAGATTGCAACTCTCACGTGAAATCTCTTGGACGTCTGTGTGCCTGGGTGTCAGCGTGTGTGCGTGCCTGTTGTGTATCAGTTTCCCTTCGTTTTTTCCTGTGCCTTAGCTGAGTCCATATTCTCATTTAAATACAAAGTCCTGCTTCCCTTGTGACTACATATGTGAGCAAGCTCAGGCATTTAAACACTTTGATTTTCACCATACGCCCATCTTAATTAACACCACTGTTGTGAGAGTTAAATGTCACACAAGAAAAAACTGTGAAAAGCTAAAAGTGGTATACAACGTCTTATTTGTATTACCACTGTTTTTTTTTCTGTTCAGGACAGGTATGAGTTACTCTCCAGATAGCATGATGAAGCGTAAATACCTAGAACACTGCTATGTACTTTCTGAGTGGAGTCCAGATTTACATTAGCTTGTATTAGACAGAAATAATTCAATTCTGTAATTTTTATAATTCTAAGAAAAACACTAGAAAGTGTTCTGTCAGTCAGGTAGTTTTCTAGCAATTAAAAAATAGAAAGTGAGAGAAAATTTCAAAAACAAACATCCTTCCCTATAATGCTAGCTTTCAACGAATATTATAGAACTGAATGATTTTTGTTTGTTTGAGATGGAGTCTCGCTCTGTCACCCAGGCTGGAGTGCAGTGGTGTGATCTCAGCTCACTGCAACTTCCACCTCCCAGGTTCAAGCAATTCTCCTGCCTCAGCCTCCTGAGTAGCTGGGATTACAGGTGTGCACCACCACGCCCAGCTAATTTTTGTATTATTAGTAGAGACAGGATTTCACCATGTTGGCCAGGCTGGTCTCAAACTCCTGACCTCGTGATCCACCCACCTCGGCCTCCCAAAGTGTTGGGATTACAGGCGTGAGCCACCGTGCCCGGCCAGAACTGAATGTTTAATGTACATTTGCTGAGTGCTATTTGAAATACAAATTATATCTTCAAATACAGTGCAATCAAGTAAAAAGCATAACAATTCAGGCAAATTTCACTAAAAGAGTTTACTTGCGTCATAAAGAGGAGATTAAAAAACATATTTTCCTCAGATATAACGATGCTCCTTCCATTGTTAAAGGCCATCACTACGAAAGTCATGGTCTGCTTTAAGTCTGTATGGGTGTTTTTGGCAACAGAAAACAACTGTTTGAGTCTTCACATGAGAATGTGAAATTGCTGCTCTGTTTTGTCATCTAGTCATGACGAGTCTTTATATCAAAACGGCAAACACATCCAAATTATCATTCGACAGATTTCTCCCATTAGGAAAGAAAAGAACAACTGTTCTTGGTTTTAAAAGGAGAAAGTATAATGAAACTATCTTCTTTAATAGATTAAAAGACAAAAGAGTATAGAGCGCCAAAGAGATGTTCGAACTCACAAACTCAGGAAAGTGTTTTGCTTTCCTTATATCTCATTCACCTCAATCTAAAAATGTACACATTCATAGCCTTCCAGTTTTAGATGTGTTTTCCATGGTGCCAACATTCCATTCTATTTATTATTAACCATCTTTTTCTCAGCCATTTTCCTTGCTCTTTCTCAGTGAAATGACCATGTAAAGGATAATCATTTCTTGGTCACTCATAGAACAAAGCGTGCCTAAGGATGTCGTTCAGATATTCACAGACATAACTCTTGGAGGGACTCTCTTAGGCCCCTCTCATTCTCAGTCTAAAATGTTTTCCACTGTACCATAAACACATGCTCACGGTTGCCTTGACGCACTTTCCCAGATTTCATTTGGTAATCTGCATTTGGCAATAAACTTATCTCAAACAAATGTGCTAGCAAATATAATGCCCACAGTGTGTGAAGCATGCCTGTCCTTCCCTGCTACATCTCAAACGTTTTGCCCGTCTGAAAGTCAACATTAATACCGGTCATTTTAAGCACATAGTATAGTTCTCTGGAGCCAAATAAATCTCTGGGGAAAAATGCGGAATGAATAAAAATAGTCTGGTTTTCATTTGGAGAGAATGAAATACACAGGCTTCTAGAACTACACTTTAGATCTCAGAAAGTTTGTTTCTTTCTTTTTAAGTTCCACGTCATTTGCAATATGTGTCTTTCCGATGGCAGATTCTGCAGGAATAATGAGAATGTCATAAAGCTTTCTTTAAGAATTAAGTTTTGCATCCAGGCTTTATTCCCTACCTTCTTTCTCCCCTCTATTCCCTACCCCTCTTCTCTTTGTTTTCCCTCCTTCTTTCCTTCCTTCCTTCTTTGCTTCCTTTCATTCTCTCCTTCTTTCCTTCCTCCCTTCTTCCCTCCCCAAATATGAGAGCTGATTTTCCAAACAATAAATTTGTTATATGCATTGGTGAGCTTATGTTTTCTTTTTAAGGGGATTTTAGATTTTGTTATCAAATAAGTGAGAGACAGGGAATGTTATGAGTTTATCTAAATCACTGTCCAGGTCAGGATTAAATTATTGTATTTGGTCTATTTGCATTGCCTTTTCTGCATATCTTCCTTTAAAACTGCATGACAAAACTGTGTGCTATGCACTGTATATTTCTTCCAGAGTAAATCTATATATAGTGGATTTCACTAGTCACGGTTTCTGATATAGTAATGTTTTAAAATGCAAAAACAGTAGACTCACTATCTCTTTTTGTTGAAAAAGCACATAACACAAAATTTACTCTCTTAACTGTTTTTAAGCATATAGCTGGTGGTGTTGAATATATTCACATTGTTGTGAAGCAGATCTCCAGAGCTTTTTCATCTAGTAAATCTGACGCACCGCACCAGCTAAACAACTATTTACCTTTTCCTCCTCCTCCAGCCCCTGGTAACCCGCCCTCTACTTTCTGTTTCTATAAATTGGACTATTTTTGATGTTTTACATAAGTGAAATTATACAGTATTTGTCTCTTTGTGACTGGCTTATTTCACTTAGCATAATGTTCTCAAGGTACACTCATGTTGTAGCATGGGGCAGGATTTTCCATCATGTTAAGGCTGAGTATTATTCCCTTGTAAGTAAAGACCACATTTTGTTGATCCATTCATCCATCAGTCAACATCTGGGTTGCTTCCACTTCTTGCCTATTGCGAGTAATGCTGCTATTAACATAGGTGTGTGTAGACTGGCTCACTTAAGCAAAGAACAGAACTCACAGGATAGGAACCTCAAATGTTAAGTCATCTGAATTAAATCTAGGGCATTATCTTCTCAGTTTTTCTAACAAATAATAGAGTAAAATATGTAAGATTAAATGTCCCACCCTACAACTTGAAATGGAGAGTAACATACATATTAGATATTAAAAATTTATAACTTAAAGTATCTTCTACGTAGGCTTTATTTACATGCTGCAGGGCTGTTGTTGCAACTGGCAATGGAAATGCACCTCACTGAGGCACAGGTGAAGGGTAGCCAGTCCCTCCCTTCTCCACTGAGGCCAAAAGCTAACTTCTCTTTCCAGACTCAAGCCACTTCAAAATCTGCTTGTTCTAGGTAGCTTCCTCACAGTGACTGTTACTTAATCACGGTGCTTTTCTGGTTGCAGAAGTGTCAAGCATGACTTTAGGAGCTAATACCCTGCCGCGGCTCCTAAAGTCATCCATAAAAACTCTTTGCTAATTATACTTGTGACCAGTGGCTGAACTTAAGGAATTCACAGTAAAATGACCAAGTACCTAGGAAATGCGGGCCTAAAGGTCATTCAAAGGGACATTCCCAACGGCTGGGGCACTGCCACGATGTGTGTTCACGCACGGGTTACAGTGCTTGACACGTCGTGTCGCAGTGGTCTTGCTTCTTGCTGGTTGCTCCTTTTTGATCACAAGATCCTTGGGAACAGATTCTGTGCTTAGTTCAAGTAGACGTCCCACATGTAATGTTACTGCTATTTAGCCAGAAATAGTATTCATAACAATAAGATACAAAATTTGAATTGAATTTCTACACCACTGAACTTTCTCAAGAATGATGACCTCCAGCATGTCATTGTTGGATTATTTATTGATAGCAAAGCACTTACAAGGAGGCTCTGATACACAAAATACTCAAAAAAATAGCAACAGATGCCATTGTAGATGAATTTGACTTTGTAAGACAATTTGATTTTGTAAGCAAATTCTAGATATTGATTAAGAGAAAATTGTACATCATTATTAAAACAAATGATGCTTGGGCCCTTCAAATACTATTTTGACCCTCATAAGTAACATGCATGCCTAATTATAAACAAATCACGTAGCTTATAAAGTGGCTTAGATACTATGGAAAAGTGATATTACCAGGAAGCGTTTCTTTTAATGTCTCATGATTAATATTCTGTATATTGAACTATAAATCATATAAATTAACCTATTAATTGAGAATTTTCATTGCTATGTGCGGTTAATAGAAAATAAAAGTTATTTCCTTGACCCTGCCTTTAGTAATAATCGGGAACTATTAGAATCTCATTTACTCTCCCAGGGCGGTGTCACTAGGAAGCCACATTTTGTGACAGGAGAAAATCCTGTCTTGACTGGGGAAGCTACAACTACTGTATCATAAATCAAGAAGCTCTAATGGACTGGGGGAAGGGAAGCTGCTATGAGGAAACAAGATTAAACTGCTCTTTGAAGGTAGCTTGTGAAGGTAACTAAATCCGTTTATCCCTTCCATGAACTTCACTCATGTGTGTTTGCTGAGGCTGGATCAGAAAAGCAATCACAGCTGTGGCTTGTGCGGTTTACTCGCTATCACGGAGGAGAAGCCAATGTCCTAGGAACACTGCTCTGTTATCTCATTAACTGAAGAAACACAACTCAAACGGGAAGTGCATTTACTTTTCAAGTAATTAAAAGTAAGGCCTAAAAAGATGTAGACTTGATATCAACCTGCCTGCCCTTCAGAAATAACTGATGACCCCAAATTTCCATTTAGCGCTCAGATGCATAAATTCTCAGTGGGAAGCTGTGAAGGGATTGAATTAAATATGTTACATAGGCGATTTGCTCTTCTAAGATACATAATTAAAAGAAACATGTCCCAAAACAAATGTTTACATCCTCAGACATAGGAACTTCAACAGCTAAGGAAGGTACAAGCAGGCTAGCAAATGTTTTCTGAAGGTAGAAATGAAGGTTTACGAGCATTTCCGGAACAAACAGGATGAGGGAAAGGAACTATTCCTTATTTCCAGTTAGCTGGGAAATGCTTTGCACCAGGTGCAATTTCAAGAGCTTTTAGGGCGACGAGAGTACTTGAATTGGTGGCTTTAGTGCACAGTATCTTTTATTATAGAAAAATAGAGAGAGACTAAAATTTTAGATTATAGGCACAGAGATCCTCAGAAAACAAAAATTCAAAAATACTCCGCCAAGTTTTCTCAAAGAGTAAATTGTTCCCTGAGGCATTGCAGTCATAATTTGCCTGGATGGTCTGAAATAGTGAATGTGTTTTCCAAAGTATTTGAACTGCAAGTGAAAAGGAAACAGGATTACTTATACATCAAAGTACCTTTGGTGTAAATGACCAAAAGTCAACTGCTTGGTAAATTACCAACAGCCAAAATACAGTGTTTGATTACAGCTCCTTTAACATTTTTTCCAGTATCTGCCTTAGAATCCACCGTCTCTGTATAAAGGACCTTCTGGGTCAATTTACTTTAAAAATGTCTAAAGGATGCTTCAAATGTAAAAATCTACCTTCATTTTCTCAAATCATTTGTAATGAGTGACTTACAAAAGCAAATAACTAATATATTTAACCTGTTCCTACATATCATATATACAAGAATACCAAAGAAAAATAAATTTCTGAGAACTTGTAAATGGAAATTTGGGATGGGCATTTACTCTATGTTGAACTCTCAACAATGAGCATCTGTAACACCTTGTTCAAATACTTTAGCAAATTTAAAGTATCACCCTCATGCACTCAAAGTACATAGTACACAATTAGCAAGATTTAAACACAAATGTGTGATCATCAGAAAGGATGCACAGCATTCCTACAGGGTTGGTAAAGGAGGATTTTCAAGAATAAATCCTGGCAGGAGCCCCTTTGACGGTATGACTCAACCTAGCTCGCAAGATTATGTTTTAGAATGTCACGACTTCACTGAGTGGGAATAATAGCTGCTTGAATAGTTCTTTACAATAAAATAGTTTTAGTCAACCCCTGGGCATGATTCTTTCAATTCACTTAAGTATTTTAAAAAGATGTTAGATGTTCCCTGTTGGAGTTACACATAGAGTGAATGCCCACCCCAAATTGTCCATTTGCCGGTTCTCAGTGTTGTATTGCTCATGACCTTGGAGTCATATAAAAATTAAGCAGGGTAGAGAGTGATGTAGGGGTTTGCCTTATTTTCTATTATTTAATCTTTCTTCCTTCTCTCTCTTGCTTTATCTCAGAAAAATTTCATGGAAAATGAATCTTGGATCTTTTTCAGTTAAGCGTGGTTTTAGGCCCACTTGGTAGAAAATATAGAAAATATTCCAACAAATCATGTACTGCATGCTTTTTAGAGTTAATATCTCAAGTTATGTAAGAAAAAATAATTAAGAGGGAAATCAGGTGTTTAAATGCGGAACACAGGGATCCAGCTGAGTTTCTGGAATGAGACCTCACCCTTTGAATTATTCCTCAATTGTGAATGTACTGGGCTGTTTCCAGTTTCTTTTCTACGTACAAACCCCCCAGGGAATGGGATACATGACGGCACATGAGACCGTTCCATTCTGCCCAGTGTTTCCATGAAGACGGCTTTACCTCACTTCACAGATGTGGAGACCTAAACCCTGCTGAGTACTGAAATTTACACCTTATCTTCTTTCTCCAAAGACTGAATTTTTACCACCATACTTGCCTTAATGGGAATTAGTTTAGGAAATGGAAACTTTAGTGAAGAGATTGACATGACGGATTTGGGCTTTTCGTTACCTTTATCTGGCAAAGCAAAAAGGACAGTCTTTGTCGATGTAATTCAACTAAAAATTCAAATAAAATGCATAAGGCACTCTCCATGCTCAGGGCAGTGGGCTCAGTGCTGAAAGTTACACACAGATGAGAAGATTCAATCCCTGCCCTCGAATAATTTAGATCTTGTATGTGGGGAAAGCATGATCAGATTTGACCAGTCTTGACAATATAATACGTGTAAGGCAAACACTGTATCTTGTCCTAGATCACTGAGAAACATAAAGTGTTGTGGAGCCAGGCACAAGGAAAACCTCACGTCCCAGTGATGGTGGCAGCAAGAAAGGTGTCTGATGGGCATATGGTAACCGAGAGAGATGAGAACCAGAACGGAAAAGGTGGAAGGGAATCAAAACCAGATCTTCTTTGCTTCCACAGTGTTGCTTAAAAAAACAAAACTGTTCTTTCATTGTATCCATTTCCTTTGTAAATAGCTTTGAATAGTGGAGACTTCTGTGCTCAAAGTCAAGGTTAACAATAATGACAAACAAGGGAAAGAATGGAGAAAGTGTGGGACAGTTGACCCAGTACTGTCGCCGGCCGGAGCTGAAGAAACTGGCACCATGGTGTTTAACGTACACGGGGAGGTAAGAAGCGAGACATGATGTTCTCTGTCCTCCCTGCCCTCTTCCCCTGTGTGCTTCTGAAATCTCCCTGGCAAATCTTTCTTCTCCCATGCCCCGCCAGCAACACTGGTAAACCTGAAGTTCAACATAGTTTAGAACTGGCTGTTTGGAAGAAGGATGGAGTGCGTGGAAATAAAAATGACTATTGTTCTTGGACTCCCTGGCCCTTATGAGGTGTGTTGAAAGGATCCCCCGAGGCACCAAGGGAAATAAGACAGGACAAGAAAATAACCCAAGGAAAAAAGTGAGAGAAATTAGTTTGGAAAGGCACCTGTGCCTCAGGGAGGAAGAGTGCAGAATGGACAGGTTCTGGAAGGAAAAAAAGACAAAATTGGCAGCCTAGGAACAGTAAGAGAAGCTTCCACTGTGAGCAAGAAGAAAGAATATCTTACTAGTTTGTAACGCTTTTCAAGATACATAGAAGACGACCATCAACTTCTAAATCAGTCCTTGAATTGCTTATTTCTAACATTTGTTTATATATCAATTTTGTCATTTGAAAATTCGTTTATCTTGACAAGGTTTACCATAGGTTAACTGTTTTCCTCCTTGTGCTTTGGAAAATTTGGATATCATATTATCCCATGAAATCACATATGTAGCATCACTGTGTGTTTGCAATATTGCCTACAGTTTGGAGATGGTTCCATTACAAGCAGAGAACATAGGAGAATGCACAAAATTGATCCTCCTCAAGAATGAATCTCCATGCTTTAACTCCTATAACTTTGTAAAAGAATAGAATAAGGGACATAAAAAGATAAAATGCAAGGAAGTGGTGGTTGCGAAGACAAAATAAGAAGTGAGCTACTTGAAAATATCAAGAGAGTTTAAGTTATTTCCATTCAACCTGGAGTTTATTAGTAATTATACTTGCTAAGTAAAATAACATTCTGAGTATTCACTAAATGACAAACATTTTTCACTGGTGACTAGGAAGTTTTCTTAAAACCCATATAAGCTGAACAATATTATTCTTATGTGATTAATAAAGACATGAATCTCTGACAGGTTACAGAGCTAGTAATTAGAAGAGTTAAGATTTGAATCCAGGCCAGGCACTGTGGCTCATGCATGTAATCCCAGCACTTTGGGAGGCTGAGGTGGGCGAATCACCTAAGGTCATGAGTTCCAGACCAGCCTGACCAAAATGGCAAAACCTGGTCTCTAATAAAAATACAAAAGTCAGCTTTGTGCAGTGGCAGTATCGTTGCCAATGAGGTTTATCTGAGGTGCGATTATTGCTAGTTGAAAACTTTTCCCAATACTCCACCATGACGACTTGAAATATAGTCAGCACTGGCAATTTTTGACAGTCTCTACAGAGACTGAATTAAAAATAAATAAATAAATGCAAAAATGAGCCATGCGTGGTGGTGGATGCCTGTAATCCCAGCTACTTGGGAGGCTGAGGCAGGAGAATCACTTGAACCAAGGAAGTGGAGGTTGCAGTGAGCCAAGATTGTGCTATTGCACTCCAGCCTGGGCAACAAGATGAGAATTCGTCTATTAAAAAAAAAAAAGATTTGAATCCAGCATTGTGCAAGTCATAAGTCTCTGCACATCTCTATTCCTGAACCTAGCTAACTCAGAGGCCTGGAGGACCCAGGGGCCACATGTGAAGAGAATTTCTGAGGTGGATCCTCCAGTTGGCAGGCAGGGGCTTTCGCGGCGCTTTACCTGTCTAATAGTAGTACCAAAAGAAAAGTTCGTAATATTAAGTTTGCCCAAAAAAGGGCAGTAGGGAATAATTTTTTTTCTGAAAATCGCCAGCTTATAACTGCATCATAATATACTACTTCGTTAGTTTAATTGTTCTAATATAAACATGCCCTTAAAATAATCCTCACATGTGTTTAAAATTTGTCCTTCAAATAAGAGTTTGTCTTTACCTCCTCTTGTAACAAAAAATGAATGCTTTTATCCGTAACAGAAAGGAAGCTTTACAAGCAGGCATATACATGAGTGGTGTTCAGATTCTGCCCCCACTAATATGTTTGTTAATATGTCCTAAAGAAACAGTGGCTGTGTTGGGGTTTGGCAGGATGCCATAAGGAAATAAGATACCAAGTGCCTAAAGTTTAAAATTTCTTCATGGAAACTTTACTACAACTGCCACGAAGAACTAGAAGCGATGCTAAGACCTGTATTTTTGAAACCTTCTATGTATGCTGACATCACCATTGCCCTGGGAGACCGTAGATTTCAACCAGAGCAGAAATCATTTTCACTACATTGGAAATACACAAGTGTTAGCTCAAAACTGGGGGCAAAGACATGGATAGGAAGACAAATGTGTAAGAGCAGTTCGCAGATTTGTGTGTGTGTGCACTGAATTAGCTTTGAAAGAGCAGTTTTTGGTTTTTGTATAAGACATGGCTTGCCCCTTAAAGTAAGATTAACACTTTATTTACACATTTGGCAAGATCATTGAATTTCCATAAAATATCTAATTTGATGAATGCTGGACTGGTTAGAATGTGCATGTGAATCAAATATGCCCTTTTGTTCTTCTCATCTGATTTGTTACTTTATCTAGAGTCAAATATATTTTCAGTTGACTGAAGCAAGGTAATATAGAGATATGACAAGAAAGGAACGTTCCAGACAATTTACTATCTTAATTACACCAGGAAAGAGAAGGCAAGTAAGATCTGTCTGCTGACGTGACAAGAGAGTCCCATAGTGAAAAGGGAAAACAGATTGAGGAGAATATGCTTACGTTCTTAAAAATCATTACTGTTATCATTCAAACCACATTTCCCCACTGGTTGTTCGTTAGGGTGGGCAGATTTGTTTTAAATAATAAAGGATCTTCACAAGCACCTCAAATTGGACATTTCAGGTCAAGCTTTCACTGTGTCTTCATAGCACAGTGCGGCTGCCTCCTAAGCCGACTTGCCACCTCTTCTCACCCCCCAAGCATCCTCTATGCTGCTTCTAGAGTGTTCTTCCTAAAACAGGGAGCCCAGCCTGGCACCGCCCTGCTCACACTGGGGAAGTTACCAAAGCCCACTTAACTCCTTAATATAACACACAAGTGCCTTCACAGCTGCTGTGTCTCAGAACCCCCAGTTCTTACTGTGTGTATCTCTTCTCTCCTGGCTCCTGGCTCCTCCCATCTCTCTGGTCATTTCATATTATTCCAAAACCCAAACATACTATGCTTTATACACTTTCCCTACATACATTGCCTCTTCTGTCAAGATATCGCGTCCTCCTGTGTCTCCACCACCTTGACCTGGAGAACCTTTGTCACCCTGGGGAAGTCCTATTCATCCCTCAAGACACAATTCAAATATCCCCTTCTCTCTAAAGCCTGCCCGGGCCGCTATCATTCCTTCCTCTTGGGTTGCCGTAGAACTTTTACTAAAGTAATGATCCTGTTAAATGTCTTCCTGTTTCTCCCTAGTAAGGTATGAAGACTACCATGTAACTTATTTTATCACTTATCTAGTGGTCTGCCAAAACTGGCTAACACAAGCTTGTAAGAGATGATCATTAAATATTCAAGAATTTACAAGCTGGTGGTTACATCGTGGTTATTTGAAATCAACCACCTAGGAGTATTATATCACAAAATTGGCAAACACCACGTATAAGAACGATTTTTTTCTTCAAAGAGGTGGCTTATGAGCATAGCTGGATTTATCCCCACAGTCTAGCAGAGTCTCTAAGTGTGCAAAGGAATTGCTTGAGTAATCAATGTGATATCAATTAACTGAGAATTATTTGAGTTTAAATGAAACAAAGTCACCTACAAAAACAATGGTGGAATTTCATATTTTGTTATAATTTGAATTCTAATCGGTTTATAAGAAACAAGTGTGAAAAAAAAAAAAAGAAACAAGTGTGGATTTCAAGTTTGTAAGTACCGGGGATCTTATTCCAAGATGGCACGGTCAGCAAGGCCAGGCGATGAGTGGCTCAAATGCAGGAAGTCCTTCGTTGTAAATTTTCCCATCAGCATCACCAGAATAGCTGCATGAACACCTTTGGCCCCTCTGCAGACATGAGGAAACACACAGAGCCATATGCACACCAGCCCAGGGCTAAGACTACCATTTTAGATAAACTTTCATCAGCAAACTTATTTTACAGATAGGGAAGTAACGCCAAGAGAGGCTGATTCTATTTGTTCATCTTCATACAGGTGGCTAAAGGCATAGTAAGGATTTTAATTTAGCCCATTGATTTGGGGGTTGGCATTTTTAGCAGTACAAACATTTGGGGTCTGTGCCTATGTGTTGACTAGAGGGAATCTAAGCAGGCTATTCAGAAATCATTTAAAGACTAAAGTATTAAGGAAGGCCAGGTGTATTGGCTCACACCTAGAATCCCAGCACTCTGGGAGGCCTATGTGGGAGGATTGATTGAGGGCAGGATTTCGAGACCAGCCTGGGGAACACAGCAAGGCCATGTCTGTGCAAAATTTTTTTTTTTTTTTTACGATCTAGCCAGTTGTGGTGGTGCGTGCCTGTTCTTAGCTACTTAGGAAGCTAAGGAGGGAGGATCAGCCTGGTTGACAGAGCAAGACTTTGTCTCTAAAAAAAAGAAAAGGAAAGAAAGAAAAGAAAAGAAACATTTTAAACTTGGAGTATCTAATTAGCAATTCAGTCATGAACTGAATGCCCAGGGAAGGGTTATCATTGCCTGAATGAAAATCTAGTTACAGACTAAAACCCACAGCTCTTATACTTGGGTGTCCAAATACGGACTTTCTCACGTTTAAAGGAGCCATTCCTATCTGGTTATATCTGGTTATCTTTTTTATGTACTTAATACATATTTCATTACTGTTATGTCCTTAATGCAGCTACTTTGTTTTATTAATTTTGAACTTCCTACTCTAAACATAGCAAGATCACATTCTGTATTGTTTTATTTATAAATTTACATTTTATGACTTTGCAGTATAGAGGGAGCTTACTAATAAACAAGTTTGCCAAATTATCACCGATCCGTAGTGAAATTTGAAAAATGGTTTTCAACATATAGGTGATTTGATCATACTTGAAGGTGCTTCCTTGTGGCTGTTCCATTTCCTCTATCTCGAACAGAGAAAATTTTGGAAGCCCATTTCAGCTAAATTTATCTAATAATTGAAAATTCATAGATGAGTGTTTTCTTCATTTATCATATTTCAGGCAAAAGATTTACCCAAACATTTGCTCTTGATTTGTCACAAAGATTAAGCTATTTCTTATAACTTAGGCTAAGTATGTCTCACAGCTCAAATGCAAATTTCTGGCCAAAGAATATGGATACACTCAAGGAACACCCATTAGTTTATGCTCAAGGAGAAGTGCAAACACTCGGAATCCTTTGTCTGAAGTAAACTTTTTGTCATCTTTTTTTTCCAGTGAGGTTAATTTCATAATTTGAGATGTAAACTTGTATAATAAGGAGAAGTATCTTTAAGTTCTTGTGGAGGGGAGAGACTGCATCATCTTTATCTTGTCAGCACTTAACATAATGCCGTGCATGAATACATTGTTCAATAAATGTGTATCAAATCAAATTAGATGTTTTAAAAACAAGTGATCCAAAACCAAAATATCTCAGTGCCCCTACAAGATTCATATTTTTCTCAAAATATCTTTTAGCTTATACCTCACATGGTTATATTTTTAACAGGTATTCTATATTATTATTTATGTTTAGAAAGATATATTTACCTATTATCATTTCAGGCTATATAAGTTAAAAATAGATTAAGGAAAATAAAGGTGGGTTTTTGTTTTGTTTTTTAACCACAGGGACAATTTCAGAATCTTTTCCCAGCTACCTAATGTTAATTGACCCTGAAAATATTTTGGAACTTAAAACAATTTTCATAGACTAAAATCTCCAGGAAAATATATTAGGCACAATTAGTCATTAATTTCAAGTGCTAAATTGTAACCGACTGCTATAATAAGGCACACAAGTACTGCTGTCCAGTATTGAACAGGAGGGAAGGTGCGGTGAGATTCTGGCGTAATTTACCTCTCCCTTTCCCTGCTGCTCTCCTGAGACTCTTGTGAAGTAATCAAGAGTGGGAATAAAAAGGCATCATGAAAAACATATTTATCTTAATAGCTGTGAATTGTTTCTATGACTCAGTGATAATTAAATAAAAATTAGTGACTGAAAAAGTTAAAAGTATGAAAAAAATTGACCAATAACATAAAAATTATCTTTAGTTTATTAGTTAAACAAAATCTTATTGGATGCATTAAACCATTAGCACATTTAGTTCTTAGAAAACTCTAAGAAAACTTTTATATGATTTTGTGAAATTTATCATCTTTTATTAATTAGGTACTTCAATTCTGCAATCAACATATTCAGTGATAATGAACATTTTAAAACAACTCAGGAAATGTTCATAATAAAACACTTTGAATACTCAATTATACAAATATGATACATACTTTACATTATATTTGTCTCCTAACTTTTTTTCTATTCCATTAGATTCAGTGCCTATTTGGTATTACTTTGGGGTGTATATTCAGATACAGGTTTATGCTGATTTACAGACACTAATCAATATTTGATTCTCAGATATTTAGATGCATTATAATATCATGTAATTTACATTGCAATAAGACAACAAAATGCAATTAATTTGAACATAAGAATCAACTGCCTATCTCTAACCCAGATAGATGATAAGATATTTTTAAATGCTTATAAAGATGAGCATTTTAAATGTAATCTAATGAAACAGAATTTTCTCATAGGAGTGTTATAAACACCTAAGTGACAATTAATTCTTAATTAATACTTCCAGCTTTTGCTAAAAACTCTTAATAAACTAGGTAGTGATGGACCATATCTCAAACTAATAAGAGCTGTTTATGACAAACCCAAAACCAATATCATACTGAATGGGCAAAAGGTGGAAACATTCCCTTTGAAAACTGGCACAAGACAAGAATGCCCCCTCTTACCACTCCTATTCAGCATAGTATGTTCTGGCCAGGGCAATCAGGCAAGAAAAAGAAATAAAGGTATTCAGATAGGAAGAGAAGAAGTCAGAATGTCTCTGTTTGAAGAAGACATGATTGTATATTTAGAAAATCCCATCACCTCAGCCCAAAGTCTCCTCAAACTGATAAGCAACTTCAGCAAAGTTGTAGGATACAAAATCAATGTGCAAAAATCACAAACATTCCTCTATACCAATATAGACAGCCAAATCATGAGTGGATTTCCAGTCACAATTGCTACAAAGAGAATAAAATACCTACAAAAACAACTTACAAAGGATGTAAAGGACCTCTTCAAGGAAAACTACAAACCACTTCTCAAAGAAATGAGAGGACACAAAGAAATGGAAAAGCATTCCATGCTCATGGATAGGAGGAATGAATCAATATCATGAAAATGGCCATTCCATGCTCATGGATAGAAGAATGAATCAATATCATGAAAATGGCCATACTGCCCCAAGTAATTTATAGATTCAATGCTATCCCCATCAAGCAAGCACTGACTTTCTTCACAGAAAAAAAAAAAGACTTTAAATTTCATACAGAACCAAAAAAAAAAAAAAAAAAAAGAGCCCATATATCCAAGACAATCCCAAACAAAAAGAACAAAGCTAGAGGCATCCTGCTACCTGACTTCAAACTATACTACAAGGCTATAGTAACCAAAATAAATACAGAAAAGGCCTAAAAACTCTCAATAAACTAGGTATTGATGGGACATATCTCAAAATAATAAGAGCTGTTTATGACAAACCCACAACTAGTGTCATACTGAATGGGCAACACACTGAAAGCAGTGGCAATCAAAGCCAAAATACACAAATGGGATCTAATTAAACTAAAGACCTTTGAACTTAGGGAGCTTTGTTTACACTGTGAGGGGAATGCTGCTTACTCAAGCTTCAGTAATGGTGGATGCCCCTCCCTCCACCAAACTTGAACATCCCAGGTGGACTTCAGACTGCTGAGCTGGCAGTGAGAATGTCAAGCCAGTGGATCTCAGCTTGCTGGGCTCTGTGGGGGTGGGTTCGCTGTGCTAGACCACTTGGCTCCCTTCCTTTAGCCCTGTTCCCAGGGAGTAAATGCTTTTGTCTCACTGGAGCTCCAGATGCCACTTGGGTATGGAAAAAAAAACTCCTATAGGTAGCTTGGTGTTTTCCCAAACAGCTGCCCACTTTCGTGCTTGAAACCTATGTCCCTGGTGGCATAGGGACCCAAGGGAATCTCTTGATGTGCAGGTTGTGAAGACCATGGGAAAAGCATAGTATCTTGGCTGGAGGGCATTGTTCCTCAAGGCACAGTCCCTTGTGGCTTCCCTTGGTTAGGGAGGGAGTTCCCCGACCCCTTGCATTTCCTGGATAAGGCAATGCCCCACCCTGCTTTGGCTGGGTGCCTCCATGGGCTGCACCCACTGTGTAACCAGTCCCGGTGAGATGACTCGGATACCTCAATTAGAAATGCAGAAATCACCTGCCTTCTGGGTTGATCTCGCTGGAGCTGCAGACCAGAGCTGTTTCTACTTGGCCATCTTGCCGGCAACCTGAAAGTGGTTGAGATGGAAGCTATTCCTGGCGATGATGCTGTAAACATTGTTGAAATGACAACAAAGGATTTAGAACATTCCATAAACTTAATTGATACAGTAGTAGCAGCGTATGAGATTATTGACTTTAATTTCGAAAGAAGTTCCACTATGGGTAAAAAGCTATCAAACAGTATCACATGCTACAAAGAAATCATGCACACGAATGTTCATTGCAGCACAGTTTACAATAGCAAAGACCTGGAACCAGCCCAAATGCCCATCGATGATAGACTGGACAGGAAAAATGTGGCACATATACACCATGGAATATTATGCAGCCATTAAAAACGAGGAGTTCACATCCTTTGTAGGGACATGGATGAACCTGGAAACCATCATTCTCAGCAAACTGACACAAGAACACAAAATCAAACACCACATGTTCTCACTCATAGGCGGATGTTGAACAAGGAGAACACATGGACACAGGGAGGGGAGCACTATACACGGGGGTCTGTTGGCGGGGAGGGGGGGACCGCGGGGGGGTGGGGAGTTGGGGAGGGATAGCATGGGGAGAAATGCCAGATATAGGTGAAGGGGAGGGAGGCAGCAAATCATACTGCCACGTATGCACCTATGCAACAACCTTGCATGTTTTTCACATGTACCCCAAAACCTAAAATGCAATAAAAAAATAAAAATAAAAATAAATATGTATATAGATGGGAAAAAAAAAAGAAATCTCTGATGAAAGGAAGAATCGATGTGGCAAACATCACTATTGTCTTGTTTCTTAAAATTGCCACTGCCACCTCAACCTTCAGCAACCACTACCCTGACCAGTCAGCAGCCATCGACACTGAGAGTAGACTCTTCACCAGCCAACTCTCTGAAGGAAGGGTCAGATGATTATCAGCATTTTGTAGCAATTAAGTATTTTTAAATTAAGGCATATAGGTTGGGGTTTTTTAGACATAATGCTATCACACACATAACAGACAATACTATAGTGTAAAGATAGCTTTTATATGCACTAGGAAAGTAAAATTATTTGGCTTACTTTATTGCGATAGATAGTCTTATTAGGGTGGTGAACTGAACCTGCAGTATCTCTAAAGTATGCCTGTATTGGTTACAGACTCCATCACACACTACTATAATTTTTGTTTAAAAAGTCAGGTGTGGCCGGGTGCGGTGGCTCACGCCTGTAATCCCAGCACTTTGGGAGGCCGAGGTGGGTGGATCACGAGGTCAAGAGATCGAGACCATCCTGGTCAACATGGTGAAACCCCGTCTCTACTAAAAATACAAAACATTAGCTGGGCATGGTGGCGCGTGCCTGTAATCCCAGCTACTCAGGAGGCTGAGGCAGGAGAATTGCCTGAACCCAGGAGGCGGAGGTTGTGTTGAGCCGAGATCGCGCCATTGCACTCCAGTCTGGGTAACAAGAGCGAAACTCTGTCTCAAAAAAAAAAAAAAAAAAAAAAAAGTCAGGTGTATTTTATCCTCCTTATTATTAGTGTTATTATGTGGAGGTCCAGCTCTGTTTCCCAGGTTGGAGTGCAGTGGCGATCATGGCTGACTGCAACTTTGACCTCCTAGGTTCAAACGATCCTTACACTTCAGCCTCATGAGTAGCTGGGACTATAGGCACGTGCCATCACACCTAGCTATGTTTTCATTTTTTAAAAAAATATTTTTTTTCTGTACAGATGGTGTCTTGCTGTTTCCCAGGCTGGTCCCAAACTCCTGGAGGATCCTCAAGTGATCTTCCCACCTTGGCCTCCCAAAGTGCTGGGATTACAGGCATGAGCAACTGCACCCAACCAAAAGTTATGTATATTTTAAATAAATCAAGGATTTAACCATATAATTACATTCTTTATATTCAGTTCATATTTATGATTTCTAGTATTCCTCATTCCTTTTTGAATATCCAAATTTTGAACTGACATTATTTCCCTATAGTCTAAAGAACGTCATTTATATTTCTTGTAGTATAAGTCTTCTGGAAACAAACTGTTTTTCATTACTTAAAAACATCTCCGCTCAGTCTTTTTTTGTTCTTTTTTGAAAGATATTTTCACTGGAGATAGAATTCTGGGTTAACAGCTTTTTTTTTTTTCTCCAACATCTTAAAGATGTTACTCTCATTTTTCCATCTACTCTTTTACAAATTCTGTAAATCAGCCTTCACTTACCTATTGTTTCACTCTTCCGTGACTGCTTCTAAGTCTTTCTCATCTTTGGTTTACAGCATCCAACTGTGACGTAGCTCATTTTTGCTTTTTTTGGTTCATTTGTTTTCTGTCTTTTCAATCTGCTTGAAGCTTGCTGAGTGCCCGGAATCCATATGTTTGTTTTTCATGAGATTTTGAAAACTTTTCCCTATTATTTCTTTTTCGGCATAATTGTTCTATTTTATTATTAGTTCCTGTTGTTAATCTCTTCCTGTGTTTAATTTATAAATTAAGCTTCATCATAGGTATGGATGTATAGGGAAAAAATGTAGCATATTGTACACAAGGTTTGGTAGCATGTAGTGTTTAAGGCACTCACTGGGGGTCATAGAATGTATGCCCTGCAGATAAGCAGGGACTACCTATCCAATATAGTTTTATTAATTATAGTCACCATGCTGTGCATTAGATCTCCAGACTCATTCACCTTGCATAGCTCAAACTTTGTACCCTTTGGCCAACAACTTTTCTCTCCTCCCTCCCGCCTTCGTTCGGGTCTCTGGCAACCATTATTCTACTCTCTGCTTCTAGGATTTTCACTATTTTAGATTTCACATAGAAGTGAGATCATGTAGTATTTATCTTTCTGTGCCTAGCTTATTCCCTTTAGCATACTGTCCTCCAGGTTCACCCATGTTATTGCAAATGCCAGGATGTCTTTCTTTTTTAAGGCCGAATAGCATTTCATTGTGTATTTTATACAATGTAAAAATGTATGTAGATAGATAGATAGACAGATAGAAGGATAGATGATAGATCACATTTTCTTTATCCATTCAGCTAATAACAGACATTTAGGTTGTTTCCATATCTTGGTGATTGTGAATTCTGCTGCAGTGAACATGGGAGTGCAGGTGTCTCTCTGAGATACTGATTTTATTTCCTCTGGACCCATGCCTACCTGTGGGATTGCTGGATCATGTGGTAATTCCATTTTTACATTTTTTGAGGAACCTCCATTCTGTTTTCCATACAGACTGCACCATTTTATATTTCCACCAACTGTGCATAAGGATCCCAATTTCTTCCCATCCTTGGGAAGACTTGTAATTTCTTGTCTTTCTGATATAGTCATGATGTGAGATGATAGCTTGTGGTAGTAAATTGCTGTATTTTCTACTGGTTTAATCATTCTCTCTTTTAAATAAAAATGAAGTAAAAAATTTAAAAAAGAAAATGGACAAAGGACCTGTATAGACATTTTTTCTAAAATGACATACAAATGGCCATCAGATGCTTGAAAAGGTGTTCAACATCACTGATCATCAGGGAAATGCAAACCTATTATTTATCTAAATATTTTTTCCTACCATATTCATTCTTTGTTTCTTCTGGGACACCAATTACAAAAGTCAACTTGATATCGTCCTAGAGTCCACTAAGATTGTCTTTTTTCCTTTTCTCTGTTGACTACTTTCTATTGCTCTATTTTCAGGTTCAGTGAACCTTTCTTCTGCCATACCAACAGACTGTTAAACCCATCCAGTAAATTTTTCACTTCAGCACTGTTCTGTTCTAGAGTTTCCATCTAATTATAGTTTCCATCCTTCTGCTAAGATTCCTTATCTATTCATTCATCAAGACTGTATTTTTCCTTTAAATCCTTCCACAAATTTCTAGTAGACAATGTAATATTTTTATCTATCAATTCTAATATCTTATTCAGCTTGAGGCCTGTTTTTATTGATTATTTTTCTCTTGACTGTAGATCTTACATTCTTGTTTCCTTCAAATGTTGATTAATTTTTTCTTATGTATAGCACCTTGCAAATAATAGATTTCAGTGATTCCGTATTCTGTTACCTTTCCTTGCATGTTGACTTTTGTGCTAGAGGTAACTTGGCTAGAGAGTCTTTGTCTCCTCTGAAGTGTATAGCAGATAAAATCTCTGTTCACTTCTTCCAGTCTCTATTGGACCTCCCAGATTCTCCGTGCATTAAGCATAGTTGTGAGATTAGTCAAAGATTTAGATGAAGTGCACATGTATATTCGACGGGCTCCCACCTTTGCTGCTCCTCTCTTCTGGAATTTCATACCTTATTTCCAGGCTCCTGTAACAGCCCCCAAAGTCAGACCTCTAACTGCTATCTGATTTTTCAAGCTTATAAACTGTGGCTATCTTCTCAAATCCTGGCTGCCCCATACGGTGTGGACAAGGTAGTGTCCTCAGGCAAAAAACCACACAGAGGCAAATATCACCCAGTACAGGCCACCTCTTTCAAGGGTTGTTCTCCCTCTATCGTCTACCCAATATTGGTCATTTGCCAGTGGCTTCAAATATTTTTATAATAGTTTTTTTTTCTTATGGGAGGTTATTCTGATTATAGCTACTCTGATATCGTTCTATAGTGTCTAATAGTACATATTAGGTGGTCAAATTTACAGTTACCAGGTATGTGACTGTTTAAATAGTTTATATATTGTTAAATATGGTACCTTAAATTTTTCTTAAAAATAATAGCTGACTACCATTTTCAATTGTCAGATAAGGCCATAGTTTGAAATAGATCAAAAATTCAAAGTAGAGGAATATTTTGGATAAATTTGAAAGTGAAGTAGGTTTAGCAGGAAAACGTTCTAGCTTGCTTAAGTAAATAGCCATATGATGAACATGTCACTATGCTGGGAGAAAAACTGACACTCTAGATGATCATAAAATGCCACCCAAGGAGGAAAGGTGAATTTAATTAAAAAACGAGGACATGAGTTTATGTGCCTTTGTCTCCCTGTTTATGATTGTGTATAAGAAAAACACATTCTTAAGAATGGAAGTGAGGTATAATAGAATAATTTATAATATACATTATTATATTTATATTATAAATTATAATAGAATAATTTAAATATAATTATAATATGAATTATAATAAAATAAATTTAATAAATTATTAATCATAATTTAATAAAAATTTGCATAATAGTCTCTAGTGGGGTTTTCTTTTTATTTCATTTTGAAATTACTTATGATTATTGATTATTAAATTTATTTATAGCTCCTATTTATAAATTAGATTTTCTGTCTGTAATCGATGTTGCTTTTGTATCTGTTTGCACAAACCCCAAAGTGCTTGTGATTTATTTGTTTATCTGAAAGATGGAATGAAAAGGCTTACTGTACCTTTAAGACTATAAATAATCTTGACATTGTTCTGTAGGACAGTTTGGAGAGTGGTGCTGTCTGAGGCTTTCACTCTGTGAAGAGTTTCATCCTATTCACAAAGCACTGGGCTGCTTCATGGCAGAAGCAGATCCCTGACCCCAGACAGTAGAGCTAGCATGATGAAGAGCCACAGCCCTCGTTTTCAAGGCTATTATTCTTGTTATTCTTAGTCTGAAACTGTGCCCAGGAATATAGAAGCTCTCCCTGAAAACTGTTGTAGGCAGACTTCTCAAATCCCAGCAGTAGCTGCCCACAAATGGCCAATGGTTCCTGCTACTTTGCTGTGCAAAGGTGGCACACGCCCGCCTCTTCAGCCTGGGTTTTCCTGAGTCTGCTCAAAGATCCCCACAGTATCCCTCTCCGATAGGAGAAAAGGGAATACACCTTTCCTAAGGAGACGGAGGAGCCAAAGATTATCCTAAGTGCCCCTCATCTCAACCCTCAGACTACTCGTCACTGCTTCTAAACATGGAACAGAGACACAGACACCCTGAGCATAGGAATGAGGAACTTTCACTATGACAAAGAATGAAAGAAAACATCTCCCCTGAGGGAGCGTCCACAATACAGCAAAGTGTTTCACTTTGGCACAAAATTATTGAAACCTTACCATTATTTTTGAAATCTCTTAAATCTCCTTTGATAACCACAACTCCGTCAATCCTATTCTGATATCGTTAGGTTGCATTGATTTTTCTGAAAGTTGGGTTTTTATTATGGTGGCAGTGGGGAGAGAAAGAAGCTATTGATAGCAAAGGTATAGTTTAATCTGTATCACTAAACCAAAATCAGGACATACCATTCAGTAAAGAATTTGTATGCCACCTCTAAGTATAAAAATAAATCTTGGCAGATGAGGCTTGAGTATCAAAATATTGGAATTTTCAAGATAATATTGTAGTTTATGGGGCCACTAATAAAAAAATATTTCAGAAAACTCAGGGTCACATCGGAATATTCAGAGCACATAGTCACCATGGATGTAGTGTACAGAGCAACAGTTTATTGAAGAACTCCTTCGGGGTTTGCTCTGAATGGCTTGCAAAGAGCAGGGAGTCAGAAAGATGAGGTGAGACTGCTGTGATTGTGTCAGTGGGCAAGGCCCACAGAAACTCTTATAATCACTGTGGCTGTATAAAACTACCCAGTGTGACTTGCTTGGGGAAATACTGGTTCAAAACCAACAAAGCAAAGATTCTGTTGCAATATATTCTATGAAAATAAAATAAATAAACAAAATAAAACATCTAGTGTGTGTTTTCTCCGTATACTCAGTTCCGTCCCAAAATTGTGGGGTAAATGGCATGGAAGAGAAAAACTGAAAAGAGTTCGGGAACCGCGATTCAGGATCTAGAAATAGAAATACCATTTGACCCAGCAATCCCCTTACTGGGCATACACCCAGAGGATTATAAATTTTTCTATTATAAAGACACATACACATGCATGTTCATTAAGCCACTGTTCACAAGAGCAAAGACCTGGAACCAACCCAAATGCCCATCAATGATAGGCTGGACAAAGCAAATGGGGCACATATACACCATGGAATACTACGCAGCCATAAAAAATGATGAGTTCGTGACCTTTGTAGGGACTTGGATGAATCTGGAAACCATCATTCTCAGCAATCTGACAGAAGAACAGAAAGCCAAACACCACATTTTCTCACTCATAGGCGGGTGTTGAACAATGAGAACACATGGACTCAGGGAGAGGAGCATCACACACTGGGGGCAGTTGAGGCGGGTAGGGGAGAGACAGCGGGGGGTGGGGAGGGAGCGGAGGATGGGGAAGGATAACATGGGAGAAATGCTGGACATAGAATACACCTAAAGTTAAAAAAAAAATAAAAAAGACTAGCACCCAATAGCAGAGGAGGAGCAGTAGCGGAGGTCCTTATGATCAGGAGGTCACAGGTAACAATAGAGGTTGTTCATGGTTATTTACTAAAGAGAATTAAAGTGGAAATTTAGCATGTTTTATAGGGGGTAGGGGAAGGGAGAAAGGGAGAAGGAAAGAGATGGGGGGGTGGGGGCGGGGGGTTGGGAAGAGAGAGATCAGTGTAAGGCTAAGAATTCAAATTCACCTGAAAATCTAACTAGCAGACACTGAGCTCTGCTAGCTGTCGGGGCAATAGATAGTTTTACTTACTCATTTTTCCTTTAACTCTTCTTTTAAAATATTTTGGTTGGTTAATTTTTTTGTGTGTCAGTGAGGAAATATATTGAATTTCACCAGCTTTTCAGTGCAGAACTAAGACTTACCATAAGTCATGATCTCTGACTCCAAGTTCATTACTTCCTTCTATCAAACCACACATGCAAGGATTTAGTGGACTATATGTGAAATGTACAAGGGAGCCTCAGGTTTGGGATCAAACACAAGTTCTCTAACATCTGGGCTGCTGCATCCAGCAGAGATTTCGGCAGTAGGTAATCTGGCAGCTGCCAGGTGGCTTCCACCTTCAGCTAAAGCAACTCAATGGCCTCCGGCTCAGTGCTGTCTCAATTCTCCAGCCATGTGAAGTTTACAGGCTCTTCTACGACAGGTAGATGTGTTCTCCCACTGTCCAAACCTTTCAGGAAACAGGAGTTCACAGTTTGGTTGAAAGAAGGAGCTCAGGGTTTCAGATCCATAGAACTCACACCTCAGGCTCTGGAATTCCTCATAAGAGGATTGTTCGCATCCTCCCACATTTGGTAGAAGCCTCAGTATAAGGTGGAATTATTGGTGGTTGATTAAATGCCCTTACTATTAGTAGGGCATATTATTTAGTATGTTGTATTTGACGTTTTGGTTTTAGGTTCAATGACAGATGGGCACTTCCCTTCCTATCTAGTCTCATTGATGACCAGCAGACCCCATTTACAAGATGACTAGTTCAAGCTGGAGCCATCTCCGTCACTAAAGAGAGCTAACTGGCATCTATGGACTGATTTCACTACATGAGCTTGGTGACTGTACTGTCAGTTCTGAGGGACAAGAGAGAACTCAGGTGGAGCACCCACATGCAGCACGCAACACGAGTCCCACACGCCGTCCTCCATGGCCCTTTGTGGAACAGAAGTCCTACTTTCTCTTCACGATAGTGTCAGTTACATTTGCCGAGTTGGTGATTTTTTGGCTCAGCTGCTACTTCCTAGTGAACCCAAAGTGGCCAAGCAGCTGTTACAGCTTAGAGTTGAATAGAACTCTTGTGTCTTCTGATGAAAGTGTTACCCTTTGAGGACTAGGATCTAACCCTATAGAGCCCAGAGTCACCAGAATGGAAGTCCCTAAGTCTCCTAGTGCCTACAGAGAATGACGGTAAGCAAGTTCACATCTGATTCAGCTCCTCACTGGGCTGAACTGTGTGTTGTTCCTATTTGGGACACAGTGCTATTTAAATTCTTTGCTGCAGTGTAGATGCTGCATTCTAGATGACTGTGACTCATCTTTATAAAATGTCACCGTGGAGCTGGTGCTTCAGCTTTACCGTTGGCAGGCCTTCTAATGTTCTATTGTACCTGCGGCACCCAGGGGCATGTTGTGTAATGTGGAAGACAGGCCCCACGCCATTCTACTTTCAAATGTCCTTTGCTGTAAAGTGAGCCCACTCATCTGATATAATGCTACATAGAATCCCATTACAGTGGGTCAAACACTCTGTAAGCCTTTGGAGTAGGAAAGACGAACCCAAGCGTGGACGACGTGTGTGCTTCTGTGAGAACGTATTGTCTTTCCATAGTAAAAGAGCTCCTTTTCTCTAAGTGGCCATTTGCTCATCTTCAGAGATGGTGCCATCTTGGGGACCCCGTGTGGGTATCACTGTTGCTGGCAAGTTGGACGTTGGGTGAAGAAATAGCTCCAGCAGACCTGGTGATAGAAGCCAATGCATTGCCTCCATTCAGTTCCCCTTGATGCCTTAGTAGCTGTGCTCTTGGTGCCAGCGCTGGACTGGTCACTGGCAGGGTCTCACTGATGTCCACTAACCAAGTTATTCTGTATGCCTGGGGTCCAGCATCCCTTACAAGGTGGACGCTCTCTCGTGGATGTTAATGTGTCATCTTCATACTTGGTGTTCATGCCCATTTGGCCACCTACGTGCCTCTATCTTAGACATCCTCATCCTTGATAATTCAGATTTCTTCTTCCAGGTTTCTGAGCAGCTTGGCCAGGCCATCTGGTGACTCTGTATCTACTCCCTCATTGGGCCACTGTTCTGCCTGAAGCTCTGCCCACTACGGAACTTTTTCCTCACCACAGTATTTTAAGGCCATGCCTAAACCGTGCGGTAGTGTGTAGCTCTTCTCTAATTGTGGATTGCATCCACACTCCAAGTTGACTCATTTATAATTCACCCTTGGGTTTTCTTTTTCCTCCAGTCAGATACTTACAAGAAATTCCCCTTCCCTCCACAGGGACAGAAGTGTGACATGAGAGAGAGGTGCTGCACGATGAAGGAAAGCATGGAGTTCTGGATGCCTGGCTGTGCGATGTGCTTGTACGTTCTGCTCATGTTAGATCCTGAGTGTATCACTTTCCTCTGATGATGGATTTTTTTCTGGGTCCACCTGACCCAGTTCAGAAGGACAGTTCCAGACATGCTGCAGTTGATGTACCATGTCAGGTCTCAGGTCCTCTTGCTGTAGCAGGGTCCAGTAATATGCCAGGAATCATTTCTCCAAAAGTATATCCTTCTCCACTGTGATGGCTTGGCAATGCTCCACACCTCTGGGGGCCTGTGCTGTGATTTCCTCACTGGAGCTTGCCCTATATTTCACATGGCATATTTTCCTACTGCAGCAAACTCTAATATCACAGCGTCTCCTGAGCTGAATGGCCCCAGTGACGGGACTGCTTGCACCAAACCATGGATGTGATACACAACTGTTTCTTGCCGCTTTAAGCTGGCAGCCCTTTTGGTCACTAATAAATGGGCCAGATCACTATTCTCAGGTGTGGATTATGTGACCTCCAAAACCCAAAGAGACTTAAATTTCTTCATGGCGGGAGGCGTAAGATGAAATAATTTATCCTTTGATTTTCATGGCATACCTATGACCACTGCTTAAAATTTTTACTGATGTCAAAAGACTTCTGAGTATCCATATGGTTCATCTCTCACCCTCTGAAGCCCATATGTCCAAACACAGCCTCCAATATGCTAGCCACTTCTTGCATATCTGCCTTGACTAATGTGATATGGTGGATAAATGTGATACTCCGTGGGTTATCATGACAGTTCAGATCACTGCAGATTATATTATAATGGGGGAGGGGGAATTAGCATTGCCCCAGGCAAAACTGTAAATATACACATTTGTACATTAAATGTGAATGCAAACTGTTTCAGATTCTCTTTGCTGATAGAAATAGAAAAGCAATCATTGGCCAAATCAAGGTCACACAGCATGTACTTTAGGTCCTGTTAGTCAGTTCTAGCAAAGATACAAGATCTAGCATGGAGGCTGCAATTTGGACCTTGTCATCCTTGGGATCCTCTGGAGGAGCCAGACTGTTGACTTAAATGGAGGTAAAAGAATTATCCTTCAGAGCCCATGGGAGGCACCAATCTGTTCTCCTCCTCCTCACCCTGAGGTGCAATACTAACTTACTATTTTGGCTGGATAGGAGACTAGTTTGAAGGGCATTCTCCTAGTCTTCCCCAAGTCATTGCTCTCATTCTGTAGGCACAGGATCCAGTGTGGACTGGAACTAATACCAAGTATGTCTGTTCCAATTGTACATGTGAGGGCTGGAAAAACCACCCTTGCTTGGGTGGGTTAGCAGAGCACGGGGACCCACTATGAGCCTGGTGTTGCCCATCATGTTGCTTCACACCAGCAAAGGGACTCTAATGCTGTTTCAGGTCTCCAGGTATTAATATCAACTCAGGCTTTGTTTCCAGTATTCCTCATTTTTAACACCCGTTCTTCGGTGTGAAGTCAGCTGAGTTAATGGCCCTAGGTTCTTCCGGGGAAGGACTGAGGGAATCGTTCCTCATAACCACTTGCCGTGGTATTGCAGGGTCCTTCCTCCTGGAGACCTCATTCTTCTTCAGTTAAGGGGTTTTAAGTCTGAAAACTGGCTCTGGTCCGGAAGTAAGACACAGGAAGCTGTGTATCCCTGTGGGTGGAAGAGAGCTGGGATGCTCTCAAATCAGCACCTCAGCGGGGAGGCATCCCAGTGGGGGGAGCTGGTGGTGCATTGTTGTGTCTATTACACACTCTCATTTAACAACAAAATTCTCTTTGGGAAAACACATTGAGTCTAAAGAAACCTCCATTCATATCAGTTTTAGATAATTATAGGAGGTACCTGTGAGATCCAATGAGAAAGGAGACAGAGATTGCCCACAGGCTTAGTGACTATTTCTGAGAGCACGGTCTTACGGTTCCAAGTGTTAGCTGACATCATCAAAAACCTTGAAAGATAACCCTTAAAAGCTGTAGCAAAAGTGGTTACATTGTGAGATCAAAATTAGACACATACAAAAATAAAGAAGAAAAGAAAACCAAAACTGTTTTAGTGCTGCAGGAATTGACGGTCAAGGATTATACCCAACTGTTTAGTGGCAGCATCCTACACGATTCAAAAATCTCATTATCTAAAGAAACTTAAATGTGAGTGATGATCGTGGACTATAGGGAAAGCGTGAGGTGACTCAGCAAGCAAAACTAGCAACGATCAAGTCTGTGATATCACAGCTGCAGAGAACAAGAGGGCTAAGTGGTTTCTTCCTCCCTTGGTCCTGAGTGTGTCCGTCTCGTGGTGAGGGCCTCTCCTGATCCCATGATCCACGGAGAGGCCAACAGTTCTTCCGGTGATCCTCTTGTGCTACTAAGCTTGGAACCACGTGACAGCTTTCCTTGAAACAGCCAATGCTGTTCTTCACGATAGCTAATCCGATCTATGCAGAATCACATTTTAACTCAAATCTGGGGGGGTCACACTGGAGAAAATTTAGTATAGGAGAAATTTCCTCAGAAACCTGAAGAAAATGAAGAGGAGAATGGAGCAGCAGAAAACTGGACTTTAAAGTAAGAGAAAATGTAGAAGAAAAACAATTCTGTACGTGTGTGTGTCTATGATATTGCTCAGAGCTGAATGCATTTTATTATTTTCGGCATTTTATTTTATTTTATGCTTTGGGGCTTTGTAGAAAGCTGTAGGAAATCTCATTTGGTGGACAGTTGGCCTGTTTCCTCAAGTTTATCAGAATTCTGTTATACTTTAGTTCCTCCTAAAGCATTTATTCTTGGCTGCGGGTTGTCCACAAATTCAATTAGCACACTCTCATCTCAATTTACCAGATATTTAATAGTAAGGCTGAGCAGAATGAGATTGAAAAGGGATTCCTTTAACACACAAGTTGTAGTTAGGCTACTGAGAATAACCGCAATTCATATTCTAAAATTTTCCCCATAAGAATGGGATAAAATCTAAACTATTATCGTAACAGCAATGACAATAGCCGACATTAGTATAGCACACGTATTTCTACAAAACTGGTTCACAGCCATTGTTTTTGTTATTCTTTTCAATAACCCTTCGAGAGCAACTAAGCATTACTGAATACATTCTTGATACAATATTGATCTGACTGGGGAAAATGTGAAAACAACCATTTATCTTTGTAATACTGATAAGAAAGCCTAAAATGGGTTAGGCAGCTGGTAATGCACTAAAGTTTATACTTTTGCTCAATGTTTTAGCATTGCCTTTTAACCCAGTTCCATAATATCAAACTATGATTTTCTTGTTTCAAAGTATTTATCCTCATCTATGTGCCGTCTGACAAACCACTGGTTTTTGTCTTCACAAATATGAAGGGGAAAACAGCAACCATCATTTACGTTTTCCAATAGTAGATATCTATCCATGCATGCAACATAGCAGTGCAGAATCACTATGCCCTACACCTGCTAGTTTGTCATCTACTTTAGGAAGCCGCTGTATCTCACCATCCTCAGCTGACTTCTTCATTCCACTTTTCCTGAGGAAATGTTTGTGCCAAGTATTTGCACTGACTGCAGGATGAATGAAGAGCCTACGTGGAAATCTTTCTTGAACTTCCTTTGAACCTCTGAAATTCAAAATCATCAAATCCTTTTTTTTTTTTTTTTTTTTTGGAAACTGCAGAATGTTACTCTAAGAACTAACCTTATTCTGAACAGGTAGTATATTTTGCTGCACTCCCAGCAGCAAGGAGTCACAAGGAATTGTGACTCCTTTGGCTCCATTTTAGAAACTTTTGGCTCCAACCTTCTTTGACCGCGATCAGGTATTTTAAAGTTACCATGATGCCAACATAGATTTATACTTCTCTTCCTGGAAGAAAAACATTAGTATTTATATGCCTTAAGACATAGTTATGGCTTTAAATTCTAGCCATTATTTCTTAAGGAATCGATTGTGGACTCTGTGGTGGCTTTTATAAAAGACATAGCACACACCTATGGGGCACCTAACCTTGTGGACTGCTTGGCTGAAGCTGCCTTCTGGGTTCATGGTGCTCATCCTGGCCTGGCTCATTCATCTCTTTCCTAATAGAAGCTGCTGATGGAGACAGTGCAAACCCTCATCTTTTGCAAATTTCTGATCCTCTCCGGATGTGTCTGGAGATTCCCAAGGCCCCACAGCAGGACTGTATAGTTAGGGGTTTCTCCTCTGCACCCAAATTTTCTACCTCTAACCTAGAAAAGACTGAAGGCTTTATAGGATCCTGCTCCGATTCCATGGAGATGATTCTGTATTTGTAAAAGACTTTGCTAAAATTCTGGATATTTTTCATGACACTGAGTTTTTATGAGAATATTATTTTTCAATCAATCTCATCTCTCTTTTCTTCTTTCAAAATTTCATGTCATCTCTGTTACTCTCTAAGGTGCTTTTATTCCCTTTCACAATCAAGGATGGGCAAGCTGCCAGGCAGATGTTAAAAATGTCTCCATCTCTGTGAGAAGATATATGCAGTTTTAACATGACCCAGATAAGAAACCCTTCAATAACACAGAGGAGAGTTTAATGATCACATCAAGCATACTATGCACAATTTTGCCATGCTTATTTCAATGCACTTTGGCTGTGAACCCAAGTGCAAGGTGTAAAATACATTTTAGTGACATTGTCTGAATTTGGATCCCCATAAAGCAAAGGCTGTGTTGGCATATGCTACTCTTTGTTAGAGACTGTAAACTTAGGGAGACAGGAGCGGAGGAAAAAGAGTAGTGAGGTGGAAAAGGAGGGAGAGTTACCCACTTCCGGTTAAGAGTTCCTCCCGCCCACTCAGCCTCCTAGGCAAGCCCACGTCCATGGCAATCCTTACTCACCTAATAGTGGTGATCAACGGAAGACAGTTACATGTTTTCCAGAATACAAATTCATATCACTCCTTAAATTGCATCCAGAAATAGACTTAATATTTAAGCAATGCCATCACAATTTTGCTAATAACATGGCATGACTTTTTTATTTACTGACAACTTTGAAATGAGTCATTTTTTCAGACTTGATGAAATCAATAAATTTAAATTATTGTAAGATTCCAACCCTAATAGATAATCTCCTCTCGCTTCCTGCCCTCTTCCCTGTGCCACAAACACCCATATGTACTAGAAAGGCCCCCTAGAAAACAAAAAGTGTTTATGGTTAGAGGAAAAAAATGTATCAAAAAGAGCCACATTCTATGTTTGTAGTGACAATGGAGAGTCTCTTGTTTGCAATGACCCCTGCAAACAGTTAAAGGGGAAAAAGGACATCTTCCCATGTCTGGCATGCACACACTAAGGAACTGATTTAACTGATGGGTTCAATACATGTCTAAATATAATGATTGATACCACTTGGCTGTGTCCCACCCCAATCTCACCTTGAATTCTAGCTCCCATAATTCCCATGTATTGTGGGAGGGACCTAATGGGAGATAATTGAATCATGGGGTGGTTTCCCCCATGCTGTTCTCAAGGTAGTGAATATGTCTCACAAGATCTGATGGTTTTTTAAGGAGAAACCCCTTTTGCTTCTTTCTCATTGCCTCTTGTCTGCTGCCATGTAAGATGTGCTTCCTGCCTTTCACCTTCCACCATGATTGTGAGGCCTCCCCAACCATGTGGAACCGAGAGTTCCTTAGACGTCTTTTTCTTTATAATTTACCCAGTCTCACGTATGTCTTTATCAGCAGCACAAAAACAGACTTGTACAATGATTAAATTAGAATCAAGTGAATGGCCACAACTAAATTCTGCAGAAATCCCAGGCTTTTCTCACACTGTGATTTTTATCTCAGCTTAGAAGTTATGACTAGTTATTTCATGATTCACACATATAATATAGTTATCCTATCTATAAACTCAGTAGTTAACACTTGACCTCATTTGCTGTGTTTGTTTTCCAAATAATGAAGCATCTGTGAGTCATACATCATCACTATTTTTCCTGATTTACAGCATTCACTTCCACCTTTTTAAGGCCAAGATACTCCTAGGCTAGATCAAATTTAATGAGATGACCTCTCTTGCATAATTCCCGTCAAAGATGTACAGAGAGATACCCTTTTACTACACGTATAATTATCGACCAGTTTTATAAAATGTTCAGCAATATGCCTGGAAGAAAACTCCCATGGATTGATATATGTGATGAGAAATTATTTCCACAGTTTCTTATTCTCTCACTCAATCTGCTTGTGGCTGTGGAAAACACTAACATGGAGGAATGTGTTTTAAAACAGTAGCAACTAGATGAACGGATCATTTGCCTGAAATGCAATAAAACAGGAGATTTTGGTTTCCCTTATAATAAATATCTGCAGGATGATGATGTGTGAAGTAGTTCAAGGAATCTTACCCTGGGATCTATGAGCAGCAGGAGTGTCCTCAGAACCATCCCTGCATTTATACCAGGTGCAACTTCACATGCACCACTGCCCTATTCATGTGAATCCCTCCTGTGTTACTACTTGGTACACAGAGGTGGGTAGGAGGTGTGGGATGCGGGAAGATGGATATTTGAATGAGAATAGGAACCTAACAAGGTAGTATGGCAAAGTTCAACGGCAATTAGCTCTGAAGGCAGATGGGACTCACAATATGGTCCTCATGACGAAACAGCTGCTTCCCTCTGTTCTGCCGTATGTCCTTATTGGTCGATAACCTAGAGGAATGATCCTTGAAAATTCTGACTTATAAATTCAATATATCTAACAGAGAAATCCTGGGGGTATAAATAGGGGAGAAATCAACACAAAATGTGTGAAACACTTCAAAGAGAACACAATACCAGGTAACAAGCAGAATGCTTTATAAAAGTAGAGTTGGTTCCTAAAAGACTGCTACAATATTGTTCCATCTTATTTCAGTGAAATCTTGGTTCAATGGAACAGATAAAAGAAAGTTGAGTGCAGTTTTGAACATGGCAAAGACTATGTTTGATAACATTGCCATAGTATTACCCATGTACCTCCAATATAGCTGTATAGTTTTTTAAGGCCATCAGAAGTTAAAGTTAGTACTAATTTTTCTATTAATGTAGAATAGCTGAGTTGCTAGGTTCCATTCAGCATGCTTTGAAAAGGGACATCTTCTCAACTTCTACTAAAATCAAAAATGGATCTGAGTGCTGATTCATCTCAGGATTATATTGTAATTCTGTACTTGTCATTCATTTTTTTTCTCTGGAAGAACTTGAAATACTAAGAATTTAAGAATTTTTAAAAGTGACTTAATGCCCAATTAAACAGAATGATGAAAGTTTAATGTACCAAAATTAACAACGTATGAAGGATAATAATTTAGCGGGTCTTGATGTCTGAGAATTTTTGTGTTTTCCACACAGGACACCCTTTCTGCATGGTAAGCACGGTGTTAATCCTCAGCTTTACTGACATGCTCTGGATGGCACCTTGATGTCAGTGATCGTTTTTATGCCTGAAACTGGGTTTAAGCCCCTCTAATTACAAGACCATGCAGATGTGTGTGTATACATATTTATGTGTATATAAAAGTGTGCATCTATATGTACGTAAGTACACACACACAGCCTATGTTTGTGCAGGCTATATGTTAAGCAGATTAAAAATGTCCCCATAAATAATTATAAAGCAGGGTTTTCTTGGTTATGGTTCTATCTCAGATATCTGTAACAAAACTCAGAAAGAGGCCAACGTAGCCAATGATATTTTCTTTGGAGGTAATGCAAATGACAAAAATAATATCTTTTCTAATTTGTTTATGATGTGGCTGATGTGTCTCACTATTCAGGAGTCCCACTCCTGTTTCAGATATCAGCTTGATCAAAAGTTATTGTTTTACAACACCCACATCCTGGACTGCACCTCATCATATTACACAACCCAGCATGGTTACCCTGCATAGGCTGCCCTGAACTCGAAAATCTCACAGAGCCTTAGTGAAACAGTTTTTCTATACATTTTCTGTCATCTACCCTTTTAAGAGCTCCAACACAAGCCTCTGATATGGGTCAGGCAGGGACAAAGTGCAGAAAGAAAGTCACATAATAAGAAAGGTCTTTCACAGTGACTTACTATCCTGGGACCCAATTTGAACACCTAGAAACTCTCCCTCCTACAGTGAACTCTTCCTGAGTCACTTGTACATGACAAAATACATCTGAATCTTTTGGAGAACAAAGTGTAGGCTCAAAACTTTTCCTACTAAATGACAGCGAGAAAGGAAGATACGTCTACATAAGTTCAAATTTTACAACCATCCAACGCATTCTACCCAAGATTCATACCATACACACCATAATGCCAAATGCCAACCCCAGCTGATTAAAGAAATTCGTTAATATCATGAGAAACTAACCTTTAATTTCTCCATAGTAATGTCAAGAGAGATGATGTCCCACTCGTGAAGCATCTTAAAGTTCTGTAGAAGGGTGCTGTCGTTAATACATGCCTGTGTGTGCACCTAATTTATCACCTAAGTTTACTTCATGCTTCTAAAAATGTTTTTTAAGAAAAAACATCATGGCTCATTAGTTTACAAAATTAGTTGAAAGGGCTAGACACCCTATAATGCAGGGAAATTTGACTTTTCTATTATTCCAAGTATTGCCTTTTAGTTCATACGGATAAAATGTATTATTGTGATTTATCAAAAAGTATGTGTATTAAACTATTGAAATAAAATATATTATAAAACCACTTGCTTATTTTTGCTCACTTATCATTTTAAGTGCTAGTCCATGTAATTACCATTTATATAGGGTCATTCACATACATATCAAAAAGGACTTTTTTCCAGGAAAAACTTTCATATCATCCAAATCTCACTGTGTCTTTTATAAAACATTTCACATTCGGTTTAATTTTATTGTCCACATCTGGATTGGAAATCATTTCATATTTTTAAAAAACTACTCTTATTACAAAGTATCCTTCACATCTCACAGATTAATTAACCTTAGTAAGGACATCCAGTTAATTAAATATTTGTAAGTATAGATGTTGTTAACTCAGTTTAAAGATATCTGACAAATAGTCACAGTGCCTGAAGTTTGTGGGTGGGTAAAAAAGAGTTGTCATGCCAACTGTACAGTCTTTGTGTAACCACAGGGGGAAAGACAAATGCCTCGCTGAGCCCTCAGTGGTTAGACTGTAGTCTACCACATGAATCTTCCGATTACCATCCCACTTATACATGTCCATTGTTATGGGTTGCTCCAACGACTCAGCTATCTAACGGAAATTCATGGCTTCCTATGATGATGAATGATTCATATGGTTTAAAGACATGAGATTTATTCTTGAGAACACATTCTCTATTTATTTTATTATTAATAATTTTGATTATCCAGGTTTTACATAAACCAAAGTTCCAACATAATGTAAACTAATGTACTAAATCTAAAAGATGAAATTAATCAAGCCTTCCAAAAATTATTTTCACATTTTTATTTGTACTTTTATGTCTCAGAAGCCTTTTTATTTTATTTTTTTCTTTTAGGTATAACCATTTGATTTTCTCCTGTTGATTAATGTTGTTCAAAAATAGGCCAAAAAAGAAAGGAAAGGGCACTATGGCATATTTGTTACTGCACGTATTCAATTTGAATTTTTATTGATCACTGGAGTCAAAGTACATTTGAAAAGAATGGAGTAGAAATAGGAAAAACTTTCTGGATCAGGAAAAGACAGTGACCTCCCTCTGTCTACTATTAAATACCATCAGGCCTTTGAGTAATTATTAATAATGCCCATTCTGAAGCCACATTGTAAGGTTCTGAAAAACTCATTTGAGAATTTTATCCACTCTAGGAGTATTAGCTTGTGTTTTATGGTTTAAAAACATCTTTAAGAATAAGAAAACAGAACTTTATCTAATATATGTTTTCAAAACCCTCAGCTATCCATTGCATGATCTATCTTGCTCTGTTTCGTAACTTTTCATTCTTTTGCCAATAATATTTTATTTTAATAACTTGTCTTATCTTGGGCAATTTCTCAAAATAAGGAACCTAACCACAGCACACATAGTTTCAAAATAGAATCATGAAGAAGAAAAACCCAAGGAAGTTAAAGGTGGGGAATATGTTTTATTCATGCATGAATTTAGCTAAGTATTGATGGAATATTTACCATGTGCTGTGCCCTGAGTGTCCAGCAATATAGCAATAAACAAGAAAAATAAAGTCCCTGACATCAAGTACCTTACATTTTAGTAAATATATGAGTGATAAACTTTGAAGTAATAATTTAACAAAATAACATCAACTAATAACTGCTAATAAAGGAAGTAAACTGAGTAGGATTAAAAGTAGTAGGAAAACATAAAGCGATGAAGAAAGACAATCTTGAGAAGGTAAAAATCTCAGAAACAGAAAAAAACAAAGATGCACATGCACAAAAAATGGGAAGCCCATCCTTCCAAAAAACAAGGAGACCATCCTTCCAAAAAATGGGGAGCCCATCCTTCCAAAAAATGGGAGACCATCCTTCTAAAAAATGGGAAGCCCATACTTCCAAAAAACAGGGAGAGCATCCTTCCAAGAAACAGGGAGGCCATCCTTCCAAAAAATGGGAAGACCATGCTTCCAAAAAACAACGGGGAGATATCCTTCCAAAAAATGGGGAAACCATCTTCCCCAAAACGGGGAGACCATCCTTTCTGGAGACAGTAAGCAGAGTGCAGGGCAGCTCCAGTGGGAGTGTGAGGGGCAGAGACGGAATGGGAGGACTTGCCAATGAACAGCAGCAAGCTGCAAAGTCAGTCACTTCTTTCTTTCAGGCTGTGCTCAGCCTGGAAGTCATGTTTTCCTGTCCCAACAACTGAGGCTGTCTATAAGGTTACATCTGGCCACCGTGAAAAGGGAAGATGTTGAAACGCAGAGAACTGAGGGCAGTGTCCTATGCCAGAGGAAGAGAAAGACAGAGACCACTTTTAGGGTGACTAGCAGCCTGTGGCCTGTGTTTGCAGGTGCACATTGAAGTAAAGGCTTCTTCATAACATTGTATGGGATGGATCTGCAGTGCACTGAAAACAGCAATAGAGATGGAGCTGATGGAGCCTCTGTGAGAGGAGGGCTGACTTTGTGGGACTGCAGATGAGGAGGGCTGAAATACCAGGCCAGCAGGATAAAGGCCCACGAGTGAGTGTGATGTGGTTATCTCCATGGATGGGCCTTTTCTTCTGACATCCAGATAAGGTAACCCAAACTTTACCCTCCATCATGACAGGTTCTTTCTTTCCTCCTCGGATGATCCTCTTCCTCTAAGATTTGAAAGTAGGGTGGGCTTTCTGTCATCTGCCTGAGTTAATCCACCTGCGACCATTCTTTCTCCCTTGCCTGGCTGTGACTGCTGCTGTAAGCTCTGCTCGGGACCCCTGCTGCCTTTGCTGCTGATCACAGTCTAGACTCAAGCCTGCCTCCTTCCTGCACACCCTGGAGCACCAACACAAGGTGAGTGTAGTTATCACGGTTTTTCTGAGAATGCTTAGAAAGAAGAGCACAGGGTTACTCTTCCTAGCAATTTATTAATCATTCCCCCTAAAGAAAATGTCATTGCCCACGTCTCTCCACAGGTCCAGGCATCCTGCCATCTGGCTGAGTCTCTCTTTCCTTCTTCCAATCCACTCTCCTTCATCCAACCATACACATAACCCCTCCAGGCACCATCAGCAAAGTACTGTATATTATAGTCACCTCAAAGTTACTATAATATTACTTGACTGTACAATATAGTTCTTTACCTAAGATGTTCCAATCGAGATTGTCCCAGGAGCTATATTGTACAAAAGCAAGTGATCACATTGGGATCTCGCCCTAATCCATAATGAAGCCATTCGAAGAGCAAAACATGTGTCCATTGAATTGTATTCTTTTAAGAGAAACACTTTAGAAAAAAATACTTTTTCGTAGGCCATATTTGTTGATCTAGAACAACCTTCTTGTCTTTAAGCCCCACATTTAATAAGATACAAAAGAAAACCAGTATTTGGATACCATTTTGGTTTCATTTATTTTGTTTTTTCAAAAGGTTTTCAAACACATCGTTACATCAACTCTGGCAAGCACACAGATATTATTGTTCAGTGATTGAGGATACTGAGAAAGCGAGATGTTAAATATTGTAAAATAGCCCAAGTTCCCCTCATGGCATTCAATACAAGGAGAAATGAACACATTAATGCACAGATCTGTGATTCCAAGGTCATCTTACTCAATGAGAGGCATACCAGTTCTCAGAGACCAGAGTCCACAACGAAGCCAAAGATTAGGGTGGTGTGCTGGGGGACGAGGGTGGTGTGATGTCTATTCTTAAGGCTCTTTCAAATTCATGTCATGGGGCTTCTTCTGGGCCATATAACTGTGCTCTCATGGGAGAGTCTCATCCCTAGCTGCAAACAAACTAGAAGATAAGGCTGCTCTTCTGTGGGAAGCAGAAGAGTGATTAAAGGCACTAACTTTGGAGTCAGAATATTTAGGTATCAAATTTGGACTAACCATTACTACAATATTAGGTACTTAACTTTTTATTTCTTTTTAACTTTTTATTTTAGGGTCGGGGTGCGTATGCATGTTTGTTATATTGGTCAGTTACGTGTTATGGAGGCTTGGCGTACAGGTTATTTCATCACCCAGGTAATAAGTGTAGTACTCAATAGGCAGTTTTTGATCCTCAGCCTCCTTCCACCCCACACCTTCAAACAGGCCCTGGTGTCTGCTGTTCCCTTCTTAGTGTACACGTTTACTCAATGTTCAGATCCCACTTATAAATGAGAACAGGCAGCATTTGTTTTCTGTCCCTGCATCAGCTCACTTACGATAATGGTTTCCAGCCCTGCAAAGAACATAATCGGATTCTTTAGTTGGTTGCATAGCATTGCACAGTGTATATACATATATGTGTGCCACATTTCTTTATCCGGTCTATCACTGATGGGTGTTTTAGCTGATTCCATATCTTTGCTATTATGAACAGTGCTGTGATGAATATATGTGTGCATGTGTTTTTATGGCAGAACAATTCATATTCATTTTGGCATATCCCAACAATTGGATTGCCAGGTCAAATGATAGTTTTTAAGTTCTTTGAGAAGTCACCATTCTGACTGGTGTGAGATGGTATCTCATTATGGTTTCAATTTGCACTTTCTTTTTTTTTTTTTTTTGAGACAGAGTCTGGCTCTGTCACCAGGCACCAGACTGGAGTGCAGTGACGCAATCTTGGAACACTGCAACCTCCGCCTCCCAGGTTCAAGCAATTCTCCTGCCTCAGCCTCCCACGTAGTTGGGACTACAGGCGCGTGCCACCACGCCCAGCTAATTTTTCTATTTTGTAGTAGAGACAGGGTTTCACCATATTGGCCAGGATGGTCTCGATCTCTTGACCTCGTGATCCAACCACCTCAGCCTCCCAAAGTGCTGGGATTACAGGCTGAGCAACTGCGCCCCGCCCCAACTTGCATTTTCTAATGATTAGTGATGTGGAGCATTTTTTCATGTGTTTGTTGGCCATGTGTATATCTTCTTTTGAAAAGTGTTTGTTCGTGGTATTTGCCCACTTTGTAATGGGGTTGTTTGATTTTTGCTTGTTGATTTGTTTAAGTTCCTCATAGATTCTGGATGTTAAACCTTTCTTGGATGGATAGTTTTAATATATTCTCCCATCCATAGGTTGTCTGTTTACTTTGCTGATAGTTTCTTTTGCTGTGCAGAAGTTCGTTAGTTTAATTAGGTACCATTTGTCAATTTTTGTTTTTGATGCAGTTGCTTTTGGTGTCTTCATCATGAAATGACACAAGACATTATGAAAAAGCATAGGACCTTGCCAGAACCCATGTCCACAATGGTATTTCCTAGGCTACCTTCCAGGGTTTTAAGAGTTTTAGATTTTACATTTAAGTGTTTAGACCATCTTCAGTCATTTTTGTATATAGTGTAAGAAAAAGGACTAGTTTCAATCTTCCGTATACGACTAGACAGTTTTCCCAGGACAATTTACTGAATAGGGAATCCTATTTATTGAAAAGGGAGTAGTTTTCCATTGCTTCTTTTTGTCACCTTCATCAAAGATCAGATGGCGGTAGGTGTGTGGCTTTATTTTTGACTCTGTTCATTGGTTTATGTGTCTGCTTCTGTAACAGCACCTTGATATTTTGGTTACTGTAGCCTTTTAGTACAGTTTGAAGTTGAATCATGTGATATCACCAGCTTTGTTCTTTTTGCTTAGGATCGCTTTGGCTATTTGGGTATTTTTTGGTTCCACATGAATATTAAACAATTTTTTTCTAATTCTGTGAAGAATGTCATTGGTGATATAATAGATATAGCATTGAATTCATAAATCTTATTGGGCAGTATATCTATTTTAATAATATTGATTCTTCTTATCCATAAGGATGGAATGATTTTCCATTTGTTTGTATCATCTCTGATTTCTTTGAGCAGTGGTTTGTAATTCTCGTTGTAGATATCTTTCATTACCCTGGTTAGCCGTATTCCTAGGCATTTTATTTCTTTTGTGGCTATTGTGAATAGGGTTGTGTTCTTGATTTGGCTCTCGGTTTGGACACTGTTGATGAAATGTTATGGATTTTTGTACGTTGATTTTATATCCTTAAACTTTGCTGAAGTTGTGTATCAGATCTAGCAGCTATTGGGCAGAGACTATGGGGTTTTCTAGGTATAGAATCATATCATCTGCAAACAGAGATTATTTGATTTCCTTTTATTTATTTCTCTTGCCTGATCACTCTGGCTAGGACTTTCTCATACTGTGTTGAATAGGAGGGGTGAGAGAGGGCATCCTTGTCTTGTTCTGGTTTTCAATGGAAATGCTTCTAGCTTTTGCCCAATTAGTATGGCTGTGGGTTTGTCATAGATGGCTCTTATTATTTTGAGGTATGTCCTTCAATGCCTCATTTGTTGAAAGTTTTTAACATGAAGGGATGCTGAATTTTATCAAAAGTCTTTTCTGCATCTATTGAGATAATCAAGTGGTTTTTGTTTTTATTTCTGTTTATGTGATGAATCATATTTACTGATTTGAATATGTTGAACCAACCTTGCAATTCTGGGATAAAACCAACTTGATCATGGTAGATTAGCTTTTTCATGTGCTGCTGGATTCAGTTTGCTAATATTTTGTTGGTGATTTTTGCATGGATGTTCATCAAAGTTATTGGCCTGATGTTTTATTTTGTCGAGTTTCTGTCAAGTTTTTGGTATCAGAATGATGTTGGCCTCATAGAATGAGTTAAGGAGAAGTTCCTTCTCTATTTTTAGGAATAGTTTTAGTAGATATGGTACCAGCTCTTCTTTATACATCTAGTAAAATTCAGCCGTGAATCTGTCTGGTCTCGGGCTTTTTCTTGTTAGTAGGCTTTTTATTAATGATTATATTTTAGAATTCATTGTTGGTCTGTTCAGGGACTTACTTTCCCTCTGGTTCAATCTTGTGAGGTTGTATGTTTCCAGAAATTTATCCATTTTCTTCAGGTTTTCTAGCTTCTGTGCATAGCGGTATTTGTAGTAGTAGTCTGAGAGTTCTTTGTATTTCTGGAAGTTTGGTGATACTGTACCCTTTGTCATTTCCGACTGTGTTTATTTAGATCTTCTCTCTCTTTTCTTCTTTATTAGCCTAGCTAGTGGTCTATCAATTTTTTTTTGTTTTTTGAAATTACCAACTTCTTGATTTGTTGATCTTTGACATGGTTTTTCTGTCTCAATCTCCTTCAGTTCAGCTCTGATTTTTGGTTATTTCTTGTCTTCTACTAGCTTTGAGATTGGTGAGATTGGTTTGCTCTTGTTTTTCTAGTTCTTCTAGGTATAATATTAGGTTGTTACTTTGATCTTTTTAACTTCTGAATGTGGGCATTTAATGCTAAAAACTTTCCTCTCAACACTGCTTTAGCCGTGTCTAGAGGTTATCATGTTATATCTTTGTTGGGGTGGGGTGAGGGGTGTTGATGTCCATGAGCACATTTTCTTGGATCACTTGGCAATTTAAACTTCAGTATTCTTCTCAGAAAATGGTGATAAGAATTATATTTACCTCACTGAATTTCTGTGAAGATTAAATGAGATGATCTCATACAAAGAATTTGGCACAGTGCAGAAAACAGAGTAGGCATAAATAATTATTAGGAATTATGAGCCTGGTGCAGTGGCTTATACCTGTAATCCCAGCACTTTGGGAGACTGAGGCGGGTGGATCACCTGAGGTCAGGAGTTCGAGACCAGCCTGAATAACACATAGTGAAGCTCCGTCTCTACTAAAAATACAAAATTAGCCAGGAGTTGTGGTGAGAACCTGTAATCCCAGCTACTTGGGAGGTGGAGGCAGGAGAATTACTTGAACCCTGGAGGTAGACATTGCAGTAAGCCAAGATTGTCACTGCACTCCAACCCAGTGACAGAGGGAGACTCCATCTCAAAAAAAAAAAAAAAAAAAAAAGAAATTACTTATAAGGACCTTATCTATACCTTATCTATCACTCTTTAATTTTCTTAAGGAAGCTTGAGTTCTTTGTTTCAGTCTATTAAAAAAAAGAGATTTTTGGTATAACAAATTGAAATAATGAACATAGCAGAAAAACACAAATCAGTTGTAACTAAAAGTTTCCCAAAGGTGGAACATATTTTCTGTTGTCAGAGAATAGAATTTATAAAGGTAACAAGAGACATTGTAACTAGAAGATTCTGAGTCAGGCCCTGTATTTCTTCCCGAACACACAATTGTCCTTTAAGATTTTTAGAAATTCTGCAGCAAAAGTTATATCGTCATGAAGAGATAATGAGCTCTTCTCTTAGTTTTTTTTTTTTTTTCGGTATAAAATAAATGCTTCTGAAAGCTAACTCTCATCAGCATGAAAGTGGAATTATTAATGAACTCTTGAAAATACACATAAGGAAAAATAAGCCCATGTTCATCTTTCTTATCTGGCCTCAAGGAGAGATCATTTGGTCACAGCTTGGAGTCAGCCATCAGCTCCACCATGGAAAGAAATGACCTAGTTCACTTTGGTATTTCTCACTGGAGATTAAAATATATAAAACTTTAAAGAATGGTATCTGTCTGGATAGATCCATGCAGAGAAATCTATATAAAGACAAAGATGTGTGTGTATAATTTTGTGAAGCTAACCATATATATATATGATTTACCACAAAATTTTATACAATTTTGTGAAGCTAATAATATACATTACATATATGATTATATATATACATTATATATACACATTATATATATATTATGTATATTATATAAATATACATTATATATAAGATTAGCTTCACAAAATTGTATAAAAATTGTAATAAATGCATTTCATATGTATGCATTTTACTTACCATCTTATGTATTAAAATTATATAAACATTTTATTATAGTTTTTGCTCTGTTTCCAAAAAGAAAATACAATTTTTTAAAAGTCATCTTAGACTTATATTTCATGAATTTTTCCTTCCCCCCCCCCATCTGGGCAAAAAGAGGGAGTAGACTCAATTATCTTCAATGATACTTTAAAAACAACTCTTGTCCTAAGTTGATTACAGAATGTCCTCTTCTCTTTACTTCCCTAACCCTGAATTCTCAGGGACTCAGCCAGAGCAGCAAGATAATAGCATCAGAAGCTACCTCTTGGTAGTGTGGAGGCTTGAATGTCAGTTGGTGTAACTGCTGGTGAGCAGAGAAGTGACCAGTGCTGTTTTTGCTGGAAGTCAGCTGGTTCTGGAGTCGCCCTTCTACTTTCAGTCATCTCAGCCCACTCAGAAGCTGACCGAGGAAAAGGCATTGTCAGTACTTTGATAGTCTGAACTTCATTGCTGGCTATTCCTACTTAGATGCTCGTGCTTACAGAGCAGTTGCAGAGAGATAGAGCAGCAAGTAGAAAGTTATTAAAGGGTGTCATTCTACAAATTGATATATTGTATACCTAAGTCCCCAATTAAGTGCTAAATTGGGGAGCTGAGTGTGTAAGGGCTCGGGTATTGGAGAGAGTGCTCCATTGTTGATTTGACACAGTTGCCTGAAGTTTGGACAGAGCTAACACAGGTGAAGAGGAGGCAAGTTTACCTAGACTGTGCACACTGGGGACTCAAAATGCATTGGATGCATGGGGTGAAGCTGGAGAGAGAACTGACCACCAGACAGAGGAGCCTGGGGACTGATAAAGCAGAAAATTGGGGAAATTCAAATGTTTCTGAGTAAGGAAGAGGCCTGATGAAAAGCAACACGTCAGCGTGAATACTAAAGCCCCAGCATACCAATGTATAAACACTTTGAAGTGTTTGTGCATTCATGTATTATAAATATATCTTGAATAAAAATATTATTTGGTGAGCCATGCACAACTATATTATTGGCATTTTTTTTTCTGTTCTTTTTTTCTTTTTTTTTTTTGAGGGGATGGAGTTTCACTTTTGCTGCCCAGGCTGGAGTGTAATGGCACGATCTCAGCTCACCACAACCTCCGCCTCCTGGCTTCAAGCAATTCTCCTGCCTCAGCTTCCCGAGTAGCTGAGATTACAGGCATGTAGCAACACGCCTGGCTAATTTTGTATTTTTAGTAGAGACAGGGTTTCTCCATGTTGGTCAGGCTGGTCTCGAACTCCCAGCCTCAGGTGATCCACCTGCCTCGGCCTCCCAAAGTGCAAGGATTACAGGTGTGAGCTTCTGCACCTGGCCGTTATTGGCATTCTTAAGTAAAAAACCCATAATCTCTCAATGTGTATTAACATAAAAATGAATGAAATCGATTCTTTAACTTTTGTTTGTAGTCATTCCGGTCACTTGTTATACCTAGCAGTAGCCATGACACGTCCACCTACGAAACCTTTGTGACAAAGTTAAACCAAGTGACAGCTACTGTATTTGTGGGCACTCAGTCAAAAAGCCATTGGCACTCCTTTGTTTGTGGTTTGAAATTGCATCCTTACTTTTCTTGTTTGTTCATTTTGCCCAACATCTTTTGTGCCCTAACCCCTGGTAGCCACCATTCTACTCTGTATTTCTATGAGTTCAGGTTCTTTCGATTCAATATGCAATTACATAAGGTCATGCAGTATTTTTCTTTCTGTACCTGGCTTCCTTCAAATAGCATAATGTCCTCCAGGTTTATCCATGTTGTCACAGATGACTGGATTTCCTTCTTTTTAAAGGTTGGATAGCATTGTGTTGTGTTTATATACTACAGTTCTGTATTGATTCAACCATTAATGGACTCAGGTTGACTCCATATCTTGGCTATTGGGAATAATGCTGCAATTAATATGATAATGCAAATACCTGTCATACAGAGATATGCACTTTCTTTTCGATATATACCCACTAGTGAGATTGCTGGATCATATGGTAGTTCTATTTTTGAATGTTGAGGAAGCTCCGTGCAGTCTTCCATAACGTCTGTACTAATTTACATTCCCGCCAACAGTGTGCAAGGGCTTCCTCTTTTCTACATCCTTGCCCATGTTTGCCTTTCATCTCTTTGATAAAAGCCGCTGTAACAGGTGTGAGCTGCCATCTTTCTGTGACTTTCCTTTGCATTTCTCTGCTGATGAGTGATGCTGAGCATGTCTTCATGTGCCCGTTGGTTATTTGCAAGTCTTCTTTTTCCATATACTTGTTGGCCTTTTCTATGTCTTACGCTATCTCACGCTACATGCAAAAGTCAACTCAGAGCAGATTAAAGACCTCCATGTAAGGCCTGAAACTACAAACCTGCTGAAACAAAATATGTGGGGAAAGCTCCGTAACATTGGTCTGGGCAATAATTTCTTTTATGTGAACCCAAAAGCACAAGTAAGAAAAGAATAGACAAATGAGATTATATCAAGTTTAACTTCTGCACACCTGAGGAAAGTCAACTGAGTGCAGAGACAACCTATGGAATCAGAGAAAGTATCTGCAAACCATACATTTAACGAGGGATTAATATCTGAAATAGACGAGAAACAACTCAATAGGAAGAAACCAAATAATCCAACCTAAAAATGATCAGAAACTCTGAATAGACATTACTCAGAAGAAGGCATCCATGTTTCTGAGGCCCAAAGACATACAATCCAAGGAAATCGAAAGAAGGCTACGATCTAAAGGAATCTGGTAGGTAGCTTAGGAAAACTTGCCATCGATTAAGGCAGTAACAGGGCTCTGGTTCCCAAGCAGAGAATGCCAGGCAAAGTGGGCAGGTGGGTGCTGAACAGAATTCGCAGCTGTGACGAGAAGAGGAATACGAATCTCTAAATCCTCAGTGAGCCTGGAAAAGGGCATAACTGTTACCTTCTGAGGTCTGCCTCACCCCTATGTTTGCCGAAAGAGAACTCTAGCCGAAAATGCAAAATAAGAAGTGACTTTCTGACAAGCTTGCATACATTTACATTACTCTCTCTCTCTCTCAGGTATTCTAAAGTGCTAAATAAATTAATATACGTCTGAATGAATACTTAAAAATAACCTATAATGAAATGGCATATGATAAAAGTACTGACATTCGTAATATGCGTGTTCATCTTTAGTTAACTTTTGAACAGTTGCAAAAACTCAAATTTTCTGGTTTAGTGGCTTAGTGTGCCTGAGATGAATATTTCTTGAATCACAGGCATCCTCTATTTATGCTGCATTCTGTTATTGTAAAGGAGACAACTGGAACTCAAATCAAGGCAGAAATCCCTTTGAAGCAACAGTGATTATTTTGTGGGTTTTCCCTTTGGGTGCCCTCTTTAAAAGACATTGCAGTTCATCTTTAAAACTTAAAGGTTACTGATATGCAGATCCATAATAAAATAGATGTTTCAGTGTTCGTGTGGAACGTTTCTGTAATTGTGTTTTAATTGAACTATTTTAAATGAGTATTTCAAAACCTGAGTGGGTGTTTTAACAATGTGCTCCTATATGCAGCTGATAATGTCTTTGTTCCTATCGGATTGTCAGGGAATTTAAACTTCTATCAAGATTTGCTGGTCACTTCTTCCTTGACATCCCCTTTTTGTTCCCTGCACAGGCATTCCAGCAGTAAGGTTGATAAGATTAATAACCAGGAAACAAAACAATAAAGCCATATTATATGGCCTCAAATAAAAACATTCCTATCACATATTATGTCCACAGTCTTAGGCTGGCAAACACTGCTTATGATTCAGAGAGAAACCTACTGTCTGTCACCTGAAGAGCAGACACAACAGTAGTTGCTCTGAACACAGACACTCCTTCTCAAGACACAATCTACTTCGACGTGTTGGAAGAGAAGAACAGCCTAGGACACAGGGGAGTCTACCGTCTAGCCAAAGTTCAGTCCTTCATCATTTCATCCCTTTTTCTTACCCTGATCTCAGGGTTCTAACAGGGATTGTACAGACTCTCAGTGAGATGCACTCCAGATATCTGAAGATGAGAATTGGAGTCACCAAGGCAGAGTCTCCGTTGCTACAGCGAACACTGGTTTGACAGTACAGGCCTAGCTCATTTTATTGTGCTTCAGTCTATAGTGCTTTGCAGATATCAAATTTCTTACAGATTGAAGGTTTGTGGCAATCTAGCCCCAAATAAGTCTATCAGCACCATTTTCCCAGCATGTCCTACTTTATATCACTGTGTCACATTTTGGTAATTCTTGTGATTTCAAATTGTCATTATTATCCTGTTTCTTATGATGATCTGTGATCAGTGATCTTCGATACTGTTATTGTAATTGTTCTGAGGCACCATGAACTACATCCATGGATGACAAATAATTTAATCCAGAAATGTTGCATGAATGCTGAGTGCTCCACTGACCAGCCATTTCCCAATCTGTCTCCTTCTCTTCAGGCCTAAGACACAGCAATACTGTAATTAGGCCAATTAATAACTCCACAATAGCCTCTAAGTGTTCAAGTGAAAGAGTCACACATCTTTTACTCTAAATCAAAAGCTAGAGATGGTTAAACTTAGTGAGGATAGCATGTCGAAAGCCAAAATAGGTTAAAAGCTGGACCTCTTGCACCAAGCAGTTAGTCAAGTTGCGAATGCAAAGGAAAAGTTCTTGAAGGATATCACAACTGCTACTCCAGTGAACACACAATGTAAGAAAGCAAAACTACGGAACTGCCGATTTAAAGAAAGTTTGAGTGGTCTGCACAGAAAATTAAGCCAGCTGTAACATTCCCTTAAGCCAAAGCTTAATGCAGCATAGGGCCCTAACTCTTTTCAATTCTATGAAGACTGAGAGAGGTGAGGAATTTGCAGAAGAAAAGTTTCAAGCTAGCAAAGGTTGGTTCATGAGGTTTAAGGATAGAAGCCATTTGCGTAACAGTGCAAGGTGAGGCAGCAAATACTAGTGTAAAAGCTGCAGTAAGTTACCCAGAGGATCTAGCTAAGACCATCGATGAATGTGGCTACACTGAACAACCGATTTTCAATCTATACAGAACAGTCTCCTATTGAAAGAAGATTCCATCAGAGGCAAATGGCATCTCCTATTTAAGTATACTTTCATAACTGGAAAGAAGTCAGTGACTGGCCTCAGCGCTTCAAAGAACAGGCTGACTCTCTTGTGAAGGACTAATATAGCTGTTGTAACTTTTTTCATTTTTCAAAAATATTTTATTGCATTTTTAGTAGAAACAAGGTCTCACTATGTTGCCCAGGCTGGTCTTGAACTCGTGGGCTCAAGCACTCCTCCCACCTCAGCCTCCCAAAGTGCTGGGATTACAGGCATGAGCCATAGCACCCAACCTAGCTAGTGACTTTTTAAGTTGAAGCCAATCCTCATTTACCATTCTAAAAATCCAAGGATCCTTATCCTTAAGAATTACGCTAAATCCGTGTTCTGTAAAGGGAACAAGGAAGCTGGGATGACAGCACATCTTTTAATATCATGGTTTACTCAATATTTTAAGCTCACTGTTGAGAACTACTTTTCAGAAAAAAAAGGATTCTTTTCAAAATATGACTGCTGTTTGCCAGCATACCTATCTCAAGGGCTCCGATGGGGATGTACAAGGATATGAATGTTGTTTTCATGTCTGCTAACACAGCATCCATTCTGTAGCCCACGGATCAAGGAGTCATTTCAGCTTTCAAGTCTTATTGTTTGTGAAATATATTTCATAAAGCCACAGCTGCCATGGATAGTGATTGCTCTGATACATCTGGGAAAAGTAAATTGGAAAACTTCTGGAAAGAATTTAACGTTTGGGATGCTATTCAGGACATTTGAAATTCATGGGAGGAGGTCAAAATGTCAACATTCACAGGAGTTTGGAAGAAGTTGGTTCCAACTGTCATAGATGACACTGAGGGGTTGAAGACTTCAGTGGAGAAAGTAACCGCAGATGTTGCAGAAATAGCAAGAGAACTAAAATTAGAAGTGGAGCCGGAGGTTGTGACTGAGTTGCTGGAATCCCATCGTCAAACTTTAACAGATGAGGAATCACTACTTATGGATCAGCAAAGAAAGTGGTTTCTTGGGACAGAATCTTCTCCTGGTGAAGATGCTGTGACTGTTGAAATGACAACAAAAGGTTTAAAGTATTACGGAAATTTCCTGGATCAGGCAGCGGCAGGGCTTGAGAGAGTTAACTCCAATTTAGAAAGAAGTTCTAATATGACAAAAATGCTATCAAACAGCATCATATGCAACAAAGGAAGCTTTTCTGAATGGAAGACTCACTTGATGCAGCAAACTTCACTGTTGTCTTATGTTAAGAAATTGCCAGCAACCTTACCCTTCAGGATCCAACACCTTGATCAGTCAGAAGCCGTCAACGTAAAGGCAAGATCCCCACCAGGAAAAGGTTAGGACTTGCTGAAGCCTTTGATTATTGGTTGCATTTTTAGCAATAAAGTATTTTTAATTAAGGTAGGTGGAGTAATTTTTAGTAATGCTACTGCACACTTAGACTACAGTAGACTGTTACATAGCTTTTATATGCATTGCGAAACCAAACTCTTCATGCGGCTCACTTTATTGAAATGTTCTTTCTATTGCACTGGTCTGAAATTGAACTCACAATATTTCTGAGTCATGCCTGTACTGCCCTCTCCCAAGAACTCCTGCATGACCAGCCCTCAGACTGGATCTTCTGCCTCCAAATTATGTTTGCAGTTTTTGTAGCAGGCACAACAGACTTCAGTTCTAATAGCTGCCTCCTTGTGATCTCTACTAGCTGTAGGACCCTCCCACTGCAGGTGTCCACTGTGACTCTGGGCCTCTGGCCCTTGGTTTTCCTCTCACATACATTCAGCCTTCTTGCACTTCTAGCCCCTTCTCCTGTGGCTTGCTTGCCCTGTCACTTGGTTTATGTGCATTGTGGTCACAGCTAAGGCACTGGGGAGCATTAAGAAAAGCAAACATCAGTGCGTTGGATATGTGCTAATATTGATATTCTTTCCATGCTCCGTGCTAGAGAGTCAGACAGGAAATGCAGAATGCAGCCATACGTCTCTTCCACCTACTGGTAAAAGTTGGGTGGCTCAAAGTAATACACCCATTTTTTTATGTCTAGCTGCTACACTGACGTTATAATTAAAATACATTAATTTGTAGGAATCGATTAGATGTAAAACTTCAGAACATAAAAAGTACATGTAGTGTCTTGAATCTAAGTTGCACTTGAGAATACAATGTGTAATTCCAATAAAGCAATGTACAGTGTTAGTTGGTTTGATAAAATGGGTAAGTGGAGGAGGCCTAGAGCCCAACTGCCTAGGTTCAAATCCCAGTTCTAGTATTTTTACTGGTTGTGTGTGACCTTGGGCAAGTTCCTAGTGTCCAAGGCCTGGTGACTCTAAGGCCTAATGTCCCCAGCTGTGAAAAGGTAACACTGACTGTCTCTGAGAACTGCCATGAAGATCCAGGAATGTGCCTGGGCAAGTGCTCAAGACATCCTACCGGTCACTGTTTTTAGATCAAACAATAAAGCTTGAGCACATCAGCATGAATAATCTCTAGAAAAATAATTTTGAATCAATTAATATCAAGGAAAATGCATGCTATGAAGAAAAGCACAGATAAGAATCTGGTGGATGGCTTCAACACATAGATCATAAATGGAAAGTGCAAAATGACTTCTAAACAAACGTACCCAGCACTACCCAGCACGTTGCCTCTACCCAGGCTCTAGCATCTGAATCTCCAAAGCATTCCCTCTTAAGCTCCTTCATTGTGAAACCATTAAAGCTAGTTTACACACTTGTTCTTTTGTCTCTGAATTTCAAACTTCTCCATGTACCTAGCAATCCTTCTTTCATCTGCCAAAAGTATTTCTGTTTTCTTCCTATGACTTTACCAACAAGGGGGATTTGGAAATTAACATATTCGATTTTATTCAAAATAAATATATCACTCCTTGGAAAAAAGTTCCTGTGTCATCTATACTAAAATGACACCTTCTTGATCCCAACATAGAACCCAGAATGGACAAATGAATTTAAAAGTTTATTACTTAAGGTGGACTTAGACTTCAGCAGGAAAAAACCCCCTACCCAAAGATAAACACTACAAAATTAGATTAAGTTCCCAATTTATTTAGCCAAATATATAGGCAGATGTGGTTCACATCAGAAGGGATATTGCTAGATCAGAGTATCTCAGCTTCTTACTGTTTCACAGCCTTTTATACCCATTCAGGAAGAGCATCCTAAAAATGTGCCCACTTACGTGCAGATATCAGTGCCTCTCTCGACACGTGGTTGAAAACAACGATTTAGGAGGAAAATGAAGAGCTATTGGCATGGATTTCCTGAGGTATGTCTCCTACTTTATAGTGTCCCTATCTTTCATTCCTTATCTTTTTTTCTCATACAGTACCATTATATCGGCAGTTTGATTCTGAACTTTGATCAAAAATCCTGCTACCCACAAAATGCTACACCCATCCCAAAAGAAAAAAAAAGTAGGTAATATCTTTAAATATGAGCATTATGTCAGGGTAATTTCATAGCATAAATAAAAGAGATGTAAACATATGCTCAACATTGTGATTATGGCTATGGTTATGTGTACCAGTCTTCTCAGGCTGCCAGAACAAAATACCGTAAGTCTGGGGTGGTCGAAACAACAGAGGTTTATTTTCTTACAGTTCTAGAGGCTGGAGGTCCCGGATCAAGCGCCCGCAGACCAGTTTCTGGTGAGGGCCCCTTTCTTGACTTGCAGATACCACCTTCTTGCTGCGTCCTCACACGGCCTTTTCTGTGCGCGTGTGCATGGAGAGACAGAACATTAAAAAAGCACGTGTCTTGCACACTTAATACACTACAGTACCGTGTAAATGTAGCTTTTACACGCACTGGGAAACCAGATTCTTCATGTGACTCACTTTACTGACCAGCCCGCAGACTGGATCTTCTTCCTCCAAATCATGTGAGAGGCTGAGAGCTCTCTCTCTTCCCTTCCCCATAAGGCCACCAAACCTGTCAGATTAGGACCCACCATTATCACCTCACCTAACTTAAATTACCTCCTAAAATCCCTATAACCAAATACAGTCACACTGGGGGTTAAGGCTTCAACATGAATCTTGGGGGGACACAACTGAGTCCCAAGCATGTCATAGCCATATCAATACCAGTCTCATGGAAGTTTATCCAGGTAATTGATATAATCCATTAAATCGATTGTCAGGTCATCCTACTTATGCGATAGACTTTACCAGACATTCTCTCTTTGACTTCCAAGCCTATTTCAATAACAGGAGGGCACTCTTCCTGACTTTTTCCTCCTGGTTACCTCAGGCAACACACACAGCCTTGTTTCCACAGTTGGTGAATGAAATCAACAATGCTGCTTTTCTCACGCAACCCGTTTTTCACCCTACCCATGCCAGACCTGTTTGATAAGACTTGAACCTGCTGCATTTTTACTCTCAGGCCCCACGTCTGTATTTTACACTAAGACTCTAAAGTTGTTCATTCTATCCTTCTGAGATCTGGAAGATGGGCCAAAGGGGCTCTCTCATGTCCTTACATGTTCACATTTCATGGCTGAAATGCAAGCTTCATGCTTCTGAAGGCTCACCGATCTGTCAAGGAAAAGGACTGCATTTTTGATTCAGTTACGGCCGTCGTATTTGACTCTGTTTCCCTGAGGTTTCCAATCAGTGCATCACTTCTGATTTCCCTCTCTTACCATCATGCTTTCTGAATAGGTCTTCTCTTCCTGTCATGCTGATTCACACCACCGCTTCACCTCTAAGCACATACACACTCTCATTTCCAGGACATATTCCTCCATTCCTGCCACAGAGCAACCTCTTTCCAGAAGAAAGGGATCACATCTCACAGGCCCAAAAGACCACTCGCCAACAGGACATTTTACAAAACTGAAGGGAGCCTCCGACCTAATTGCAGGCAACACAGCTTGGAGTCTTCTGAAAGATTTTCAAGAAAAGCCGCTGCAAACCACCTTGACCTTCCTCACGGCCCCTTATTAATGAGAGTAGAACACAAAAATTGATGACTAAATTATTATTCATCGTAGGTGTCAGGGAAGCAAACCCAGCAAACATTTTAGATGGCTCTGAAGTATTTGGGGAATAGTTTTTAAAACTTAAGCACTATTTGAATAGTACTTAATGAACTTCAGTGAACAGCATCAGAAAGAGTATTTAGAAACTTCGTTATTGTTGACTTTCATGCTATTGTGACTTCACTTAAAATAGTTTGTTAAACCGAGAATGTCTTTCCCTTCCAGCACCTGCTTACCTGATCACTCTCTCTCTCAACTACAGCTGATGGGACTCGTGATAGAGGCTTAACCTAAACTAGCCCATGAGATTCTTTTTCTCAGGAATGTAGAACTGAGACGGAGGTTCGCCACTTTCCATGTGCTCTGGAGCCAAATGCATGTAAGTGTAAGGATCTTCTGTCCTAAACTGACACAGGATGCAGAGACAAATGATTGATGCTGACAATCAAAGAGAAGCAGATCAAGGAGAAAGGCAACCTGGAAGGAGAGAGGAGGGCTGAGAAAATGAGCTTTGTTTCCAGGGGCTCCCGAATTGCTATTTCTGGTGGTTTCTGAGGTTCAGCTACAATTCCTTCGCCTGAGCTCCATGACCCTCCCTGTGTGGTGGGTTGAAAGGTGACCCCCAAAAGATGTGTCCGCCTGGAACCTAGGAATAGGATCTTATTTGGAATAGTCTTTGCTGATGTCATTAAGGTAAAGATCTCAAGATGAGTCCTCCTGGATTAGGGTAGGCACTATATCCACTGGCAGGTGTGCTTATGAGTAAGACAGAGCAAAGGAGAAGACAGACACACATAGAGAAGACGATGGAGGCAGAGACTGGAGTGATGCTGAGACAGGCCAGGCCAAGGGACACCAAGGACTGCCAGGCAGACACCAGAAGCTGGGAACAGTCACACAAGGACCTCTCCTGGAACCTTCCGAGGGAGCACAGCCTGATGACACGGGTTTCAGACTTCTGGCCTGCAGACTGTCAGAATAAACTCCTGCTATTTTAAGCCACCTGGTTTATGGTAATTTCTTACAGCAGACCTAGCAAATTAATACACCCTATAGTCCTGTAATTCATTCTGCTGAAAGGAGCATGAGTAAGATTTAGCGTTATTAATAAACAAAAGTTTCTTCACTAAGACAGAGGTTATCTATACATAGAAGTTATTTTACCAACAATTTAAAAATGTGTTGTTGTTACTGTCCACCAATTGAAAATATTCTTAAAAATAATGTGAAAAACATTCAATAAACTATTGATTTCTAACAAGGAGGTAATATACAAATGGGACGGTAACCCTCATAATTGTATGTTTGGCCGTTTGACATTAGTTAACATCCAACATGAACACTTCCCCTAATATTCTAAGATGTGAAGATACTTGCGTGAACTTAGTTTTTAAAGCTTCACTTTCTAATCCTTTATGGTAATGAAAATTGCTTTTCTTTATATACCAGTCAAAGTGTGGTATAAATCTATAGAAGATCAAACTGAAAACAGAAGAAGGAAAGTCATCTGATAGGAGAGGGGCAGGAGGTACCAGGGTCTTGGAGCACAGGGGGGCCCACACCCCGGCCTCTTTCACAGATTGATGCCCAGTGATCTCTTTGACTGTGTGACTAATCGATCCTCTAGTATTTGGGGCTATAGTGAAGAGATTCTACCTCCCCCACAGGGACACCCCAATAGTAAACCCATACAGACCTAGAAAATACACCAACCACCAGAGAGGGAAATTATTTAGCGCCATGCCTTCAGTTTACAGAGAGAAAGCAAAGGCCCAGAGAGGTGATGTGAATTCCCCCTGGCTGCATAGCTACTGACTGCATCCTCTCTGCTGATAAACGCAGGAATGAAGAAAGAAGCAGCAGGACAGGGCTACTTGGAAACTCTCAAGCCTGCTGAGGAAAAGAAAAAGAAAAATCAAAACGGCAGCAAAAACAAAACACAACAAGATTTTAAAATGCGATTTTGTGGTCACTGGAGGAAACTCCGAATTTTGCCTTCAATTCAATCTCTCTGTCCCTGAAGTGAATAAGAAAGAGGAGTTCATGTTTCTTTTGAAAGCTATGTTGTCCGTTTAGCAAAGTCTGAATCGTAAGAAAATTAGGTTTTGCCTTGCCTCTGTCTGTATTTTCCAGCTGGGCATATATTCCCAAGCAATGTCACACATCTGCAAGTAAATTAATCCAAAGGAAAATAACACGGAGTTTATTTAAAGTTCAAGGCATTTCTTGAACATAAGCGTTTGGTCCAACGGGTCACTGATTCCATTTTCAGTGCACTGATAAAAAAATTCATATACTTAAACATTAAAAAAAATAAGAAAACCTTTTACTTGTTTGTTTCTTCTTATCCATGACATTTCTTGAGGGTTTAGACATTTGACCCCTAATTTTATTTTCACTTCATTGCTCTGACAGCCGAGCTGCATAGCTTGGCATTAAAAAAAAAATCAGTCTGTGTGGTTACAATATATAATTTCCTTGGTGTGGGAAGACCACTTCCTGCCCAGCCATCTTTGTTGGTTGCACTGACAGGAAAGGTCATTCGGCTTTGTGATGAAATATAAATTTGGGAGAAGAGAAGGAATCTAATTACCTGGCCTCAGAGTCCAGTGGAGTGAAGATGAGCTGGGTAGCTGAGCGCTCGCTGGAATGTCTGCCCTCTTCCCACGCCAGCACAAGAGTGTCAACTGGCTGATGCTTCTGATTTAATATTCTTGCTCTTACTCAAACAAGAAAACAGTCTGTTTTTAAAAGCATTGCCACTGTGCTTTCTGTAGTCTTTACAATTGTTTACTCTTAATCAACTCTTGAATCCTGACATAAATGTTCACATTTACCAGTAAGATCTTCCTTCTTCACAGAGCGTAAGTGTCTTAGGCTTTCTTGACAAATGCTGCATTGCTCACTCCTGCGGTCTCAGCGTTTGTGTCTCCCCCAGGACTTGTGATAAAATCTGATCGCCAGCGTGAGAGTGTTAGGAAGTGGGGCTGTTGGGAGGTGATTAGATCATCAGGGCAGAGCCCCATCAATAATAGGATCTGTGCCCTGATAAAAGAGGGCCCAGAGAACTGCATTACCCCTCACACCATGTGAGGATGCAGCCAGACTTTGCCTCTGGGAACTAGGAAACAGGCCTCAGCAGACACTGAATGTGCCAGGGCCTGGATTTTGGACGTCCCGCTTCCAGAACTCTTAGAAATCCATTTCCATTGTATATAAGGCACCCAGTCTATAGTATTTAGTTACAGCTGCCAGAACAATCCGAGACAGTGGCACTGCTCCCTCAGGGCGTTAGGTGAGAGTGTCAACCGCAGCAAAGCAGTCCTGTCTTCATTTCCAATCCTTCACAAACACTTTTTAGGTGACAGTTCTGGACTCCATCCTGCCTTCCCTTAGGTGTATCTATGCTTCCTGTTATTTCTTACGGGGAAATAGTAACTTACAGTAAAATCACTTAATTCTTTGAGAAAAGTATTGAGTATTTCCAAAATCTTTTGTTATCCTATCTGGGGACAGAGGAAGGAGCACATTGCCTTTAGAGCCTAAACAGGAGCCATCCAACAGCTATTTTTTTTTTTTAACCATATTTGAAAACAAAACACCAGGCATTGCCGAGAAGTGTCAACATTAGCTGAGTTGCTAAATTGTGAATGAAATGTGTGTGTTTTGCATGTTATGGAAAAGATAATCTAAAATTTAAATATCTGTTTCCTAAAAATAAGCCACACACAAAAAAAGGATAATCAGAAAATAGAAAGGAATTTTAAAGAAATACTTTTCTACAAGGTTTTACGCAAGGCTGCAGGTAAAGCCCTGTGGGCTGTGGTTGAACAGGTGCCTATCTGAACAGGCGATGATGTGAATGGTTCTCTCTGGAGAGTTGTTTGATGCAGTGGATCCACCTGAGGGGCAGGAACTTGGGGGTAGAGTAGCCGAGGGAGTAGGCAGGTAGCTTGAATGACAATTCATGAAAGAGCCTGGCTAGAATATTTCCAAAGCTCCCTCGAGACTGACAAAGACCCATCCTCCTTCTGGAACTGGAGGTCTGGAGGCTGACAGATTTGGTTCTATGGCCACTCAGCGTGTTCTGCTTGGAACTGGCTTTACTTAACATTTAGTGTCCTCTTGCCCTCGTAACACAAGAATATCTACGGATGTTATCGACCTCTTCTCTCCACCCGCGTGGACACCAGCATTGCCAGCTTATTGTCATCATTTATGGCTCTACTACGACATAAAACTGGCTTCAGAAACACAAAACAAGACTAATGGGGATGGAGAACTCAGAGACAGAAGTCAGTTATAACCAATCCCATGGCTCCCTCTCCTATGCGGCAATTGTGAATTGTTTTTATATAAAGTGTTTTTGTGGTAATGTGAAAATGCCATTCTCTACAATGTGCAGACACACATGCACACATACACACACACAAACACAAACACATGCACATACAAACACACACAAACACAAACACACATGCACATACACACAAACACAAACATGCACACACACAAACACACACACAAACACAAACACATGCAGACACACAAACACACACCTGCACACACACAAACACACACCTGCACACACACAAATACATGCACATGGACACACAAACACACATGCACAGACACACAAATACACAACCATGCACACAGACAACACACACACATGCACATACACACACACAAGCACACACACATACACACACAAACACACACACATACACACACAAGCACAAACACACACACAAAAACACACATACACACACACACCAGTTTGTCCACATAGTAAAAAGGTCACTTGGTGAGATGTCAGCTTGCTGAATTAATTCTATATTTAGTACTACCTCAATTTCACATGAAGGAGACTTTTATGCCCTTTATAGAAGACGATATTCAGTACAGTCCTCCCTAAATTTATTTTGATGGGTTACATTTAAAACAAAAGGGAGAAGTGGAAATGAATAGAAAGAAACTGAAGCTGAATTGTAGATACAAAATGGAAAGAAGAAAGTCATTTTTACAAAGTAAGAAATATCACCAGTTATGGATTATGAGTCAAAAATAATTTGATGAAACTGCAACTATCTCAATAAATTTTTAAAAACATATCAAGCACTAGGAAAATGGGGAGCACTAGGTTCTAGTTGTGAATCTTTTTCTAACTAACCATATAATTAATTACCTGATTTCTGGTCTTCTGTTATGGCATCAGAAAATGGACTAAGACAAACACTATTCTGTGGGAGCTGGCACGGAATAGCGTAAAAGACATGGGTTTTGAACTCAGAGACACCCAGAGTTGAGTCTAATTCCATTGACTTCTCTGATGACTTTCTTTACCCTTCTCAGCAAAAGCATTCTGTATACTAATCATCTCATTAACCAAGAAACATTTATTGATAACCTACTGTCTATGATATGGCACCAGTCTAGGTAATAGTGGGGGACAAAGACAGGTAAGACACATGTGTCAAAGAAGGGAACGCATGTCACTGAGTAGATGGCACAATGGGGTGATCACAGTGTAGAGATTGAAATACACAGGAAATACTTCACGATAGCAGTTACATGGAATACGTAAAAATCCCCAAGTAGATTAGCCATATTATAACATAGGGATTGCATTGGAAAAGGTGGGTGGGGGAGAAACAGCTTTAAAGTGAGATGCGGCAAGACCAGAAGACTTTGAATGCCAGGCTAATATATGAGGATTTCAGTAAACAGCTTTTAAGAAAGAGATATAAGCAAATTGGTCTTCTAAAAGGCATGTCAGAAGCATGCAAAATGGATTGAATTAGTGAGGAAACTCAAGGGTCTGAAAATAGTCCTTGGCATTCAAGGGCAAGTTGACATTCTCACCCATCAGTTTGACAGGTGTGAATAATCAGGTTGTTATGGAAATGGCATAGGAGATTGAAATCATCAAAATCAAATATCTGTATATATTTTTATCTCTATTGCTATTGTATTACTAATAAAAAACTATTCAGGTATGATTTCTAATAAACGGAGCAATTAACAATTATTTTATGTCTAAGCCCACAATATTCATTAATTTTCCCAAAAGGAAATCTTTCTTTTTTTAGAGTTTTGGTTAAAAATAAAACACTCCGAAAAAAAAAAATAAATAAAACACTCCGAATTTATTTGCTTAGACTATATAAATGCTTTTCTACTATTTTCCCAGATGTGCAACCTCTGTTTCTCTGTATGTTTAACTTCTAGTCTCTCTGACAATTTTATAACTAGCTAGAAATCTAAACATTTCTTTCCTCTCAAGAAACATGTTAAACTGCAAAACCGTGATATCTAGGCTTTGAACAAGACAAAACAAACCAACCTCAAAATATTCACGAACTTCAAATCACTCAAAATTCATAAATCTGTATACATAAGGCTGTAAGAATTTTAGTAATACATGTAATATGACATGCTGTCTGCTTTACATCCAGACAAAATAAATAGAAATTGTAATGGTTTTATGGAAATCTTAATACACAAGGACATTATAAGAGACATTAGTTTGGAAATCTGTTACAAACATTAAGGCTTCTATGTGACTTTCGCAGTGAAGAACCTGACTCAAATACCTGCTGGGTATCCGCGATTACATCTCTATTTTCTCAAGTATCTATAATTAGGACAGTGCCTGGCAAAGAGAAAATTTGGTTAATTGTAATGCATTTTTTTCTGTCGTAACCACTTCCAATTTGTATATAGGCGCTACACGTGAGCCTTCTTCTTTACTTATCTCCAAGTATTGAATTTTCTCATAACTCGGTTTTAAGCACTCTTCTCTTACACGTACGTACTTTTCTGCAGTTGATCTCACATATTCCCGTGAATGTAGATGCATCTACCACCTATAATCTGTGTGAAGTAGGAAAGACCACAAACAAACCTCTTGAACACCGAACTGGGAAGGAAGGGTAGATTTATTCGGACATGAGCTGCAGCAGAATACAGGCCTAACGACAGCGTTCCCCAGCAAAGAAAATCCTTGCCCCTTTAAAGGCTTACAACTCTAGAAATTACACGTGAAAGGGTCCTGGGCTTACAACTCTAGAAATTACATGTGAAAGGGTCTTGATCCATGAAGTAGGCGGGGGTATGTGACTTAGGTGGGGGTTTGATTGTGTTTAAGTAAAAACAATGCCTTCAGGAAAGATTCCTCCATACTATATCCATTGATCTATAGATGGGATTGTGGTTGGCGGTAGGGGTCTTACCCTTAACCTGGCTGGCAACACCAACTGGTCCCTCCTCTGGCTGACTTCTAACTTCTCCTTTTGAGATGCAATGTAGAAGGCTGAAGGGGGTTAAGGCTCTCCTTCCTCATGTTAAATGCTAATTATGTCTTTAGCTCCAACTTTCCCCTGCAGCCAGGCTTATATCCAACTATTTATTTGAAATCTGTTGAATGTCTCATAGGCATTTCAAGTAGCCTTAGATGTCTCGGCATATTCCAAGTCCGTTGTATGACTTGCCCCCCCACCACCCCGCCCTCACCCAGCAGTCATCTTTAGATTTCAGTAAATAGCACCGTTATCCACTTGGTTACCAGGCAACCTCCTAAAAGTCACCTGCTTCCATGCCACCGTTTTCTCATCCCTCACCTCCTCTCATCAGGCTCCCCGCAGCACTCCCAGACACATCTCAGACTCACCTGTCTCCACCCCGACTCTCACCATCCTGATTCAAGCTGGATTTCTCTTGCCCAGATCATTCACTAACTGCTCTCTTAGTGTTTACTTTTACCCTTTTCAATCTATCCTTCTACTGAGTGGCAAAAATAAACTTTTTAAAATGTAATTCATGTTCCGGAAACAAGACATGTCCCAACCTAACATCCTTCCACAGCTTGCCGTGACTGAGCGAGCCTTTGCGTGGCCTGGCTCCTGTCCTCCTTTCCAGTCACCCATGTTCCCAGCCACTGGCTCACTGCTCCAGTCACACTCCAATCTCCCCCATTGCTGGGCCTCCATGGTTTCTCCTTTCCTGTCCTTTCATGGGACTGGAACTTTCTCATCCTTTTTATCTCAGCTTGAACTTCCATGAGGGCTTCCCACCTGCAGCCATCTAAAGTAGCTTCTCCAGAGTCTTCTCTATTTTAAAGGCCTCATTATTAACACATAAAGACCCAGCATCCTGATCTGTGTTCTTTGTAGCACTTTTCATAGACTGGATTTTATTTTGTTTATTCCACTACTTGTTTCTCTTCCCCAGAAGAATGTGAGCTGGGAGCCAGGATCTGTTCAAGTTATATTCCAGTACCTATGGCATAGAAGATGATATGGTCTGGCTGTGTCCCCACCCAAATCTCAACTTGAATGGTATCTCCCAGAATTCCCATGTGTTGTGGGAGGGACCCTGGGGGAGGTAATTGAATCATGGGGGCTGGTCTTTCCCATGCTATTCTCATAAGAGTGAATAAGTCTCAAGATCTGATAGGTGTATCAGGAGTTTCCACTTTTGCTTCTTCCTCATTTTCTCTTGCCAGCACCATGTAAGAAGTGCCTTTCACCTCCCACCTCTCATAACAGGCCTGGTGGCCAGGAGGAAAAAGTGGTTTAATGGGCCAGGCCCAGGGTCCCCATGCTGTGTGCAGCCTAGAGACGTGGTGCCCTGCATCCCAGGCACTCCAGCTGTGGTTGAAAAGGGCCAACATACAGCTCGGACTGTGGCTTCGGAGGATGAAAGCCCCAGGCCTTGGCAGCTTCCACCTCGTGTTGAGCCTGAGGGTGCACAGAAGTCAAGAATTGAGGTTGGGAACCTCCACCTAGATTTCAGAAGATGTATGGAAACTCCTGGAAACCCAGGCAAAATTTTGCTGCAGGGGCAGGGCCCTCATGGAGAACCTCTGCTAGGGCAGTGCAGAAGGGAAATCCGGGGTCAGAGCTCCCACTGGGGCACTGCCTGGTGGAGCTGTGAGAAGAGGGCCACCATCCTCCAGAGCCCAGATTGGTAGATCCACTGACAACTTGCACCATGCACCTGGAAAATTCACAGACACCAGCCTGTGAAAGCAGCCAGGAGGGAGGCTGTACCCTGCAAAGCCACAGGGGCAGAGCTGCTCAAGACCATGAAACCCACCTCTTGCATCAGTGTGACCTGGATGTCAGACCTGTAGTCAAAGAAGATCATTTTGGAGCTTTGAAATTTGACTGCCCTGCTGGATATTGGACTTGCATGGGCCCTGTAACCCCTTTGTTTTGACAAATTTCTCCCATTTGGAGTGGCTATATTTACCCAATACCTGTGCTCCCATTGTATATAGGAAGATTTTACAGACTCATAGGCAGAAGGGACCTGCCTTGTCTCAGATGAGACCTTGGACTGTGGACTTTTGGGTTAATGCAGAAATGAGTTAAGACTTTGGGGAACTGTTTGGAAGGCATGATTGACTGTTTTGAAATGTGAGGACACGAGATTTGGGCGGGGGTGAAATGATATGGTTTGCTTGAGTCTTCACCCAAATCTCAACTTGAATTGTATATCCCAGAATTCCCACATGTTGTGGGAGGCACTCTGGGAAGTAACTGAATCATGGGGGTGGGTCCTTCCCATGCTATTCTCGTGAGAGTGAATAAGTCTCACGAGATCTGATGGGGTTTATCTGGGGTTTATTCTTTTGTTTCCTCCTCATTTTCTCTTGGCTCTGCCATGTGTAAGAAGTAGCTTTTGCCTCCCGTCATGATTCTGAGGCCTCCCCAGCCATGGGGAACTGTGAGTCCAATTAAATCTCTTTTTCTCCCAGCCTTGGGTGTGTCTTTATCAGGAGTGTGAAATGAACTAATACAGAAGATAAGACAAAAATACTCTGGAGTGAAAGAATAAACGCCTGGGTGAATGAAATTTTGAATTTGAATTAAGAATGTCAGTGGCAGTAAAGTTATAGATTCCCTTCTAGAAACCCTTTCTGAGAGCTTAGTCACTAGAATGGTCAAACAGCTGCCATCTTGGAACAAAGCTCATCACAGAGTCATAGTGTAGGAAAAAAGGGGATAAAATGTTTCCGTGGAAAATAAAAGAGGCCATTTGTAATAAAGTTGCCGCAAGTCTCTGGCTGTTGCAGAAGGAATTGGCAGTCTCCCGTTGAATCCAGGCCAAGGATAGTAAACAGGGTGTGGTAATGTGTCTTAGGAATCGTATACATTGGCAAAGTTCCAGGAAGACAATTCTTCAGCCACTGCTTCTAGTATATTTGGAAATGAGATCTTATCATTAGTCTTTTTCTTCCTTTTAAGAATGTCACAGCCTACAATTTTAAGAAAATTAGTTTTTATTCTTAAAAATGAGCTTTAATTTCATAATCCTCCATTTTAATGAAGTGTGAATTAAATAGTACCTTAAAATGATGTCATAATTGGGAAATTTATGAAACACTCCAGTTTTATTAAAATGTGCTACAAAATCACTATTGTAATTAAAACACTCAGCTTACCCTGGCATTGCAAAGGAGGTCAAATTAGTAACATATATTTATAATGCTAAAATAAATGCATAATCTTTGGTAGTTCATTTTGTAATTTGGGAGTTAAAACTAAGTTTCTTCTCAAAGGGAGGAATTTTTTTTTTTTAACTCTACATTACTTCTATTCACGAAGGTTTCAACTACACCGCCAAAATTCCAGTCTCCACTGATTTGGAGGATGATATTTTTTGCTTGCTCGGGCAGACACAAAGCTCTATGTTTACACAAGGTATCTGGGCTTTGCTTTCAGCTAAGGCAGGCCATACAACTGAATTTTGTCCAATGTGATATGTGTGGAAGAGATACATGCTACTTTCTGACCTGACCCCTGCAATATCTTGCAAGATGCTCTGTGATTCCATATCTGCTGGGAAAAGATAAGACTCTTTCAGTGGAGGGGTTCAAGGATTTCAGGTCCTCTGTGTGGAAGGAACCTAAGTCCTTGAGTAACTGCTTGGCAAGCCTCCCCCTTCATTCTGACCTTGTTAAAACTACTGGACTCTAATAGCTGCAGGAATCAAACCTTTATTTCATTAAATAACTGAGATTGTGGATGTGTTTTTATAGCAATTGACCTTTTCTGATAAGTACAACTGTAAAACTCAGTTGTGTAACTGTTCAAATAAAAGTTGTGACCACTTTTTGTTTTAATTATATGATTGTATTGAGCACTTTATGTAAAGTATTTTATTTAAGTAGATGGGGATAATTATTTAAGTTTCTTTCTGACAGTTATTTGTATCACTTTATTATTAACTGCTTTATTTAGAATAATACAGTTGCTGAAGTCAGACATATTTAGGTTAAATTCTGGCTGAATTACTACTCCTGGTTTCGTGGCCATGCAGGTGACCGAAATGTCCCTGTGAGACTTTGTCTCTTTATTTGTAATATGGACCTGATAATACCCAATATACTTGGTTCTTGTAAGAATTAAATAGAACTTAATGCAAAATGCTTAATAAGGGACCTGACACATGGCAGACACTCAGCGAAGACTGACACAGAAATATGTGGTAGCATGTATATAGTAAAGCAGCTTTTATTTCTCAGAATATTTATAAACATCATAATGGGGAAAACCATAAGGGAACTAATATGCCAGATGACTTTTAAAAGATACTTTTGATCAGTTCATTTCTATAAGTGGAATCTATTATATCAAAAGAGCTTTTCAGATGTATTAACATGGGGAACCCCAATGTGTAAACAAGCATAAAGTGTAAGGAATCTGTCACAAGCAGCAACAGACAAGTAAACATCTTCCAGCAGGCTTTGGAATTTAGGGAGCATTTCCTCTTATTTATGATTGTGTGCCCTAAAGGAAGATCCCAATATTTAATGACAAATTAGCAGAGAACACAGCAGACTAGCCATCAACTCACAAGAAGGAAACAAAGTAAGTGGAAATGCCCAGTAGGAAAACATAGGTTCTGCTATTGTTTAGGAATTACAGATAAAATTTATGATTCATTTGATTTTTTAATAATCATATTATAACAAAATCCTGTCAACATTCATCAAAATATAAAATGTTACTGTAATTTCTAAAGTCTTATAATGTAAAACAATCAAACATTCCTCCACAGTAAAGAAGCTATTCACTCTGTAAATGCATGCAGATCACAGAATATTTTTACTTTTAAGTAACGGAATAGCTTTTAGGACCCTTGAGAAGTGTGTGCTGTTGCATATATTTGTTTTATTCAATTAGTCCAGAATATTCATCTTATATATTTTCATTGAATTCTTCTTTAAGAAACTTATCTGAAGTTTCCCTTTTATCTTATAAAAAAGCACATGCATATTTAAAATTAAATTTTAATAATATCATTAGTTCTATAATATTCAGGGATCAAAAGGAATTTCTCTCCAGTCTCCCTATCTCTCTCTTCATTCTCATTCTGTCTCTCCTCCTCCTCTCTCTACTTCCCCTCCATCTTTCTTTCTCTCCTCTGTGAGATACTCTCGAGATGATCTTAACTGTACGCACAGTCAAGTACAATTGTGTTTCTCACTAGGTTCTCACTAGGTACTTTAGAAATTCTGAATCTAACAATGAGTAGTCATTTCTATCATTAATTGCATTTATAAACTAGATCTAAAATTTCTCATCATGGTGGAGAATGATTGGTAGCAAAAAGCCTTTCAACAACACAAAACAGGAGAACCTGGTCTGTAAAGTCAGTATTAGTTACTCTCCCTGAAGCAGAGTGTGCACCTCACTTAACTATGATTGTTGTGAACATCTGTTCCGAGACTTCAGGGAAGTCATCCATCCCAGTGTAAGACGTAGGATGTATGTTGTGGATGGTACACTTTCTTCTGTCTTATGATAGAAACACAAAGGAACTCTCATCAATTTCTGTCTCTGCAGTGAGTTGTGGAACATCCTTTTCATGGCATGAAAAATTTTCCCAAAATATAACTATTCCTTTAAAAAGCAGATGCCTTTTGTAGTCACTTTCTGCTCCAAATCTCTCACACTGTGAGGGCTCCACTGAAAACCTTCCCAGGGGCGTTAGTGATTCATTTGCATCAGATAATTCCTCCTATTTTTTTGTAAAATTTGAATTTGTGATGCACTTGGAACAAAGTTAGCAACCACACGGCTAATCAACATCAGAATTATAAAGAAATTCTGGGAGCCAGACACTATATATACAGATAATTAGTTATTAAAACATCAAAGCAATTTCTATAGGTCAAAATTATTTTCACTACCATGGTTCTCATTGAAAATTGAGAGAAAAAAATTTTAGTGTAATCAAGAGATTTTATGGCCTCTTTCCTAGAAGAATTAGAGATACTTGATTTGTGTTTAAAAATGGAAAGTTTCTCAAAAACTTTTATTACCAACAATACAAAACCAGCCCCCCAAATAATATTTGAAACATCTTTAGAGGATTTCCAGCTGGCTCCCTCAAAACCCCTTGGCTTAACCTTATAACTTGATTAGTTGAGAGATTAATTACATATTGCAGAAGGTTGTATTACACTGGTGAAAAATAATCTCAGTTTTTGCCATTACTTTTAATGACAAAATCTTTTGCACCAACCTAATAGATTGGGTCAGATGTGGAATCTGGAATTTAACATGAAAGAGATACAGAGGAATTCGAATGTGTTAAAATGGGAATCAACATAAAATATAAAAGAAACAGACTTGGGTGAAGTACGTCTCTGATCACAGGAGCTTCCTTGAAGCCCCAGAGACATCTCTGTTTCCAAGCTTACAGGAATCACCTGAGGTTGCTTTCCAGCAAGTGCCAACTGAGCTTCTATGAACCATCAGAGGGCCACTGCTGCAGGTTGGTTTTGCATGAGGCACAGGGAGACAACCACAGGCCTTCGAGGACAGAGTGTTGCCCACTCACAGGGTAAGGTAGTAAGGGAGAAAGGAATTACTGACAGCTAATAAATAAGCAGACATTAACTGGAAGAAAAAAAGAGCACTTCCTTCCCAGTGGATAGAACATTACCTACCAAGACTCGGTAGCCTGTCTTTGCTGAAGAGAACCTGGGTAGCTGGAGCGAGGGATGAGAACTAGTGTGATTTGGGTACAGCCACAGTGGTAATCCACATTTAAGACACCATATTGAAGAGGTTTGTTTTTATCCTGTTCTCAGTACAAATCAATAACAGCATTTTAACAGGGGAGTGGCATAATCAAGTTTTTATTTGTGAAGTATCACATAGGTACCATCTTTGGGCTACAACCACAAAATACCATAGACTAGATGGCTTAAAAACAACAGGAATTTATTTCTTACAGTTCTGGAGGCTGGGGAGCCCAAGATTAAGATCCCAGCACAAAATAACGATCTCACTCTAACTTCACATGGCAGAAGGAAGGGGCAAGAGAGCTTTTCCAGGGCTTCATTTATAAGGACATGAATCCCATTCATGATAGGTCTGTGTTCATGACCTAATGACCCCCAACCAGTCCCCCAACTAATACCATCATTTAGGAGTTAAGATTACAGTGTATGAATTTGAGCGGGTGAAATGGTCCCATCTGTGTCCCCACCCAAATCTCATCTGGAATTGTAATCCCCACGTCTTGAGGGAGAGGCACGGTGGGAGGTGATTGAATCATGGGGGCAGTCTCCCCCTTGCTGTTCTCATGATAGTAAGTGAGTTCTCATCAGATCTGATTGCTTAAAAGTGTGTGGCACTTCCCACTTTGCTTTCTCTCTCTCTCTCTCTCTTTCTCCTGCTGCCATGTAAGGCGTGCCTTGCTTCCTCTTTGCCTTCTGCCATAATTGTGAGTTTCCTGAGATCTCCATAGCCATGCAGAACTGTGAGTCAATTAAACCTCTTTTCTTTATAAATTACCCAATTTCAGGTAGTTCTTTATAGCTGTGTGAGAATGGACAAGTACAAGGGACACAGACATTTGTATCACAGTGGACACTAAATGGAGACTGTGTGGAAGTTTCAATATACATGATATAGTAAAGGGTGATAGAGACATAATTTGAAATGCAACACATAAAGACTAGTTGATCCGTTTTCTGAAACTATGGCCTCATTTCAACAGCTTTGACCTAAAAGAATCAGAATGTACTTTTTAATGCTAACATCCACATGCTGGAAATGCTGATGGTTTATTCATAGTTTATTTAGTAACTAAATATGACACTTGGTAGGATTTCGTTCATAGTATCTAAAAATAAAAATGCCAGAAAGTTTACCCATAGCATTATCAGAAAGAGCATTGTTTTAACTTTCAGAATTTAGGTTTTAAAGAAACCAAGAATAAAATCTATATGAGCAAAATAAATATTTTATGGCTGCATTCAAGAAAGACCAATCTGAGGCTGATTACCTTCTCTATCCTAAATATTTGCAACTCCCTAAGGACCTGGAGTTAGTCTGATATTGATGATTTCCTTAAGTGACCAGGGCTGTACTTTTCAGGCTGTAGGGACTCAGTGATTACTTTCTGACTTAATGAGTTTCCTAAATATGAGCACATTCTACCAAGAGCATTATGATTTAGTGGTTGGGGTAATGGCCATGCATTAGATGTTTTATGCTTTAGAGAATGGAAATGTCTAAACTATTATGTTCAAACTTTAGTAAGACAAAAAGAATTTCCTGCCTAGTGAAAAACATTTTTCCTATGAAATAATTGATTCTTGCTGAAATTCTTCTTCAAAAAAGTAGGAGGCAGAGAGTCAGTCATAGACTGGAATGGCTAAAAAGGGGCTATTGGAAGCATGACTGATTTATAGAGCTTGGACTCAAGACAGAAGTTTAAGGATGACATTTTTTTCATGAGTTTTCCCAGTGAGAGGGTATTTACAGAGTACCTGAGTGTTATTGAGCTGATTGCATTTATAGGATGACCTGACACACCAAGCAGTTGTTATGTGGGGCACAGTATGACCCAGTGTATGAGACCTTTGGAAATTCTCTCCTGGAAGCAGAAGGAAATTCCAAGGGAGCTGGTGCTTTTACTCTGGCCTAGCAATATCTACATTGGGAGGTAGGATCCCAGCCTGCTCTGGCCTGGAAGACTTCCACAGGGACAGCCTAGCCCCAGGAAAGCTCAGGGAAAGGGTCATAGGTCCAATCTGGGCCATCCACTTTTAAATCACACCTGGAGAATCTCCAGAGTTAAGTATCCTCCAGGTTCTAAGCACTCTAAACTCTAAAGAAACATGTTGGAACAATCACATACTCTTCATTTCACAGGCATCTCTTATAGTGTTTGCAATAATGGAGTTCCCCTCAGAACCACTAGCCCAAGTTAAATTTTTATCTCTTTGACCTTCATTCACAGAAGTAGACCATTTGCATCTCTAGGGCAAAGGCCTTGAGAGCCTGTTTTATTGTTACCCAAGTACCTTCTGGGGCTTTATGAACATAAACATTCTTTAAAAAAATAATTTTATTATAGTAATTTTAAAACATACAGAAAAACAGAAAATATACTATGTACTCGCTATCCAGAGTCAACAATGATTAATATTTAGCTTACATAGATCTGCACCCTATGTGAACACGGAGTATATATTGTAGATCTATAGTCTATATGAATATTCATATTTATATTGCTATTCCTGTCCATCTGTTTGCGACATCATTTAAAGTTACTTACAGATGTCATGACACTTTCTCCTGAATTCTTCGATATGAAAAGAAGTGCTCTCCCACATGATGACCATGGCTTTATCATACCTACGCCATAAAATCACCAGGAATTCCCTAACGTCATCAGATATGCAGGGCAAACTCAAGTTTCCTCAAATGCCTGTTTTAACTCTTTTTTTTCTAATCAGGACCTAATCAAAAGCGTTTATCACATTTTTTTTGTTATATCACTTGTCTTTCAAAGTCAAGTATAGTTTCTACTTCCTTTTTTCTCCCCAAGCTATTAATTTTTAAAGACATCAGCCAGATATTGTGCGATGTCCTATTTCCTGTATTATCTGGTTGTATTTTCATAATTTAATAGTTCATGGAGAAAACTGATGTTTCTGGTTGTATTTCATTAACAGGATGTCTAAGTAGTCCTACTATTGAGTGGTAATACTGGATTAATTTTACAGTCAGACCTTTCCACTATAAATACATGTTTCCTCCTCTGAAAATACGAAGTGATCTGTGGAGAGATAATAAGAATTGTGTGAATATTTTGCTTCCCTACATTTTATGAAGATGTTAGCATCACTAAGTTTCTTCCTTTGCTTGTTTCATTATGATTAGCAAAATGATTTCTAATTCTGTTCCTGTTACATTTTTTAACTGGTATTCTACAAATAAAACCTTTCTTTTTCAATTAGGATCACCTTTTTTTTAACCTTGAAACTAACATTCTTATTTAAAAAGCAGAATAAATATTTTGTTCTCATCTTTTAATTACCAATTATTAAAGAATAGATCAAGAAAGCATACAAAGGATTGGCATATTATTTATCTGTTTGATAACATTCTCTATTTTTAGCATTGCCATTGACCAATGATATGTATGTATGTAATGGATTTCAATGAGTTATAGTTATTTTGTTATTGATGCTGGAATGATCCTAAATTGAACTACAGGGAGACCTGTCAGGCTGCCACTGTCCTTTTTACATAACCTCGTAAGTCATAGCCTTTCCTTTCTCATGGCATTTAAGGCACTCATGATGCATAAGACTCAGTTGGCCTTACCCCCACCTCTGTCTCCCTACTTCTCTGTCAAGAATCACCTGGTTCCTATTGGGCGCTGGTTCCTTCAGTGTGGAATGATAATTTAAAAACAAAATACAAGGCTGGGCACAGTGGCTCACTACTTTAATTTCAGTGCTTTGGGAGGATCACTTAAAGCCAAGAGTTTGAGACCAGCCTGGGCAACACAGTGAGACCCAGTCTTCACAAAATTTTATTAAAAATTAGCCAGGCATGATAGCGTGCACCCGTAGTCCCAACCACTTTGGAGGCTGAGGTGGGTGGGTTGCTTGAGCCCAGGAGTTCCAGGCTGCAGTGAGCCATGATCATGCCACTGCACCTCGCAATGGGGGACAGAGGGAGACCCTGTCTCTAAAAGAAACGACAACAAAAACCCAAACAAACGACATATTGGTGTGATGAGGGCTGATTCCTACAAAAGGCATTATTATTGTTTCTGGGCTTTTTCAATATGGAGGGCTGGAACATTTTCTTTCAAAATTATGATTTGGTACTGCCATTTGAGAGATCAAAACAGACATCTATCAACTAAGACAGGCCCTAAGTTTAAGGACACAAAAGTTACCTATGGGTCGAGGGTTCAGGGCTTGCCTGGCCTGGTAACTTCCTAAATTCCTACAGCTATAAACCACACTCTTACTCTCCTCCCTAACAAGAGGACATCAGGCACATTCCTGACTCTGATTTATGACCCAGACCACTACAACACTGATTAGACAGAGGTCTGGCCTTACAAACATTCTTTTCTGATAAACAACTGCAGATCTGAAGCCAGTTTCAGCCAGCCTGTAGAGACCGTACAGTCTCCGTCCTACAGCGCATCTTTCTAACATAAGAGTCAAAGTCCATCTTATTTTAATGCGGAAACCCATCCCCAAAGTGAACATGGGATGTACGTTACAGACGCTCACCCAGCGTGCCTGTGTTTGCTTTCCCCAGCTCCCCTCATCGACATGTGTACCTTATCCCTAAACCCGCCGAATATCTCTGCCTCTGTTGTGTGGTACAAACCCCGTGAGGCGTAAAACCCAACCTGCCCTCTCCCTCTTCGGACAGAGCACCCTGGGTCCATGCTGGAGGCTGTCTCTTTTGAGCCAGTTTGAAGCTGGCATCACCGCTAAAACTCTCCTTTCTGCTGCTTCACCATCCTGAGGTCTTTTGGATGACAATACTTTCCACTTAAATTAACGTTACAGGGTTTTAAGTTTTTTATTTTATACTTGTATGTCTTTTTAAAAATTTCATTGCAACTTTTAGCTCTTAAAGCAATGATTACTATTAAAACAAAACAACTGAGATAATTCAAAAATTCTTCTGCCTTTTTAAACCTTAGAATATATATTTCTAGGAATAAGCAGAGTACTATGTTCTAGAGGCGCTGTGATGCGAATATCTCTATTTTCATAGGCTTGTAAGTCCCACACATACTGAGCTCCTTCTCGGCAGGAGCAATGTCACATCCATTGTTTTTAATTACTCCTGTTGCCCTCAGCTACATCCTGGCACACAGATGCTTTCCAATTATTTGTTGCATGAATACGAAGTTGGAAAATCCAAAATGCTGAACCATCCTTGACCGTCAATGATACCATTTCCCAGGCTTCTCGGTTGCTAGGTAAAGAGAGGAAAAAGAACTCCAGCTCCAGCTCCTGCAGGTTTTTCCTTTCTAAATGTCTCTGAGATTCATCCCCTCCTCTGCACTGACACAGCTGTTGCCACAGCCTGAGCACCACGCCCTCCCTGCCTGCATCAGTGCAGCACCGTCAGCCTATTCCTTCTGCCCACCCTATCACCCTTTCCAATTTGTCTTGTAAAAATCATCTCCTTAATTCCCTTCCATTGTTTTAGTATGGATCTCCCCGTAGCTTCCAATTACCTTCAGTATGAAATCTAATTGAATTTGATTGTCTCAACCTTTTATTTGACTTAGTTACTTTTGTAATCTCTCACTAATTTTAAACCAAGACTTCCCGATCCAAAGAAAGAAAAGTTTCATTTGTCAACGCTCCATTCTCAACGTCTGTTCTCTTGATTCCTTCCGACTTTTCAGAACTAATCCAAAGACTTCCTGCAATGTTAACATGAGCTTCTCTGGCAGTGCCAGCAATTTTGTATTTTGAAAGATGCTCGAGCATATTGTTATGCTGTTTGATGTATTTATCGTGAATAGAGAAAAAGTCATTTTAAACCAATCACAACATGACACTGAGATACGCAGAAAAAGTTTAGGTAGGTAGGTATTGGAAATAATTCATGGTTAATCTACAGATGGGAAAGCCTGAGTTGAGTTGAAAACATTATTCTGACAATTCGGAGGGAGAAAGGAACTTAAAGAATAGTACTATTGTGGAAAAAGTGAAGAGTTTGGCTGAAGTTATGTAAATTGACATCTATTTTGATCAAATCCTCAAAATAATTGCTGGGCTTTCTATTTCTTTCTACCTGACTCCGTGGACTTTTTTTTTTTAATCTTTAGAGAGTTGTGAAAAATAATTTTAAAATACATTCCTGCCCATTATAAGATTTGTCATATTTTCCACCATGACTTTCAGTGTTTTCACTACAAAATAATTTTGACTTTTTCTCCAATATTTGACATTTACTTAATAGCTGAGAGATTTCTCAGACAAGTAATTTGGGGAAATTTTTTTGAAGCAGAAACCTTGGGGTGCTTCACATGAAATTCTGCCATTCTTTTCATAGACTTTACAAATAGTCTTTCTTCATCCCTTTGACAAGTCTGAATTCAATTCTACCTAATTTAAAGACTTGTAACAAGAGAAAAATAATGTTAAAAATGATTTACTTGAGAATGTCATCAAAGTATACTGGAAAACCAAAAGTCACATTTTCACAAAATGAAAACAGAATTGATTACATATATGAGAAATAATATTTAATGCAATTTGTATTTGTGTAGATCTTTCTGGACCTTGAAGAATATATTATAAAGTGTTAATTATTATACCCTAATTCATATTTGACTATATTCTGTTAAAACAGTTCAAAATATACACTTAAAAATATACACTTTAAATAACAAGGGCTCTCCGATGAAATAAGTAGTATCAACAGAGGGGAAAACTGAATTATAATAAACGAAATATAGGCATACAGAATTAGCTGCATAGAAAGTCTTAAATCCTACAAGTTTTCCAATGGATACCATTGTGTTTTGTTCTAAGAAATATTTCATTGTCTACGCACATTTTAAGGACATCTAATTTTAAAGAAAACAAAGAAGAATATAAAGATGAACTGGCAGAAATGTTTATTGTTTAATATTTTGAAGCCCAAATAATGACCTTGAAGAATTTGTTGCTATTAATAATATTGAACAGGATGAGAATTCATTTGTGGGTTCCTATTGGGAATACTGAAATATAGTGAATAAATTATGAAGCTCAAATTCATCTCTTAAAATCAGAAATTCATTTTATAAATAAACATTAACAGTAGAAAGGGGAACAACATAGAAGAGGCTGAAGATCATCTATTTTTGTGTGTTTGAGAAATCTGGACATTAAAAACACATATAGGAGAAATGAATTAAATTAACAAAATATTATGATAATGTTCTGTAGCCACCAAAGAACATAAGCAGTTATATTTCCAGCCATAGACATCCCAAATAGGAGCCTTTGGATCTGTGACAGCTGTGCCAGTCAGATAAGAAATGCTTTGTGAAACCGTAGAGGAGTAATTTTCCTTAACATATTTATAATTGCCCGGGCTGTTAAGGTGGAGGCATGGCTGTGGGTGCTGTGAAAAATCAATGCCAGCTTTCGGGGGGAAAAACACAATACTTATTTTGTAAACATGACACATGGAAACAGTGATACTGTTACCCCACTTCATTTCCCATACTTTTTAGATATAAATCAGCCCAGTGACTAAATCTCATTGGTGCCAAGAAGTGTTTTTTGGGAGATGTCAAATGTTGTAAGACAGCTGTAAAGCTGCTAAGAGTCATTCGATTCTAGCAGATTCTAAGGACATTCGTGTTGACAGAATAATTTTCACAGTGTGCAGCCAGACCTGGTCAGCATCTCGTGGAGATCTAATAACCTTCTGGCCTAATGCGAATGCCTATTTTATCTCCCTAAAGAAGCCAAGGAGAGTTATTTGAAACAATGACTGAGACACACTGTCTCCTCTTCCTGAAATTTCCATTGGGCATTGAGCCAAGATGTGGGTTCAGTTACAGAGCACTGCCCACTTAGAATGGGAAAAATACACACACACACACACACACACACACACACGTAACTATTGATTAGCAAATCATTAAATCATTGGTGCATCTTTAATTTCTTTCCCCTCCACAAGAACTTTAAGTCCAATTACAAGAGCAGGAAGAGGCGGAATGAAGAGAAACTTTTTTTTTTTTTTTGAGATGGAATCTCACTCTGTCACCAGGCTGGAGTGCAGTGGCGTGATCTTGGCTCACTGCAACCTCCACCTTCCAGGTTCAAGTGATTCTCCTGCTTCAGCCTCCCAAGTAGCTGGGACCACAGGTGCACACCACCACACCCAGCTAATATTTGTAGTAGAGACCAGGTTTCACCATGTTGGCCAGGATGGTCTTGATCTACTGACCTCGTGATCCACCCGCCTCGGCCTCCCACAATGCTGGGATTACAGGCGTGAGCCACTGCACAGGTCAAGAAACATCTTTTTATTCCTTTCTATAGGGAGAGGCTACGGAATCATAGAGGGAAAAATGTTATGAAAACATACATGTATAATCTCCTAAAAATACCCTGGATGCCCCTTTAATCTGAATACTTCAACTGTGAAAATAATATGCTTTAAAAACTGTAAAACGCATCTTTGAAGAATTATACTTTGAAAGTAGATTAGTTATAACACTGAGGTTATTATCCCCACAGCAGCCCCAAGGGGATTAGCTTCCTTTCTCACAGAAGAAAATTCTATGTAGTACAACTCGCAGAAAGAACTGAGCCTCCTCTTGAAATAGCCACATCGTGTTCCAAAAATAAAAAGTTTCTGACTACGGGGATCCCAGGGTCAAAAATCCAGCCACCAGGGATCATAGTCACATGGCACCTTCTCCTTTGAGAGAAGCTGGTGACTTTGATGCTGCTTCAAGCATAAGCAATAATATGGTTTTGTCCGAAGAGGTGACCCAGAAACACTGCAGGTCGGACATAATAAGGAGTTGTGTGAGTGGTTCGGTAGGAATGGAAAGAAGACAAAAGACAGTGGAAGTGAAATCCCATGGATTCTGGAGCTTACAGGATCAAATACTCTATAGAAAGATGGGAAAACCTAGTTTCCCTATAGCTATCATTGTGAAGCCAAAATATTTTCTTTTCACTAATTCCTTTTATTTTTTTGAGACAGGATCTCCCTCTGTCATTCAGGCTGGAGCACATTAGTGATCGTGGCTCCCTGCAACCTTGACCCCCTGGGCTCAGGCGCTCCTCCCACCTCAGCCTCCTGCATAGCTGGGATCACATGTGCAACCCACTATGCTCAGCCATTTTTTGTAGAGATGGAGTTTCACCATGTTCACCATGTTGCCCAGGCTGATCTTGAACTCCTGGACTCATACAATCCACCTGCCTCAGCCTCCCAAAGTTTGGAGATTACAGGCATGAGGGACTGTTAAAATCCTAAGTTCCTAAAGACTTAGAAGTCTTCCTTTATCATTTATTTTTTTCCCCACTGTATATAGACATAATGCTTGGGATGTAAGTTAAGTAAAAATAAACTCGGTAAGGCTCAGGCTCCCTTGCCTGAGGCGCATGCCTTCTTTGCTCTGCTCACATGGTAGCTGTCACATGCTGTTCTATGCTGATTTACAGATTTACCTGTGTCCCTCTTATCTCCCTTAAGAGCGCATATCCCTCTTGAGCAAAAGCACTTTGTCTGATTTAACTTGTCTGCTTCCAAGTACAGTAGTTCCTTAAGGAGGACCAAATTTGGTGAGAGAAGCTGGGTCCACAAAAGCACAGCCAGCATAAACCAAAACTGTGTCACAGAGAAAAGCCCTTCATCCTCTTCTTTTCAGAAGTTAGCGGCTATTTATAGAGAACCTTTAATGACTATTATAGAGAGAATGTGAATACCATGACAGAAAACTGAATGGAAGTGGCAAAAATAATAGATTCCACGATTAGAAAGAGGCACATTTAAAATTTTTAATATAGTTTTACTCTTTTGTCCCAAAATAAATTGTGTATTTAACCTATGGGTAGCAGGATATCAACTTAACTACAATTATGCATATTTGCAAATAAAATGTTGTTTCTTTATATTCTGTAACAGGTCCTAATCTTCCTTCCAGCATCATCCTACTAGACAGTAGAAGAAAAGCCTACTTTTCCTGGTACATTGTGATGGTTAATTTTAAGAGTCAACATGATAGGATTATGGGATGTCCAGATAACTGGAAAAACACTGTTTCTGGGTGTGTCTTTGAGTGTGTTTCTGGAAAAGATGAGCGTTCCATCTGAGAGATTGAGTGAAGAAGACCCACGTTCGTCAACATGGGTGGGCATCAGCCATTTATCGAGGGCCCGGATAGAATGAAAAAGGAAGAGCAAATTCTCTTGCTCATCTGGAGCTGGGACAACTGACCCTCCTGCCCTTAGACATGGCTGCACCTGGCTCTCTTAGTCTAACCTTTAGACTCAGACTAAATCACACTTTCCCGATTTCCAGGTCAGAGACAGCACGTTGTGGGATTTCTCAGCCTCCATAATTGCATGAGGTAATTCCCATAATAAATCCCTCTTATACACTTCTCTCTATATCCCACTGGTTCTCTTTCTCTGGAGAACTCTGACTAACATCTTCTAGTGTCTATTTATTTATTTATTGAGACGAAGTCTCCCTCTTTCACCAGGCTGGAGTGCAATGGCACAATATCGGCTCACTGCAACCTCCACCTCCTGGGTTCAAGTGATTCTCCAGCCTCAGCCTCCCGAGTGGCTGAGATAACAGGCACTCACCACCATGCCTGGCTAATTTTTGTATTTTTAGTAGAGACTTGGTTTCACCATGCTGACCAGGCTGGTCTCAAACTCTTGACCTCAGGTGATTCACCTGCCTCAGCCTCCCAAAGTGCTGGGGTTACAGGTGTGAGCCACCGTGCCTGGCCTATTTTAACCTGTTTTTATCTGTATTGTTTCATCAAGAATATTGTACCTCCCCAGAGCATACATCCCCATGATACTTCTGTGGCAATTATTATAATCTGATCAGATTCCTGTATGTAGATCTAAGGGATAAGATACAACTAGCATTCTGCAGCATGAAAAAAAGAAGGAAAAAAGGGTTCAATGTCATTGTGCTTTAATACAGAACCAAGTTAAACAACAAGGTCTCATTTTTCTCTGATGTTCTTTCCTGCTCTTTAAGATTCAAGATTCAAATAGCATCACTTTTGCAGTGTTCTAGCAACACATTTCTCCTGTCCGTGTGCAGAAATGATCACTCTCACATTTGTGCTGCCTCTGGGCCTGAATATATTTCACTTTTAAATACGTACTGCACAAGTTTCAGTAGAGAATTTTTTAAGACTTTCTCCAAATGAAGTATAAATAACTTCAGGGCAGCAGTTCACCAATGCTTAATATGATGTCTGGTATCTTTTCATATTGCTTATTTGCCTTGTAAAGAGGAAATGAAGTAGCTTATGTGTGTGTGTGTATATACATACATATATATATACACATGCAGCATATATGTGTGTATTTATACATATATACGTCAAGAAACATAAATAAAAGAAATATGGCTAAAAAAAGAGAGAAGAAAAATAAATGTAACAGTAAATTAACACACAAATTTGAAGGCTATAAAGGGAAGACCACTTCAGGAAGAAAGAAAAGAATGTGCCAAGCCAAAGATGCTTGAGATGGAAGTTCAATTCCTACAAGTAGCACAGATTTCAGTGTGACATGAATATGAGAAGGAGGGCAGGTGGAAAGGAAAGGACTGCAGAGGGGAGATGAATCCCACAACTTTGGTTCACCTTACAGGTGACAAAGCTTTACCTGTTTACACATTTTCTAACCTAAATTGCTCTAGAAAATAATTCTGGCAACTTAATTTCCTGTCCTAAAAGGATTCAGCAGCGATTTCAGTAGGTCCGTTGGATGCACGCTCCCAGCAGCACCAGCACATGCAGATTTCATAGCGGAGAAAGTGAATCTAGACATCAAAAGGCAGCCAAAGATACTAGATGTGAGTTTACCAGAACCAATTTTGAAAAATACATGGTAAGACACAAAACACACACAAAAAAAGTGAATCTAGACACCAGAAGGCAACCAAAGATACTAGATGTGACTTTACCAGAACCAAACATTGAAAAATACATGAAAAGACACAAAACACAAAAATTTTAAAATAGTCAACTTTTAATTAGGGAATCCTGGACAGACACGAGCACTGGAAAAGGAAAACGATGGCACATATGTTCTTCTTACCTTGGTAAAACCAGACCAGACTCTACAGGAAAAGCTGCAGTTGGCAACTGTGCGTGAGTCCGAGGAGCCTCCATCATCCAGGAAGACTTTTCCAGCTCCAGTTGATCTAATTCTGCGAATATTGACAGATTTGTTTAAGGAAACACAACAATGCAGGAAAGACGCTGGCAAACCTGCCAATCAACAAAGCATGTCAATTTCTAGGCCAAGTTATCCAGTCAACGTTCTTTAAAAATAAGGTCCAGAATTATTATTAAGTGATAATTAAAAGAAAAACAGATGTTCAATGCTGGCTTGATTTACTGGGGTATGGTAAATTTTGAAAGCTTTGCACGTCATAAATGTGTATTTTCTATTAGATAGTGAACTGACCCACACTAATGTACATGATTCAATTGACTAAAAATGCTAACATATGCCTGATCAATTTCCAATTTTTCTTGCCATAAATTTAATCGTTATTCATCATGAGTTATATAATAAAAACATTAAAATCTTTTAAAATTTGATTAGTATAAATTTGTGTTCTGAAAGAAAACTAAGTTGAGCTATGTCCCAACAGAGGAAGAAAAAGAATATTTCTAGCCTTAAGAAAGGTCTCTCTGAAAAGTTTAAACCTGATTGAAAGAATTGTACAGAATTTTTTAAAATATAAAACTAATGCCAATCTGCATAACAAATCTTCTCATTAACAAACATGGCTTGTATATTTATGATAAACCCAGAGAATAATGTGAAAGCCATCAAATCAGGCCATCCTCTTTGGAAATATGGGACTCTTACAATACTTATCACCAACCTATTCACCATTTTGCTATATGTCGCTTTCCTACAGATGCTCAATACCATGATGCCTCTGTTCCTTAAGTTATTTGAACTCTGTTTCAAAGCCAGGTTTGCTCTAGCCATGAGGCCAGCTCTCAGGAGGGGATAAAAAGAACAGAGAGCTCTAATTTCTTTCCTTTAATTCTCAGAGCATGATAGTAACTCCACAGCCAACGTCACAGAGTGAAATGAAATATTACTTTTTGTTCTGGTGGGCACTTTAACACAATTATGGAAAATCTCTGCTGTGTGGGGAAATGTTGGAAGGCTGTGACCTGGTTTGTCCTAAAAATTTCCCATTTCTAACATTTACATTGTGCTTTACAAATGAAAGCTTATCATGAAAAACAGTGCAACTCTACTTGGGCTTGTGAAAGGGCTGCATAGTTCACAGTGGCCAAAGAAATGTTGATGCAGAAATCAGAGCCCTGGGGTTGTTTGCCTGAAAGGATCTGGAGAAACACAAAACTGCTTTTATGGAAGTCTTTCTGGAGATCAGACCGCTGTGACTAGGATGTGAAAATTGGGGGGGTTGCTTTCTAATATTTCCCTTTGCACACTCCCTTCTGGGTTTTGACAATTAATTGGCCTGCTTGGGGCTAAATGCAGCCAGCTCCACCATAATTGCTAGAAACCTATCTTGGAGTCAAAATAACTCCTAGGGAATTTCACTTTTCAGTCAATGAGAGACTCCAGGACAAACACTTAATCTCTGTCTGCCATATTCTTCCTCGTGACCTTCACGAAATGACTAAAGGATCCACAAGTAGGAAGCTGCTTTCTCAAACTCGTGTGTGAAAAATTGTTGGCAGTCTGAAAGGTATATTATTAAATATTAGATTGGCGGAATCTTTTTAGAGCTACAGTATTGAGTATTACCGACTTCCATCTTGTTTATCCAGGACTAAAATGATCTGTGTGGATTAAGGCAATAATTCAATCTGAATGTTTGCTTTGTATTTGAAAAACAAATGAAATGTTGAACAGTTGTCAGGTGTTAGCTTGATCTTTGTTGTAACTCTTTGCTAAGATTACAAGGATTATATTGAGCACTTGAGTAAGATTTGGGTAGTGACAAATACCAGGTTACCATGATCTGGTTTCAGCATCAATCAAGGAGGTATTAAATAATCAGATAATGTCTCCAGGTTCTCAAAAAATAAATCCCTTTATGCTAATCCACACATGCTACTAATCATTAGGCAATCACAGGAACTACACACAAAACAACAGTGTATGTGGTTCCATTCACAGATTCTGTACCCAATATAAATGAAGAATTAAGGTACTCTGTTCTGATTTAACCACATGCCACATAGCTTTAGGCAACAAACAGTGTCTGTGGGTTACAGTGCCTCTTCTGGCTTGGGAGCTTCAATGCTGATCTCCATGCTTGCTTATGCTGATTCCTTCAAAGCTTTTCCATATCTTTGGACCAACTTTCAAAAATGGAAATGCATTATTTTAGAATCATGGCATTTTAGATCTCAATTAGACCTTCAAAGTGGTTTAATCTGATCCATTCTTATATCCAATCTATAGATAAGGAACTCGAGGCTATATAGGAAATCATTCCTTTGTAGTAGAACTCAAAATTCCTGATTCACAGCTAAATTCTATTTTTATTATGCCAAATTTATCTTTATCTTGTCTTCCTGCTCTCTAAATTATTATTGTTTATGATGAGAAAAGCACTTAGGATTTTTTCACCTACTCGTAGAACATTGCTAACTTCATGTGATATTAAAAGTGCCTTTACAAACACGTTCCTTGAGCAGCCAGATTCTAAGTATACCAGACAGTGTACCTGTTCACTTCAGTGTGTGCCTGTTTGGTGACAATGATTGATTGACTTTGCTTCCCCTGCCTTCTGTCGTCCCATCTCTCTCCTACATATGGTGACAACATTTCTTTGAACAGATGGTTTCTTCCTACTCACCATCCACTTTCCTCTGCAATTTGCTTTCCATCTTCCCCAAATTTACTGAAACCTGTGATCTTTTCTAGATCAAAGACGACAACACTTCTCCTGCCATCTGTACACTGTCCTAGACTGAATGTAATGACCCTCTTCCCTCCTTAAAGTTAGTCTTGCTCTTTGCGATTCTTCCTTTAACTCCCTCTGTGTCTGTAGGTGTTTCCTAAGATTAGAGCCTTGATCTCAAGTTTGTTGGTAAAAATTGAAGAACTTGACAACAATTTGAAGCACTGAGAGGTCTCACTAGAATCTGTAATAGATTCAAAGGGAATGACTTTGCACTTCTGAGGGAAAAAATAGGTCAAATGACCATGTGGCTTTCATTGCCTTTCCTGCACATTTTCAGGCTAGTATAGCCACTCTTTCTGAAGCCATCAAAATTGCATGATAGAAGTATGTTTTCTCCTCTTGATTATTCTCCTATTCTATTAAATAAATCCTTTAATATTGGATTGTTTCTAAATCTCCCACCTTAAAAATTCTATTCACACCAAATCCTGGTCTAGCCACTGCCTCATTTCTCTGCTTCCTTTTAGAAGAAAATGGGTCAAAATTCTTGTCTGTGTCTCCTATCTGCTGTCCTACTCTCCTTGTCTCTTCTTAGCCCATTCCAGTCAGCTTCTGCCCTCTCTACCCCATTGGAAGGACTCGTGTCATCTTCACCAATGACTTCCATGTTGTCAAATCCAATGCTCTTTTCTCTGACCTGTTTTCAACTGTCCTCCAGTATTCAATGCAGCATGTTCTGTTTTTCTTTTGAAAATATCTTCTCCTCTTGTGTTTTCTAACATAATCCTCTCCCAGGGCAAACGCCATCTCAGGCCCTCTTTTTTGTCTTCTGTTCCTAAGCCTAACTAAGCCTAACTATCCCACCCATAACTGGGACTTCCAATGCCCAGATGTTTCCTTAGCCTTACCTTCTCTACTGATATTCCAGTGACGCCTCTATTTGGTCTCAATTCAAACTTGACCTGACCACCCATCTGCCACAGCCAACTTCTTCCTGACTTTTCACCATCTCGGTAAATGACACCACTGTCCACCCGGAAGCCCAGACCCACATTCTAGAAGCGTCATTGGTTATTTTCCTTTTCTCTCCACCTACTCCCAATCCATCAGCAAGTGCTTTGCATTCTGCATCTGAAATACATCCAGAATCGGAACACTCCTCCCTCCTTTACTATTACATGTTTCGTCCAGGTCACTGTTCTCTTGTTTGTATTAACGCATCCGTCTCACAGTGGTCTCCAGGCTTTCATTTCAGCTTCACCTCCTTCAGGGCATTCACTACACAACAACTAATGCAAAGCAGATTGTCATGGACAGATTAATAGTTTTAAATACTGTTCCCATACAAGTAAATAAGAATCCATATTCTCTACCAGCGTGACATGCCCCATATGATCCAGGCATTGCCCCTTTTCCGACCACATCTTTCATTGTCTGGCTCATTTCCTACTTTTCAGGCACAACGAGCTCCTTTCTGCACATATGACTAAGCACTGCTATCCCAGCAACCGTGCTTTCCTTTTTCTTTCTTTTTTTTGAGACGGAGTCTCACTCTGTCACCCAGGCTGGAGTGCAGCAGTGTAATCTCGGCCCAATGCAACTCTGCCTCCTGGATTCAAGTGATTCTCCTACCTCAGCCTCCGGAGTGGCTGGGATTACAGGCACGCACCACCACGCCTGGCTGATTTTTGTATTTTTAGCAGAGATGAGGTTTCATCACATTGGCCAGGTTGGTCTTGAACTCATGACCTCGTGATCCACCCGACTCAACCTCCCAAAGTGCTGGGATTACAGGCGTGAGCCGCCATGCCCGGCTGCATCTGTGCTTTTCGCTGCTGCTAACCTTTGCTTAACTTGCTCCTTCTGTCATTTGTGGCACAGCCCAAATGTGATGTAAAGTCTTATTCATTTGTTTTGCTTATTTTCAAAATCCTTCACAAGAATGTAAGCCCATGAAAGCGGGTAGCTTGCGTGTAAGGTGTTTTGTTTCTTTCATTGTTGTTTCTCCACTGCCTAAAAGAATGTCTAGCACACAGCAAATGATGGATAAGTATGTGTTTTGTAAGTCACATGTGAATCTCATGTGCAGCAGGTCCTCGAATAACATGTCGTTCCATGTTGTATTATAAAATTGAGGAGAAAAAAATGAATTTCCGTTGGAGACCCTGTCTGTGTGGGTGTGCGTGTTCTCATGTCTGTGTGGGTTTTCTCCATGTGCTCCGGGTTCCTCCTGCACCCCAAAGCTATACCTGTGAGGTGACCTGGAGCATCTCCATGACCCTAGTGTGAGTTGGGTGAGTGTGAGGCAGATATAGACAAGTGTGGGTGAGTGTGAGTGTGGAGTGTATGAGTGTAGGTGTGTGAGTGGGTGATTGTGAGGTGGGTGTAGACAAGTGTGGGTGAGTGTGAGTGCAGATGAGTGTGGACAACTGTGAGTGTGGGTGTGTAGATGAGTATGGGTGAGTGTGAGTGGGTGAGTGTGAGGTGAGTGTAGGCAAGTGTGAGTGAGTGTGAGTGCAGATGAGTGTGGATGTGAGTGAATATGGGTGAGTGTGGGTGGGTGAATGAGGTGGGTGAAGGCAAGTGTGGGTGAGTGTGTCAGTGAATGTGGATGAGTGCAGATGAATGTGAGTGTGGTTGAGTGTATGTGAGTGTGTGTGGATGCGAGTGTGGGTGAGTGTGCATTTGTGAGTGTATGAGTGTGAGTTTCAGTGTATGTGTGGGTGTGTGAGTGTGCATGTGAATCACCCTGCAGTGGGAGGGTGTCCTGGCCAGGCTGTCACCTGCTGGGCACACTGAGCTACAGGGATGAGCTCTGGCCACTCTAGACCCTGGACTAGAATTTTAAAATGCTTTGCACACACTTATTTCTTGATTTTACCCACTAAGGCTGCCATCATTTACTGATTCACTAAAAATTAGGGAAAAAATTCTCTCTCTTTTTTTTTAACTCTATCTTAATTGTACATCTAGCTCACATGTATTTCAATTTTAATATTAAAATTGTTTTAGTTTTTATTCAGAAGTTTGGTGATGTTTTGTGCCTAGAGGATATGCCCTAGGAATGCAGGGAAGGGAACACACACTGGGTCTGTGGGGGTACAGGGGTAGGGAGAGCATCGGGACAAATGGCTAACACACGCAAGGGTTAATACCTAGGTGATGGGTTGATGGGCGCAGCAAACCACCATGGCACGTGTTTACTTACGTAACAAACCTGCACGTTCTGCACATGTATCCCAGAGCTTAAAATTAAATTAAATTTTTTTAAAAAAGAAAAAGAAATATTCCTTAGGAATTTAACTCTTCTTTATATAAGCCTAAGAAAACCAACTGTAACAGTTGGTTTTGTTACAGTTATTTCGCTTCATGTCACGATTTCCAGGAACCTATGGCTGAGATGAAGTGAGGACCTAGGATCTAGAGGATTTGAACGTGTGGTTACTGAGAGCTGTCGTGTACGAGGAACTGGATGAGATTCCATGCGGAGGGCAAAAATGGATCCAGAAAGAATTCTGTCCTCCAGCTATTTATGATGTAATATAGAAAATAAGACATACGTAAATCAAGTATAAAGTCGTTTTTGTTTATTGTAGTAGAAGTAGTATAAATAAAACATTAACAGAAGGAATTTGAGAAAGCTTTTAACAGAGTGCAAGACAAAAATTCCATGTCACAAAATAACATGAAAGGAAGTGGGATGGTGGAAATGAGTGTGGAACATTTTAAAAAACTGTGAATAATCAAATTTTAGAAGCATATAAGTAAGAAGAGGGAGAAAAAACTGAAAAACAAGTTGGATGTAGATTTGAGAAGATAATAAGGTAGTTTAAAGAATTTAGATTTTATTTAGGAGAAATCAGAGTTTGTAGAAGTGATCTGGGCAGGCGATTATGCAATTGTGGAAATGCTATGAAATTTTTCATGTGCTCATACACGTTTCTAGACAAGAATCAGATTGTTGCATTTCATCAGTGCTTAGCGGGCATTGTATCCTTTGGATTTCTAAGTGATTTCATAATTATTTGTCAATTTGGACTCTTGGCTTTATAGCTCCTGTTCAATAATTCATTCTAAATAGTTAAAACACATCATACATTTTTTTTTTACTATTTTTCAGTAATATATACACAATAAAAATTTTTTTATTATGTATAAAAATACATACACAATAAGCAAATATGACTAATTTGTTATGCCTCATTTTCTCTATTACATCAAAAATAGCCAGAGGACAGAATTCTTTCCTTATTTATTTTTGCCTTTCCTGTCAAATCTCATCCAGTTCTTTGTTTAGAGTTACTCTCAGTAACCACACATTCAAGTATGCCCTCTGTCTGTACAGTAAGTCCTCACTTAACGTAGTAGATAGGTTCTGACGCACATGTCAAAAAAGCATGCTAGTACAAAAGGACATAGAGTTTTTAAAAATTATCCCATTATCTCAGTTCCCCAATTCCTTCTTCAGAGGCACTTTCCAATACCAGATCCTCAGGTATATGTGTGTGTGCTGCAGTATGTTTTTATTCCAATGAGATACTACTATCTTCATTGCTCTGCACTGGTGTGTGTGTGTGTGTGTGTGTGTGTTGTTTTTGTTTCATTTGCTATATTTTCATTTATATATATATATATATATATGAGACCTCTCTACGTCCACATTTATAGTTTTATCACCTTTTAAGCAGTTGCTTGATTTTATCTGTATGAATAGACTCTTCCATTTAAATAACAATTCCATAAATATCTTTATATATGTCTATTATAGAATCAATTTCTACAAGTGGAATTGCTAAGTCAAAGAGTATGAGTCCTTCAAAATCCTCCTGAAAGATTCCAGGGCAATATTGTCTCTCACCAATAGAGTACGAACACCTGGTTAACCACGTTTCCTTACCTAGTAGTGTATATAACTTTTCTGACAATCTGATCAATAAAAATGATGTCTCTGTCTTGTTTTATGAAAGTAGATATAATTTTAAAGCATTTTCAATAGTCGTTTATCAATGAACTGCCTGTCTATATTCTTTACCATTTATATAATTGGTTTATATTGATTTCTATCAGGTTTTATGTATTTAAAATGTGCTCACATGTCAAGAAATTCATAGCCTTAGATGAAATCTGTAATTTCCTTATACATTACTGAAAATGACTTATAAAGAAATAGAAATCTTAATAGGCCAGGAATCATGAAAGATAATGATTTAATCAAATAAATAAATAATCAAATCTACCTAAAAATTACTGAATGTATATAATTTTACAGAAAGATTCATATTATTTCTAAAGTAACAACCAGTTTTTACATTTTAAAAATGATTTCAGAAAATGGAAAAGGAGAAAGTACACTCCAACTGTATTCAGGCTCGTATAGACTTGTTATCCAAACGGGGAATTTCAAATTCTAGTCACGACTCAGTAGCTAGTACTATATTTGTCACTCCACCATAAACAATTGTAATGCTGGGGGAAAAAGTGAAGCAACTCTTTCAAGTATTGGACAACAGGTAGTGGAGGATTTATGCTGAATAAAGGGAAACATAAGAGCCCAGTGCTTCCCCAAACTTTTAGCGAGTAGTCACCTTCCTCACCACAATGTGAGGAGTACACACAGAGCGCGGTGGTTTTGCTGAGCAGGGTAAGCACAAACTGGAGTTCAGAGACACAGGAATGACTGGAGTCTATCAGGACTTCAGAGAAGAGAAAGTTGCACACAGAGGAGTCTTAGATGTCTGAGAGGGGTTTCACATAGGTTCTTGTCTGATAACTAGGTTATTAATCTCAGGTAAATCTCTATGAGGCCAGCAATGAGTACTGCATGGGACCAAGATTTGAATGAGGATACCACAGTGCTAGGAGATAAGATGTCCTATCCAGTCAGAGGGGAGAAACCTCACTGAGACCCTTGGCCATTCAGTTGAGACCTCAGAAACGTCACAGTTTAAGAGAAAGAGCTCAGTGCAGCCCACAGTAAGGCTGTAAGCTTATGCTATGATTTAGGACAAAAGAGGACCAGCTTTAAGAAATAATTAAGCTAAGCCCAACAGTATTAAGAGGATCTACCAGTACTTAACTGCCTAAGAGAGAAATTTTAATGCTCTTTAAAGAACACAACATTAGTCAGATTCTTTGCAATGTCATCTAAAATGTCTAATGTACAGAACCAAAAATAATTCGATAATTGAAAAAGAGAACAATATGCCCATTGTCTTGGTCCATTTTGCATCACTCTAAAGGAACACCTGGGACTGGCTAATTTATAGCGAAAAGAGGTCTGTTTGGCTCACAGTTCTGCAGGATATACGAGAAGCAAGGCACCAGCATTTGCTTTCAGTGAGGATCTCAGGAAGCTTCCAATGATGGAGGAAGGTGAATAGGGAGCAGACACATCACAAGGCAAGAGAGGGAGCAAGAGAGAGATAGGAGGGGACATCAGGCTCCTTTAAACAGCCAGCTCTAGTGTGAAGTAACAGAGCAATAACTCATTACTGCGGGAATGGCACAGAGCCATTCAGGGTCCATCTCCACCACCCAACGCCTCCCCCTAGGTCCCGCCTCCCCCTAGGTCCCGCCTCCAACCTTGGGAATCACATTTTAACATGAGATTTGGAGAGGACAAACCTCCAAACCATATCACCCATTATCAGAAGAAATAAAAATAAGTAGTAAAAGCAGACTTTTACCTAGATATTAGAATTAGCAGCCAGTGATTTTAAAATCGCTATAAGAACGTTCAGGAATGTAAAAAGAAAAGGCAACATAACAAGTGAATAGACGAGAATTTCAGCATAGTAATTAAACCTATTGTAAAATATCAAAAGAATGTCTAGAACTTGATGAAGACCATTCTTCTTTCCATTGGGCCTTCTTATTCTATCGGTATGTTTCATTTATTGCCTGTCATAAGTTGGAGCCGTTGCTGACTTTTATTTTTTCTTGCTATTCTTCAACTCCTACCCTTAGAAATGGACTAGAGCTTATTTGCAGAACGACATACACTTGAGTATAATACTGCTCCCTATCTACCAGCTTACTTTCAACTTTAGTCTGCATTAGTATCAACTGCCTTCTGATGGTTTTCTAACAATTTATACTTAGGCTAGATTCTAAAATGACAAAAATCTGTAGAAATTGATACAGAACGAATATGAATGTAAATATCTGTATAAACATTATTAGTCACAATGTGCTGCTGCTACATACCTATGCCTCAGAATGCCTGAAGGAAAAGACTGAGAATACCAAGTGTTAGCAAGAACATGGAGCATATATAACTGTCACACATTTCTGGTGAGAGTGCAGACTGATAGAGGAGAGTGTAAATTGATATAAACCCTTTGGGGAAGGATTTGGTAGTATCTATTAAAGCTAAACACAGTTGTTGTTTTTTTAAATACACTATCTAAAATAAACATCCATCAGAACTTTATAGCAGAATGGAGATTTATAAGAAAGGACAATGAAATTAAAGATAAAATATTAGAAATTTCCCAATCCAAAGAAGAGAATCTGTTACCCCTCAAAAAAACAAACAAAAAAAAAAAGTGCAGTCACCTAAAGGACATCAAGCAGTCTAACATACATAACATTTGTTGAGCCAGCACCAATGATCAAAAAACTAATTGTAAAAGATGATCTAATTATCAACCCAGATCCAAAAATTGCAGCAAACCCAGGGCAAGATAAATGTAAAGATAGCCATATCTAGGCACAGCATAATCAAATTTCTGAAATTCAAAGGTAAGCAAAATAGCTTAAAAGCAGCCAGAAGTCAAGATACGTTATAGACAGGGGAACAGTGGTTTCAATGAGTACTGACTTCTAATCAAAAACAACGAAGTCCAGAAGACAATGAAATGGCATTACTAAAGTGTTTAAGAAAAGAACTACAAGCCAGAATTTCTATCTTCTATATGAATAGTACTATTTTTTAAGCAAAAATACTCCTTAAAATGTGAATAAAATGATAAGTTTCAGATAAACACAATCTGAGAGAATCCATTGCCAGTATACCAGCACTAAGAGAAATATAAAAAGAATTCTTTAGAATGAAGGAAAATGATATCGAACAAAAATTTGGAAGTAACGACAAATACCTGCAATGATAAATGAGATGGTGAGGCTTTCTGTCCCCACCCAAATCTCATCTTGAATTGGGTCAATAATTCCCATAATTCCCATGTGTCAAGGAGAGACCAGATGGAGGTAATTGAATCATGGGGCAGTTTCCCCCATGATGTTCTCATGACAGTAAGTGAGTTCACATGAGATCTCATGGTTTTATAACAAGCTCTTCCATCTTCACTAGGCACTTCTTTCTCCTGGTGCCCTGTGAAGAGATGCCTTCCTTCGTGATAGTAAGTTTCCTGAGGCCTCCCAGTCTTGTAGAGCTGTGAGTCAATTAAACCTCTTTTTTTAAATAAATTTCCCAGTCTTGGATATTTCTTTATAGCAGTGTGAGAATGGACTAATAAAACAAATAAGTGGGTAAATACAAAAGATGTAAGGAATATTTGTATGCATATTTGGGGGCTCACTTCTGAGGTTTCCTCTATTTTTGTTCCTCAGATTTCAATAAGCTTTGCTACCTACGTTTGCTTCCACAGCTTGGAAAAACTCTTGATGTCCACTGGGGCTATTTCCCCATGCAGAGAATTGAGAAATGCTTTGAGGAAATAAACCGAGGTTATTCTGTGGTACGCTCTGTGTCGGTTGCTGCCCATCATATTCAAATAGTTATTTTCTTACTATTTTGTCAATATTTTGCTACTATTGTCAGCAAGAGGTAGAGTGTTTTAAAAGCTACTCCATCATGGCTGAAACAGTAAGTCAGCCAAGCATTCTTTAAGGAGAAAATTCAAAGCTGAGGAACTTAACTCTGGATTTGAAGACTTATTATAAAGTTATAGCAATGAAGACCATCTGGCTTGGTGTAAGGAAGAAAAATGCACAAATAGAATAGAAGAGAGTCAAGAATAGACACATGTAGATGGCTATATTTAAAGATGGTACTGCAAACCAAAGGAAAAAGGACCCTCCTTTCAAAAGCTGGCACAGAGGCCATTGGAAATAGATATTTTGAAAAAAATCTCTACACCTACCTCATATGATACACAAAAAGTCAATTTCAGATGAATCATAGATCTAAATGTAAATTATAGAATGATAAAGCTTCTAGAAGTTAACATAAGAAAATATCTTAATTATCTTAGTCTAGGCAAAGACTGCTTAAGAAGAACATAAAAAGCACCAAAGAAAAGAAAAAATATTTTAAAATTAAACTTCTTTAAAATTACAAACCTCTGTTTAGCAAGCAAAGCCCAGTAAGAGAGTGAAAAGGCAAGCTACAGAGTGAAAATTGTGTGTGTGTGTAGGGGGAGTGGTGTTCCTTTTTGTTTTTTGGGGGGAGTTGCACACAGTAAGGATAGAATATCATTAAATATCTATCAGAACGGTAAAAGTTAAAAAGAACCACAATACCAACTGTTGGCAAGTTATGCAGTAACTGGAACTGTCATACATTTTTCGGTAGGAGTTTAAGTTGGTAACAACTTTGAGGTACAGTGTAGTAGAATTTATTAAAACTGACATTAGCAGAACATCAAAAACTCATCAATTCCACTTCTCATATATTCCTAACAAAAGTTTATTTATGTTTATTAAAGGACATATACAAGAATGTTTACATTAGCATTATTTGTAATAGCCAACAATGTAAATAATACAAATGTACTTAAATAGCACAATGAATACATAAATTGACAGTCATGAAAAGGAATACTATACAATAGTGAAAATGAACCAAATAATGCTATGCACTATAACACTGATGGGTCTCATAAACATAATATTGAGCAGAAAGTGACAGATACAGTAAAGTAGATATAGCATTTATTCATATTAAATGTATGTAAAGATTTTAAAAGGCAAACATAATCAGTGATGTTAGAAGTCAGGATAGTGATTACTTTGGGAGAAGATCAGGGACTGGGAAGGAGCATGAAGGAAACTCCTAAGGTTATATGATTCTTTACTCAAATGAAGATTACATGGGAGTGTTTAACTTGTGAAAATCCTTCTAGCCCTACTTCAAGGTTTGTATATTTTCATACATGCATACTGTAATTTGATACAAGAAAAAGCTCAGTAAACAATGTAGTTTAGAGGAACACAGGGCTTTGGTAGAATGATGTTGGACAAGACGGGGCAATAACAGCCAGGTCAGAAAGAGATTTACTATTGGAATAAATGAGTATGTGGAAGTCAAATATATAAAGCCCCTAGTAGCATTCCTTCTGAAGCAGGGGCAGAATCGTACACACACATATTCATGTACGCCCCTTAGGATACCTCTTCTTTATGTCTCTTAATCTGCAGACATAAAGAACATCTGAGGTTTTTTCAAGGAGTCCTTATGTCCCCAGGAAATAGCCATGCAAATCAACTAGATGACCTCTGTCCAGTCGTTCCATTATAATGTTATCTGAGTTTAGAGAGAGAAGCCTTGATCTCTATTCTCCAATTAGGAAACTGAGGCCCAGAGAGTAAATTACCTAAAGTCACAGAAGTGCCAAGTGGCAGAGCCGATTTTCTAATGGAGGCAACTCATCTCTAGAGTTATTCACTGACTCACTACACTACACGGCTTCTTCCTGAATCACTGGGAGCAGTCCACTTTAGGTGACACTGAGCCATCTCACAGAAGTGCAATTCAGTGGGGGCATGGTATTTGTAAACATGAAATATACATTTCATGTGGAGACTAAAGGCAGTGAAATGGATATGTGTCTCATCCAAATATGTATTATTTGTGTGTTTAAAAATTTACTTAAAGTGTTTTATATTTATTTTATATATCAATGGAATTTTCTTTTAGTCATTCAACATAAATACTTTTGAAATTTGTCAGTGTTGAAACATGGCTCTCAGTGACTCACTTTAACCACTGCACAGAATTTCTCTGTGTGATAGAATATTCCACAATCCCACTATCTACTCCGTTATTAATGAGAATTTAAAACTGTTCTTTTTTTTTTTACTATGACACAGTGCTCTAATAAACAGCCTTATGCATTTCACCTTGGACATGTGATAAATGGAGAGTCACCCAACTGTTTTTCTAAAGGTCCAGATTGTAAATATTTTTGCCTTGGTGGGCTATAGGGTCTCTATAAGCAACTACTCAATCTGCCATCATATCTCAAAAGCAGCCATAGATGATGCATAAATGAATGAGGATGGCTGTGCTCCAGTGAAATTTTACTTACAGGCCAGGTGTGGTGGCTCATGCCTGTAATGCCAGCACTTCAGGAAGCCGAGGCAGGAGGGTCACTTGAGCCCAGGAGTTTGAAAGCAGCCTGGGCATTGACAAAGACAAACTATGGATGGCATCATATTTATTGTAGAAAATCTGAATGCTTTCTCCATGAGTTTGGAAATAAGACCAAGATGTCCACTAACACCATAGCCATTCAGCATTGTAGCAGAGGTTACGTTACAGCTACTTAAGCAAAAATGAATGAAAGTTACAAAGTTTGAAAAGGAGGTAAATTTCAGTTATGACAGGATTGTGAATGTAGAGAATCCAGAAGAATTACAAAGGATCCGTTCTAGTTATTAAGTGACTGTAACAATAAGTTCTGGGATACAAAGTTAGCATTAAAAAATCAATTATATTTCTAGATACTAGCAATTGATAAAAAGAAAATAATGTACTACCATTTGCAATAACTTAAAAAACAATAAAAATGTTGAGAATAATTTAATTAAAAGTATATAATACCTCTAGAAGTCTGCAGCATAAGGAAGACCTCAATAAAAGGAGAGAGAGAGTCTAGAAGAGTCAATATTGATAAAATGTCAGTGTTCTATATATTCAGTGCAATGCTAATTAAAATCTCAGCAGACTTTTAAAAAAGAAATGTATAAGATGATTCTGTTATGTATGTGGAAATTCAATGCCCAATGCAATGCTGAAACAAACTTGGCACGCACACGTGTTAGTACATGTTAAAACTTACTAAAAAGTACTGTAAGTTTAAAATGGCATGGTATTGGTGCAGGGACAGACAAATGCTATTGGAAAGTGTCTAAAAACATCCTGACAAAAATAATCTGATTTACAGGAAAGGTATGAGTGAAATACAGGTGGGGAAGCAAAGACGATTATTTTTAGTACACACTCTTGCATTAATATCGTACTGGAAAAAAAAGAACCTTCATCTCTACCTCTCACCATACACAAAAATTAATTTGACGTGAATCATAGACCTGAATATCCAAGATAATACATAAAGTTTCTGGAAGAAAATAGGAGAATATTTTTATAAACTTAGGATTGTGCAGAACATAAAAAGTCCTAACCATAAAAATAAGACTGATGAAATAAACTTCATTAAAATTTAGAACTTCTGGGCCGGGTGCAGTAGCTCACACCTGTAATCCCATCACTTTGTGAGGCCGAGGCAGGTAGATCACTTGAGGTCAGTTCAAGTCCAGCCTGGCCAACGTGGTGAAACCCCGTCCCTACTAAAATTATAAAAATTAGCCTAGCGTGGTGGCAGACACCTGTAATCCAAGCTACTTAGGAGGCCGAGGCAGAAGAATTGCTTGAGCCCAGGAGGCTGCAGTGAGCAGAGATCATGCAACTGCACTCCAGTCTGGGTGACAGAGGCAGACCCTGTCTAAAAATAAATAAATAAACAAAATAAAGTAAAATTTAGAACTACTGTTTATCAAAGCAACACTGGTAAGAAAGTTACAAAGACAAGCCATATACTGGAAGAAGATACTCGCAACATGTAAATTTGACAAAGTACTATTCCTTAGAATAGAAAAGAACTTCTTCAAATCATTGAGAATTTTTTTTTTTTAATGAGCAAAAGACTTGAACAGAACCTTTACAAGAGTATATTCCAATGGTCAATAAACACATGCAAAAGTGCTCCACATCATTAGTTATTGAGAAAAGCAAGTGCACATCATGATGACATGCCACCATACACCCACCGTATGGCTACAGTTATAAAGACCAATTGACAAGTACTGGCGAGCATTTGGAGCGAATCTTACATATTTCTAGTGGGAGAGTAGATTGGAACAACCATTTCAAAAACTGACAAGTTTCGGAGGCCGAGGCGGATGGATCATGAGGTCAAGAGATAGAGACCATCCTGGTCAACATGGTGAAACCCCTTCTCTACTAAAAATACAAAAACAAAAAAATTAGCTGGGCATGGTGGCGCGTGCCCGTAATCCCAGCTACTCAGGAGGCTGAGGCAGGAGAATTGCCTGAACCCAGGAGGCAGAGGTTGCAGTGAGCCGAGATCGCGCCATTGCACTCCAGCCTGGGTAACAAGAGCGAAACTCTGTCTCAAAAAAAAAAAAAAAAAAAAAAAAAACCTGACAAATTCTGAAAACTGTTAACTTATACTTACTCGATTCTACTCCTAGGTACCTATTGGAGACAATCTCAATGTTTATTAACAGTACAGCACATGTGTTAAATGTAATAAACTCATACAATGGAATACCACCCAACAATATAAATCAATGTAACTGCTATATGCAACAACATATACTGCTATATACAATACAACAGTACAACTATGTACAACAACGTGAATAAATCTCAAACACCATGTTGAGTAAATGCATCCAGACGCTAAAGAGTATATTCTATATGATTCCGTTCATATGAATCTCAAGAGCAAATGGAAGTATGCTATGGTGCTAGCCATTGAAAGAGTAGGTACCTTCTGGAGTGTGTACTGAGAGGTGGGTGATAGCGCACGGAAGGGTGTTTTAAAACTAACATTATCTTGGTTATGTATAGTCTTTTGTACTTTCATGTAAATGTTGGAATCGTTTTCTCAATTTCTGCGAATTCTGCTATGATTTTGATTGAGATTACATTCAGTGAATACAATCAATTTCATCAGAATTGTCATCTTTATAATCTTCAATCTAAGAACTTTATGTTCAGAATCATTTTTAAATTTTTCAATGTTATATAATATTTAGCATACAGACTCTTCATATCTCTGATTCAATTTACTACTAGGTATTTGGCGTGTTTGACAGCATTGCTTTTAAATGTTTATCTTTGTTTTCAAATACTCTTGCATACAAATTTTCTTTAAAAAAACTGTTTTTAAATTTTTGAAATTTTTTATAGAGATAGGGTTTTCCTATGTTGCCCAGGCTGGACTCAAACTCCTGGTCTCAGGTGTTCTCCTGTCTCAGTCTCCCAAAGTGCTGGGATTACAGGTGTGAGCCACTGTGTCTGGCCATACGTACACATTCTCGAAACTACTTATTTTATGGCAGGTGAAGTTTGTTTTTACTATTAATACTACAGTAAGATTTGTGAAAAATGATTTACGTTCACACAGTAGCTTAAGAACAATGTCAAGTATAGATTCTAATAAGGTGGTACCCAATCAAGTGTGGAAATTATCAGTGATCACAAAGAGTGTGACAGCATAAATGGGAGACAGAGGAAGAGACGTATAAGGCTAGGTTAAAATGCAAGCTTTTACCTCTATCTAGATTCCAGTCACAGGAAATATCTGCATTCCCTAGCATCATCTTCCTACATATTCATATTTGGGATAAATTGAATCTGTTTGAGAATTGTTAACTATGGCTCATTACAAAAATATCCATATGAAGACAGAATAGGTTAGCTCTACGAACAATCATTGACATCTGTTGATACTCATATTTATTGATGTTTGTTATATACAAGGCACTATTTTAGGCACTATTATTTTATATTAATTCATCATCACTATCATCTATGTTTTATTATTTCCATTTTACACAAGAAGAAATTAGGACTTAGAAGAATTAACTAAATTTCTCAATACAACAAAGCTTCATAAGGGAGGCAGAGATGCTTCAAAGGAAGGGCTGTCAAATTCCCCAGCCTATCATTTGACTCAAAAACCTATAATGTCTCTATTTTTAATCAAAGAACATAGCATTGGTTCATTGCATATATTTTTTGAGAGAGATACACATATTGATTGAGAGCAAGATGCAAAGATCTAAGTGTAGGTAAGTTCTGAAGCAAAATTGGAAATACATATAACATTTCATTGTCTGAAATTATTATAATTTCAAATCTCTTTGTCAGATTTTTATGCAGACCGTCTCTTTGGATGAATAAATTTCTTGGCATACAAACAATACCACTATATAACTACTATCCAGTGAATATCTACCAAAATTAGCTTACCTATGCTACTAATGAGTATTTAAGTTATCAAATGCTAAGTACAGGCTCAAGGACTTAGAGTTGACTTAGGTGGTTTCTTTCTGAAGCTTGGCTTTTCTCTTTTAGTTCTGCTCTGGCTCTTATTCTCACATGGTCAAGTAATAGAAATTAGGTGTGCATGTGTGTTTGCGGGTGCACTGGTTGTGGATGTGTGTGTGCGTGCAGGGACATGTCCACGTGTCCTGGGTGTGAGGCTGACAATGCCCCCAGGCTCCACCAGCCATGACATCTCCAGGGCAGGGGAGTTGGAACTTTAGTAGCTGGTGGCCCCTGGGAAAACCACCTGAGATATAGGAATTGATCCAATGTGCTTTTTGGCTAAAGTCCAACTCCTTGGGAGGTCACGTTTGAAAAACGTGAGTTTTTAGCTTTATATGTTTACTTATTTCTTAGTTTTATATGTTTACTTAAATCACCACTGGGGATTATGGGGACTTAAGCTTTTACTATTTCTTAAATGTATTCTACTAAGGATGTTTAGATATTCTCTTCCATGTACAACTTCAAATTCAATTCAGAAACCCCAGGCAAGGGTATTCTGTGTGTCCTAACCCTTGAAGTTAATGACTCCTAATTAACTCGGCAAGAAGCTAATGACTTGTAAGCACTTGCCAATTCATTCTGAGTTTTTTCCTTGTAAGATGAGTCTGGGTGAACTGGGAAGCCTCTAGCAGAGAGAAGGCACAGGAGGGTCAGGTACTGAGAACTCACTCAAGATGAGTTCCGGGAGATTTTTAGGGCAACGGGAAGCATAGTTGCAGCCTTTTTACCATTGATTTTTAAACCTATGAATGGTTTTCTAAATAAAGCTGTATGTTTTGGAGATTGTAAAACCAAAACACTGTGAAAATCATTACCTAATAACTATTCAGTGACCTTAGCGCTTATCATTTGCATCAATTCAGCTTCTAAAAGAGGAATAAGCACACAAAATTATATACCAGATAATTGATCTGATTAGACACTTCACTTACAGAGGTACATTTACTTTGCTTGATTAAAGTTGTTCCTTTAGAAGAGAGATAGAGCATACACGATTATGAATCAAACAAACATTCACTGAGAGTCTGCGCTGGGACCAGCCTCGGGGCTATGCCTTGGGCATAGAAAGACCCTCTATCTCTAGCCCCGCTCCTGGAGTTGACGGTTTATAGCTGAGTTTACACTGTCCCAGATTAACGAAGAGTCACTAGAGGAAGGAACGCTATGACAAAGAAACACTCGATCAGGACAGTACATTTGAAAATGCTTGGTCACTAGCCTGGCTGACATGGTGAAACCTTGTTTCTACCAAAACTACAACAAAATTAGCCGGGCGTGGTGGTGGGCGCCTGTAGTCCCAGCTGCTTGGGAGGCTGAGGCAGGAGAATCGCTTGAACCTGGGAGGCGGAGGTTGCAGTGAACCAAGATTGTGCCATTGCACTCCAGCCTGGGCAACAAGAGCAAAACTCCATCTCAAAAAATAATCGTAATAAGTAAAAATTAAAATAAGAAAATGCTTGTATAGTCTCTGGTGCCTTCCTACAGAGCACACATACGCTTCTTTACCCCTTAAAATGTGCCAGTTACACTGAAGTCCAGGAGGCTGACACACTCTAAGGAAGATTGGGTGAACTATCATGGTGGCTAAATTCATTTTAACCATAAGAAATAGTTCCGAGAATAGTCAAAAACAGTCTACAGTCTTCAACTATGGAATAAGATACTTAGTTTAAGATTAACATTATTCAAATTCTTATGCATTATAAAGAATAACTGATGATTAACTATTATTGGTTATAGAGTGACAACCAACTGGGAAAACTGTCACTTCTAGTTACTGCACTTGAAGATAAGAGGACGTAAAACAATTTACACACCCATGTTTCAATGTGCTATTACAAGAAGAATTTTGAAAAATATATTAAACAAAGCAAAAAAAACTTTAATGCCTTAAACACTATCCCTTTTTTCTCCTTAGAAAATTGTTAAGGAGCAATTCAACCCTATAACTTTTTTCCAACAGAGAAACAAGAAGATGAGAGTTCAGCAACACTGGGTGCTCGGTAAGCCAGGGCCCTCTCTGCCTTTAAACATCATCAGTAACTTATCTCTCCTTGGTCTTGCAGCAGAATCACCCATGGACCCTTTCAGGGTGCCTGGCACTCCTCTTTTTCAGTGCCTGCCAAAATATCCTACTTAACTGCTAAGGCAAGAAAAAGTAATCAAATTAGGAGAGTAAAGAAAGAATAAGGCCATTGTCCGTGCAGGTACCTTCTGAATTGGTCTGTAATTTTCCCCTGGAGGAAGCACTAGACTGAATCCGCAGCCCGGAGTCGTGGCTATGTTCTCAGACTAACTGCTGCCCTTCTGTGTGACTTTCGGCAAGCCTCTTCTCACTAATTTTCTCACTTCAGCCGGTTTTGCACAGAGTGCTTGTGCTAGAGTGTATGTGTAAGCTTCATAGACACATCATAGCCTCAAGCTTATTGAGGGACTATCACCTTAGTTTCATTTGGTGGTATTAGTTGATTTCAGTAATTCTGATGAAAAACATATACATATATAACATAAAATATATATGTATATGAATGTGTTTCTATAAAGCTATTTATAATAGAGTTACATGGCTATAAGATATATTCTAATAAGCCTTATAAGGCAATGAACAATTACTTATAGGCAGCACATTGTTGTACACACAATATTATTGTGTTGTACACATTATTGTGTCATCACAATATTGTGTTGTAAACAAAATAATAGTTAATCATAAGTTACTCTTTCTAATGCATAATTGTACACACAAGTCAACTTGAGAAGCACATTATTGTACACACAATATTATTGTATTGTACACACAATAAAAATCATGTTACTCTTCTTAATGCATAATTGTTATACACACAAGTCAATTTGAGAACCACTGGAACAATAATCAGGATTATTGTCTTTTAAGAATCTACGCATCTGATTGCCTCTAAAAACGGAAATTAAGATGACAGCCCAGCATGGTAACACTGGCATGTCAGAAAATAAGATAAACTCATTGATTTTTCTTACAAAACGAAACTAAGATATAACAGGTTTTTGTTCTTGCTTTAGACCAGAGGCCAGCATTTCTCCTGTTTTCTCTTATCCACAAGAGCCACTTTTTTCTCTATTGCTCTCTGTATGATGACTGTCTGTGCCACTAATCCCAAGGGGGGATCTAGTTTTGAAAATACAAGAAAGTCCAACCTGAACTCCTTACAGCAGTAAAACAAAGCATGTTATCCTTACATAGAGAGAAGGGTCACCAATTGAGTTTGCCTCCAAACTACACAGTCCTCTGAGTAAAATTAACCAGAACAGGCACTATTATGCCCTATTGCTGTGGATAAATGTTTATGGGAACAACCCCTAGCAAAGCAGGAAATGCAAAATGGTAGCAAATCACAGGAACAGATTCTTTGCCTTGCTGCTTCCTCTTCCTCTGTCTGGAGGTAATTTTCCAGGGTCGTAGCATAGTTTCTTGTTTCTCATTATCGAGGGTTCAGCTCAAATGTCACCTACTGAGAGTGGCCACTCTTAACTATCCCGTCTGATGAAGTGCCCAGACTCCCTTTCCACATTCCCTTGTTTAGTTTCATAGCACTTTGATCTTTCTTTATTGTTCTCTTGTTAATTGGCTGTCTCTCCCATTAGCCTGTAAGCTTCCTGAGAGCTGAGAGCTCGCCTGCTTGATTCACCACAGTTATTTTCGGTGCTGGAATCATGCTTGGCTTACAGTAGGCTCTCATGAATAGCTGATCAGTGAATGAATGAATAAATGATATGCTCATTTTCTCATTGCAAAGAAAAGGATTGCATGGAAGTAAAAGGGTGACCAATTACAAGCCAAGCCCAAGACCAATTTCACATGGAAGGACTTGTAGTTCACCAGACAATGCTTACTGCACACTCAGATTTTCAGACCTTAGCATATTACTCTCCGGAGATTATGAGTATAATAGCCATCTTAGATAAGCACAGAGAATATGCAAAAATAATGCATAAATAGCAATGGCAAATGGAAAGTATTGCAGTGAAGTAAAATCAACAAATCCAGCCTTCTTCAAATGCGAACTGGCTTAAAGTTGAATTCCTAAGTAATTGAATTAGAATCAAGTTACCCTTCCTTTATGAATTTGTGCATTGAGATATACTGACTCTATCAGCATTATAAACTCATGAAACATGGCAATTATGAATTAATCAAAGTAGATCGTAGCAATAAAAATTCATAATCCAGTTCCTGCGTAGGTCTCTTATGGCAACCAATTAAATAATACACTACAAAACAATGGGATTGTTTATTCCAGTGTATGTTCTAACTGTGTTAAACAACACTTCTACACTATTTGATTTTGAATTTTCATGAAAAGAAACATCTTCAGTAACAAATGGCATTTGTTACTTAAGAAAAGAAAGTAAAACTATGAGTTTTATGACTCTTGTATGTCGTATATGTTATATGACTCATATGTCATATATGTTATATGAATTTAAACATCTGGAGACAGATGCTGGAGAGGATGTGGAGAAATAGGAACACTTTTACATTGTTGGTGGAAGTGTAAATTAGTTCAACCATTGTGGAAGACAGTGTGACAATTCCTCAAGGACCTAGAAATAGAAATGCCATTTGACTCCGCAATCCCATTACTGGGTATATATCCAAAGGATCATAATCATTCTATTATAAGGACACATGCACACGAATGTTCATTGCAGCACTGTTTACAATAGCAAAGACCTGGACTCAACCCAAATGCCCATCGATGATAGACTGGATAGGGACAATGTGGCACATATACACCATGGAATGTTATGCAGCCATAAAAAATGATGAGTTCATGTCCTTTGTAGGGACATGGATGAACCTGGAAACCATCAATCTCAACAAACTGACACAAGAACAGAAAATCAAACACTGCATGTTCTCACTCGTAGGTGAGTGTTGAACAATGAGAACACATGGACACAGGGAGGGGAGCATCACACACTGGGGTCTGTTGGGGGGAAATAGGGGAGGGACAGTGGTGGTTGGGGAGTTGGGGAGAGATAGCATGGGGAGAAATGCCAGATATAGGTGATGGGGAGGAAGGCAGCAAATCACACTGCCACGTGTGTACCTATGCAACAATCTTGCATGTTCTTCACATGTACCCCAAAACCTAAAATGCAATAAAAATGATAATAATATCATCAAAGGAAATGAGTGAAATTATTTTGATCAAATCATGTTTCAAGAATATTTGTCCAAAACGTTTTCTTTTTCCCCTATTTTAATTGTGTAATATTTTGTAAGGTGGAACTGTAGGAGTAGCTTCAAGTGAGAAAAATTCAGTTGCAGACTTACAATAGGCATTCTTGCTACATTTAGGGCAGAGCAAAACCCTCTGAATTTATAGAGATGTAGAAGAAAAGTAGTGTTTAAATTTTATACCTTTCCTTGGTTTTGCCACTTGGGAACATTTTTATTTCATGCTAAACTCCAGTGAAGAAGATATGTGTAATTAATTCCATTTTCTGTACCCCCAAAATGAAAATTAGATAAAAATATAATAAGGAAATTTCAGAATCAGGATTTGTTTTACTGTGGAACATAGACATATATGGGAAAATGTAGATTTGTTAAACTCAATCATCTTTGTTCTTCAGATCTCCAAGAAAAAGTCATTCTGAAAATGAGACATACCTGTGCTGGAATTCCATGCAATTACACTGAAGATTTACCATCAGAGCATGTCTTTTCATAGCTGAAGCTTTGGGGAAATATTAAACTTGATCAGAGAATAAATGTCAATTCATTAAAATCAATGACACAAATTATGAACTCATAGAATGACTCATACATGGAGACTTGATGTAGACCCAGTACAAGTGGACTGAAGGCGCCTCATGAGTATTCAGTAATCACTATGCACAAGTAATTCTAAAATATTTGTAAATCATCAGTTAGAATAATCTCTGAGCCTCTTCCTCTCTGCCTTGAAAACATGTTTGCTCATTAACCCAGAGGTACTTGCAAAGCACTAATATCCTGGAAGATGATCAATAAATGCTGACAGTTGATTTGCTGACATCTGAGATACATCAGGTAAATACCTCAGGCCTGGACAGAAGAGCTTCTAAGTCACAGGTGCCTTATTGCCAGGTGAAGATTAAAGTGTGGAAATGTATGTACTCTTGCCATACTCTGGATTTTTGTGTAATTAATACAATTTGTATCAGTTCTGAAAAACATACATAAAACAGACAAGGTTGTAGCCAAATTCAATATGTAATGTGCAAGAGAATATTATTTAATGGTTTTTTAACTGAAAGTCTCATTAATTGTATAGTCTTATTTTTATGTTAAGTGTTTTTGGGTTTTAACTTTTAAGTTCAGGGGTACAAGTGCAGGTTCATTACACAGGTAAACGTGTGTCATGGGGCTTTGTTGTACAGATTATTTCTTCACCTAGGTATTAAGCCTAGCACCCATTAGTAATTTTTCATGATTATCTAACCCTCTACCCTCTGAAAGGCCCAGTGTGTGTCATTCCCCTGTATGTGTCCATGAGTTCTCATAATTTAGCTTCCACGTATAAGTGAGAACATGCAGTATTTGGTTTTCTGTTTCTGTGTTAGTTTGCTAAGGACAATGTTTTCCTGCTCCACCCAGGTTCTGCAGAGG